>NW_027412704.1:4862889-5532700 GCF_025532065.1 Leptinotarsa decemlineata | reverse complement strand
AAAACCATTCCATAGACTTCAATACATTCAAGATTAGTTAAACAAGTTAACAACAGTAGTTGTTTACAGCTGATTCTCGGCCTCCCCCCACCACTATGACGTATTAATTGCTTTTTTTAATTGGTTGTTGTTTGGTGAAGTTTTTTTGTTGTGCAGTGAAGTCAAGGCGTTGTGACCTTGAAGTGTCTGGTGCATTGATCGTTCAGATTTTTTTTTCATATGAGATTTTGTGTGTTTATGTGTGGTGTGTAGGAGAATGCACGGTACAGGGTTTCATCATGTGCTTGTTTTGTCTATGTACAAACATACGTCTGCATACTTCGAAGATCCTCCAAGTAATAAATGCTCCATCGGTGTTAGGGCACCAAGTTAGTAGTGGAGTGACGTCACAGCAATAACCGTTCAACGGCTAGAGAGCGACATGTTCACTCCACGACGTGTGGCAGAGTAATGCGTATTCATCGTCTGCCCTCACCTCTCCTGAAGCGATGAAGGTTCGCTCTAGCCCCGCTATCGATGTGACACAACGGCAGCCGAGGACTGTTTGCCTACGTCTACCTACCCTCTCCGAGACCGCAACGACCACTGCTTGCTCGTATATCGACATCTGTTATCGCATTCAGTTGGGAGGTAATCTTGGCGCATGTAGTTGAGAAGTGGGGTTGGCTATGACGTCTTGACGGGTCCTATCAGAGTGTATTTAAGAAGCGTACGAGTGTTGGCTATGTCAGTTTACATCAAGTGAGTTAGTGAGAACTATTATATAAAATGTATTCCTGTGACTGTGGTAAATCTTTCACTCGTAGTGATAATCTTCGTCGGCATCAGCTCCAGAGTTGCCAAGGAGGCCTGCAGTGAAACGGGTGAGAGTGGATAATGCAACACCTATGTATACGTGCAATTGTTGTAATGTGACAATTCCTATGAGCCAAGTGAATTCTCACCGAAGAACCATGAGTCATAAAAATAATGCATGTGTTCAATTGTCTGACGGTGTTCAAATTATAACGAATGCATTCAATTGCCGCATTGCTACATACAGGGTGGAGAGTTCGATTGTAACCAGTGACTACATGTCATTTTCAATAAGATTAGGCAGAAGGTCATTGAATTACTGGAATCAGCCATCAGGATCCATAAAAAGCATCAAGGTGAATATGGAAGTTTTTGGGAATTATATCTTCAGACTGATGATTCGAGGGACACGAAGTCATTTAATTCCCAAAATAAAATAGTGGACCAATCTTCAGATTTGAATGCTGTTTTTGATGGATCCGTGATGTAATTGTGGCTCAAACGACTGAGTTCCAGGATCGTGACTCAGGTATTTATTTTTTAAAAATTTCAATAAGATTGAATAGTAATATTTTTTTTTTTATATAATTCAGGTTGGACTTGTGAAAAAATATTGTTTCTCGAGGTCAACATTAATAAATACAGTCCACTGGAAGGACGTTCATATGTGAAGCTGCCTCAATGTATTCAATGGAAGAAAGCTGTTGTGAATGTTCGTAATGAAGATCAATATTGTTTTGCTTGGGCTATAACATCAGCATTATATCCTGCAGATAGTCGAGTGTCCGAACTTACGTCATATCCACATTTTCCACTGTTTTAGATGTCACAGGTATGGATTTTCCGGTTAAAGTTAATAATAAGAGTATCGAAATATTCGAAGATAGGAATGATATTTCAATTAATGTTTACGGTTTAGAGAGTACATTTGAGAAGGGTAAAATGAAGTATGAAGTGATTGGTCCATTGCGATACTCACAGAGAAGACTCCGAGACATGTCAATTTGTTGTTTATAACTGATGACTCCGGTAATGGTCACTATTGTTGGATCAAAGATCTTTCAAGATTAGTTTCTAATCAACTATCAGCTCATAGACAGAAAAAATATTTTTGTGACGGATGTTTGATATATTTTTCTGATGAGAGATTGCTTTTACGTCATAATATGTATGATTGTAATCACATTAGTACCACAACACCAACTACTAATTTAAAGATCAATAAATATGGTAGAATGGTTGCGGAAAATAAACTAATGTTTGAAAACTTTGAGAGGCAAATGAGGGTGCCATTTGTAGTGTATGCTGATTTTGAATCAGTGCTTAAACCGATTCATGTGAATGAGCCAAATCCTGAAAGTTCATACACGATTAAAACATTCAAACATGCCCCATATTCATTTGCTTATTTGATAAAGTGTTCATATAATGATGATTTGTCAAAATTTGTTACATATAGGGGTGTAGATGCAGCTCAGAAATTTGTGAGTAGCATTGAAGATGATTTGAAAGAGATACATGAAAATCATCTCAGAAACCCTAAACCAATGGATACACAAACTGTCGAAGAAGAAGAACAGTTTGCTGCAGCCAGAACTTGTGGTATATGTAATAAAGCATTTACTGATGGTGACGTCAAAGTAAGAGATCATTGTCATGTCACAGGAAAGAAAAGATCACATGCCGCTCACTCGAAATGTAATTTAAATTTCAAAATACCAAACTTCATACCTATCATTTTTCATAATTTAAGTGGTTATGATTGTCATTTATTCATAAAAGAATTGTATAGGAATAAAGAGAAAGTTGATGTTATCCCGCAAACTAAAGAGAAATATATATCTTTCACGAAGCATCTCTTTACACACAGCTATACCGATAAAGATGGTGTGGTTAGGAAGAATTATCTCAAAATGAGATTTATCGATAGTTATAAATTTATGACTAATTCGTTGGAGAAGTTGGGTGCAAACTTGACCTCCGATCAATGTTTGGAGATGCACAAACATTTCCCACAAATTGAGAAATTCAATTTGATGAGACAGAAAGGTGTATTTCCATATAGTTTTGTTGATGACATTGACAAATTGAATTATCCATTACTTCCGACAAAAAATCAGTTTTATGACACACTCAATTGTGAACATATATCGGAAACTGATTATGATAGGGCTAGAAAAGTTTGGAATTTATTCGAGTGTCAGAATTTGGGGGAATACTCTGATTTGTATTTGAAGTCGGATGTATTGCTACTATGTGATATTTTTGAAAACTTCCGCACCACAAGTTTAGAGATATAAAACTTAGATCCGGCACAATATTACACTGCACCTGGATTATCATGGGATGCCATGTTGAAGTTCACTATTGTTGAATTGGAATTACTAAAACTGACATTGTATATGATTCACTTTTTTCAAAAGGTATACGAGGTGGAATTAGTCAATGTAGCGAGGGAAACATATAGCAAATAATAGATTTGTACCCAATTATATTCCAACGAACCTTCCACATTCATTACATATTTAGATGCAACAAATCTATACGGTCACAGTATGTCACAACCTTACACAACAAGTGAATTACATGGTTGACACCAAAATGAAATTCTTAATCTCGATGTGATGGATGTGAGTACTGATAGTCCGTATGGGTATGTATTTGAAGTGGACATTCATTATCCACAAGAGTTGCATGATAAACATTCTGACCTTCCATTTTTTAGTCGAAAAAAATTACCACCTCGTACACAATCGAAAATTCCCAAATTAATTCAAATTTGAATGATAAAAGAAAATATATTGTTCATTATAGGAATCTACAGCAAGCTGTCAAAAATGGATTGATTGTAATGAATACACATAGAGTATTGAAATTCAAACAATCATGCTGGATGAACCCTATATAGATCTTAATACTGAAATGCGTAATAGGTCTAACAACAAATCTGTTAAAGATTTCTATAAACTAATGAATAATGCGGTGTATGGAAAGACAATGGAGAATGTAGATAATCGAATTGATGTTAGACTCGTTACACATTGGGAAAATATAAAGAAAAATATAGGTGCCAGCACTCTCATAGCCAAACCAAATTTCAAAAATTGTTCAATTTTCACTGATAATTTCGTTGCCATTCAATTGGGTAGAGTGAAGGTTCATTACGATAAACCATTATATTTGGGATTTTCCATATTAGAATTATCTAAAACAGTCATGTATGACTTTTTCTATGGATGCATCAAACAACACTTTGATGAAAATGTCTCTTTACTTTACACAGATACCGACTCGCTCATTCTTAAAGTAAACACAGAAAATTTTTATGAATTCATAAAAACTAACATAAGTAGATTTGATACATCCAATTACAGTATAGTTAACCAATTCAATATTCCAGTAACAAGTTCAGTCTTGGGTAACTTCAAAGATGAATTTCCAAATGATCCAATCATGAGTTTTTATGGTACAGGTGCTAAAGCATATTATGTGAAATCTGTTGATGGTGAATTTAAGAAAGCCAAAGGGGTTAAACGATCTGTAATAAAGAATGAATTGACATGCGAAGATTATCAAAAAATCGTCGAACAAGGTGGTATGATATTCAGAAAGATGAATTCATTTAGAAGCGTGTTACATGATATGTATACTGAATTAAAAAATAAAGTTGCATTATCATATCACGACGATAAACGATTTATCATTCCGAATACTACCCACACTCTTCCTTGGGGTCATAATGATATTGAATTTTATGAAAACGATCCAAATGAGAACATTCGTTGGATAAGTAATATTATTCAACAATCACAATCTCAGGAGACTCCATTGGATCAATTGATTAATTTATTATCTGCCGAGATCAATGATTGAAATATCATTCAATATCTTCAAAACCGGAAAATTCAATATTGATATTTATGTAGCCATTTATAATTAATAATATATGATAGAAGTAATGTGATATTAATGTATTATGTATGTATGTATATGTATTACTGTAATGAATATAAAATGATTAAAATTTTATTTGTATTATTTCTATTTCCTAATCAATTACTGCAATATATAGTATAATGTAAATGACAGAAATATCAGTTTGAAGAGAATCATCGTAGAGTGCACAATGTCTAAAACAATCGATAAGTTTGGTAGAAAAAGAAAATGGGGTGGTAATGTCATTCGAGGTCCTCCTGGGAATGGTTTTAAATTAACAAAAGATGGTCATTATGACATGCAAAGGAAAATATTGAAAAATACAAGTGAACCAATTGACAAGAGTGATTGTGTAACTGTATCATATCTTGAGGGGGAAATTAATGGAGCAAAGGAAGTTATACTTCTAGCCCTACAAGCTGCAATACAATCCACAATAGGCAATATTGCTCGGGACGCCCGGCAAGCATTTAACGATAAAATTGCAGAGGCTCGGATAACTTTCACTCGTAAATTTGACAAACTTACAAGTGATGTAGACATAAAAATGTCTGACATAACAGCGTCTACAAATAAAAAATTTGATGCTATGTCAAACATAACAGGGACTACAATGAAAAAGTATGATGTACTGGAACAGAGAGTTGAAGTATTGGAGAAAAACCATAAAGAAGTTTTGGAGAGAAACTATAAAGTCAGGCCATCATCATCAGGTGGACTGGGATATCCAGGACTGAACATTAATCCAAATCATAGAATAATACAACCAAAACCAAAACCAACTGATGATGTATTAATGGAACCAACATGGTGAATGTATTCCCTCGTTAGGTTAGGTTAATAGCTACGTTAGGTTAGCTGCATACTTACGTTAGGTTAGGTGTTAGGTTAGTATTCCCTCGTTAGGTTAGGTTAATAGTTACTGTAGGTTAGGTTAGGTTAGGTTAGGTTAGGTTAGGTTAGGTTAGGTTAGGTGTTCGGTTGCATAGCGGTAGGTTAGCGTACTAGGTTAGGTTACGTTAATACATACGATAGGTTAGGTGTTCGGTTGCATAGCGGTAGGTTAGCGTACTAGGTTAGGTTACGTTAATACGTTAATACGTTAGGTTAGGTGTTCGGTTGCATATTATGTTACGAACGCGCGCGCGAAGAGGGCGTAGATGTCTCTCCAGATGTCCCGCCTACCTGGGGCCGGAGGCCCCACCCACCTGGGCGGAGCCCAGGCAGTGGGCGGGGCCCGTTAGGGCCCCCCCCCCCCCCCCCCCCCCCCCCCCCCCCCCCGTCGCCACCAACTTTTCGGATACCCCGCCCCTTTCCGAAGCCCCGCCCCTTTCCGAAGCCCCGCCCCTCCCCTCCCCGAAGCCCGCCCCCCGACTCCCAACATTTGCGCATGTACACCCCTACCCTCATCGCGCATGTGCGCTCCCACCATTTTCCCACCGCTCACGCATCGAAGTCGATACCCTCCGGAGAGCACTCCACAACATTCAGTTCGAGAAGTCATCTCATCGAGAGCAGTCCACTCCACAACAAGGCAGTACGTTCCAACGACCAACTTGATATTTGAGTAAGTAAATTAGGAATGTTATTTTTTATATCAACTAACTTTGTATTATTTCTTCTTTTTCAGAATGGCAACCAATACACAGGAGGTGAATAATGCTGTGGCGTCTATTCTGCCGGTGTCCGCTGACCAGGAGGAGGCAGCATCTTCGAGAGCGGTGACGGTTGACCAGCCAACCACTTCGCGTTCGCGAGTTAGGTGCAGATCTTCTAGCCCTGACTTATTCGAGGAGGAGGAGGAAGTCAGGGCTGTGAAGAAGGTTTGCCAACGACCTGCAGCAAAGGTTGGTCCTATTTCAAAGTACCGAGCTACTTGCAATAGGACTAATCCTTATGCAGGTAGTTTTTCGACCTCTCGTAAGAGGGCCTCCACACCAGCAGCAGCACCAGCAGCAGTGGAAATTCCGAGGAGTCCTTCTCCGGAGTTGGTGATATTGTCGCCGTTGGTGACGCGACTACCACCGCTGCCAGCGACACCGGCGGATCCTGAGGTGTTGGTGCCACAGCCTATCGGAGAGGTTAGTGAAAAGATGAGTGTTTTTCTGCAGAGATGCAAGAAAGCAGAACGAGCTGCCCGATCTAGCGAGGCCGAGTTGGTTACCATGAAGCGACAAATGGCTGAAATGGATAACCGACGGAGGGAACTCCAAAAGGAAATGGCCGAAATAGATCGGAATTATGCATCTCTGCAGGAAAGGTGTAAAGCAAAGACCTCTTCGATAGAGCTGTACAAAAAAGTAGTGACAGTTATGGACACTCTTTTTGTAGATGAAGTGTAAATGTAAGATTAGTTTTAGGTTAGTTAGGAGTATTTAATTATGGTAGTTTTAAGTTTATATTTGTTAAGTTTATATTGAATAAAGGAAAAGGAAGTGAAATAAAGGGTGTACACTGTTTTTTGGTTTGGTACACATTGAACAATGCGATGGTTGGAGCATTTTTCTTCACTTCCTCTTATTATCATTATTATTTTTTTATTTCAATTCCAAGTTCTTCTAGACAAATACCTCACATCAATTTTTGTGTTCTCTAATCACTTGTAAATAATTTCATGTGAAGAAAATTTAAAAAATAAAAAAATAGACATGTTTCATAGTGAAATCGACAAGTATATTTCATTTGTATTTTATCCATTCAAGTATCTCTTTCATTGAATATGTCTTATGTCACTTTGCAATTTACCCCTACTCATTGAATATGTCTTATGTCACACTACAATTTACCCCTACTCAATGTTCCACTCCTCTCCCACTCCCTCTCGAAAGTATAAAAGTAGAAATCATCTGATGAAACATTCAGTTGATCAGCTAGCATCGAGATGGAACCCGATTCAACCTCCGAACCCTATAGCTGCCCGGATCAGGGGTACAACTTCAATTACTGGGATAACAGCCAGGTACAGGTTGTCTCTTCCACCACGGAACCCCACAGTCCGCCATACGAATACCGGGATCACGACATCAGGATGCAAGTTCAGCATGTCACTGGCAGTGACGAAGGACACTTGGATGACTCGGAATATCCAGATCCTGACGGATGGTGGGACCCTGCTTATGATGACATTGTCCCAATGAGTAGCGACGACGACGATGATGACGACGACGACTCTGGTGATGATGCTGATGACGAGCTTGACGTTAGACGTCCTCCACCATCCCCTATCCTCATCGAGGATAGTCCTCCGCCATCCCCAATCCTAATCGATGATGATGTCCTCAATTCCGATGATGACATATAATCATCTACTCGTCCATCATTTCCTTTCCTTTCCTTCCACGGAGTACACACTTTTTGGTTGGTGTACACGAGGCACTGCGAGGCTGGGGCAGTGTCTTCCTCCCTTCCTCTCCCTCTTATTAGTTTTTTTTTCCATAATAATCACTAGAATTTCTCCTAATAATCGCTCAGAGTTTCATTCTTGATGTTTTCGAATCTCAAACACTGTTCTACATTTCACCCCCTCCATTTCATTTCTTCCAATATAAATATAGCAACAATCCCAGTTCTATATCATTCTTCCACAATGTCGAGTACAGGACCCATCCAAGTACATGAAATAGATTCAACGTCTGATCATTTGAGTACAACCTTCGCTCAATTTCTGCAGCGAATCTATGATCTTCCTGATGATTTCGCAGAACGAGTGGAACAAGGTATTCAGGACGACATAGATGCTGTTGACGATAATAATGCGGATGATGTGATTAGTATATCATCTGATTCAGCTGATTATGACGACGACGACATCATGAGTATATCATCTGATTCAGATGACTACTATGAGGATGATATCATTAGTATATCATCTGATTCAGATGACGATACCATAATTATTGTTTCTGATGATGAGGAGCGTTAGTCCATATCATTGCATGGATTAATAAAAAAATAACAGCCCTTTTCAGGGCTACAATTAAAGACTGAAACAATAAAAAAAATAGCTCTTTTCAGAGCTACCATTATACTTTCAAACAGAAACAGATTCATACCATTGTTAACATTATGTTAACATTATAATCTCAAACGAAATATATGTATGTGAAAGTATTCATCATTATATGCATATGAATGATTGACAAATGCCAACTTCAACTTTCATTTAAAGTAGTACTCATCATATGCATAGATATTCAATGACTATCAAATTCCAAATTTCGACTTTTCAGTCAAAGTAGTAATTTATTTGTCATATAATGTATAGATATTCAAAGACTAACAAATTTCCAACTTAGACTTTTATTAATCAAAGTATTCATTTGTCACATAATCTATGAATACTAATACAACTAACTACTGTTTGTGTGAATAATGTAGCCCTGAAAAGGGCTGTTGTTTTTTTTTTTGACCAGTAGGTCCACGGTTATTGTGCCACAGGTTGGACATTATTACATATAATACATGTAGATACTCGGGTGAAGTTTGTTAGTGGCCTCTCGCAAGCTTCACACCAATTCTGTCCCATTTCCATAATTGAGACAGTGTTGTGGGTGTTGACATGGGCATACCACCCTCCATTATTGTTTCTATGCGAATAAAACCGAAAGCAGCACCAACATAGTTTTTTGTTCTCTCCATCTATTGTGCTGATCAATACGTATGCATCCAATGCACAATACAAATCCAAGGGATCTTCCAGTGTCTCACTGACATTGAGTGTTCGCATACCGATCCTCATAGCACCATCACCTTCAGTTGTGTCAGCTTCTATCCCTTCATCATCTCCTTCTTCATCCATGACCCTCTCAAACTCCATCACGTCATCATCTTCGTCGCTTTGGTTGGCCTCGTTTTCAACTTCGTCTATCTCATCTTCATCGACTCCAACATCTTCTGCTTCAACTATTACTTCCTCTAGCGGAACATTGACATCCTCATCATCTGATTCGTCTATCCAATTGTTTTCATCAACAGCAGCTATTCTATTTAATGCAGCATTTATTTTTGCAGAATTCATCTTGTTGTTGTTTGCTCACAGTTGTAGAGAGTGAATGAATGAACTCTAGGTTTGCAAGTCAACTTATATAGGAGGTGATGCGACTCCCACTTGACTCGTTTAGAGTGGAATAGTAGGAGAAGTTATCCCACTATACTTCCACATGATGTTGATTTGTATAAATAGAGATCGTAGGTATAGGAGAGAGCATTCAGAGTTTCTGTAAGTCATCTCTTTATATTTCTAATCGAATTAGTAAAATGCCGTTTCCAAAAGAGTGGAATGAAAAACCAAAAGTGTGTGTCTACCCAATGATGATTGCAGGGGCTATTGTGTGCTACTTTTGTCAAATAAGTAGACCTAAGGATTCAATCAATCCATGTACTGGTATGTGTAGTGATTGCGTGTTGCGGATTCAACTATCGCCTCCTTCTCATCCACCGAAGCGAACAAAATCGGATTATCGTCAACAACAGTTACAGTGTCTGAAGTGTTCCGAACCTATAATATTTAACAATATAGGTATCTGTAGAAATATTTGTGGTATCTGTGCTGCCGTTCCAACTCCACTGCAACGTTGTTTGCGTTGTGATACATATTCCATGAATTGTTGGAATCATGTATGCAATGCATGTAGAAGTACTTGGGATCTGTGTGAGAAGGTTGGTCAACTCTACCCCAATAGGAGAATCCATTTTTTTCAATGTTGGTGTTTGACGCACGAGCAACAACTATTGAGGAATAGAGTCAAAGAACGTTCCACATCCACAGAGACATATTAACATTTTTCATTTTTTATTATCGTTATTGTCCTCTATTATTAATAAATATATATATATTTTGAATTTATTTGTATTATTTTCTAACATTTAAAAATACATGCATGCAACACAAAGTTTTCCTCTTAAATGACAAAGATTGTTACATGCGTGAATAGTTTAGTGAGAGAGCGCATGTGCCAGTTGATGAAAGAGCGCATGCGCTAGTTTATTTTCTTCTATAAATGGTGAGGTCTCAGTAACATCATCACCTTTCCTATCCACATTCTATTGCTATCACATATCATTCCTCAGACCTTAATAATCATGAGCTCTATGCCGCTATTGATTGCTGAAGATGGTTCACCACTTGTTGATATCGATCAGACTGATTTTGAAAATATTCCAGTATTACATTTATCGAGTCAAGATTCGATAAATGATTTTGATATTAACGACTTCGTTAACTTTGCAGATGTGCCAGAACCAAATGAGCAAATTATTATTGAAAATCCGATCGTTTCGCAATTATCATCACTCAAACACTCTTCATCTACCCTTCCTCTTGGTGTTGATAAGAAATCTAGAACAATCAAGAGGAAGGTTACTAAGGCATCTTCATCGATTGTCACTGACTTTAAAGAAAAGAAAGAATCCAAAAGTGTTGTGCGACAGAAAAAACCCGCAACGAAAAGTGACAGATCGAAGAGGAAGCCAAAAGGTACTCCTAAAGAAATGAAGAGTGATTTGAAAGCTGAACCGCTATCTTCTTTCAGCCCCCTCCATCGGTTTGGGGAAATGAAAAGGAAAGCAAAATGCCGTCTTGTAAAGGCACAGATGACTATTGCTGAACTTGAAAAGAGTGAGCGAGCTATTAATGCTAATAATGAAACTCTTGAAGCATTAGATGCCAAGATTGCATTAGCGAAGGTTGAATTGGCTAGAATGTCTAAAGATGCTGATGAACTCCGTTCAAAAATTGGTAAAGATAAGCAATTCCATCAACGTTCGAGAATGCAAGCTCAGGCTGAGCTTGAGGAGTCGACTAAGCTTTATGAGACAGCATTATCAGTGAGAGATAATTGGCAAAAAGAGTTGGATACTGCATTTCAAAGTGACGGCGATTAGTTTTGGGAATGATAATGTGTTTTCAATATCGTGAGTTGAAAAATATAAGCGGGAATGGAGTATACAATTAATTTGGTTTGGTATACACAGAACATTGCGAATGGCTGGGGCAATGTTTACCGCTGCAATATTTTTCAGTTCACATACTTATAATTGAAATGAAAACAATAATGAACTTTAATATTACTTTATTCATAAAAGTCACTATTATATACATTTAAACCATATTTGATTCATCAATCCAAGAATTTTGTTCGCTAGGAAGGCCTAACCACTTTACATATACTTTATTTTTTCTTCTCTTCAACACCTTCTCAATCAGATATACGTCAGGATTCTCGGTTCGTAATAACTCTTCTTCGTAAAAACATCCTCTAATCGGCTGTTCATTCATATCTTCAAGATTATAAGTCGTTGGGATGGTTTTATTAATTTTAACAATCTTGAATAGCTCCGTGGTAAAATTCGCAGTGTAAGACTTTTCAAAAATATGTTTGTATTTACTTATACGTACAATATCATTTAATTGGAATTTGGGTTTACTTTGTCTTCCTCCAATTCCATTGATACCCTTGAATTTTAATTTTGTTGTTGAATCAACATTGATGGGTGCCATACCTATTGTACGATGAACTTTATTATTATATCTACTAGTTATAATTGGAAGAATATCAAGCCATTTGTGGTGACCTCTCATCGAAAATTCCTTGTAGAGCCATGCCTTTATTGTACGAATCACTCTTTCTGCTATAGCTGCCTTCTTTGTGCTAAATGTTGAATAATGATTGATATTATATTCTCGCATGAGAGATGAGAAGCTTTTATTGAAAAATTCTTTCCCTTGATCGCTTTGT
Source organism: Leptinotarsa decemlineata (assembly GCF_025532065.1). Taxonomy (NCBI): domain Eukaryota; kingdom Metazoa; phylum Arthropoda; class Insecta; order Coleoptera; family Chrysomelidae; genus Leptinotarsa; species Leptinotarsa decemlineata. The sequence goes on along the minus strand of NW_027412704.1, from coordinate 5,520,233 downwards.
ATGTGTTTGGGGGAGTATTTGGCTTCTTTCAGTACATGTTTCATTGCATTAGTTACTGTACTACCTGTTTTATCTTTAACTGCTACAGTCCACAGATATTTGGAGTAACAATCTATCACTACAAGTATATATCGGTATCCTTCATTACTTTTTGCATAAGGTTGCAGTTCAGCTAAATCTATTTGCCATAGATCTGCAAAACCTTTGATGGTGGTTATTCTTCTACGAAAATTACGTCTTGCAGGTTTATGTAATTCATTAACAACTTGTCGTTTGACATCACTTATTTCATTAGTCATTCTATTTCAATATGATTAAAGAGAAAAGGTGATAATGTTACTGCATTGAATGATGATGTGACAGTGATCATTACATGTGAATATGTTAATATATTATACCTTCTTCACGTAATTCTTCAATTATTGAAATTATTTCATTATCATGTCCGGTATGTCCGGCTGACTTTGAAGCTACCAATAGTCGTAGGCGAGCAACTAACTCTTTCGGTGAATTCCAGTACACATAATTCACAGGTTTAGAATTATATATTTTCTCCATTTTCACTCGTTTGAGTGCTCCACCAATTTTACTTCTACTTCTTATTGGATATTGTCGTGAGTCTAATAGAGGTTTGATAACTTCACGAAATTTTTTAGAATTTGTATTTTTAAAACCATTCTTCAGATGATATTGTTTATATGGAGCATTCGTTATTTTCAATATTTTGGAATATACTTGACGAGTTTCTTCATTATCAACATCTTGTGGATTCTTCAAAAAAATCATATCATACAATTCTGGACTACCTGCGCATTCATATTTTTTCACTTTATTAGCATCCCAAAATGAAATGTTTCCATCTTTGAAATTTACCACTAGACTTCCCATTTTCAGCTTTTGTGTAATTGGATCCATACGTACGCCAAATGTTCCATCATATGCTGGATTTCTAGATTTTATATTATTCAAATGTTTCATCAAAACATCTTCACCACTTTCATTCATAACAGGTGAGATGTCAGGATCCGAGGAATCGATGTGGGACGATGATGGTGTTTCGAATAGAGTTGTTCTCATATCGTCTTGAAGTGTGCTCGTGTCACTATTCACAGATGATACACTACCAAAAGATTGTTTTCTTCCTATTGGAGTACTCATGGGATAATTTGAAGTAGATTGAACAGTTCCATGATTTGGTGATAACACTGGTGATTTAGAAGTAGCGTTTGATGATAAAACATTCAATGGTTTCATTATGGGCTCATACAATCTTTCAAGTGTCGTACGATTTTCAATATTATCATTCTTGATAGAGTTGAATTTCTGCCTGACAGCTTCTGTTGTCTCTACTAGTTGACGTTTCAAATTTATTTCATTGTTTTTATTTTCAGGATCTTTTTTTGTATTCATAATGCCCTTTTTTTTGAATTAAAGCTTAATTCGTTGGTGAAGTGACCACTACAATATTCAGTGATCGAATAAGTTCCAAAAACAAGATCATGGGTATATAAAACTATCGAATCCTTTGCGATATCTACCTTCATCTATTTTTCTATCCTTATCAATGACTAGAAATCCATATTGGTCCTCCCAGCATTTTACACACATCAATTGGAATTGTTTGAATGTTACATCGGGTGAAACATGATCTGAATAAATGTGATGTAAATTCGTCTCATCTTGTTTGAACATTATAATGAAATTGGTATTGTCACGCACTAACTGTTTGGGTACCCGTGAATATGTCTGTGCTAGATAAAAACAATCAACATCCTTATGACGTCCCATACAGAAATATGATCTAATAATATCTTGCTTTTCACATATTACATCATCGAAAATGAAAACAGAATTAGGCTTAGCGTCGGAGGGTTCCACTATTTCTGCATTATTGCTGAATGTATAAAAACCTAATCCTTTTATAGGTTCCAAAACACTTCGCAAGTACTGATATTTAGGTTGATTGAGTGATTTCGAATAGAGATACACATTTCTAAATCTCAGTCCTTGTGGATGTGTTAATAGTGATATCATTGCATTCGTCTTTCCACAATTTGAAGGTCCTATAATGAGTCCTCGAACTGATGATGGAAGTAGTGGACCATGTCTGAATACCCTTTGTCCATTCAATCCACAACCAAATTTCTCATCTAGATTATCTACAGCAAACTTTTCTTTCTGTTTTACAATGCGCATCGTGCCGTGGTTGGAGACTATATAAATGTTATTAGCTTATTCATTTCAATGTGTACCATCAAACGATACGGACGTATTGAAAGTGATCGTAAAATTAAAAGAGGTTGTGGTTTTGTTAATGATTTAATAAACAAACTTCCTTTCGAATTACATCTACCGGAGGTTATCAATACTGTGGACCGGGTACAAAATTGAAACAACGTTTAGCTCGTAACGACCCTGGAATCAATAAATTAGATATTGAATGCAAAAAACACGATATTCAATATTCTAAGCATCCATCCGATCTTGCAGCAAGACATTTAGCCGACAAAGAACTTGAATACAGCGCTTGGGATAGGGTTAAATCGAAGGACGCGAGTATTGGGGAAAGAGCAGCTGCATTACTTGTCACCAACATTATGAAAGCGAAAAGACATATGGGCATGGGTTGTAGTACCAATAAGAAAAAATGTAAGAGGAAACAAACGAAGAAAAATAAAATTAAAAAAGTTGCATTTGGTGCTGGGATAGTCCATAAAGTGCGAAATGTATTGAAGAAAGCTGGTGGGAATCAATTTGTGACGAATAATAGCAAAAAAGCTATCACTGTGGCATTGCAGGCGGCACGTAAATACCTTAAAGCTGCCGGTGGAAAGAAGAAAATCCGCACATCACGCATAATTCCTGTTCCCAAGATCGGTGGACTTTTACCATTGATACCAATTTTTGCTGGACTATCCGCACTAGGAAGTTTGGCGGGAGCTGCTGCTGGTATTACCAAGGCCGTGAATTCGGCAAAAGCCAGCAGAGCGGCTTTAATGGAAGCCAATCGTCACAATAAAACCATGGAGGCTGTAGCATTAGGCAAACGCGGAAGTGGAATATATCTCAAACCATACCGTAAAGGTTTAGGACTATATTTAAAACCATACAAAGCCACAAACAAAACAAAAAACTAATTGAACCCCTACCTCAGAGGCCTCTTACTGATCTCGATCTCAGTTATTATGCACAAAAAATGAAAATTCCACATTTTCGTGGTGTTTTTATGCGTGATAGATTACCATCTTCAGGTCCAAAACAAAACGAGACAGCTATTGTTAATTTAGATGGAATAAGTGGACCAGGAACACATTGGGTGGCATATAAAAAATGTGGGAAAGAAGTCACATATTTCGATAGTTTTGGAGATCTACCCCCACCATTGGAATTGACTCGATTCTTTCGAAAATGTTCGAATGTAAAAATCAAATATAACTATGATCGACAACAGAAATTTAATACAGTTCTCTGTGGTCACTTGTGCTTGCAGTTTCTCTCTAAATAATTTTCCAAATAAAAATGGATTCAACACCAAAACTGGATCGGGAGGCTATCAAGGGAATGGGGTTTTCACTTAGAATGTTTTCAAAATATGGTACCTTGAAAAAAATGGATAAAGTGATGCTTGCAAATATGCCTAAGGAAGTGATACTTGCATGTGTTGCACATGAGATTGCATATGTTTGGGAAAAGTTGCCTAAGCATCTGCAAGATGACATCGATATAATGAAACATAGATATTGTTATGAGCACCACCACCACGATCAAAATTCAGAATCGGATGTTAATGACGGTCCTATACCTCGGAAATCTATGTGTTGTATTTGTAATATAGAGGATGTGAATATTGGTATCAATAAAAATGATACTTATTACAATACAACACCTTCCAAAAAGTGTAAATTGTCTCAAATGTGCTGTTGCTGTGTACAATAATAAATTGAAATGTGTTTCAAAATATTCATCAGTCATGTCACGAAAGTTCGAGCTACAAGCTGTCGGGACAAGTGTCTTGAGTGCGGATTTTTTTCCACCAATTGAATTGGATAGGAACAGTCGTTATGGATTAGGACTTTTGGGATTCTATGGATGCAATACAATCAATAATATAACTGAAGCTAATAACTTAGTTAGTTTTAGAATCAGTAATGACAACTCATCGATACCCCAAAAGTTGACAATTGAAATTCCATGTGGTGCTTATGAAATAGAAGAGATCAATGCCGTCATACAGAAACATATCATGTTCAGATTGTTTCATGATAAAAAACCAAATGATGTCGTTGCAGATGATATTTTCTATCTACACGCCAATAATAATACATTCAAATGTGAAATGCGATCCAAATATGAAATTGATCTGACACATCCAAATTCAATAGCAGAAATGATGGGGTTCGCTCATGAAATATTTCCACCAAATCAGATACATGAATCATCATTACCAATAAACATTACAACTGTGAGACTTATCCGCTTAGATTGCAATATAATATCTGGTTCATATATAAATGGTGAAGAATCCCACATTCTTTTCTCATTCGATATTGATGTTGAACCTGGCTACAATCTTACTAAAGAACCACACAGTATTATATATATGCCTGTCAGTCCAGAAGGTCGTCAATTGATTCACAACATTACAGTGCGTATTTTGGATGAAAAAAATAACCTTATCGATTTTGGAAGTGAAGAAGAGATTTTCATTATTTTGGAATTGAAGAAAATCGAATAACTGTTGTTATGGGTTTCATTTATAATAGACAAAATCGCATTGAACAATCCCAAACGAGTTGCACTATCAAAAAGAAAGGTGTGCATAAAAAGAAGCTCATTCCACAAGTGTATGCTAAACAGTTAGCACATAACGCTCTGTCTGTGAGTGATCTTAAATTTTTGAAATCGATTGGATTGAAAGTGAGAAAATAACAATGGTGCTCGAAACAAACAATGAAAAGTTGAATATATTCAATGAACCAGTGCTCGATCATTCTCTCATAAGTTTACATGAGCACACATATAAGCCCTATGGATCACCGCTATTCAGGAATTCGGATGAAATCAGAATTGCAATCAATAATCAAGATGTTATACTAGATATTGCCGAGAGCTTCATTTACATAGAAGGTAAATTCACCCCCAAAGATGTAGCGAAAACATGCTATCTCTCGAATAATGCAATTGCATTTCTCTTTGACGAAATTCGTTATGAAATGGGAGGTGAACAAGTGGCTGTTGTTAGAAAACCTGGGATAACATCTACAATGAAAACCATGATATCATTTGGACAATCTCATGCTAACACATTATTGACATCTGGTTGGGGACTTTCACAATTGAAGCAAGATATCTTGGATACAAACAGTCATGTTTTTAGTGGAAAACTACCACTGAAATATTTGATGGGTTTTGCTGAAGATTACAACAAAAGTATCTTGAATGCCAAACAGGAATTGATTTTGATTATCGCTCGATCATTCAAAAACTCATATATAGGTGAGGTTGATGCTGATTTGGAAATAAATAAAATCGAATGGAAAATAAGGCATATTGTACCAGATGATAAACACAAGCTCAAACTTTTGAGTAGAATAAACAAAAGCGGTCTGAATGCCAAAATCAAGTTGGCGTATCGTATGTGGGACCTCTATGAACTACCATCATTACGTGGGACTTCTTCAGACATATGGGCCATCAAAACAACTAACGCATTGGAAACTCCTCGTTTTGTCATCATCGCATTCCAAAGTACTACCACATCTGAAGATAGAACACAAGATATTACAAAATTCACAACTGCTGATATCAATAGTATTCGAGTATACTTGAATTCTGAAGTTTATCCATATGAGCGTTGGAATTTGAATTTCGATAAAAAACTTGATGCTCCTGCTTATTATGCTTTTGAGAGTTTCCAGCGAAGTTATTATGATAAAGATATGAGTGAACCTCTGATGGACATTGGACAATTTAGAGAGAATCCACTATTCGTCATCGATTGTTCCCATCAACCGAATGCAACAAAATCATCAACTATTGATATAAAGATTGAGTTTGAGACGAGGAAGACCAAGTTTCCAGACAACACTAAAGTATATGCATTAATTTTGCATGATACAGTTTTAACATACAATGCATTGGATGGTTCAGTTCATAGCAGATATTGACACTTTTTTTTCACTCTATCATGTACTGTTTTATGATCTTTTTTTTTTTTTATTTGTAACTGACTTATATCATGTATTGTATTTTATATCATATTTATTGTTTTGTAATCATTTTCTATTGTATTTCATCAGATTTAAATAAATAAAACATGAAAATAATACAAAGTTTTTTATTTGACATTATTTATGATTCACAGGAACATACAGACTATCTAAAATAACTTCTTCCTCATAATCATCATTTTCGCGACCATCTTCAATTTCCTCTCGATTTTCATCATTCAATTCAAAGTGATGAATAATCCATTCTGGCAAGTATGGTTGGAGGCTATACAGGAATCTTCTTAGGTTCAGTTCAATCATAACCTCACAAAGTTGCCACAATTCCAATTCATTATCCAAAAATTTGTTGCAAACTTCTGCACCACTCCAATAGTTCTCAGCATCACGAAGGCATAATTCGATTTGTTTTTCATCATAGCATACACTCATATCATAAACGCTTGCATGTTCGGCTCCATCACCCAACACCTTCAATTTAGACGACAAATGTTGAACCGATGATTTGAGATCTACAATATCGACCCAATCTTGACTTGCGTACTGCATCCACATCTTTAAATGGTGGAACTGAAATCGAACAAAAAAAAAAAACAATAAGCAACCTCCAATTTTTCAGTGATATAATACTCACATTCCCATTTTACTTGTAGTTACAAAGTGAGTGTATTCAACTAAGTTAGTAATGTTTATATTTCCATATAATTATCATCTAATATATGAATATTAATAAAACAATAAGAAATTCATTATAATTACTATTATTATTCAATCATATTGAATTTGACTAGAGTTATCGTTTTCACACCAAAAAAAACTTTGTAAGCTATGACCTAAAGAAATTCACTATAAATTATTACTATTATTCAATCATATTGAATTTGACTAGAGATCGCGTTTTCATGCCAGCAAAACTTTGTTGGCTCTGTCCTAAATACATCATCGTATATTTACCACCTGATGAGTTGATACAAGATATATCGTCATCACTGAATTGCAACGAAATACGTTTTGGTAGCCATGTTTTAAATAATTTATCATTGCTCACATCTTGCAAAGTTAATAAAATTGATTTACCAAATCGTGTAGAATAAGTTGACATATTTTTAATTATGTACACTTCATCAATTGGCAATGATGATAAGGCCTTTTGCTCTAGTATTTCAACCTCCTGTACAATCAAATTATTAATTTTATTCAAGTCTACTTTTGAAACGGACATGATGAAAATATATATGAAAATATAAACAATTTCCAACAGACAAATACACTCACCGTCTTCCTTCTATTACGAACTGAATAACACTCTACCAATTGCTAACTGCTGCAGATATATTCGTCTACTGATTTCATAGTGTGCCAGGCATTTCTTTTATATTAAACAGTGTGAGTCACCCCCACCATGAAACCGTGAAAGATTCACATTGCTAGTTGCTATCCACTAGAGATGCCTGACGTCACAGCCAAGCCCATCTCCCAACTTGATGCGATAACAGTTGCCGGTACGAGCAAGCAGTGGTCGTTGCGGTCTCGGAGAGGGTAGACGCTAGGCAAACAGTCCTCGGCTGCCGTTGTGTCACCATGGATAGCGGGGCTAGAGCGAACCTTCATCGCTTCAGGAGAGGTGAGGGCAGACCGATGAATACGCATTACTCTGCCACACGTCGTGGAGTGAACATGTCGCTCTCTAGCCGTTGAACGGTTATTGCTGTGACGTCACTCCACTACTAACTTGGTGCCCTAACACCGATGGAGCATTTATTACTTGGAGGATCTTCGAAGTATGCAGACGTATGTTTGTACATAGACAAACAAGCACATGATGAAACCCTGTACCGTGCATTCTCCTACACACACACATAAACACACAAAATCTCATATGAAAAAAAAATCTGAACGATCCATGCACCAGACACTTCAAGGTCACAACGCCTTGACTTCACTGCACAACAAAAAAAACTTCACCAAACAACAACCAATAAAAAAAGCAATTAATACGTCATAGTGGTGGGGGGAGGCCGAGAATCAGCTGTAAACAACTACTAACAACAACAGGCAACTAGATGCCTATGAGAGTATAGAAGAAATAGGTAAACAAAATAATATTATGAATAACGATGACGGACCAATACCAAATAGCATACTATATAGCTTGTTAAAATAATATTGTTGGATTTACTGATTACAACATGTTCTGTCTTGATATTAATTTGAATATCCTAACAGAATGATGTAAATAAAATCCAACTAATTTGAATTAGAGTTTATTCATTACTGTTGAAAATAGGGAAGTCTGCGATGGTCGGTCGCAAATCAGAATATAAAAAATATAAGAAATACTTCGTTTTTATAATGCTATCCTGACCACAAATACAGAGTGATTCAGCTGTACATATATAACACCTTCCCCTTTAATATTATTCAATAAAATTAATTTAAAAAAACACAATTAATAGCCAAAACGTTCTGGAGGTTTAATTTGGCTTCTTCTTCTCAATGAACGATTATTATGATCAAAATCGTCACTTTCGTTATCTTTACCGCCACTATCACCACTTATATTACTGTTTTCACTCACCTTATCATTACTATCTACATGTACAGTATTTACATTATTTACAAGTAAGTCTGAACGAGAAATGATATCGATGTTACACGTTGCTGATGTATTCACAGGTGTAAAATCCTTTTAAATTTGATTTAAATCACGTTTCCATATGATTCCTTCAGTTGTTCGAACAAACTCTATCGTTTACCTCGAAGTTTTCCCTTTTTCTCCCCTTGAAATTATTAATTTGAATGTTTTGTTTCCTATTGACAGTATTTTTCACAGACGGCAAACATAAATCAAATTACGTCCCAACAACAGTTTTGCTGGTGTTTCACCTGTCGTAGTATGAGGAGTATTTCTGTAATGGAACAGAAATCGATTTATTATTAAATTCAAATCAATATTATTGCTATCATGTTTTGCTTTCAAAATTGCCTTTTTCATGATTTTAACTGCACTCTCCGCTTGTCCGTTAGTTGCAGGATGGTAAGGAGCGCCTGCAATATGTTCAACACCGCTGGCTTCAAGAAAACTTTGAAAACTTTCAGACAAAAAGGTTGTCGCTTTATCCGTATACAGTTGAAAAGGTAACCCAAATCTTGCGAAAAGTTCCCTAAAAATTTTGATTGTAGTGGAAGCCGTAATATTACCCACTTCAAAACATTCAATCCACTTGGACATAGCATCTTCTATAACAAAAAAATTTTTACCACCAACTGGGCCGAAAAAATCAGCATGAAGTCTGGTCCAGGATTCTTTAGGCCAGTTCCAAGTAACTAGAACTGATTTTGGTGGATTACTACCATAAATTTTACATGCATCACAGGACACATTGTAAAAATAAATTTAGATAGGCAATATTGTGAAATTAATTTTTTATATAGCTGAAAATTGTTTTATATATAGCTATAACATTTAAACATTACACAAGGACATATTGTAAAATAATAGATAAAGCAAACTGTAAAATTAATTAAGGTGTGGTATACCTGTATGGTATACCTGTAGAGCATGAATAGCGTTAGCTTAGAGAAGTTTCCTCTTCAATCTTACTCTTTAAGATGATCACTTGGTGATCGAAACACGTGTCGAGGTGTTAAAAATAACGATTTGGTGATGGGAAAAAACTCCAGTAATATTAATTACTACATCAAAGGTTCCAAACAGTGCATCATAAGATCATGAAGTTATGTCACTCTCAATATCGAGACCTTGTAGATGAAAAACTCGTCATTTTTTTAAATTTTAGATCTATTAGATGGATGCCAAATAGGTCAGGATTCAAATTATGTTCTCCATCATATTTTTTTCTATCTGGTATGAACAGTAACATACAGGTTCTCGTTGTAACTTCTGCTAGACACACTGTCTCATCCCCTAAAAAATAGTGGCTCCATAAAAGAATTCGTACGTAACATTCCTCAACTGAAAAGTCCCTTCCATGCATTCCACTCCCCGTTTACTAAATAATTCATATGGCTTCGGCTCTGAAGCCATGAACATTTCTCACCCTGATATCAAGTTCATTATCATGAATAACCAAAGGTAGCGTGCCACGGCATTTTGCGTGTATATTTCCAGACTAGATCGAATCGGTTCATTTCTGGTTGCTTTGTGAACTTTACGAAGAAATTAAGTTAGATGGAACGTGAACATATGAAATCTCGTGTCTGATAAGGAAAAGGAAGAAGGTATAGTAGTAGTAGACGATATTGTGCACACTTAAAGTTGGCGGCACTCTAAAAGGCCAAAAAAAACAATACATAGAAATGAACCGAACTAATCCACGTGGACTGTAAAATTGACGGTTCGTATTGGATAATTTTTTCTAACCGAGATTTATGATTGGCTGGAGAGTCATAAAATTGAAATTGAAGTCATGTTATGGTGACGAATAGAAATCGGGTAATGCGGGGATGGTTATAGCCGTCGTGCTATCAATGTTCAGTTCAGAAACTGATCGTGATTTGAGTGTTGAAATTTGATATTGGTGCAGTTATAATTACTTAAAATTGTGTTATCTGTTTGAAATGTGGAGTCCCTGGACGAGTACTAATAGTAATAACGAGTGTGATTACAACGCAGACTTTTTCCAATGTAGTGATTCCAATAGCAATGGTGATCAATGCGAAAAAGAGATACCAGTGAATAAGATTCGGATGCATTTGAATATTGAAACACAGAGAATATGTTTCAATGTATATAAGAATCTACATCTCAAGTTTGGTTTCGAGGGTAACAAACTATTACAACAAACATCAGATTTAACTGAAATTCCTCTCTCACCTGTACGTAAAATAGTCAAAAACGAAACTAATGAACGCAAGACGCGATGTGATACAGGATTACCAAAACCTTTAGATGTTAATCTGATAAAATCGTTGCAAAAAACAATATAGGACTGTTACAAAAGCAATTAGATGCCTACAATTGAAATCATAAGGAAGAAATTGAATACTTCCGGCCATAACGTGAGCTGCCGTGACAAAACTCTTCAGAATTGCATAAAGAAATCAAGGATTCAGATTTAAAATAATAAACGAACGTCAAGCAGTTATGGAAAGCAGAAGAATTGTGGAATTACGTAACGAATACTCAGAACCAATAACTAAATATGTCAAGAACAACAGTGAATTTTCTATTTGGAAGATACTTGGTATCACACTCACGACACAGTTACGAAAGGGTGGACTTATGGTTCGAGAATGTGTACGCCTAACATGCCTGCAAACAAAATTTGATAAGAAGGTAATGTAGCTAATTGAAGAGAAAGTATCTAATATCACCAAAAAAGACTGCCAGAAAAGGATTAAAACAGTAATTTTAGTTGAAACAGACTATATGGAAATTGAACACTTCCATATTTATGGTGGAAATAAATTCATTATTGATTTAGATGACGACAGTGATAGTGAAACAGAAAATATGTGGATGATCTCAGCTTGCTACCACTTGACGTTGTGTTGATGAGTCCAAACATGCTCTGCTATTCCCGATTTGCGGGTTCTTTCCTCGCTGTGTATTTTTCTTGTGCTCGGCAATGCGAACTTTCAGTGGCATCTTTGTTTCACCGATATAGAATTTCCCGGACTCTCAAGGTATCCACTAAAAGCAGTTTTTGAAATCGCAATCTACGTTTGGTGGTTTGGTTTTCATTAGGCTGGTTTTTCCGGATCTGATGTTGTACTTGGACCCAATCCTTCTCATTCTTATCGGCAATCCTCTGATGTAGGAAAGTACAATCACTGGTTGTGACGGCTTCTCTTCCTTGCGATACGCTTGCTGTCTTCTAGCCGAAGTCTGCTTCACTATCACTTTGGAGAAACCATTTCGTTGAAGATCTTTTCTGATGATGCCTAGTTCCTTCTTGACACCTTCCTTCGTATTACAGAGCCTGAAAGCACGATACACTAGACTCTTGATGATTCCTTTTTTAGTAGATTGATGATGGTTGGATTCGCGATTCAGATGCAGTCCCGTGTGAGTGGGTTTTCGGTATACAGATGTTTTCCACTTATTGTCGGTCCTCTCCACGCATACATCTGAGAATGACAATCAGTTGTAGACTTCCTTCCCCATTCTGAAGATGATGGAAGGTTTTATGCTGTTGATGTGCTCCATAATGGTGGCAAGTTGTGTCTTGTATTCTTTGTTGATTATTTTCTTTCTTTCTTCGGAACTCCCCACTTTTTTATGATGAAGAAGTGGAAAGTCAATAACGTTTTCCCAAAAAATAATCTGAGCCAAAAATATTCCCTTTTTATTGCAAACTCAATGGATTTTTGTAAAATGTTCATTCATGTTTATATATGATGTTAGTGTTTCTTTCTATATCTAGAAATCCCATACTACACATCAACTAAGTAGCAACCTTTTCCTGAAGCTCCTAAAAATAAAAAGGTCATTCCTACGCCCATGTATCAGCATCCCTCCAGTTTATCTGCTCCGAGCTGATCGTTTTCACAATACATTTTCAACGTTATCGCGGATCGCGCGAGAAAAGGTCATCGCAAGGATCCGGAAAATAAATTCACGGTTTGTTCCTCGGGAATATATGGTGCGTGGCATGTTTATACACTATTGTTGGTTATGGCGACTCTGCCATAAACTCGTCACATAATATTAAATCATTTCCGTGAAAGCGGAAGCTGCCCGCCGGAAATTTAATTTCAGGGACAAACACAATTCGTTCGTGGTCGAATAGGAGTCGATTTGGTGCGTTCCTTTATTTCTCAACGCTCGTGCTGGCGCTTGTTATGAGCCACATTGATGGCTCGTTTATACAAATTATTGATGGACGTCAGCGTTTCATTTTTGGCGTCATTCATAATCTAATAACAAAGGCGTTTAAATTAATTTTGGATCGTCAATAATTTATTATTTTCAGTATATTCAAGCTCCCATTTTTGGTTTTCTACCCCACCAGTATAGAATTTGTCGCAATTCTTGGAATCTCAGTCCGCGTTTGGTGGCCTGGTTTTCGTGAGGCTGCTACGGAATGTGTTTCCGGATATGAAGTAGAAGTAAAAGAATTGGGTCTAAGTACAACATCAGAACGCACTTAGACCCAATTCTTCCTATCTTTTTTGACAATCCGACGCGGAGAAGGGCGAGCAGTGGTTATGATGGCTTCTCTTCCTTGTGAAGCTCTTGCTGTCTTCTAGCCAGTATCTGTTCCACCATCACTTTGGAGTAACCATTCCGTTGAAGACCTCTTTTGATATTGCCTAGTTTTTTTCGAAAGCATGATCCACTAGAATCTTGATGGTGAATTGATGGTTGTTGGATTTCAAATCACACACATCACAATCATACTAGACAATGGTCTGAACTATTCACCCTGGTTCAGGACGATTGAGTCATCTGTATAGTCTAGTTTGTGGTCCAGAAAACGTGGTCCACTGAAAACAATGGTTACAAAGTTCTTCTCTGGTTTCAGCCCTTTGCTGCTACTGTTATTGCTGTTTCTCTCATAATGGTGGTGTATACCAAACCATCTCTGAACATGCAGCTCTTCCATATCCAGCTTCTACTTCCAGTAGGTATGTTCCTCGTTGCCTGAACGATTGATAAATTTTTGCTTACTCTTTAACTTGATATAAAGCCATTTCCGTTAGCATATCAGGTATGTGCAGGTATTGATTTTGACATAGTGATCTTCTAGCCAGTAGTACGATCCTGGTATGCCTCTTAATGCAAATGGCAGGAATCTGATTATTTCAGTCTGTTGCCAAATCTTGTTCAACCATTACAGATTCTGTAATAGAAGTGGCTTCAACCAGTTTCTATGTTTTTCGAATGTATTCCAAAACCAAACTTGGTCTAAGGGTTACACGCATTCTTTCAAGTAAAAACTACTTTTTTCAGCGCTATTCCCAATTCAAATTTTGTAACTTTCCATAGTAAATGATCGATATGTGAAGCCATGAGCGCTAAAATTCTTCTTCGAAACTAGACCTATTGAAAGTGAAATTGGCATGTCTTCTCGATTTTTCATATTATTGTACATACAACATCCTGAAGCGATAAATGCTTACAGTACAAAAAGGCTACATTCAGATTAAGGTGATCTATGACTATAGATTCGTCAGATCCTGGTCTCTGTTTTAGATTGGCTGATGCAAATGCTATTTGCTGAATTCACGAATATTAAACTGATCACCTAACAGAAACTAAAAATGAAAGAATCAACAAAAGAGCAATTGAGGAAGCACAAGGTATCTGAATGTTCGTCAATCACTCTTCACAACTCTTACTGTAGAATTTATTCTGGAAGTTTACTGCAGTATTCTATGATATGTGAACATGTTCCGTGTTAGCCCAGTCATGCCTGCTCTGTTATTATAAGATATGAAGAGTTTTACTACTGCTAATGTTCGTATGGTTGTCGTTACTGCCATGATTTCCAATCGAGCAAGTGTTGTACTCTGTAAAGTTTGTTACTAGCAAACCCCTATTTCATCTTTGACTACGGAGCCGAGAAGCATATATTATGGCGGATTCAATCAGTATTGAGTATAGTCAAATAATCAAGTCTTATATCAATTCCTATTTCTTCCTATAGCGTTGGGCCATCATCGATTCTGCCTAAATTTTCATTCGGTCAAAATGTTGATTATTCCAAGATGCAGTATCGCTAGCAGATATTCAACTTCACCTCGGAATCCTCTTGGAGAATACTACTCTGTTGTACTTAATTGAGTTCATGCTGAGCCTTTCTTCTTTGGTCCTTCTAGTTATATATTTTACATGGACCAGACTGACTGAGTCTTCTGCATAACCCATGTACTTCATGGTTCAGAAAACGTGGTAACTCCATCACAAAGTTCCAAAAAGATAGAAACGAGATTATCTCTGTTTGCTAACTGTGGTATTTCTCTCATGATAGTCGTATGTACCAATCTTGCTCTATGCTTATAGTTCATTCATCTTCAGCTTGTACGGCCTCTTTTCCTTAATCTATTTTTTATTGTACGTATACAAACATTGGTATGTTAGCCTTGGTGCGGCCATAATATGCCTTTCAATCTGAATGACATGCAACTGGTAATTCTCAAGACTTTCCCCAGATCGTGTCAATTTTTTCCTAGTATCGAAATCGAGCTAGCCTTGATCAGACTCTCTCTGTTTTGTATGTTTCTGAGTGAAATCTCTAGTACTTTCTTCGGCATTACTGAATGAATGTCGCCCAGTTTCGATGACTGATATGGTTGAGAAGGTCAGAAACAAGAATTGCTCTACCAGACACTGCACGCCAGAACTGCACGTACGTTAACCAACAAACTAGACCGAGTCTAGTTCATCCTCTAATGATGCAGATCCGGTGTTTGAGAACAATCTTTGCATAATTAATGAAATAATGAATCACAAATGATTTTGTTCATGATAAGTTTGCTAAAAACATTGAAAAACCTAAACTATTTTGAGAAAAAAGAAGAAAGACGTCGCCGCAAAGGAGAAAAGAGGAAAAAGAATATTGAAGAACGAAAAGTATGCTTAGCTGAAAATACATCAGAAACGAAACCTTATTATTTTTTTTTTCAGAACAAATAGATAAAGAGTTGTATCTCCGAGATCTGAAACTCATAAATAGGAATCATCAACATGATAGGAGGAACTTTTGTTACAAAATCAAAAGACGAAGGGAAGTCCATATCATCCAGACGAAAGTTTCGAATCGAAATATCCATCAGAAGTCAACAAGAGAGGAGAGAAATTGAAGATTCGAGAGAGTAGAAAGGAAAGGAAAATCAGAGAAACGGATCACATGGATAGAAATGAGAATGAGTTTTAGGGATAAAGAACGTGATAGAAGTCCTACTTTTACTAACGCAGGATCAATTGGTCTGACAGGCATCACATATATCCAATGGATTCATTTGGGACCTAATCCGCAAGTTCTACCACAAATCCTTCGACATATCCATAAAGACAGTTTGGCTTTGTGTAAAACTTTTTCCAAGTGAGCGTTCCAGGTGAGTCTTCGTTCCAAACGGAATGACCCCGCCATTAAGTGGCGTTAGATCATCCAATTTTCTCCTCCTGGTGAAGGGGATTAACACAGTTTTGCTGGGGTTGACAGACATCTGCTTCCTCAGGCACCAACTGCGAACATCGTCCAACGTGCTTTGGAGGATATTACAAGCTACCATTCCCGGCGTGGACCTTGACAGGATGACAATGCCATCTGCATGAGCTTGCAGATCAACGTTTCTTCTGTCGAGGGCATCAAGCAGACTATCCACCAGGAGCGACCCCAGAAGGGGAGATAGTACCCCACCTTGAGGACAGTATCTGGTGACCCTAAAGCTAATAGCCTCTCCTTGAAGTGTCGTAGTTGCATTTCTGTTTACCAGCATGGAATAAATCCAGCCAGTTATGGTCGATTCTATACCTTTCCTAGCCAGAGACAATCCTATAGATTCAGGTAGTGCATTGTCAAATCCTTTAATATCAAGAAATACAGCAACCGCAAGCGTACTAACAGATTGAAACACCGATCACATTACTGGGTATTGAAACAAACCGCATCTCTTACTTGTTTACAGATTGAAACATTCATCAAATGAAATCAATAACCAACGTGGTGCATATTCAGTGACTTGACCATCACTTGCGAATAATTCAATAGTTTAGACTAAAAGCAAACTTGGACGTTCGAACGAAATTCCCGATGTACATATTTACGTTTTTCGTTCTTAAAATCAATTTACTTATTCATATACCAACCCCTTCAGTCAGCTCGACAATTTCGAGTCACTCTTGAATTCAGTCTTTGGCCTCGCCTTTGCTCTTTATTGAGACTAATAAGTGCTCTTGTTGAAATGGGAATACTTCCCTATCCTCGTCGCAAATGAAGTGTTCCTGGGCAAGTGTGCTGATAAGGCAGATAGGACAAGATAAAAGACACTCTACCAAGACCTACGGCAGGTTCATTCAAGCACTGACTGCAGGGCTTTACTAGGGATGGAGTTTAGTGAACAAGCATAGGCGTATCAATATTTTTCGAGGATTCCAAAAAGTGTTTATGTAGAATTCAGAATTTTTCTTCCAACAATTATCATGATTGGAATGAACAAAAACCAGGCTGGTGGGCCGTGGTAGAATAGAATTTATACTACCAAATGTTTCGTATGTCACTGCGGCAGACATCATCAGTGATATGTGCATTGACTGCGAGGAAGAAAGTTATAGCTCGAAGTTTCGGCAACGACAGACTTATCAAAATAATATTTGAATCAACAGTCTTTATTTCAGCACACAAAAGAGTTCATAACATAATTTGACTGGGAAGAAAAGTTTTTTGGCTTCTCCATCATTGAACAAAATATCTGGGAAACTTTCAATATAAACTTTTCATAAAGATGTGTAGATCATACACACTGGAAGATACAAACTGGAAGAAAAGATACAAAACATTTTTAATTTTTTTTATTTTCCAACATAGTCTCCCTTCAACTCTACACACTTCTCCCAGCGTTTCTTCCATCTTTGTAACCCGTCCAAAAAGTACTCGGCATTTTTCTCTGCAAAATAATTGTTCTCGAAGATGGTTGCCCCTTCATTTGCCGAAAAACTCAGTCTTCCTAGCACAATTCCTAGATGAGGGAAAAAAAGTCGCTTGGGGCCAGATCCGGTGAGTAAGGCGGATGGTCAAGCAGTTCAAACCGTATTCCGTGGATTTTCGCCATGGTAACCACTGAGGTGGGAAACGGTGCTAAAACAGGATTTTTTTCTGCAAATATGGCCTTTTTCCGCAAGTTCTGCCTGCTTGTTAAGTAATGATACGTAAGTAATGATTCTGCTGATTGATTTATAGATTCTGAGTATAATTTTCCGTTTCTTTGCTAGTTTCAAATCTGGAGTAAAACAGATTTTTAACATTCGAGTTAACAAATACCACCCTAAATAAATGTAGTAACATCAAATTATCAAATATAGATGTCGCTTACTCGGCGATTCTTCAATATTGTTTTATTTTTACCAAATATTTAAAATGTTAAAAATGTACCATCGATGACAGATATAGAAAAGGCAATTGTGAAATACTAGGAATTCTTCTTAGAAACTTCAAACCAGTGAAATTGGTGGGTCGGATAATCAAAAGGAGCATGGATTGAGTAACATCAGATATTGTAATTGTAACTTTTTGCATGAGGAGAACAATTCGAATACAACCTTGTCGAATCCGTCGACATACAGCCTAGTTACTGGCGTGAAGTGCCGTCAGTCCTTTCAATTTGTTTTTACTTTGATATTCGTAAGATCGTGACGTTTAACAACGCCTCCCTTTTGCAAAAAATCAAGGTAGTATTCCTTAGACTATTTTAAGGATATTTTGTCCTCTGATGATTTTTGATAGGGCGCTCTATTTCAAAGAAACGGAGCGAAAAAGACAAAATATCCTTAGAATAGTCTGAAGAATAGTCCCTTGAATGTTCCGCATGTTTAATAAACACTCTGTATATGCGCTTGTGTTCTCAAAGGTTTATCCAGTTTTCCATATCGAAAAACCAATAGTTCATTGAAATAATCGATTGTGGAAATAAAACTAACCTAATTCACAAATGCACACACGGTTTATTAACTTAATTCGATGGGAGATTGAGGAATAAATTGAAAAGGATGTCTCTGCAGGTCTCACACAAATGGCACATAATTCACATTTGAAATGTGTTCGCCTTCGACTTTCGAGCTAACATCATCTTTTGAATAGGGGAACATTTTTGTGCATAATACTTCAACTAGAAGTATTCTCATAGAATGTTTCCTGAATTAATTATCATCAAATATTTCGCAAAAATGACAATAAAATTCCACTTTGGCAGTTCTCTATTTTCCTTGAGAGTATACATCGCCACCTTGCGGCCATAATTCCCTCGAATTGTGACTGTGATACATTTCAATGTCAAACTCTTGTTCTTCAATAGTTTCCATCAACTTTAATTGTTTATTATATTTATCCTAATCTCTGAACGGTTACTTGTCCGGACGCCAATGTTTAAGCGCAAAGGGGCAAAATCCACCCCTCGCGTCGGATTCACTCACCCTCTATGTACAGCTTCACATAAATTTCGTTTATATATTATAGTTTGTTTTGAATTTCATGATAGATCGAATCGATGGACCGTTATAGATTTGATGTTAAATCAAACGACATTTTAATTTCGCACGAGTAATAACGCTCTTCCCTTTGTGGACGTTATTCAAATTATTTACCATTTTGCATAATAAATTGTTTCCATTATTCTCTGCAGTTGCACGAATTCGTTTAATGACTGAAAACAGTGGAAACTGACGATTAGGTTTAAATAATTCACATACATCATCAAAATAATCGACTGTGTAATATAAATTTGAGATGGAACGAAGTATTCATTAACCAAAAAGCGAAACAGAATTCAAAAAGAAATAAACTCAAAAGTAGAAAATGAAATTTTTCATGTACACACGAAATTAACCAACAAAAAAATCAGAAGAAGAAGTACGAAACCAGCAAAGCCATCGCGTCGTAATTTTATATTTGAAAGAGACATTTCCTAAGTTACTATGCCCAAAAATTTTAGCATCGAATTCGAATAAAGAATGAAGGTTATCCTGTTCCAAAAATGTTGCCTCCAGCACAATCTGTGAGTAAAGATTTTTTTCAGCAGCCTACCGGAAAGTTGTCACTTTCCGGACACTTTTTCTTCGAGAAAGTAGCATTTTCCGACCTAGTTCAATAATTACGTACTTTCTGGACTAGGTCGGAATGAATAACATCGTCGTTATCATTGTAGGTAGTAAATATGAAAATATTGGTCGGTATAGTTTTGATAAATGCGGATCATCATTACCATAACAGCAAAATAACGACTAACAACTATTTGACATGAAGTAAGTTGACATTTCGACAATAAAATATGAAATGCAACAGCGAAAAATATAAACATAGACACGTTCACAAAATTTATCGCAAAAATGAGCAGAACAAATTCGTTACAGAAGCAAATAATGAAACATATATCTAATGCTAAAGGTAATTTCAACAAAATATTACGATTGTAGGGTATAAAACTATCAACTCAATCTAATTCATTTTCAAACATCAACAGTAATTGAGTCAGCCGTTGCGTGTTGACGGGAAGAACTAACAAAAAATGTCAATTGATCTAACAAACGACAAGGAATACATTTTGCTTGTCAAATTACCAGATTCCAAAACACATATTGAGAGCTTCTTTGTTGTAATTGACTAGAAATATAACAGATTATTCGTCAATTACAAAAAAGAAAAATGTTCGATTCAGTCTGTTGGTATCCACAGTGTTTTTGGACTTATTACGTAAATAACTGTTGTAAATTATGCCCGAAAGAAAATAACGCCGGCCGCCACTGCTAACCATAAACCAAACGTGACGTAGCTAATAGCGCGCGAATGTACGATGATTCCACGCCACTCTAGAAGCAGCGAGAATAACGCTAACGATTTCACCGGAACTTCGGTGACATTTCTACGGCATTCGATTACGATATCCACGAGGATATCGACACAGTCAAGTGGACGTTACAGTGCGGTACGCGAAGTGACCCAGTAAGGCGATAGACATTCAAATAATAGTTGAAGTTTTAGTTGAAGTGTTCGTTGTGTTTAAAGTGAAATAAAGTTAAGTTTGATTATTCAGTGTAGTCAAATTGGTCAACCCACGGGGAAAAACGTAAGATTACGACCAAAACGAAATAGAGGATACCATAATTCGCGATCGCTTTGTGGTAGGATTAAAATAATTTTCGATTGATTCATGTTTCAGAATAATAAACTAAATCTAGTTGGCGATGTAAACTCTTTTGTAGATTATTTCCCTGTGGGGGTTTTCAATAATAGTTTGACTTTTTGTGTCTAATAACAGTCTTTACGTTATCAAGTTAGTTTCCTCAACAAACCGTAATCTTAAAAATCCCTTCTTTTAAATTTTTTGACATTATTTTTGGAATTTTTCTGAACGACTAGTTACCTATGTACTAATATTTTTCAAAAGTACCTGCCTTTTTGACAGAATCTGAATACGGAAAGCAATTATATGATTTCATTAAAGTAAACTTGACTGTAATACGTCACGCTTCTTCTCGGTACCCTGTATATTGAAAAATATTTCATAAAAGTCCAATGCATTGATATCTAAAATTTTTAAAGTAGACATTTTTAGATAGGTAACTTCAACTCCTTCATTTCAAACTTCTAATGAAAGCACGATGTGATTATGTATTATCAACAATGATCTAGAAAAATATCAGTTTTTTCCACTTCGGTGATTAAATACAAATGTGCTGAAGCCGAACAAAATAACCGTATGCAGTGACCGAGACAGTGACATTGTGGAATAAGAATTACGAAGAGCGAGAAGAAATCGTAAATTGTTTTTTTATGACATTTAGCATTGATGAAAATTGATGGGGGGTACAGAGTGGCAGCTGCTAACCCAACATCTTTTTTCTTTTATTTTTTTCTCACTTTGAGACCGTCTTGTTTTATAGTCACTCCCCGATAGACTTTGCCACTACAATTAAAATTTTCACCCCAATCAAAATGCTGGTTTTACACCAATCCATTTTTCGAAGTTGATTTAAGGGCAGAAAGTGTTAAGTTGTGTAAAATGAAAATATTTTTCATTTTATCTATGTTAAAGTCATCAATTGTTTTCTTGGAACTTAACGGTCTATATTCAATTGAAGAATTGTTGTTTTAGGAAAAACCTTGGGTTTCTGTCCTAAATATTCGTCTCTCCTTTCAAGTATCTTTGGATTTTTTTAATATATTTGGTAGATTCTACAAGATTTTTAATGGAGGATTGAACAAAAACACTGGATTTTCAAATATATGCCCAACAAAAAAAAAGTTCTGAAATAATTTGACAAAAAGTTAGGACTCGAGCAAAAATTAACCTTGAATAGAATAGTATTCAATGGTAAAATTTTTCACTGGTTCAGTTGAGAATAATGTTGCTCTAGCGATAGATTTAAAAAAGAAAAAAATATGACAGCGGTGGGATTCGAACCCACGCCCTTTCGGACTGGTGCCTAAAACCAGCGCCTTAGACCGCTCGGCCACGCTGCCTTGTGATGGTTGATCAGAGGCAAAGCTACATAAGATGTAATTAGGAAATTGGACTTTCGTTACTAATAACTAATGATTTTAGACTGAGTCTGAAATTCATAGTGAAGAACTGTAAAGTATTAACAAGTCCAATTGGAGGTTTTTTCTTATCCGATGTTGAATTCTTCGAAAATATTCACCATCATTCTTATAAGTGGTATACAAAAGTTTGATACCATCAATTTTATTTTCGTGTATTGAAAAGACCCATTGTCTCATTTTTTATAATGAAGTTAATTCCTATCAGTAATGAACGCAAGATTAAACACGTAGCGAAATCGTTCAAAGAATAAAAAATCCAACAAGATGATGACTTTAAATAATCGAAACGAACAACCCTGAATGAAAAATTTGGCATTGAGACTGTGAGAAATCATGAAAAACGATAAATTGAGTTTACAAAGGGATATATTTTCAATGCAAAGGTAACCCCTTGTGAGCCACCCCCTCCCCACAATAACCCCCATATCAGAGAAATTTCAAATTGAAATAGTTTCGAGTGATGCTTTATTGAAAGATGTAAGAAATAAGTATGTAGATATTCACATTGTTAGGTACATAAATTCATAGAAACTAATAACCTGAACAATTTCTGGATGTTTACAAACAAACCATCAACTGTTACGACCATGAGTTGAACAATGAAATAAAATGATTCAATAGAAATAGTTAAAAACTTTTCAAAATTTGTAACTTTGGAGCCCAATGAAGTCTTTTGTTTCTCATTTTTCTATACGAAAGCAATAAATTCAAAATTGTTAGGGATTTGATATCCATTTTTATCAAAATTCATCTTTCAAGTTCTGTGACTTAAAATCTACGGGAATTTTTTAGCGTGTATTCATTAGGTATATTTTTCAAAAAGAAAAATGTGCTGGTTATCAATAACTTGTTGTATTAAATAAGTCAGCCTATCAAAAAATGATTACACATATTTATCTTAACATTTTTCGAGACCAAAATCTGCCTCCGTCTTGAGAATTTAGAATTACCTATTTCTTGCACTTTTCCTTCACAAAATTCGTCTAATTTTCAAATTTTTTCATTGTCTGTCGACATTTACTGATGAGTAAATGATTTTTGGGGGTTGATACGTACGCCTCTGGCAAAGAACAAAGTATCGGGCATCACAGTATCACATGAAAACGTCACATGCATCCAAGAAGTTCAAAACGAAAATAAAGAAGAAGAAAGTACGAATGTGGTAGGTATGTATGTGACAGAGCGACAAGCTGCAAAAGAGTTTGATTGGACCACGAAGTGATTCGAAAGCGAAGAAAGTGACAGAATGATATTCACACAATGTGATCGGAGTTTAGTGTTGAGTTGTTATTTGTATTATTAAAAAAAGATTTTGAATGATGAACTCATAAATGGAACATTGTAACATCGCAAGTTCCTAGAATATATTGTATTTATGAAGTAACTTATCAGAAGTAAACTGACAGTTTACAATTTCTACACTTATAAAAAGTTCTCCATTACAATTCCTAATTTTTTAGATTGTGCAATAGACTAGAAAGGTCAATAAAAGTTCATTTGTCATAGAGTATATAGGTTCTATATTCGTATTTGCATTTGCACGATGGTTTGACACATCTATTAGTATGCGGTATCCTGATTTTTCAATATGAAATACAATTTAGTTTTGACTTTCAGGAGTTTTGGAAATTTAATTTCCAACAGGTAACCTTGGTGATCAACAACACCATATTTTTGAGCTCTTCTGATCTTTTTTTAATGGTGAATAATGAAAATCTATTGAAAAATTTAAAAAAATTAATTTTTTGTGGGAAATTTACAGCACTTTTTTCCAAAAAAGACTTTTCATCTACACTCTTTACCTTTCGTTGATGAATATTAGGATATAGAACTAGATAAAATTCACAGCTTGAAGTGATCCTATTCAATTTTATAATTTTTGAAATTCATCACATAATTTTTCAATACATCTTCAGAAAACATGCAGAATCTTCAGTATCGGATGAGTTTTCAATTATATCAATTATTCTTCTAAAAAAAATACAAAAAAAACATCTCATTAATTTTTTTTTAGTATATTAAAAAAATATACCTGTTAAAATAGCAGTCGCAATCGCACTTCCCATCGTTTCAACTTTTTTCATAACAAATCAAAGTTCACATCAATAAAGAACGCGAGTCAAAACAAAACAATCACCGTAAGCACAAAGCGGAACCGTCAAAGACTAGAAAATCCAATTAGGAAATCAAATCATCGTCCAAAACAAAATACTCTCAACGACGTAGAGCGCTCTCTCGAAAAGTCCCGGAGTTGGAAGTTTAAAGAACGCGTGTTCGGCGCGAACTGTAAGCACGACGACGGCGTCGCAAGTGGGGACGCTCACCCTCCATTGTGGAGCGCCGGTGGTTCTCCCCTTCCCTTATTATTCACCGTCCCGACGCATCTATATGGCCTAACGACTGACTAGTAAAAAAACAATAGGTGCCGGATTAAGGAAATAGAAGGAAAATCGTCTCTTATTCAAGGTTTTTTGACCTGGTCGTTATTCGATGAAATCGAGTTATGGGGATGTAGGGTACATAATAGAAGTCGAATTGGACTGCAAAATTTTCAGGAGTCTTTATGTTAATTTCGTTATTTTCTTGTCTCGTCAATATTACTGCTCTGTGTTTTCTCTCTCATCTTTTCATGACATCAATTCCAACAATCTTGTTACTTGTACTAGTTTTTTCATATGTACGTTGTTACCTTGTTGAATGATTGTCGTATTGTCATGAGGATATAAATAAAAAGTATACAACTATCTTTCAATGTCGTCAAAATCATTTATTTTTCGGTAATTCTTTACTCATGGCATTTCAGAAATTAACATTCTGTATAAGTTTGTCAAGAACTAACGCGTAGAATTTCGATAAACAATAAAGGATACAGATACATTCATTATTGAAGCCCATCAGTGATAACGAATAGTTCTGACTAAGATCATCCAGCAAATATCAATGAACCAGAAAGAGCGTTGTTCGATTAATAACCTTACTGATAATTCTGTCTTACGTCGACGCTTGGTTGTAGGTTCTTGCAGCAACGAGCGATGAGACCTGGAAAGTAGTCAGATTGAGACTCCGGCTTCAAGTCACAAAACCTTTACAGCGTGAGACTACCTGAGTGTAGTAAGAACTTCTTTGAAATGGCTTCAAAGTCGAAGCAAAACGTCGAATAACTGAAAACGCCAGTCCCTATTGGAACTTCCGAACAATGAAAGTCGGTAACGGCCATTTTGTTGAAGTTACTTCTGTCAAATTAGTTGCCATGTAGTCAGTCGGTTTTGCCAAATCACCATAAACGGATATAGAATTCAACAACACGTGCAAATAATAAAATGGTTTTATCAAAACAGATGTTCTGTTCGGGCATTGTACCGCCGCGCTTCGCCCATTTAACGGTCGTCATAATCGTCCTATCGAGAGGACTGTACGCAATGTGGTGGATAAATTTGAGTCCACTGGTTCAGTAAGCGATCGACCAACAACCGTACGTCTACGAAACGCAATATCTTTCGAAAATATCGCCGCTGTCTATGAAAGTGTGCAGGAGAATGTGAAGCAGTCGAGGCGTCGCTCACAAGAAGTCAGCCTTTTGCAGACTTGGGCCTGTACCCGTAGAAAATTCAATTGACCCAGGAACTGATAGTGAACGACCATAGTAAACGATGCGTGTTCGCAGAATGGGCTCTGGAGCAGTTGGCAACTGACCCTAGATGAATGGGTAGGTGAACAAACAAAATTGTCGCATTTGGGAAGATACAAACCACATGAGACCCAAGAGCGTCCAATGCATCCCGAAAAAGTCACTGCATGGTGTGAATTTTTGGCTGGCGGCGTCATCGGCCCATATTTCTTTGAGAACGTTGGCCAGGCCATCACTGTCAATGGCGAGCACTGCAGGTCGGTGATTTCCAACTTCTTTTGGCCTGAATTGGATAATCTGGACATCAACAGGAAGGCGCTACGTGCCACACAGCTCATTGGATATTCTGCAGGATAATTTGAGGGCATTGTCATCTCACGTGGAGTTGATATGAACTGGCCACCGAGATAGTGCGTTTTGACCCCATTAGACTTTTTCTTGTGGGTTTTCTTAAGTCGTAACCCATGCCATCGGTCAAATTCAGCCTGATTTATGAGACAGAGTCATGGAAAATTGGACGTTTCGGATGAGCTCCATCCAGAGAAGTTGTGGCGGACATTTGAACGATGTTATGTCCCACACATAATGGCATCAATAGGTCTTTCAAACGAATACAATATTTCGATTTGGTCTTATTTAAATTTAAAGATAGGAAGTTCCTAATAAAAGGCCCGTTATCTAGGATAAGCGAAAGTATAGCTTGAGTGACGACTGGCCGAGTTAAGGAATAACGTTAAGGAATTGAATCGGGTATAGCCTCTACCATGGTTATTTGGTCATGTTAGATGATTGCTACAATTGGGATCCGGTTTTCAATGAGTGTTCGAATAATTCAATGGTCTGGTTGATGTACCTATTATGTATTACATATTGGCGGTACAGCATAGGTAGTACTCCTTGGAAGAGGGCTAGTCTCCATCCTCTTTCTTCGTCGTACACCGTTAGAAAACGCGCAGGTTGTGATGATTCTCAAGTCTCAAGCATCTTCCTATATATTTGACAAGCTGTACTCTTGCGCTGTTGTCTTGAATTTATAGTTCTCTATGGCATCTCGGTCACCCAAGAAATATCTGTTTTGCTTTGCCATGAACATAAAACAATACATTCATTTTTAAGAAGGTTTTGGTCGTGCCATTGAAAATTCAATCTCTCGGTGTTATAAATTGATAATTTTACTGTCGTCTACGTGGAGTTCTTATTAAATGAATAGTAAGCTCATTCACACACCAAGTTATAGTCTCAATAAATTCTTGTACTCACCTCATCTGCATATCGCATCTACTTCTCCATGTTTAGAAGTTATTTTTTTTTGTCTGAAGGGTGTTGACGATCGATAGCTGAACAAACCTTTCATTTTTCAAAAAACATCAATTATAGTTTGTTCAAATAGTTGTTATAGGTATATTGGTTTATAACTTTTAATTTCATATAACTTTATTGTTAATAGGGTCTGAATACTTTGTTTTAGAAAAATTTTGAGTTTTAGAACAATTTATTATTGTCACATTTGTCATTTTCAGGAAAATAAATGGACTAAAAAGTTGAAACAGTTCTTTTAAAAACTTCCGAAATGAAAGTTTTTACAATAGTAACTGCTGTCCTTGATTTTGACGTTTGAAGCTTCGCAAAACTATTGATTTCCGATTATACACTGAATGGAAATGATACATTATATTACCATTAAAAATGTTGAGAATTTCTCTTCAATCAATGCTGATTAGGATGCATAGAAAGATGTCGACAATACATATTATCTTTGTATATAGAATTATATTATAACTGCTGCAAACACAGCAGCCGTTTTCTTCTACGCAAACACAGATGGCACTACCATTTTGACAGTTCATACAGAAATCTATATGGAAATGAGAATATCACTTGCGCACAATTTTCAAAATAAGGGTGGTTTTGTTAGTTTTAAAGGGTGCCCCGCCCTTCTGTATCATTGAATTCGAAGTTGAATATTTAAAATTTTAATGGTTTGGTCAATAAACCATGGGAGATGCCCTTGATTTTTGCGACAAAATAGGAAATAATCTATCAGAGCTAGGAAAATGGTAAGTTGTAAACACTTGTCTATACAACCCCAGTTGGAATGTTTTGTTTGTTTTAGGAGAGTTTGGCAGAACATAATTCTGGGTCAGTTTCTGTCATTGGTTCTCTGTGCTCTGAATACACTATCCCATTACATAAATTCAACCAAAACCAGTGTTTTACCTTCAGGCCAGTCGTTCCCACATTACATGTTTCTCTGTGCCATTTATACCAGCTGGTTAGCATTTCGAAGAGGTGACAAGGGGTTAATATCAATTATAAAAGCGAGAGGCTGGCGATATCTTCTGCTGTGTGTTATAGATGTACAAGCTAACACTCTGATGAGTACAGCACATCAGTACACTACACTAACGAGTATACAGGTTTGTACTTTATTTGTTTTATCCACATAATATAGTCTTTATGTTTTTGTAGCTACTTGGCTGCGTAGCTATTCCTGTAGCACTAGCGTTGAGTTGTCTGGTACTTGGAGTTCGTTATCGTATGGTGCACATCATAGCTGTGTCGGTATCTCTGATGGGAGTTGGGTGCTTAGTTTGGGCCAATATTAATGATTCAAAGACTGATGGTAAAATATAGTAAAATGTTGAGTCACATTCGCATATAGCACAAGAACGTCTTTCAGATGTACGAAATGGACTTATATTTGTTTTTATTCTATACTGTATCTGCTTGAAACGGAATTTATGGGGAAAATACTGCTCTTGGCCCAGGATGCATAATAAATGAAAGTTTTGATATAGTTTTCCAAAAAAAACATGCAGTAAGAAAATTATTATAGTTATTACACTGAGTGTTCATGAAAATGATTTCCATATGATAATACATATTCTCGAAAATTCATCATTATTTTTTAGATGGAATTTTCTGTGAAATGCAGTGTTTTCGAAATATAGGGTGATGAATTTTGAAAAACTCCAAAATTCTGAAATATTGCATATTATTTCAAGAAACCCTGTATATTATTACAAAAATTGTATTCTATGCAATGAAATGATAAGTTTTATTGAAATATTTGATATTTGAGAGGTTTCAAAGAAAAATCCCCTTTTCATTTTTGATTGTATTCTCTGTGAGTCTTTTGGTGAGTGAAGGCAGTAACATAAGATTATGTAATAAACGTGATAAGGAGCAAGGCAAGAGTTGCATTTCAAATAAACCCATTCAAATACAACGTTATGTCGTAAAACACATTTCCAAACATATTAAAAAGTATATATTTGGTACATTTCAGAAGATACCCAGTAAAATATATAGACTGATTATTAACATTTCCAAATGTTATAAAATGTATGCAGTGAACGTCTTTGATTGTTTCATGGACATAAAAACCTAAATGGATCTAATACTTCAGTCTCCCCAGTGTGTCTTGTGTTATATGAGAATTCACCTTAATTATTTACTCAAAAACAGGTTTTTCCACACATTTCAAAACATTTGATTATTTTTTAATTTCAGGTACAAATCAGTTAGTAGGGGACATGCTATGCCTTGGCGGTGCAGTATTGTTTGCTATTGTGACTGTGCTACAGGAATTGTCTGTGAAACACACAGATATTGTTGAATATTTGGGACTTCTTGGTCTTTTTGGTAGTATCGTGAGTGGTTTACAAATGTGAGTATTTTTTTTCAACAAGATATATAATTATATAAGTAGTGCCTCAATGTAACCTCATTTTAGCCATTCATTTTTTATATCAATCAGCTTGGGTTTTGATTTTTTATGAAATTCAGATATTAGATAGCGTTCTGTGAATATACCTGGAAAATTAATGTTTATACTGAATTTTCTATGCAATATTGTATATTGTATACAGTATTGTATTCAATATTGTGATTAATTCATTAGATCATTTTAAATTCATATGTATGTCCAATTTGCAAACGAGTGTAAAAGTATATTTGGTTTACCATATTTAAAAATGTATTATTTTTGTTACAAAACCATGATACAGATAGAGTTCTTCTTCTATGCCTAGTCAGAAATACTTTTTTTTCACTTTTTTTGCAAACTTCCATACCACAGCACAAAAATTAATCAAAAATATGGTTTCCAAAATAAAAGTTCAGTTCCTGAAATATTCACATCATTTTGTTTTTCTATCTAAAGTTCGATTTGTTCAATCCAAAAGTGATTCTTCTCATTTATGCTGGAAAGACAATCACTGTATAAAAGCAGAGAGGTGAAATAATTTAATATCAATATGAAGACTTGATATCTAGTATCAGGTGACTCTTTTTTTCAAAATTAGCCACTTCAATAGATCTCAACTCAAAATATGTTTTGTTTACAAGTTTATGATGAACAATATATAATGCATGTTATATTAAGAACCACATAACATGCATGAATATGTTTTGTAGACGATTTTCAACAAATGATGTCAGAAATGAATCAGCCTCTATACAAAGATTCCGCATATCCACTTGAGAACTACAACTAGCAAGCCCGCTAATAGTGTTTCTACCCGACACTAGAGGGCACTATGTAATATGTTCCATGAACTGGGTGTAATATTGAATGTTATTATGAAATGTAGTCTTAAGCTGGGCGAATTGCGAACATCAATCTCATTTTTTGCGGTGGCATGTCCATTTGATGAAAATACAGGTCCTCATTTGAGTTTTTTGATGCTCAGTTATTGTAAATAGCACAGCTGATTGAATATTCAATGATGAAATGTATTCCATATATACACCATTTGTTCCTTTATACAAAATCTGGGCTTATTCAGGTTTATAATGAAAATGTTTGAAGCATTTGAGGACCAACTCTATGCAAGTTTACAGGTGTAAAATTCATTTCAGGTTGGTTTTGGAAAAGCAAACCCTGATCTCCTCGACATGGAGGAATTCTAGCGCCCTGTTAAGTTCTTTTTCGGCATGTCAATTCATGTTTTGTACATTTTCTTCAGTATTTTTACTGAATATGGGCACGACAGCCTTGCACTTGTCACTTCTCTCGGGAAATTTTTATACTCTCATCGTAGGAATAGTACTATTTAACTATAAGGTAAACGCTCACTGTTAAATAGGAGTTGGTATTTTACTAAATATTTTTTTTTTAGTTTCACGCCTTATATTTTTTATCATATACCCTGGCGATGACTGGAGTATACATTTATGCAATTAAGCATACACCGGTGGCATCTCGAAATATGCCTTCAGCTGGTGAACTCAACAACTCCACCAGGTAAGAAACAATATTTTCATAATATATTTCCAATCATGTGACTGAAGGTATCACTCTGCAATGAATAAGTAACTTCCCATTTAATTATCAGATACACATTTTTCACCACAAAATATTATATATGGTTATCAGTGAATGGTAAAAGTAAGTAAAGCTTAGCAAATCTAGCTGTGCTTCTCAGATGCGTGAACGATAAAGAGAGATGGTTACTGAACAGTAGAATAATATAATAACCAGTAGGCTCTCTTACCATGTGATCCACCCGAGTTGCCGGGGACTTTCATCCGCTCTTAGGATGAGATTCTCATCCAATGCGTTCAGTGCTGTAGTATCGAAGGATTCGACGGTAGGCATCGGATTAGTTATAATAAACGGTCGAAAATTGATATTGTGTTTAGTTTATTCGCTGTTGTTTTTAGTTTTCGTACTTGGTTATTGTTGTTTTTGTTTGTTTTATTATTAAGTGATTGGAAAATGGTAGATGTGAAAAAGACATTATTATATGAGCGCACGCCTATGGTATAAGAACGAAATTGGCTCCGCACTTCGTTTCGAGGTCAACGAGAACTTTGTGAATTTATGAATGAAAGTAGTGGGAGTGGACTTACTGTCCATTGCCAACGTTTATCAGAATGTACAATCGGGAGAAGAATTTTGGCCTAAATAAATCGGCAAGTGTTGACAACTACACATATATCAGTAGGGGACAGGAACCCTAGTTCTTTTTTTCGTGCATTCTCATTAGAGATGAGTGAATTAAGAGAAAATGGATGAACTTACAAACGATAATTGATAGATAATTAAATGCATAATTACTTGAAATGATTATGAAAGGCAGCAGGCAGATAATCTTACACACATTGCTTGCAATATCGATAATAACATACCACTATATACATAGATACAATTCATATATTTTCGAGGATTGATTGTCTTAATATAATAATATGATGTTTCCCCTACTGTAGATATATGGTTTTCATCAAGTAGTGTTTTGATTATTACGAGTATTAATATATGTATCTTCTTACGGGATATGAGTGTATAGTGGGTAGTGGGATAGCATAACTTATTGGTTTCATATGTATGTTTGTATATGATTATTGTGGTATTTGGCTGTAGGTGAATGGTATCAATATATGTATTTTCTTTCGGGCTATAAGTGTATATTGGGATAGCATTCTTATTGGTTCATATGTAGGATTGTATATGATTATTATGGTATTTGGCTGTACTTGAATGGTTTTTTTTTAGCAAAACAATGGAAAATATAACTCGAAATGTAAATACCTAGTGTGTACGTTTAAATTTAAAACAAAACAAATATATTAATACTATCGAAGGAGCTGCTAATTATTATATATAAGATTATACTTTGTGAATGTAGATTAGGATTACCTATTTCAATAAAGATTATTATTATTATTATTCTGGCTAGATTACCATCTTCATCCATGGTATGATCACTGCAACCTTTTTGGTGTGTATCTGTAGCGTGAATATATGTTTCATCCATATAAATAATATGTCGATATTTTTCTCTATAGGTCCGCATAGGAATAAGTTTCTCTTTGATATGGTAATCAATTATGCAGCTGCGTAAAATTGCTAAATCAAATTCCTCACAATTTCCTACTTTTTTCATCTCTGATCCGCGCGTCATCTCTGATCCACGCATAATGATTTTTCGTTTACTGTACTAACACGATGTTGACTACACGAGTTCCTCAATGTTAGTAAGACCTCGCCTCACTCCACCGGCTGATTTACTGCGCATCCAATATTCAGAGACAGGGCTAGATCTGCCAAGTTCTAACTTGAAAATAAATGTTGCCAAAGTTTTCTGCCCTACAAAATCGAATATGTGCTTTCTGAAACCAAATTTTATAATTGCACAAAGTTCAGTTGAAAGTAGGGGGCCTTTTTATCCAGTTTGTGTCTGAAATATACTTCTTTACATAATCTACACACCTTTATACTTTATTTTGAAATTATTAGCTTTCTCTCTTTGGAAGATTTCCATATTTTTTTGTATAGATATGGAGAAGTAGAAAGCCAAAAACTTCCTTCCCCAACAATTTTTTGTAGAATTGCGAAACAAATACGGTCTAATTTTCTTTGTAGTTCAATAAACTTTTATGTAATGAGTTTCATAACAATAAGGTGTCTAACTACATGAAGTTTTCTATTTTTCTAGATCAGAGTGCCAACTTCCAGAACACATGATAACCGACAGTCCGGAGCACACCCCAAATGAAATACTTTCAGCGTTCGGCACCTTGAATAGCAATGACACCTTTCCCCTGAGTCACAGTACAAATACAACCTTCACTTCGTTTTATGGCAGTCACGATGTACTCAATACTCATACAACTAGCGCCTAAGCATTTTGTAGACGACTTTTAATGTAAGTTTCCCCAACGAATTTTTTGTTTTCTGTGATACAGAGAAACGATTTCAATTTCTCTACAAGCTGAAGTGTGAATGAAGCGTTAGAAAAGCGCAGTGGAAAGATTTTTAATTCACATCTATCTGAATTTCTGTATTTGTTTTTTCAAGTATGTGAGCCATAATTTTTAAATTTAAAAGCAATATAGGAAACTTAAAATATCACAGATGTAAGATTATTATAGTGCCAAATTTACAGTACTTCATAAAGTGACTTGCTACTCAACTCTTTGTATATTTCAGATCACAAGAGTTTTCTCTACCATTGATAAATTGTTTTTTTGAATTCATATTTCACCCAATTCTGGAAACCTACAAATCTAAATACAGAGGCCTACTTATATATCGTTATCATGAAATTTTGAATTTTCTACAATTTATACTTTCCCCAAAAGAAAGAAGCACAGTAGGTTTTCTACTTTTAATAATTCACACTTCTGAAGTAGTTATAGTGAACAATACTGTTACAACTCTGTAATATTTTACACTAGTACGAATATAATATTGTATTACATTACCGATTTTGATTTATACAAAAATCTAATCGCTCTATCCCCGAACAACAATCAAAATTTTACCTGACCATACTTCTCAAAAATTACTGTCAAGTTCACAAAATAGTCGTTGAATTCCTCAGATGAAAAGCAAGCATCCTGCGAAGAGTTTTAAGCTGCCTGATAATCTGCCAAATGATCCTAAACTATATCCATCCAACAAACGAAGCAACCCAAACAAAGATAGATGCGTGTATAAAGCATGATCACCACGCACATTTGCATCTGTTTAGTAAAATAAACAAGCTTCCTTACGCTGGCCAATCATATTCAACTGCAGCCGCATTTTATTGAAAAAAAAAATCGGTGGTTCCTTAGTGCGACTCTGTACAAGCAGCCTTGTTTGGGAGATCACCTGTACTATGCATTATAATGTTTTGGACCACTCTGTTGCTTAGGACAGAGTAGTTTCATTTGCTTATTGTTCTATGTTACTTGAAAAGAGTTCTTTCTTTTCATTTATAATCATGTTTGTAGGTTCTTCTTGCAATTTTTATTTCGTGTGTGACGTCAACATTCTGATTATTTTTATGAAAGTCTATAGAAGAACTAGCTGACCCGGCAATCGTCCACAAAGTGGATGGTTGGCCCACTTGAGAGCATTGAGAGACATTGTTTGACCTTGCGACTCATTAATAGTCATCGCAAATGCCAATCTAATTGAAAATTGCACACATTCAAAATGAATTGGCACATCTGTAGGTATAATGGAGATTCGTGGTATTAATATATTTTCACCTCGGAACTTGCCATTCAAAAGGCTGGCTTCGACGTTTTTCCTTAATTTTTTAACGACTAATGGTGTGCCGTTGTACAGCCGTGGTGGATTCAAATTACATGGCGATCCAAACTTCAGTTGTAAATTATGCGGTTGCATGCCTGACAAATCCATTGAGTTCAAAAACTATGTTGGATAACTCAACTATATGTATTTTTCAATGTCATATCACAAAACGATAAAAAAAATGGGCTGGAACACCAATTTGGCCAGTGGAAGATCTGTGAATACAGACAATTAAAATATTTTTAGTTATAATTTCGACTCTTATGGTCTCAAAATCTTTTTATCTGTAGAGAAATAAATGAGGAGCCATAAAAATGAAAATCTTTCTCAATTTGAAGCTTATACGAAATTCCTGAGAATTTAATGTGTTTCTGAGAATTCACAGTATAAATAAACCTTTGGAAAATGAGATATAATTGAAATAATCCATCAAGTTTTGAATAGAATTTTTATTGAAATCATGATACTTATTGTTCATCTGGAAATTATGGCATTAATAATGGAGGAACAACTAGTCTAGTTCCAAAATTAAACCTGTCTTATCCAGTTGAAAATCAAAAGAGGAACACTTTAAATGCCCTATAAACCCTATATTCAAAGGAATATTTCTGAAAAAAAAAGGAACGTTTCTTAAGCACATTCTCAATAACAATAACACAGTCAGAAAGATAAATTCATATTTATAAATAATCATCAAACATAAATAAAATATCAATTGATGAACAACAAAATAATAACGAAAAGTATCAGAATGTAAGGTAAAATAAAATACCTACATATCGACTAGGAATTTAAATTCGTGAAATAACATTATTTCTTTGGTTTCAATCAGTTTAAATTTTCTCTTTTACTTCAACACTTACTAACTAGAACAATGTATAACTGCTAACAACAAAACTGAATAAAAGCATAATTACTTATGCTTAATATTAAAACAGTAACGAACATTTCAGCCACTTTTATCAGGAGAAGCTGCTCGCGAACCTTTTTCACTGGTAGATTGCGATCTACTTCTTGATCTGCTTTTGGATAATGATTTAGATGGACTCCTTGACCTGGATTTTGACTTAGACAGGCTTCTAGACTTTGATTTAGACTTCGATCTACTTCTAGATCTAGACTTTGATCTACTTTTAGATCTAGATTTTGAGCTACGTCTAGATTTGGACTTTGATCTACTTCTAGACCTCGATTTGGACCTACTTCTGGATCCAGACTTAGATTTTGATCTATTTTTAGACACAGATATCGATTTGGATCCGCTCCTGGATCGAGATTTTGATTTATGTCTGTTTGCAGATCTAGACTTTGATCTACTTCTAGATACAGACTTTGAATTTGATCTACTCCTAGACTTGGACCTGTTTCTGAATTTCGACACACTCTCTACAGATCTGGATCTTGACTTTGATCTGAATTTAATCCTAGTTCTTGAATTGTTTCTAGACCTTGATTTAGAACCTTTTCTGGATGAGATAGACGTGTTCCTTGATCTAGATCTTAACTTAGATCTCTTAGGTGCATTCTTAGATTTTGATGTGTTGCTGGATTCAGATCCAGATCTACTTCTGGACTTGGAATGTGATTTGGATCTTGACCTGAAAGAAATCAGTTGAAAATGCTCAAGATGTGGGAATTAAAAACCTTACCTTGATCTACTTCCAGACTTTGATCTAGATCTGGACCGTGAGCCGCTCTTAGACCTTGATCTTGATCTGCTGTTTGATTTGGACCGACTTCTAGATCTGCTTGAGTCTGAACCTGATGATATTCTCCTCTTCTTCTTATGACGCTCTCTGTCACTATCATCACTAGCGATTTTTAGTTTATTATCATCGCTATCATCTTCGCTGGTAGATATTGTTGCCTTGGACACAATTCTGCTCTTTTGCTTCGCACTAAGACCGTCATCTTTGTTTTTAGGCTTGGCTTCTTTGACCTTCTTTTTACCTTTAGAAGATTCTTTCTTTTCACGTCCTGAAGGTTTCTTTTTGCGATCACCGCTTCTCTTTCTCTTTCGGCTCCTTTCATTATTTTCAGAACTCTCGCCACGTGGACGTTCTGGTTCGCTTCCGGAATCTGATAGATACTGGGGTTCCCTGCGCCCTTTAATTTTTTTCTTTTCCGGAGGAATCTCTAGGAAGAGAACCGCATTTCTAGTTTTCTCTTTGTACTCTTGACGTTTCTGTAGCATCTGTTCGTGGGACACGCGTTTCTCTTCTTCCACTTTTTTCTGAAAGCAGAGAAATATAACAAGAGAAAATAGAGTCGCTTAATGAAACTTAACTTTGCCCCTTGTTATATTTGGCGATAATTTCAAATCAAAAGTATTTATTGTTATCAAGATATGCAATTCCGAAACTGCCTATTTTGCAAAACATGTCTACAGCTAGTGTGACGTCACGAGATATATGCAATGAAAATGTGTTTACTCCAGGAATATTATATTATTAACGCAAACTCAAGTAATTTACTAATGCTGGATTTGCATGAATAAGACTATTTGATATTCAATGAAATGATTTACATAAATACGTATCATAATTATTATTAAATTGAAAAGGGGTTTGCTGTTCAGGCACTTTGTCCAAGGCTCCGACCTTGGTCACTCCTCGAAACATGAGGTGAGTATTCACTGGGTCCACAAATCGTGTATCCTGAGCATTCCCAATTTTCATTATTATACGCATTGAATTACATCATTTGTGCAAGTTTTCTCGCAAAGTAAATACTTGCAAATGTTTCTCGTCTGTCCAGCAGCAGGATATCGCTGAAAATCGGTTTCAAAGTAATATTCCTCG
Organism: Leptinotarsa decemlineata; assembly: GCF_025532065.1. Lineage (NCBI taxonomy): Eukaryota > Metazoa > Arthropoda > Insecta > Coleoptera > Chrysomelidae > Leptinotarsa > Leptinotarsa decemlineata. The sequence continues at coordinate 5,482,317 of NW_027412704.1, read as the reverse complement.
TCAGTGCAAGAGAGCAGTGCTGTCTGGTATTCCATTGACTGATTTTCAATGAGGTCCAGGCTACTAAACGTGCTAGAATTTGCTCTGCGAGGCACAAATATCTGATGGGTATAATCCAAAACACGTTGTGGTATTAGCCAGGGAAGTAGTTGTTTTCCGGCAGACCTTCGCCATATCCTTCTGTGTAGGATCGTTGAGGAAGGTGAATGTTTCGAATTCCAGTCATCAGATTTATTTTGATTCGTGTTATGAAGATACAGACAAAGATTGTCATCTTTGTGGCAGAAGCATGTTCTACCTATCTTGTGGCATAAAATTTCGTTGAAAATGTATTGCCACTGGCTACACATGTAAAAATCGGATGATCCGTTTGAAGATTCTTTGAAAATTTAATAAATGCTCCTCAAAAATTTGTCTAATACAAGCACATAACGCAAGAATGAACCTTCCTCATATGGAATCGACGCCCTTCAATACATTTTATTTGTTGTTGCCATATTTATAACCAAATAGAATATTGCCAGATGAAAAAATAAATGAGAATTACAGTTACTTACAAATTGAAATGTTTTTGATGTGATTACAGATATAATGAAGTAAAATACTGTATATAGATACAGAAAGATTTAAAATTCACAGAAACAAGTGAAAATTCCTTGGCTTCCATTTTCCCAGACTATTCCAGGTTTTCCAGATCGTTGGATACCCTTATATATATATTGCCTAATATATCATGTGGGAAAGATTACTTTTAATAATCTGGATCATAGTCTCGCAGAAAGTAAAACATTGAATGTGTTCAAATGGAAACTGAAAATATTTCATTTATGCTGGGATCATATTTGTTTGAACTGTTGGTTATGTTTATTAATTATTCAAGTTGATATTATACCCAATACCGACGATGCTTATTAGTTATGCTGAATACAGGATTTATATATCTGGTGACGTCACACAAAGCCACGCTCTGTAGCATCGGATTTTTCTAGAGAATTATTTTGGCCAACATTCTTCAAGTCTCATGCGTGAAAATGAGACTAACATGACTTTCAACGTATTTACCATGTGTTCCATTTGTCGCATTTTGAAAGCCGTACGTTCTTCATCCTGTTTCCTTCTAAGTACCCTCTCCTCTTCGTCTACTCTTCTGGCTCTAGCAACGTGATACTGGGCTTGAGAGAGTAGGTCTTTGCATTGCCTGGATTCCATGGTTGCTAGTGTAACGTCGTACCTCAGTTTGTCGCCAACTTCTGAAAGGTAACTAAAATACCTGCAAAAAATTATTCGTTGGTAATGTACAAAAGATTATCACACTCTATCAACAATAAATGAGAGACAAGCCCATTCGATTCATTCGTTTCAATGAGATTGAAAAGAAAATGAGTTTAGATTCATTTTTGGGGAAAAAATCTTTTTGGTTTTCTACTTCTCTATCTTCACGCAAAGAATGTGGGAACTTCCCAAAGAAAGGAAGAACGTAATTACCTTTAATAAAGGTAATTACGTCTGAAAGTAGTTGTTTTGAATGGGTTTTCTCCAGTTTGATTCTCAAGAAACTTTTGTGCATGATCTTCACATCTGTGTGTGTATAAAGATGGAAAAGCCTAAAACCAAAAAGCATGATCCGCCATCCAACTAGATTCATCCATCTGCAGCATCGATAAAACAAGCTACAACTATTTTTTCTTACTTCAATGAGAGTCCAAGCTCATGTACGGCCTGCAAGACCGTTTGAAGAGTCGACTTATCGTCTTTCAAAATGACAGTTGCGAGTCTCTGTAATACCAGGGCTATATTGAACAAAAGAATGGTGTCTTGAGGCGCAACTCTACGAGCTTTCAGCAGAACCATCTTAGCTTCCTTCAACTTGCCAGCTTTGAAGTAGGCTCTAGCTAGATATTGAAGCACTTCTACATTGTTATATTTGTAGAACTTTCTCAAGCAGTTCTCATACTGTAACAGAAGTTACCGTGATAGGCACTGCTACTAGCACACAAAGTAACTTTTATTTTGAATATATCGATGAAATAACTTTTAAATTGGTTTTGTTGTGTTTTTTAAGATACACTTGAAGGATTCAAGACCACAGTTTTATTGGACATAAACATAAAAATTCTGAATTATTTGTAACTGCAAGTGCTATAACAAATTCACAATTTGAAAAAACTAATGTAAGTGCTAAAATATATTTCAAAATATAAGAAAGTGTTCACATATAGAGCCCAGCTAGACTGAAATATATGCGTGTGGTTTGTTCTAAATTCTATCTCTAATAAAGCTATCTAAATTGTTTGGATAGAAACCTGTTGATGGTTAAACTAGAGAGATATGGTGTTAGAGGGAATGCTCTGAAATGGGCTAAATCTTATCTCACAGAACGAACTCAAAGAGTGTGCATTAAGAATCAAGGAAAAATGTATAAATCTGAAATATCATCATCAAATATCGGAATACCACAGGGTAGTATTATCGGTCCAATATTTTTCATAATTTTCATGAATGATTTATGTGCAACCAGTATTGAAGAAGATCAGTTCATTACAAATTATGCTGATGACACAAACCTTTTACGCGGGGGTGATAATTTTCCTGATCTTATGCAGAATGCAAGTAATCTATTTGGCGGTACCAAACATTGGTTTGAAAGTAATAAATTGATTCTTAATGAATCAAAAACTAATACGATCTTGTTTCGTCCAAGACAGCTACAGATAGAACGTCCATCAAGCATAAATATGAAAAATAGAAAGAGAGAGATAGCTCCTTGTACTAAATTCTTAGGTGTTTACATTAATGAATATTTGGGCTGGTCTGAGCAAATAACAAAATTATGCATGAAACTAAATTCAGTCGTGTTTGCCATGAGAACTCTCAATAGATTTCTAAATTTCAGTTCAATGTTTTGGCATGTTTTGGGGAAGCAGTTCTGATACGGAAAAAGTGTTTATCATTCAGAAGAGAACATTAAGAATAATCTTAAATATGCCATATAGGGAATCATGCAGAAGTATTTTCCGATCAAACAATATATTGACCATTTATGCAATTTATATTCATGAATGTTTAATGTTCTTTTTTAAAAATAAATCTCTGTTTATTATAAATTACATCCCTCACAAAAATCAAACTAGGACTAGAAATATCAACTACCCTGTTCACAGACTCACGGTAACTGAAAATAACCCACAAGCTACCTTTACCACGAATGGTGTTGTATCTTCCCAGAACATGAGGTTTTGGGCTGAACAAAATCCAAATTGCGTGGTAAATTGTAGAGACCAAATATCTCAGAAAGTTAATGTGTGGTGTGGTATCCTGAACGAAAATATCGGGCCATTTTTTTTCGATCAAAATTTAAACGGACGACTATTCGTTGATTTTCTCGAAAATGCATTTTCCAATGTATTGGAAGAACTACCTTTGGATGTGAGACACGGCATGATTTTTCAGTTAGATGGTTCACCAGTTCACAATAGTGGCATAACAAGGGTTTGGTTGAATAGGAATCTACCTATGAAATGGATAGGACCCAATAGCCCTCTCGTAGTATGGCCACCACGATCCCCAGATTTAACTCCACTGGATTTTTATTTATGGGAAAACTTGAAAAATAAAGTTTTTAAGGATAGGTCAAGAAATAAGGAAGATCTCCATGCAAAAATTATACAAGCGTGTAGAGAAATCACATCTAGAGAACTGAGAAGAAAAATGTGTTCGATTGGAGGGAAATTTCATAGAAGGCATGAATATATAAAATTGTCAACAGTTAAATCATTTGAAATTAATTATTTTGTTTTTTAATTGAAAATGTGATTTTAAAAGTAGTACTTTTAGAATAGTAGTAGTAGTAGAATTTTGAACTACATAACATTTTTCGCCACAAAATATCCTTGTTTTTTCTTTAAATAATGGGAAAATGAAAATATGAACTAACATTAACCATCCTAAAACCTCACTGATTACATGTTTCCGTTCCTCTTAAAAAATTACATTTTCTCTCTTATTGAGAAGGAATAACTTTCCTGACAACAAAATAAAAAATAAATTATTTATGTGAAAACAAAAGTCGAGTTTCTCTCAAACAATTTCGTTCATGTTTTGATATCAAAACAAAAAAAAATCTACTTCAATTATTACGGAAGATACCGGGGTGTTTCCATGAGAAGTGAAACAAATTCGGATTTTTCAGGACAGAAATTTTTTCAGGAAAAAGTGTAATTGTAGTAAGTTGGTAGTCCTGATCACGAATCTGAAGGAATTTTGAGCCTATTTTACCCCCTAATATTTTTAACCATAAAAATGGGGTGTTCCATCGCGAGTGGCTGTGAGTGTATATCACTTTGGCCAACCCCATTCAGGTGGTGGTAGGTGCATTTTGAGCATTTCCATCAGTCCTGAGAGTTTCATCTTTCCACCTCGAATATTACGGGAGATACGGGGGTGTTTCCATAGGAAGTGAGACACACTGTATAATGAAAATTATCATAATTATAATACCAGGATCAACCGAAATATCCATGTAGGAACCAAAAACAAGAGGTGTATTGAAAAATCTATTTATCGTGCAGGAATGTTGGCTTTCAATAATTTAGATCATGGTATCAAAGATTGTAATTTGATGAGTCAATTCAAAGTTTTGCTCCTCGATTCATGGTAATTCCCATCAAGACGCCCAGGAGTTTCTCCGTTATCTTTTAGAAGGATTACATGAAGAGGTTAATATAATTAATGAGAAACCTAAACCAATCTTAACGGAGATTGACGAAAAATTGAGCGACAGCGGAAATGCACAAGAGTCATGGCTCACATATTTGAGGATGCATAACTCTAAGATTGTAGATAATTTCGTTGGCCAATTGAAATCCACGATGAAATGCACACACTGTGGATACTCTTCAGTAACATTTGATCCTTTCTGGGATTTGTCTCTCTCCATACCACAAAGAACCGACCAATTGAGTTTGTGGCAATGCTTAGATTATTTTACAAGAGAAGAAACTTTGGATGGAATTGAAAAACCGACGTGTTCGAAATGCAAGGAAAGAAGAAAATGCATAAAGTCCCTATCAATCCACAAGTTTCCCTATATTTTAGTAATACATTTAAAAAGATTCTCTCCAACGGAAAGTAGAGGCAAATTGAATGATGTCATCGAATTTCCTCTAGAAGGATTGGATATGGACAATTTCACAGGAGAAAATGTGGCTACTTGTTATAATCTATATGCACTTTTAAATCACAGTGGGACTACTAACAGAGGACATTATACAGCATACTGCAGACACCCGTATACTAGCGCGTGGCACAAATACAACGATTCACACGTGTCACCAATTTCACCAAAGTCGCTTGTGAGTGGAGAAGCATACGTCCTCTTTTATGTAAAGGATGGAACAAAATCGCGCCTTTAAGATAACCGAGGGAAAGTTTCTTTGTGCAATTATTATTTATTTTTTGTTAATTTCTTACATAGTAGAACTTAATATTGTTATTTTTTAAAGGAAGGTTGAGTGATTTTGATTTTATTGTTATTTCTTGAGTTGAATACCTTCATTACTATTCCAAGGTTTTTGAAGTGTTGTGTTTGTTGCTTTGTATATGTATCAATACTTTTGAATTACCTTTATTGCCCACCTATATGTAGATATTTCATATGAGTGGTTGAAGTTTATTTGTGATTGTAACCAGTCATATAAATGTATATATTTGTAATTCATCGTTTGAATATTTTGACATTAACCTAATGATAGTTAGGATCAAACATATTGTATATTAGCTTATGCTAAATAAAGGAATCAATAATAATCAAAGAATTATGAATGAAAATAATTGTTTCAACTCACCATCTGAATAGCGCTGACAAACTGTTTCTGTTCGACATATACGTGAGCGATATTCAACCAAACGTCGCAAAAGTCCGCCGTTGCCTCCCTAACCTGAGCGAATATATCTCTTGCTTCGTTGATGGTTCCTTTGTGTGCCAAAACTGCTCCGATACCATTAGCTGCCCAAATGTTTTTGGGATCGATTTTCAAGACCTGCTTGAACATTGAGAGGGCCCTTTCCTGGTGGCGTTTCTCTCTCTCTTTATCTCTGGATGGCTGGTGGAGAGTTTGCAACCAAACATTACCGAGAGCTATCAGTGAGTATGAGTCTTGCGATGTCGCAGGATTCTACAATTATACATAAATACAAATACATAAGAAAACTTGGTCATATTTTAGCTTAATTGTTCTGATTCAAATTTTCATGTTATAGATATCTACATAGCCAAATGATCATACTGAATGGGGATATCCTATTTCGCTATGTCCTTGAAAAATAGAGAGGAACATGCTTAATAATATTCCATTCTTGTTTTCATGAAAACCAATTTGAAATTTTTACTTTTTCTGGTCTAAATCCTTTAAAAATACTAAAATGATTGGTCTCAAATTTATAGATAAGTCAAGTATAGTTATTTAATGTCTTAACCTAACTTTCAAGTCTTTTTGTGATTTGCAACTCTCTAAAATATTACATTGTTTTGAAAGTTTCGTCTGATTTTATGGGTCTACTCTGAACTGTGATATCTCAGTGTACTTTTGCCAACTTGACACAAGTTGATTAATTCCGTCTGCATAAAAATTGTGTAATTGGGATTCAATGAAGTTCACGAAGGAAGTTTTTGCCTAATCCTGATTGGTGAAGGTTCTGTTGACGAGAAATTAATAACTGCTTTAAAAGATGGTGGTAGGTTGGGCAGAGGTCTGGAAAGTATGGTGGATGAGGCAGAACTTCGACGCAGATCTTCGACCTCTTCTGTTGACCAATGCCGGCTGCTGCTGACGCAATTTTCAGTGTATTTGTCGATTTCCTCACAATAGGATTCTGCTGAAATGATTTGGCCGGGTCGTAGAAAGTTATAGTGATCACCATACAGTAACCATGGTCTTTCTTGGTGGTTGGGCCTGTGTTGCCGTAGAAGATCCGTTTTTCATCATACGTGAAGATCCGAGTATCGTTTTGGTTGCGCAAAAGCAAAGAACGGACCTCGAAACGCGACAATTTCTGTTGATTGTTCAAATCGTGGGGGCACCCATTTTTCGAGCTCTTAGACTACTCCAATACGATTTAAACTATCAAAAATCACATGGGAGCTGCCGCCCAGTTCTTCCGCCATCCCACGCACCATTTGTGATAGGTCAGTCTTCACCAGGGTTGTCAAATCCTCGTCCTAGATTACTGTAGATCGACCACTTCAGGGCTAAGATCACCAGAACGAAATTTTGCAAACCAACGTCAAACAGTGCGTTCATTAACACTATTATTGCAGCGCTTCGGTTCAATTTGAATTCATAGAGAAAAATTGGCCTAAAATCACATATAGTAATAAGCTGAAGAGGCAAAAACTGAAAATTTTGAAAAAAAAAATAACAGCATCAATGTATAGAATACAGGTGCAGTATTCCTTGATCTACAGAGGGCTTTTGAGACTGTGGATAGAAATAGATTAGTGCTAAAGATGGAAAGTATCAGTATTGGGGTAAAGCATTGAAATGGTTTGCAAATTATCTAGATAATAGAAAACACAAGTTGCTTCTGAATAACATACAATCCGACGAAATAGAAAATAAATTTGGGGTACCACAAGGTAGTATTCTCGGCCCTTTACTCTTCCTTATTTATATAGATGATACAGTAGGAGAAGCTGGAATGTGTGAAATCCACTTATTTGCAGATGATACTCATCAATTTTTCTTCCACAGACCATGAAATTTTGAAGGAAACTATAAACTCTACAATAAATTGTATTCATAAATGGTGTTGCAGTAATTTACTTAAAATAAATGAAAATAAAACAAAATGTATGTTCATTGCAAGAGAAAACCAGATTAAAACACTGCCAAGCCAGACTTTGGAAATCAAACTATGCGGGAACCCAATCGAACAAGTGAAAAAAATCAATTACTTGGGTATTATAGTTGACTATGGACTAACGTTTAAAGAACATGCAAACTATATATTAAAAACTATTTCTTTTAAAGTAATCTTTTTATTCAGATGTTCAAGATACCTTGATGCATGGACAAAAATGGTGATATACAATAGTATTATACTTCCCCATTTGAACTATTGCTCCACTTCTTTATACCTACTGGTAGGATGGTTAGCAATTAAAGATTATCTGACACTTATTTTCATTTTTAAAATCAAAACAGGACGGGCACCTAAATACTTAATTGATAAAATAAGTTACAATTTTGAACAGTACCAATACCCAACCAAATCAACAAATTGCTTTCACTTACCTCTAGTAAGGACAAAGATTTCTCAAAATTCTGTCTTTGTTAAAGGACTCAAAGCTTTCAATGATTTAACCCCAGAATTAAAGGATATAGATTCTATTGACCTTTTCAAAAAGTTATTAAAATGGGACTTGACGTAATGGGACTTGACGTTTATTTTATAAACACACAGTATCTATATTTGTTGTGAGACGTAAACTACTGGTTTAGAAACTTTTTATATATATTTTACTTTTTCTATATGACATTAATTTTATTTTTTATATTTTTTATGTATTCGCAAGATTTTATGCTAATATATTTGAGACGAGATGTAAATTAGTAATTAACAATTGTATGTATGAGTGTATATATGTATTTATATGTGTGTATATGTATGTATATATATACTTTATTGCTTTATGACAATCTACAAGTGACAAAAAATCAATTCTATTTTTAGATTTTATTGATTTCTTTTAAAATTGTTACTCACTGAACTGTATTATTAGTCTTTGACTAAATAAAGGATTTATATATATTTTATGTTCTATTCTATTTCGTTACTCAAAAACCAAATAATTAGAAAAAATATTTGAATAATAAATACAGTTCAAAAAACTAAAAAACACGCTTTTAAAGAACATGGAACTAAAAAGTAGAAAATATTTTTTTTAAAATAAGCTTAAAAACAATAACGAAAGAAAAATACTAGTATTATTGTGAAAAAAGCGACGGGCGCTTGATATACAAAAAATATTGCACAAAGCGCCCACGCTTTTTTCACAATAATATTAATATTTTTTGTTCGTTATTGTTTTAAGCTTATTTTAAAAAAATATATTTTTAACTTTTTAGTTCGATGTTCTTCAAAAGCGTGTTTTTTAGTTTTCTAAACTAGATTTATTTTTCATTTTTTAGTTTCGTATGATATAAAAGCGTATTTATCAGTTTTTTTAAACTATATGAATTTTATCTAAACTTTGGGATCAATCAGCCGTATATTGTTTAGAAAAATGACCATTGATATTTTCCGATTCCGGGGAGGGAGCCTGAAAATCAGCTACCAAGCCCAAGGAAGGCGGCAGGCGCGCGTGTTAATAAAAAAAATACTTTTTTCAAATGTAAAATGACTTCAAATTATATAAAGGTTATGATGGCAGCGCCATCTGCCAGCGAATAGATGAAGCAATAATGTCCATAATTCTGTCAAATACAGATTCCGAGCATTCAAACGGGAAAGAAGAGTTACAAACATACATACAGGTGAAGCTAATAAAAGCATGTTAAAAAAGCTGATATTTCTATCTGGATCAGACAACAATATATCAGACAACACAAGAAAATAAGCTATTTGGCAGTGACAGCGAACACGATAATTAACGATAGTTCATTGGCAAGCAGTTGAGAACAAAATAGGTGAAATTTTATTCAACTCGTACACTGCAATAAAGTAATCTTCAGCTTCTTTCACAGTGTAAAGTCAATGAAATAATATATACGGTTTCATTACCTTTAGTATTCGTTCATATTTTTTCTGTCCTGGACCCCACTCTGCTTTAGCTAAATGAAGGTTTCCCAGCAACGACCACGCATCAGGATGTTCGGTATTGACCTTAAGGGCTTCTTTGAACATATCGGAAGCTTCATAGATATGCCCTTTGTCCCTCGCCATACATCCCAATCTCAAATAGCAATCCACGTAATTGGGGTGTTCTTTGAGAATATCCTTGTACAACTTTTCAGATTTATCGAATAAGCAGAGTGCTTCGTTCAGTCTAGCCAGGTTGTAGGTTATGGTGACAGAAATGGAATTGTAGTACTGAGCATCGTGCTCGGCTTCCAAAGTGGCCCGCCCAAGGGCCTCTTCTAAATTCTTCTTGGCATCCTCTAGATTACCCAACCTTGAAACAATTTCAATTTTGAGAGGAGATAGTGAAATCTAAATAAGTCTGTGTTGATAAAACACACAGATTGCGGGATCTACCTTCTGAGACTTGCCTATGACTCAATTACTTTTATCCTGAAGAAAAAGTAAATGGGAATGGAGTTCCACAAGGTTCCATTTTGGTACCGTTACTGTTATATCACTAACTGTTAGTTGGTACCTGTCAAAATTGTCATTTTTTTTCGAAAAAAATTCAAAAACTTTATTGCTTCACAGAAATTAGAAAGTCATTTGAAAAAGTTGTTCCGTTTGCAATTTTATGGCTATACCAAATGTATCAATCTAGGACAATACACTAAAAAACCGATGTCTTCAATTCGTATTTACTTCTTCGTTAGCAACATGTTATGCATATTAGTTTTTTGTCAATATTCATTATTTGGAACTTAATTTGGAAGTAAATTTAAATGCCGGTATGAAAATTCGAGCACAAGTGTTGTAGAGTCCTAAACAGTTGCATGGTTTTTTGGAAAACTCAAAACAATACAAATAAAATCATCAGACGTATACTTTGAGTACTTCTTTTGTAATGTTTTTGAGACGAAAATCGCCTAACACTCAAATATATTACTCGTTATTCAAGAAGAGTCAATACTATTCGGTACTAGAAATTTTTATCGCATATCCCTGACTAATAGCCATTTGAATCAAATATAAAAACCCACTGCGATGAAACACAGCCTTTTGTGATTTATTCACACTATTAGATCATTCAAATAAATAGTTTCGCTATAACAAACAAAATACCATATTTGATATAGTGTCAAATTGTCATTGTCAAACCTGGATTTTTTATGCAAGACCTGTGTCTGGCCTTCAAAGCCAGAAGGTGCGTTTTTAGCCGCAGTACCTAAGTGCAATGACTTTTCCTCAAGGATACAATCTTATGAGAACTGGTAGGCGTCTCAGTGAGCTAAATGATTCTGCCTTGCGACAGAATTTGTCTACACAGTTGTGCTCTTGGGGTGGTGACGCAACCTCATGTCTCCTGTTGTCAGGAGTCTGGTAGCCTCAAGAGTTCCTCGTCTCTATGACAACAGTAATTGGAAACAAATGGGAAAGGTAGTTTGATTTTTATTTATTTATACAAAATATCGCTGCTGCATCAATAATTTCTCCTCATAGAACAATAATAAACTTGTTCTAACGAACAGTTGGTTTTACAACTTTTTTTGATGGTTGTCGTCCACTCATCCAAACGGGTCCAATTTATTCCAGAGCTGGCTGCATATATTTCCAATATAATCAAATAAGCCAATTGGAAATCAGTAATATCCTTTTTCTTTTTCATATACAGAGAAACCGTAGTGGAACGCCAAAAATAGAAGTTACAAAGAAAACTACTTTTACTGTATTTCAACAAACAAAATACATAAGCTTACTTCCACTGAAAAAAAAAACTCAGAATTAAAACAGTGAGGCGTTCTCGAAGTTACCTGTTCGACTCTTAAACAGAGATACTTGTCTGTCTTTGCATCAAATCTCGTCATCTAATTATATCTTCGTTTTGCGCGCTGAAAGATAAAGTGAGTGAAAGTGGGCGTTATCCTTCAATTCGGGATATTTGCCTTCCTAATAAACTAATTTTGCATGAAATCAAATAAAATATTGGGTTTTTTATTATGAATAACCAAATTTTAGTTTTTTGAACTTTCATTCAAATCGACATAACACACCACTCCGTTTTTATACGGGCAGGCGCCCGCTGCGTGTGGTGGGAAGGCGACCGCTGCGTGTGGTGGAAAGACGCCCGCCGCGTGTGGTGGGAAGACGCCCGTCGCGTGTGGTGGGCAGGCACCCACTGCGTGTGGTGGGAAAGCGCTCGCTGCGTGTGGTGGGAAGGCGCTCGCTGCGTGTGGTGGGAAGGCGCTCGCTGCGTGTGGTGGGAAGGCGCTCGCTGCGTGTGGTGGGAAGGCGCTCGCTGCGTGTGGTGGGAAGGCGCTCGCTGCGTGTGGTGGGCAGACGCCCGATGCGTGCGGTGCGGAGGCGCCCGCTGCTTGCGGCGTGGAGGAACCCGCTGCGCGCGGTGTGCATGAGTCCGCTGCGTGCGATGTAGAGGAGCCCACTGCATGCGGTATGGAGGCGCCCGCTACATGCGGTAGAGAGGTGTCCGCTGCATGCGGTGGGTAGGCGCCCTCTGCGCGCGAGCGTACCAGGTGGGGCTAAATGTGTCGCGAGAGGCTTCTGGCACCCCCTGACGCCTGTGTGCACCGCGCACCCCTTGCTCTATAGGTAAAAACGAACCTGTTCGCTGAAGTAATGAGTGATATGGGTTTTGAACCCACGAGTAACTGAATGACTGAATAAATAAATACAAAGATAACTCAAAGAAAACCATCAAGAGATATATTGACAATAAGAATGAAATTATACCCTGCTAAGCAATGAAGGATTACCTGTAATGAAGAGCCCCGACGTTGTTCAAGATTTCCGTGGGGATTTCAGCCTGTACGTCCTTCTTCAAAATCTGAATGGCAGTACCGTAAGCACTCAGAGATCCATGTAAGTCGGACTGTTCCAAAATTTGGGCTAGTTCTATCCAAGCTTCAATATCGTCAGGAAATTGTTCGGTCACCTTCTTCAGGTGATTTTTGGCTATATCGCGCTTTGATTGAGACGAGGAGTTGGCATAAAGAGAACCCAATATTTTCATCGTCTCATAGTTTCCAGGCTGTACTTTCAGTACTTTCTCGAAACATTGAGCTGCCTAAAAAATTCGCCACCGAAATGAATGAGATCTGATGAGTACGTTTTAACAATGAAAGATCTACTCACATTTTCTGTATCACCCCTATAAATGTACATTTGCCCCAATCCAAAGTGTGGTAAAACAAATGCTGCAGGGGCGAACTGAGTTGCTTGATAATAGTACTGGAAGGCCTGATCAAAATCGCCTTGAACGTGAAAAGCCCTCGCCAACTGATAACAACTTTCTGCACGCATTGCCTCATTTTCGGTATTATGAAATGCATGTAGAGCCAGATGCTGCACTTTGTTATAATCCTAGGAATATTTGATTTTTTCAATAAGTTTACATGCTTGAAAATTTTATATTCAAATTGTCAATAAGAGTGACTCTTTGGACAATAAAGTACATTCCTTGTTATCATTAATTTTTATTAAAATATATGCTGGCATTAGGATGAAATAAAAGATTTCTAAAGGATTTGAAATCGGCTTATACTTTTCTTTTTCACTACAGCTGCATTCATTAGTCGTTAATTTAGTTTTTTTATCTTTCAGTAGAGAATGACAGCATTATAAATACCCAAATATTTATTCTACCCAACTCTGTTAATAATAATGAAAATAAGAAATAGTAAATGCTTTTATTGAAAGGTTACTCCGTACAAGAGATACTAACCTAACCTAACCTAATAAATGGCAGATTTCAACATTTGCACATAATAAACCTAGGCAGAAATTGCTCTTCCATCCAATCACGATTAATGTATACTCAATTTTAACACACAGTTTGATATCGTTCATATTTTTTTGTTTGAAGATCATTTAAATTGTATTTACTTAATTGTTTGTTGAATTGAGATCATTTAAATTTAGTTTTTGCAAAATAAAATAATGAAAAGTAATCTGCAGAAGAAAAGTGATCACCTATAGGTTTAATATTGTCAACAAAGAGAAAACTGAACCTTGTGGAACACCTGAAATGGAAAGTGCTTCACCAGTTTTACCATTATTGGCAGTCATTTTGAAATAATGATTTTATAGTATACTGTATATGCTTCTCTTTTTTATTTCCAAAAATATAACACTATAATGACTTATATGTAAACATGTATATGAATTATTCATTAGATTGTTACTGCTGATTATTTGAATTTTGTTGGAAAACTTGTGGGCTGAGAAGTGATATATTGGGAAGTTCATTGTCCAGATACGACATCTACCGGACATATTTGAAACTAAGCCAGATGGTAAAACAAAGTTCTGTCAGCTGTTTTGTGCTTCCCGTGAGCTAAATCAATTTATTTAAACTATTCATCAGTTTCTCATGTCTATAATAAACACACTAAAATACATTTCTCTCTCATAAGTATACAGTTGGTCCCCATGATTATTCTTGTACTTTCTCATGGTTTCTGGTCAATATCTTTATCTTTCTATTCTCTCGTTATTGTCTTCTAAGGTCCTTAAAAATTGTAGAAATCAAACTATACAGAATATTCAACATCTTCTGAAGAAAATTAACCTCTCAACGCTAATGTGAATCAAGATTGATTTCTATCAGATATAAATCCCATATTTAAACTTAATACCTAAAAAACAAATCACTAAAGTTATTCTTCGAATTCATGTTCGTGTTGAGAAATCTTCAAGGTTTGAATTATCTTCAACAATCCGTCTCAACCTGAATTATGACAAAAGAATTTTTTTGTCAAGATTAGGCTGGCAGTTTTTTATCAAATACCTATAAATATCATTTGTTACCTTGACGTACCTTTTTGAAGAAAAAATGATTGGCCAAATGATTCAGAACCATAGGATTGGAAGAGTCAATGGTATACGCTTTGGATAACATTTGAACACCTGTTCTAATTGAATCCGGCTGTTGTAAATTCAGTTTCAAAATTGCTATGCCCACCAGAGCTCCAACGCATTTTGGATCAAGTTGCAGAGCCCTTTCGAATGCAAGTCTGGCCTTTTCCTGGTTGCCAAGCTTCATAAAACAATGACCCATACCTAAAATTGAATTTCTCAAGTAGGGAATACAAGGACAGTCCACTGAAAAACTTCAAAAAGAGGTTGAAAAGCTTGTTTCACGCACAACAATGATATTATAGCGCAATGTATATATTTCTATTTGGGATATCCCCACATAATGTTGTCTCACGCGAATTATTTGATCTGTATACTTGTTTAGTTACTTTTATTATCAGTATTATTTCACTTTTGTCTTTATTTCAGTATTCTTTGATTGATTGATTTATTTATTTAAGTAGGACAATCTTAATTTACAAAAAATAAAATAGTTATACCTATTTTACAATAATATGTAATTGGGATATTTTTTTCAGATCAAAGCAGTATAGTAATGTAGGGCAATATTCTAAACGAGGTTGAATGATAGTCTCATACACAGTTATTCTGGAATTCAGACTTCAGTTTTGGGACCCTCTAGAAAAGAAATACAGTTTTTTCAGGATTTTTTTTATATATTCAAAGTGGCTACTAAATAATAAATGATTATCCAACATAAATCCCAGACATTTAAATTCCTTTACAATTTCAATTTTTTCATTGTTTATTTCTATGTTAATGTTACTACTATTTATTTGTTTAAATTTATAAAGTGTAGTATTTATCATTGCCTTACTTTTACTTACATTCAACTTCAATTTATTCATTTTCAAATATTTATCCATATTTTTCAGCACATCATTCATTTTGATCACTGCTCTATCGATATTCCCATCACTTACTGATATCAGAGTATCATCTGCGAATATATGAATGTAGTCACATTCAACTTATTTTTCCATATCATTAATATACATTAAAAACAATAGAGGGCCCAAAATACTACCCTAAGGAACTCCATGATTTTCTGTAATGGCTGACGACATTACATCACAAATTTTTGTTGTCTGTTTTCTATTTGTAAGGTATCCTCTAATCCAATTGAATACTTTATCCTCTATACCATATTCATTTAGTTTTTTTAATAATATCTCTATATTTACTGTTTCAAAAGCCCGTTTTAGATCCAGTGATACTGCTACAGTGTACAGATGATTACTAATTTTTTCCTTCCATTTAGTGACAGTGAGTTGTATAGCTGATTCACATGAGTGCTTTGATCTAAAGCCAGACTGAATAATGAATAGCAAATTATTTGAGCTAATAACTGATGATTAACTACTGACTCTAATATCTTTTCTTCAAATGGCAAAGAATTGATTGGTCTAAACTCACCACTAGTATTTGCAACTTTTTCGATAGATGTAACAGTGCTTGTTTTTAATTCCTCAGGAAATGTGCCATTTTCCAATGGTACATTCATGAAGTGGCACCACACATGCTCAATAACATCAAAGCTATTTTTCACAACTTTACTGTTTAGTTCATAAATTTGACTTCCTTTATTTTCTAGATTTTTCATAATTATACCCAACTCATGTATAGATTTATGATGCACTGTTTGGAACCTTTGGTGTAGTAATGAATATTACTGGAGTTTTTTTTCCCAACACCAAATCGTTATTTTTAACACCTCGACACATGTTTCAATCACCAAGTGATCATCTTCAAGAGAAAGATTAAACTAGAAACTAACGCGAAGCTAACGCTATTTATGCTATACAGGTAAACCCTACAGGTGTACCACCCAGGTGCCTATCTAAAATTGCAAAAAATAAATTTAGATAGGCAATATTGTGAAATTAATTTTATATAGCTGAAAATTGTTTTCAATACAGTTGAACATATATTGTAAAATGATAGATAAGGCAAAATTGTAAAATTAATTTAGGGTGGTATACCTGTATGGGTGGTACACCTGTAGGGTTTACCTGTATAGCATAAATAGCGTTAGCTTCGCGTTAGTTTAATCTTCATCTTGAAGATGATCACTTGGTGATCGAAACACGTGTCGAAGTGTTAAAAATAACGATTTGGTGTTGGGAAAAAACTCCAGTAATATTTATGTATAAATACTAATTTGAAATTACTGAATTTTTTTCCCTCCACTGTATATTACAAGAAAACTCAACATCTTCAATACTAGACACCATATCATCAATACTATTGACAAAAGACTCATTAAAATGCTCAGAAATCTCTCTTTTATCTCTTACACAAAAAATCTGACAATTTTTTTTCGAATTGCACACCATTGCAGAAATCATTATAAATTTGTTTAGGGTTTATTATTTTTTTAGCATTTTTTAGGATTATGCATATTTCTGTCTATTTGGTTATAATAATAACAACAATTTTTTTCTTTTATCAAATTAACAACAGCGTTACGTTTTTGTTTATAACTATTCCAGTTGGTTGTATTAGAGATACTTTTGCAGATTGATCTGATGTTTGCGTGGAGTATTTGTCTTTGATGCATTCTACTCCAGAGGTTCCAATTCTATCTTTTAATTATACTGTAAGACCCGAAGACTGAGGATATAATGTAGAAAAATTCTATGATCATATTCTTGTAGAGCAATTAATGATCCAATGGCAAGGTTTAAACAGATTTTTAATATGACTGCAAATGAAACAGATACAGCAAAATATTAAACAAAAATATATACCCTTCGTTTAAGAAGGTACTTATTTACCTAATCGAACAGCTGCAGGACAGTTAGGATTCATTCTCAGCGCTTTCTTGTAAAAAGCCAAAGCTCCCCTGTAATCTTTTTTATTATAGGCAATACACGCTTTTCCCAACAGTGATGGTATGTTATTTGGCGACTGATTCAGTACAAAATTAAACTGGGCGTCTGCCTGCTCCATTTTATCTCCTTCCAGAAGACAAAAGTAAGCACGTCCCAGCAAGTGATTCTGAAAAGTTCAAAAGTAATTATGATTTCAGTCATCAATCAGTCAAAGCATACTTCATTGTCTGAAAGTAACATCTCATTGACAAAGCCATCTACAAATCTAAAAAATAATTAATGAATTCGCAATACAGGAGAAGAATTTTAGGCTTTTTGAGTGATGGATACAAGATGGATATGTTGGTGAACAACATACCTAAAAAAATATGCCCAAACTATGTAAACACAAATAACTTTTCTAATATCCTAATATATTCACCACACTAAAAATCCAATGAAAATAGTCAAACTATTTCAGAAGAAGGGCTTAACTTTTTAATTGATTTTTTTGTTTCAACAATTGGATTAGTTGGTGAGATTCATTGGATGTATAAAGTGTTTTGTGTGTTGTATCTTCAGAAATATATTTTCAATCAATAAGAAACTGGCAACTGAAGATGAACCAGATATATCTGTAGTACAGAAATTGATTTTGAACTGATCCATACTGGCCAAAAATGGCCATTCAGTGAAACTACTCAAGTGACTTGTAGCGTCAGATGAACCTTTTTTGGGACGAAGTTGAATTGTTGTGAGACGTACTGCTTTGAAAGGGTCCACAAGAAACTCACCTGATCATACATTATGATTTTGTCTGCTGTGGTATAGAGAAGTGTGGCTTTGGTGAATAGTTCCCTCTTTTTATCCTTGTTTTTTTCCCTATTTGCTTCCTGCACATAATATGCAGCAAGCATATCCAGGGCTCGCATTTGATCTTTCTCATAGTCCCTGTAGTCTTTGTTTGCATCTACCCGCGAGGCTTCCAGTATTTTGATGAAATCTTCAATCTTTTCCTGCTTATAGTACTCCAACTATAAAAAAAAATAATACAACAAAATTCATTTGCATTTATGACAAGTTTTGAAAATCTATAATTAAGATACATTTTTGTGGTCAGTTTTTAATTTATCTAAAAATGGCAATGTAGAATTTTATATAGGTGTAGAAAGTTCATCCCAATAAGTTACTGCCTCAATAAATCTTTTCAGGTAAAAAAAAACAGAAAATTGTAATTGAGATACCTTTTGAACTTGCGAAAAAATTATATAGTTGAACTTCAAGTCATTAAAGGGGCCAAAATGAACATCTAGATTACATCAGAAATAAACAATTAATAGAATCAAAAATGAATTGGTGTGTAACGAATAACTGTGGCATACTTCAGGGATCAGTCCTGGGACCTCTTTTATATATGCTTATGGAACTGTCATGTTCTTCTGTACAATGGATCAAACTGACAACCATTGGAAAATGAATGTTAGGAACCTTTTATAAGCAGAAACTTGGTAAACAGATGGAACTGGCCTCTTTCCACAAACTGAAGTACACCCTACTTGAGTAAGAACAATGTTAAAACAGTATATAAAGTAAAAAATGACCGTATTAATAAACTCATATTCAACTTATAATTTTATGAGTATAACTCAAGTACACCAGCTGTAGAAGTTTTTAATGAATTGCCATTGAGTGTGCTTGAATTTCCAAACTATTGTTCATTTTTGAAAAGTTTAGAAGGGCTTATAAGGTCTGAACAATTGTAACTCATATACTACTCTGATTTTTTCTTTCAACATAAGTTTTATTGTATTTTATTTGTTGCACATTTGTATTTGTTGTATATTTGTTTCATCTACGGAGTCTTAGGACCAGTACTACTACTGATAAGGGCCAATAAACATCATATGGTGTTATGGTATTGTGGGTTGAACAATGAAACAAATTAGAGAAAGAAAACTGCAAGATATACTTTATTTTTTATTTCTGAGGATGATTTCTTATGAATTTTGAGTTTATTCTTGAGGTTGAGATTTTAGATTTGGTAAATTACTTTATGCAAAAACTTCTTAGGATCAGTTGCTAGGAAATCTGCACGCTTGCATGTCCTCAAATTCCATTAACTGGCAACTCGGTTAACGAAATTTTGGAAAACGGTATTTGTTGATATACAGAAATATCAACTACTGATGGAATGAAAAGAATTTTGACATTTTTCTGACATAATGCGCAGTTCCAAACTGCCTATCAATGATATTGACGCCACCAAAATATATTGATACACTGACAATAAAGATTGAATTCATCGCTTTTGTTGCCATAAATATATACTCCTTACAAATCAAATTTATTGATCACAATAATATTGACCCTGTAAGACAGGCAGGTTTACTTAATAGATGTGTTGCATAAACCATTGTTACTGATAAACAACAGTAAGTGTACCCAGTAATTTATCAGACAAATTAGAAGTTTGTTGATTCTAAAGGGTCAAGTCGAAGTATAAAACTTGTGAAAGGTTGATGACTCACAGCAAGATTAACCCATATTGATAATTGGGTGTTTTCTTGGCGTAAAATCCCAAGAACTTCATCTCCATCAGGCAATTGATCTGCATACAGTTCGATTACCTAAAAACAAGTCAAATAAATCAATAATCAACCATAAGCTTTAATGCTGACTTCATCCGTATCACGAAGGGGAATTTCAATAGAAGCAGCCATTGATGCATATGCTTTACATTACATATCAGAATTAAAACACCCTCAATTCATACATTCACAATTTTCGAAAAAATACTTTGACATTTGACCATTTTGTAAAAGTCAGATATCTTGTTTATCAAAATTTAGTTGGATTAGTACATAAATAAAATGTCAGATGGCAACCCTATTCTATGCTTCAGTCATTGTCTCAGAACTCACGAGTTCTATTCTATGCCATTTGTCATTTTGAACTCTTTTGTCATAACAAGCAAATGTAATTTATTAGTTTGTACTTTTTGTAGTGGAAGATTATCTTTTAAATAAAAACAAAAAAAGTGATGTTTTAAAATGGTAGAACCTATATTCGATTACCAATTTCGCTTAATATTAATAGGTGACAGTACTGTGGGAAAAAGTTCTCTGTTGAAATATTTCACGGATGGAAAATTTGCTGAGGTATGCAAGAAAACAATTCTATTTTTACCGTCAATTTCAAAAATTGTTTAGCTTTCAGATCCTACCGTAGGAGTGGACTTTTTCGCAAGGCTTATTGAAGTGAAAGATGGTACTAGAATCAAACTTCAACTATGGGATACGGCAGGACAAGAGAGATTTCGGTCCATTACAAAGTCATATTATAGAAACTCGGTCGGTGCTCTCCTGGTATATGATATTTGTAACAGGGCAAGTTTCGAACACATACCAGTGTGGATGTCGGAGGCCAGAAGACACATTGAGCCCCATCGTCCAGTTTTTGCCCTTGTGGGCTGCAAAGTAGACCTTGTCAACAATGGAGGTCAACGAGAAGTGTCGAAAGAGGAAGCGAAAGCGTTTGCGGATCAGCATGGTCTGTTTCACATGGAAACATCCGCTAAGACTGGCATGAACGTGGAGGAATCTTTCAAATGTGTCACCCAAGAAGTATTTAATAGAATTCAAACAGGTGAATATAAAGTAGAAGATGGTTGGGATGGTATTAAAACAGGTTTTGCCAGACCTAATGGTCTAGATTATAATTTAGTTGAAGCCGAGGCAGCAAAGTCATCCTGCTGTTAGGTTGGCATGGAAATGGTGATTTTTATCAAGTGATTCTATAAATTATGTAAATATATGTTTAAGGTATTCAGATTGGTGATAGTGTATAGCGAAGTAGACTTGCTATGAAATACTGAGTCTAAAAACTATTTTTAGAAACTGTTCAATCTACAGTAGGAAGGACTAAATGTCGTTTGAAAAATATTTTATTTCTATGAATTCTCAACAAATACCAACTTGGAGCATATTAGCTTTAAATTATGAACATCTGCAGGATACCCATTTGGCAAATAATGTATAAACAATGGACATCCAAATGTATATAAATGTCCAGAAAATACTAACCTGTATGTCTATGAGGTATCCATCAGGGACATCCATATATCATCCTTCAAGGACATTCTTGAAATACCATTTTTTTTGTTGGGAGTCTGAAGAAGTAGAAAACAAAAAGTGCAAGGAATTATCTTAGCAAGACAAGCAAAAAGATCTAAATGTCATTGCTGTTCATCTTTATTTTGAAAATTAAATAACGTTCAACTTCATATAAGCAGCTCTTCAGATGAACTATTCATTTTTTTTGTTTATTTAATGTCTTATGGATGTCCACTACAGGTCTACCGAGGGATATCTTATAGAGAATAATTTTATGTCAAGGATATTTTGACCTGAATTGGATATACATACGTAGGATTTTTTGTGTTGTGTGGAAATCCTGATGTGATTCACTGTCAGAAGAGAAATGAAAAAGTTTTTGGGTAGTATCGACTTTTGGCCTCTGCTGTAGATTTAAGTATATATTGATCAAATGGTTCACTTACAATGAGATTTATGGAACATATATTGAATTAGAGTATATATCAAACAGAACCTATATGGGAATCTTAGAATAGATTACATATACGCTATGCCTATTTATTTTTTTATTTTTGAACGAATTACTGAAAATGGAGAGTTATTTGCACTTTCATTTCTGCCTCATTTGGAAGTTGAAGTTTTCTACTATAAACATTTTGAAATAGTCAAATAATTCATAAATCATGAATGATTGTGGGCTTAATAATAATTGTTTGTCATTTGTTGTTTATTGAAATCAATGTTCAAAGGTTGTAAATTATCTCAACAAAAAAGTTATCAATTATGTATTTATTCAATTTCTGATAGAGGTACAAGACTGGTTGTACTTTGCTGTTGACCAAGGCCAGAGAATGCTAATATTGATTAGGAGATATGAATTCTAATTGGTTTTTTCTGTTCAGTATTCGAATGTCAATGGAGAGCATTGAATTTATTAATTTTAAAATTATTTATATGATAACTTGTGATAAGTGCAACTGAAATAGTTCAGTATTTTGAAACAACTCTTTGAGCTTTTGTTTCTTCAGTTTTGCCAATAGAATTAATCCAACAGAAAAAATTCAATAAATCTCCATCATAACTTGGTGTGATCACACAAAGTTTTTCATAATTTTTTCCGGTAATTTTCATTCTTTTATTATTTCACCTGTGTTTGGTTGTTACTTGAAATTTTTAACACATATTTCTCTACAATTTCAGTACAAAAATCAATATGTTGAAATAATGATCTGTATCAGTCTTTTTCTTGTTTGATTATTTATAGATAGATTGATTTTTTTAATCACGATATTCAGTACATTTATGACAAGTCAAAACAGTTGGTACAAATGATTGTAAAGACCAATTAGTAGTAAAAAATAAAACTCTGGGTATTCACTGATATTTGGATTTTAAAAATTAGTAATTGTCAACTTGAATTGACATAAACACTTAACTTTTTACATGTTATGTACTTATTAGTATGAATTTGTATTCAGAATTTTTGGCATATTTACAAACTTGTGTGCCAACTTTGAAAAACTTGACTATGCCAAATAAAAATGGTTCAAATAAATTCATTGGTACTACAATTTTTGATACCTTCATGCAGCTATTCAAACTTCTTTAACATATTTTAAAATTAACTAGTATAAACAATTGAAATACTTCAACTTTTGATGTTTTTTATATTTTTTTTCAATATCTTCATTGTATTATCAAAAGTTCAACAGTAGAAATTGTCAATGGTTGATTATCTATAATCGACAGCTCAAATTGATCAGTCGATTATAGATAATTGACAGTCCAAACTCATGATTGGAGCTGAATAATCGAGAGCTTGAAAAATACTCAGTATCCCTTCAGCACCTTTTTTTTCTATCAATTTTAATCGATGATGATTTCTATTGGAGCTCAACAAATTATATTAATTTTAGTAATGTATGAGTACCTACTTGATCTAGTCCAAAAACATTCACATAATTTTAAGAGAAATTTGACATGTTATTATGTACAATAATGTACTGATTTGCACTTATTGAATAATAAAAAAAAATAAAATTTTAAGTTTCACTTTTGTTTATTGAAATTACCTAAAATTAGTGGTGTGAAAATATATTCTGCATTTACTTGTTAGACACATTTCTAATTGTAATAACTACTAGAATAAAGAAGTAAAACTGACATTTGGAAGAATTTTCAAAATGACTTTATAGTTGACAGCTGATAAAAGGTTAAACATTTTCCTGAAGAAAGATATCTGATGTAGATTTGTGATAATATTTGTAAAGATTCCAAAACAAGAACTGTACCAAACAAGTTTGCGTCTTCAGGAGATATGTTAAAAAAAATGTTAAAATGTTTTTTCTGGTTACCAGCTGTCGCATCCCTACGAACGACCACCCTCAGTAAGTAACGTCCGGTGTGGCCCAAGGATCCCATTTGGGACCATTGCTGTTGAATGTTTTATGGTCGACATGAGGCACTGATTTTCCAATGCAGAACTCCTAAGCTTCGCAGATGATATAAAAGTTTACAAGAAAATCGATTCTCGAGGCGACTGTGTTGAATTCCAGAGCAAACTGGACCAACTTTCTCCTTGGTGTTTTTATCAATGGTATGGAAGTAAATACTCGTGAATGACATCTCACAATTTTAAGTCGAAAATATATTTCTTCAACATTCTCCTATTCTATAAATCAAGTCCCACTCAATAATGTTACGGAATTAAAAGACTTGGGTTTACTTCTAGGCAACTCTCTTTCGTTTCAGCCCCACATATCAGCCACTGTTAATTAGTCTCTCAAAATGTCTGGCTTCCTAAAAAGATGCACCTCAGGCTTTCACTTTTTTTCTCAGGACAAAATACCAGCGCTACAGGAAAATCATTGAAGCGTGTAAGATCGGTGCCTGTATGAAAGTAGCGATTCACATTGGATTTGAATCACTGGATTCCATTTGGAAAAACGGTCTCAGGAAGTTTATTCCACATAAAGCAGTTCTCCAAATGAAAGAGTTCTTAAACAGTGAACTTCGAGGTTGAACCTCAAAACGATGAGCAGCCACAATCCGTCGCGTATTTCTAATAAGTACCGCTCTTGGTGGAATAAAATGTGCCTTCACTTGACCACTTTCCATGAAAGTATCTATAGAAGAGAGATAAATCCCCAACCTTTCTTCGATGTTCCAGATTATCAAGATTGCAAGTGATGTTCACATCTCCAATCAAGCGGATGGCTCTTTTCTGGATGTAATCCAGCAGCTTCAGAGCTCCATACATGAGATCAATACTCCAAAGAAGCTCTGATCTGAGCTTTATGAAGCAAAGTAAATAAACTTTGGTTTACTTACTTTTGCATTTGATTTTCAGAGGCAGCTGGATTCGGAGTGGAATTTTAATGTTGTGAAATTGCCAGGATAATGAATTTCTTGATAATTATTGCCATCCTTCTAGTTTATTTTCAAATTAATATTTGAAAGAAACATAAAAATTAACTTTAGCGTTTAAATATTATTTAGATAAATAACTAACTATATGTTTTAAAAATAAAACTTCCAGAGGTGAATGAAATAATTTTATTTTTTTTTAATGTAACCAAATAAAATATATAAATTTGCAAACTATCACAATACATCTGAATAAATAATAGGTAACAGCTAACTGTACCGTCTACTATGGAAAATTAAATACACTGATCTCCAATATACATATTTGGTCAACAAAACATTACACTCAATATTCAATTTTGAGATCACCCACAAACGAATGATTGACGAATTGTTTTACAACTTTGGAAATGGGTAAGTGGAAGGTAAAGCTGGTTGGTAGTCTGTGTTGTACATTTGAGCTTTAACAAAAGCTTCCTTGTCTTCTGGTTCGGGAAATACAGAAGCATTTCCTGAAAAAAAAAAGAATAATGATGTTGATAATTGTTCACCAATTTTTATTATATACTGTTTGATCTTCCTCTTGGAGATGATCACTTGGTGATTGAAACACGTGTTGAGGTGTTAAAATAACGGTTTGGTGTTGGGAAAACTCCAGTGGTATTCATTACTACACCAAAGATTTCAAACAGTGCAACAGTGCATCGTTTACTTTTGTCAATAAAGAAACCAAAAATATATTTTCATTGCCATTTTTCAAGCTGTACAAGATGCTGTTTTCAGATTTCATATCCGAGAAACCATGACCAATTTTATATATTTATATGGACCAGCAAAACGAGAATCTCATTACAAGTTAGACATTTTGGCAAAAATTGCACTGATATATCACACATAATTGAAATTTACTGAATTTTGAAGCGTCACTTGAAGGCCACGGTCATATGGAACCTGAAATATCATACGTCTCTTCTGCTACAGTGGCAGACACCAGTGGTATGTGAGTTGACTGTGATAACGACTTGCCAGTCAGCAAGGACTGACTGGCAAGTTACATGTTCACTCGTATTTATAATTTCAAAGAGTGGTGGAGATGGTGAAGGCACTGATGCTGGGGACGATGGCGGGGTGTCCATGAAAATGTTAGTTTCGGATTGGTCCGTACTTTTTCTGGGTCGTTCTGATTGGACCCCACTGTAGAACTACCCATCAAAAGACGGACCAATCAGAAATGAGTATTTTCATGACTGACGTCACCCCTCTATCAGCCCCATCGTTACCCCCTCCATTCTCCAGATGTATAAATACGAGTGCATAGGTAGCTCGCCAGTCAGTCGTGAGACTTCGAGGTATAGTCTTCGCCATCGCAGAAGTAGCAGGCGAAATGTTTGGTACTTTAGGTTCTATTCTACCATGGTTTACCAGTCCAGATTTTGTTTTCTTTGATCATAACTTCGGCCATAAAAGTCTTTGTCTTATAAAACTTCGAAATGGACAACTTTTCCCTTATGTAAGTGATTTTGTGCCTTTTATGTTTGACGAATCTACCATACTCATTTTGGACACGCTGCTTAGTAGCAGTAAGATCTTCTGACACTTCATTCTGTTACTTGATTTCGACTACATTACCTTTCTTATAAGCATATTCGATTATCTTCACAGCTATTTTCACAGAACAGTTCAGGATTTCAGATAGAGGAGGGTAAATACTTCCTTTGTCCAAGTCTTCTTGTGTCACCAACTCACACAATGCCTGTGAAATGAAGAAAAAAAATGTGTTAAATAAAATCGGTTATGACAATAATGTAGAATGATTCAATGAAAATATTAGTTTGGGATATATTCTAATCGATTTCCAACGAAAGTTATTGGCTCTACTCACTTCTGCGGCTATCAAGAAGTGATCCTCCCCAATATTCTTGATTCCTGCACAAACAGCGGCCAAACCAACACCAGGGAATATGTACGAATTATTTCCCTGTCCAGGAACGAGGGTTTTGCCATTAATAGTTACGGGATCGAAAGGACTTCCGCTAGCAAAAATAGCGGTACCCTGGAACACAAAAAAAGTGATTAAATAAATTAATAGAGCACATTGAAACAATCGTTTCGTAAAAAGTGATGTTTATGACTTCCTTTAGAAAGATGCCATCAATGCGACAGACAGAAAACTTAAGCCATGAATGCTAAGCGGGAGTCCCAAATATCAGTCCATTGCAAAGACAAGGTTTCGAAATTCACCGCCAAATGGAAACCACTTTCATTGCTGAAACTATATACCTATATAATTTGGAAACCCTACAAATAAAAAACATTTTGGGTCATTGTACTTTACTTGAACTGAAATTTATAGTAGTCTGCCCGATTACATGAGGAATACCATTCTAGTCACTAAATTCAAGATAGAAATTAAAAAAAAAATACACGTTTTTCAATAATAGTAATTCCTGAAAAAATTATTGCAACAATGACATCCACAATGACAGATTCAACTGATTTATTCAGTATTTCCAACTTATTTGAATGAATTTGTTTATATACTCAATTCTTATTTGTTAATTTTCATCAAATCCTCTTATAAACATGTCAACAGGCCCACCCAAACGAATTTTGGGCCCCAAGGCAATTATCTTGTGAGGGCCCCTTTCGGCCTCAATAAACCCCTGAAAGTCGAACCCAAATAGGAGTTTGCCTTAACAATATCACGGTCTGAGTGTTCTTTCTTACTTTGAATGCATTTACATAAATACAAGTAGACTGCTGTCGTTAAACATATACAGGGTGTAACTGAATAAGTGTAAAACATTTAAGGAGGTGATTCCTCATCGGAAAAAAGATAGGATCTTTCATATAATGAAACTTCATTGGAGCATCCCTTGTTAAGATACAGCCCCTTAAAGGGGGTACATAAAATTTGTATAACAATTTTTTTCCCAAGCACTAAAAAAGTTACAATATTGAAACACACAAACACACAACACGTAGAAATCGTAGTAAATGTTCAATATGTCTACCTTCAGACATGCGTAATGTCTGAAGGTAGACGCATTGAGCCACGTATTCGCTCATATATTCCTGGAGTCTCTCTGATTACCCTGCACGCATCGATGATGCGGTTTCTTAAGTCCTCTACATCGCGAACAGGAGTACGATAAACCAAATGATGTAAATGGCCCCAAATAGAGAAATCGAGAGGATTGAGATCCGGGGATCGAGCGGGCCAGTTCTGTGGTCCTCCTCGACCTATCCACTGATTTGCATATGTTTCAGTTAAATGCTGACGTGCTACTTGACTAAAATAGGCGGGAGCCGCATCATGCATAAAAAAGTTCCTGGCGCCCAAAGGAACTTCCTCCAGCAGTACTGGATGCACATCTCTTAAAAATTGAATGTATGCCTCACCATTTAAACTAGTAGGTAGAAAATGAGGCCCAATTAAATAACTCTGAGCCACACGTTAAGATAAAACTGTTCTTGATGGTTAGTTTCGACAATAGCGTGAGGGTTTTCATCAGCCCATATGTGGTAATTATGAAAATTAATAATCTTGTCCCGGGAAAAACTACATTTGTCTATGAATTCTATTGTCTTCAGAAAATCACAATTTCTTCTAATCATTTCCAGCATCCAACTGCAAAATTCAAGACGGTTCGGAAAGTCTCGCGGCAACAATGCCTGTACTCGTTGCAGATGATAAGGGTATAAGAGTTGTTCCTTTAAAATTCGAAATACCGTCATATGATCAACATTTAGCTGGAAAGCAATCTTTCTAGTACTGGTAGTAGGTTGTTCTTCAATCAAATTCAGTACTGCTTCCTCAAGCTGTGGTGTTCGTACTTCTCGATGACGACCACAATCCTGCGTTCTTTTATCGAATGAACTATATTCTCGTAATCGTTGATGAAGTCGAGCAAATATTCTAGGTGCAGGATGCTGCCGTTGAAGATACATTTCAGCATATTTTCTAGAAGATTCTAACCCATTCCCCTGCGACAGACCGTAAACGTAATGCATATCAGCCATTTCCTCATTTGTGTATGCCATTTTAATAATAAGTGAATTGTTAAAGTAACAAATTAAGAACAGAACAACAACATACAATTAGTATTAATTCAATTTCAAAAATTCACAAACTAACAGCGTCATACCAATTTAATTGTCACTATCGCTAATAGCGACCTACTAGATAGATTAGTTTCGTATTTTCGTATTTATGACGATGTATCTCTGTAGTTGTTCGTAAAATAATTTTTTGCTGCGAACTGGTTTATTTTGGGCAAAAAACCCAAGAGACATTTTTTGTTTAGAATGAAACAGGCTATCGGAAATACATTTTTGAATATTAAACAAATAATAAGACAAAAAGTAACATTGGAAATAAATTTTAGGAGTTGCGTTTTCCTCCCCTTACAATCATGGGGTAAACCAAATGAATTTATGGCTAAGTGTCTTTTTGGTAGTACAAAACGTCAGGTTAATTTTAATATTGCAACTTTTTTAGTGCTTGTGAAAAAAATTGTTATACAAATTTTATGTACCCCCTTTAAGGGGCTGTATCTTAACAAGGGATGCTCCAATTAAATTTATTTATATGAAAGATCCCATCTTTTTTTCGATGAGGAATCACCTCCTTTAATGTTTTACACTTATTTAGTTATACCCTGTATATGGGCTACCGAACATTTTTCTCTACGAATTAAAATTGAACCAAAAAGCTGCCGAAACAGCCTAAAAAACTAGCCAGACATTTGGCATTGATAGCGTTAATGAACGACGTTGGTTTGCGAAATTTCGTTCTGGAGATCTTAGCCTTGAAGATGAGCCCCGAAGTGGCTGACACACAGTAATCCAGGAGGAGAGATTGACCGATCAAAAACGATGCGTGGGATGGCGGAAGAACTGGCGTCAGATTCCATGCGGTTTTTGATATACAGAAGTTGTTACGTTTCGAGGTCTATTCTTTGCTTTTGCGCAACCAAAACGATCCTTTTTTGGATCAGAACGTCACGACGTCACGTGTGATGAAAAGTGGATCCTCTACGACAGACGTTCAGGACAGTGGTTGGATACCGATGAGCTACCCAGGCACTACCAAAAGCGAAAACCCACCAAAAAGACCATGGTTTCTGTATCGTGATCAGCGGCTGGTGTGATTCACTATAACTTTCTGCAACCGAACCAAACCACGACAGCAAAGCAAAGTCCGATTGTGAGAAAAATCAAATGACTTGAGCGTTTAAGTTCTGCCTCAACCACTATACTCTCCAGACCTCTCGCCAACCGACCATCATCTCTTCAAGTACTTTCTCACCAAAGAGTAACTGGGACTTCTCACCACTCTACAAGAAAAAAATGATTAAGAGAAGACACGGAAAGTTGTTCAAAGGTATTTTGTTTTGGCAGGACAATGTATTCCCCTGTATACAAATGGTATGATGACATCCAAACAATTCGTAATTTAGGGTGTTCGAAATACACGTCATTCCTCAAGAGAAGAGGTGACAAAGGTCGTGAAGGTCTATTACAGAGCAAGATCTTTTTTTTAAGGATATAGAGGCGTAATGGATGTTTTCAATTAAGGAAGTATGTTGAATAAATAAACCCTTTGGCATTCATATTGTGTTTGCTCCTACAGTAGGCTGAGAATTTTCAATTCATCACCGTATAATTGACGTTAACGATTTACTGAAACACAAGTATACCACTTACATTGGTTGCTCTATAAGCTTCCTCTGCAGTACTTTCAGCTTTGCTCGTGGGGTTGCTGAGTGCGAAAATAACTGGTCGTTTGTTATTTCTGCCCATTTCTTCCAAAATCTCTGTTGTGAACGCCCCTCCAACAGCGGCTGCTCCAATTAAGATGGACGGTTTGATGGTTTTAACGACTTCTGTGAGAGTTTTAATAGGTGCATGAGGATGCGCGTAGAGTGCTTTGTGAGAAGATATTCCACCTTCAGGCCTGTCCTTGACAATCAATCCTAGAAAACACATCAAACCCTATCAAATATTTGTTTAAATATACAATTTGTAGATAAAGATACCTTTTAGTGTTTCTGAAGGAAAGTGTAAAATAATCCAGCTGTTTTTATCAGAACCCAAAATTCAATTTGAAACTTCCGTCTCAAATTGTGAATAGATTCAAATTCTTTTGCGTATGTCCATCTCCTTTCATTCAAATTATTCTTTCAAAATAAAGTTTTTATCGACTGGGCCCATTTCATTATTGGCCCTTTTGTGCTAGCACCCCTACTGATACAATGGTTCAAACAATATACGAAACTGATATAAAAATTCACTGAGAATCATCTTTTAATGATGGATAATTGTCTAATTATCTGTTTTATGGCAGGGATATTTAAAACATCAATGAATCCAGAGTACAAAAAGCTTTCAAATAACAAACCTTTCGAATCCACCATCCAAATCTTCTGCCTCGCCTTCTCTTCGCTTATACCTTCCGCCACCATCGCCATGGTGCAGAGCTGCGCAATCCCCAGATTAGCCTCCCCGGCTCCTTGGAACACCAGGACATTGTCGCTCAATTTCGTCTTGGTGATTCTCAACGAAGCCAGGAGTCCAGCCACAGCCACGCTGGCAGTTCCCTGGATATCGTCGTTGAAGGTGCAGTACGAGTTGCGGTACTTCTCCAACAGTCGGAACGCATTGGCATTCCCGAAGTCTTCGAACTGTATGAGCGTGTTCTGGCCGTATCTTTGGACCACGGCTCTCATGAATTCGTCTATCAAGTCGTCGAACTCTTGTCCTCTGACTCTGTTTTGTTTTAGGCCGATGTAAAGAGGGTCTTTGAGGTGACCTTCGTTGTTGGTTCCGACGTCGATCGTGATTGGGAGGCATTGGTGCGGTTTGATGCCTGCTAGTGCGGTGTAGAGCGAGAGTTTGCCAATTGGGATACCCATGCCACAGGCGCCTTGGTCTCCTAGTCCCAAAATACGCTCTCCGTCTGTTACTACTATAACTCGTACATCTGTCTCAGGCCTAAAAATATAAAACAACTTAGAAAACATCAACCAAGAAGATAACGTGAATCAACAAATACGAGGATTGCTTTACTAGCGACCATTAGATGATGTTTTGCCCTTTATTACCCTAGATCAGCGGGTGCTAATTATTATTTAACACGGAGGCCAAAATCTGCCTCCGTCTTCAGGAATGGATAAAAAATTCGAATATATACGCAGTTATTCCTTTTTTGATAGCTTATTTCTTTACTTCTTCGACAGACGTCAAAGATAATTAATTAATTTAATAAATAATTTCATATTTCAAAACTTCTTTGACATCTGTCAAGATAATTAATTAATTTAATAAATAATTTCATATTTCAAAACTTCTTTGACATCTGTCAAGATAATTAATTAATTTAATAAATAATTTCATATTTCAAAACTTCTTTGACATCTGTCGAAGAAGTAAAGAAATAAGCTATCAAAAAAGGAATGACTGCGTATATATTCGAATTTTTTATCCGAAACGTAAAAGATAAGTATTAGTTCTTAAAAATTTTTTTGATAGGCAAAATTGTTAAATACGACAAGTTACTGATAAATAGAAGATTTTTCTTTGTGAAAAATACTTTGATTTTTTACGCAGTAACTTATCGGGGTAAACTAAAGAGTTTGCCCTTCTACACTTGTATAAAGTTCTCCATTATAATTTTTATATTTTTTCAGAATGTGGAAGGTAACAATTACCCAAAAAAGGTCGATGAAAAAATTTTCAATAGGTTATTGAAATTCTCTATCAGAGACATCCCAAAGTGCATCCCTTATGCTGTTTTTCACCAAATGAAACTATTGCGAAGAGAACATATGACGAATCATAAGGAAACATAAGAGTTCTCACATATATCGATTTCTTTGTGAAATAAACGATTATAAACATGAAGATAGTATAGACATACTAAGAAAGTTTATATATCTTTTGTACACATGAGAGATTTGAAAAATACTACTCAATTCCTCATCTGAAGTCTGGTTAACTAGTTCAGAGTTGAGAAACTTTTATCGAAAGTAGCTCTAGCTTTTGTACAATCATTTTTATCATTGAAAAAACTCAACAAAGCAATTTCTACAGTTAATACTGAATCTAAATAGATTACATAAAATCAACATGCTGATAATCAAATCACTAATAAACACAATCTGCAAATGCACAATCATAATTATGCACAAAACTCATCAGACTGATTTTGACGCACTTCAAGATCACCTGTTATAGAAAAATAATAATTCAATAAGAGATTTTATCGTTTTCCATTGTTTCAGTATTCATCAATTTCAATCACCCATGAAAATGTATTTATTTAACTTAATCTCACTGAAGATGAAAGGCTTATTTTGATTCCTGGTAAAATAAACGATATAATCATAAAAGCCTTCAACTCTAAATAAACAGAACATATTGAAGTGATATCCCAGCGACATATTTAGCTTTCAATATTTTTGATAGGAATTTATTGGAATATTAATTTTAATGAGTGTTAAAAAACGTTTTGCGACTTTTTGGAAGTGTTAAAGATTCATCTTAGTTCGGTGAGGTTTGGAAAAACAAAAAAAATTTCATGAAAGAGCAGGAAAGGGGGTGAGAGAGAGGTAAATCTAGGGAAGAGTGGCGCTGAAAAGAATGGAAAAACGAAGAAAAATGGGAGAGAGCTTTTTATAAAAAAAATAAAAACAAATAATACACTTACCAATTTTTCAAAACTTCATACACATGGCCTTTGTCGTAAAGAGTGATAAAAAGGCCTCTGGGCCTCCTGTAAACTAATCCAAAATTTTGACAGGCTAATCCTACTACTGGAGTATACACCAAAGGCATAATGTCTTCAACATATTTTCGTACTAAACTGTAGAAGAGTTTTTCGTTACGGTCCTAAAAAAATATAAGTTTTCTGTTAGTGAATTCAGTGTTCTGCGATGTTTTTCCTATCACAGAACATTTCAGTTCCTGAATTGATTTCAAGTATAATGGCATATGAAACGTGAAAATTTTGTCGTTGACATGGTAACACGATAATTTTATAACATTATTTGTAGAATTTCAACAACATCAAAAACTTATCACAACTATAAAGTTTAAGATTCATTAAACATTAGTTTTTTGGAACTGAGTTATATTACTTGAAAATAATGTTTTTGAATGCATCTGAAATCTTGTAGAAACCTGACACCAAGAAACATATATAATAAAACTTTATTAATGTTCTCCACCATCATAATTTACATAATAAAAAACATTCATTTTATTTATTTTCAATAAATTATTAGTATTTTAAAGAAAGTTTTGGTGAAATACAAATTTAAAATACATGGGACCACTAAGAAACACTGTCTGGCAAGTAAAAAAAATGTTTGACGCTATAAATATTTTTTGTGACAAACTGTGTCTGATTTCGAAAACTGCAGATAATTTTTTGAGAAAATTAAAAATTTCAGGCAAACACTCCAATAAAAATTTGCTATGAGTTTTTTTGCAATGTATATATACAGGGTGTTACATAAGTACGTTAAAATATTCTAGTGACGTATTCTTGAGACATTTAGAAATAAAGTCTACATAAATTTGTGTCCTGAAATGCTTCGTTTCGGAGATATAGGGTGTTGAAATTGAATTTATTTCAAATTGTCCTAACTTTTTTGACAGTAAACTTTTGGTACTTTTCATGAAGAAACCTAATTCCCACACCTTTTTCAAGTCAAAAAGGTACACTCTCTCAACAAATATGTAAATGATTGTTTTCGAGATATCTACAATTTTCTATATCGATGCATATTACTTAGTTCCTAGGGAGCTAAGTGAAGATACTGAGAACATTACAAAACTAAGTATGTGGTGGACCTCGTCAAAATAAACATCTTTATATTTTTTCATACAATGTTTGATGAAAATAATTAAAATTGCAAAAAACAAAACCAGCTATGTTTTGAAAAATTTCAACAATTTGTATTTCGAGAACATTTTATTGGAAAAAGTTGTTTATTTTGATGAAATCCATCAAATACTTAGTTTTTGTAATGTTCTCAGCAACTTCACTTAGCGCCCTAGGAGCTAAGTAATATGCAGTGATATAGAAAATTGTAAATATCTCGAAAATAATCACCTCCAGCGTTAGTGAGGAAATACCTTTTTTACTTGGAAAAAGTGTAGAAACTAGGTTCTTTCATAAAAAGTGCCAAAAGTTTTCTTTCAAAAAAGTTAGGGCAATTTGAAATAAATAATGACAGCGTAGGCAGCCCCCTCTAGATGTTACATGAAAATTAATACGAAACTATGATTTCTCACGACAAAAAAACCCGGGTACCAAATTTCGTGCAAATAACTTATTTTTTGGAAGATATATTTTTAAAAACGAACAAAAAAAATCAATTTCAACACCCTGTAACTAGGAAACAAAGAATTTCTGGACCCAAGTTTATAAAGACTTTTTTCTTAAAATTGTCTCAGGAATACCTCAATTGAATATTTTAACGTACTTTTGTTACACCCTGTATTCAATTTAATTAATGACACATAAATGTTAATTTTATAGCTGCCAGTTTTATTGCTGTCAATTTTATCGCCATTCATAAGAAAGGCGTTTTATCGCTGTAGAAATGTTTCAACAGACTATTATTCGATTTAATTATATTGTATTGCTTTCAAGGAAATAACCAACAGAACATATTGGTTTTCACTTACTAGTAAGCCCATCAAATACAAATACTTGTTCAGGTTGTCGTCTAATCTATCCAAACACAATTTACAATGGAATATTTGTTCTTCCTGTGTCTTGACCTTTGGAGGTAAAAGTCCGTGAATGCCAAGCGTCTGACGTTCTTCGAAAGTAAAGGCCATACCCTGAAATAAAACCACAAGGTGTGTTATTGTTTTTAGGAAGGAAAAATCTTACTAGATTGAAATTTCAGATTATGTTAAGGTAGTGAAAACAGAAAAACATATAATGGGAATTAGTTGTTTAATATACAATATTTTTTTGTTGAGTTTAACGAATAATAAAATAAACACGGGATTTTTAAACAAAATAGATGTTTATCGACCATTTTCGGGTTTTTTCACCTGGTGGAAACTAGTGAAATTGACATACAGCAAGGACAACCCTTTCAGATCTCATATTTTCACAAAACTCATAGAAAAACTTCATTAGCTGAGGGAATGGCTTTGTAGGATTCATTAGCTTCATTCAGATCTACTATGTTGTATAGACTTTTCAAAATTCAAAGTTCTACTTCAGTAGAGAAATTTGAAGATTGGAGACAAAAATTCCTACATCGTTATTAATATCATTATATTAATCGAATAGTTATAAACTTCCACGGCTGGGGATAACTGACGTTTCGACTACGACTGCGGTAAATATCATCAAAGGCGATGACCCAACGAAAAAAGGGCGCTAGTCGTCCTCACGGCAAATATTCTTCTTGGGAAGTAATTCCAAACGTCGTAACTTTGATGTTTCCTTTCCGTAAAGACAATTGGTAGTATGTTTTGTATAAAAAATGGAACAAGCACTTCGTCCATTGCCCCATCACCTTTGATGATTTCCACAGCAGCAGAAGACGAAAAATCGGACATAAAAACCTATAGAGCGCTGCCTACAAACTCGGGAAATAGTTTTGACGTTATAATTTTCTTAATCCCCAAGGTTGCGCTGGCTAGCCAGCATTATCAACCAATAACAACCGCCCATATAGTGGGGTAGGTGATCATTGGGTCTGAGAATCATGAGCCCTAGGCAAGCCTAGTGATGACAGCCTTCTGCATTTGTCCGGCTAAGATTTCTGGCTTAGTGTGGCAAGCCCGAGATTCGAGAGTAGAAAGGGCTTCATTCCACCAAGGAGTCGAATAATCGAAGCTACCATCTTGACGGAGTGATCTGGTTAGAGTCTGCGCAGTTCGAAGAGATAAAAAATCTCGATAATTTATCCGTTATCGGATATCATAAATATCATCTTGCTATGATGGTCGAGAAGGACTACATCAGTCTTATTACCTTGTATGAGCTCGAGGGTGGGGAAATGATTGTTCCAATAAAGTCGACACTTCTCGTTCTCCACAACGGATTCAATATTTACCGGAGCGTGGCGCAATACCGGTGTCAGCGTGGGACAACACCGGTGTCTCGCCACTACCGTAAAAGTGCCGTAGGTGGTAATAAAGCACTCT
This sequence comes from Leptinotarsa decemlineata, assembly GCF_025532065.1. Lineage (NCBI taxonomy): Eukaryota > Metazoa > Arthropoda > Insecta > Coleoptera > Chrysomelidae > Leptinotarsa > Leptinotarsa decemlineata. The sequence continues at coordinate 5,445,128 of NW_027412704.1, read as the reverse complement.
TAGGGCCGCATTATGTAGATTGATATAGGCTGAGGCCGCTTATGCTGGACATGCTAACAGCAAGTACATTAGGGTTTCAGGCGTTTCGCGGCAGGCCCTGCACTTTGTGTCAGGAACCTCTATACCCATACGCGACTGCGGTAGACTAAGGTGTTGAAGACACCATCCTAGCAAGCCATGATGGAACCCTCAGTTTCCGACTTCAGCCCATTCGACCTGAGGAAAGAGAAAGTCAGGCGCTTTGATAAGACCCCATGCATTGGGTTATTCTTGTGTTGCCGCAGGAGTGAAGTGATCTCTGTGGCTTTTATATGGGCCTTCTTCTGGCGGGTTCCAAGTTGGTGACAGAGTTGTGATCACCTCGTTCAATATCAAAACCGATTATTATTATTATTATATTTGTACACAGTGAGGTTTCTTGAGATACCGGTATCGTTTTGTATGTTTTTATATTCGTATTATACAATAGTAGAACTTCGGCAAAAGTCTTAGTAATTACTAGACATCGTATGCATGACTTCACTTTATGAGTTTCCTCAAATTATCTAACAGCAAAAAGATCTAATCTATTTGCTTATCTTTGATGTACAAGAAAATCTTGAACAAGTTATAAATATAGTTGAGCAAAGTTTCAGCCAATTCAACTGTATTTTCACCAACATTTCTTAAAATTAACATATCTTTTTTTTAACCATTTTGAATAATTCTAACACTGAATATAAAGTGGAGGGAAAACCTCACTCGAATTGGCCAAGCAATTTTTGAGAATATGGCCAAGCAACGTACACAAAAACAGGCAAAAATTTTTAAAATAATTGCTTTGGGACAGTATCTTACATGTACAGTTACAGTTTCATAATTTTTATTGATTATGAAATGATTTAACAGTGATTGCTAGAAATGAAATTCAAATGTGATTTAGTAAGTTGGCAAAACAAAGGCACAATAATACTTTGAAAAAATAAAGTGAAAAAGTATAATCTGTGCAGCCAAAGAAAGTTAAATTGAACATCTGTTTATTTTTATTGAAACAAGGTTGAAAATAAACAACAAAAACTTCCAAAAGTTCTACGACATTTTCCAGCAATTATAAATTATATGATTTCAAAGACCATGCTCATGACATCACATGTTCTTACAGACAATGCAAAGGAATCGTAACTCGCACTGATTTATTTTGGTTAACGGAATACAAGTTTACTCCAGTTTTTCCCAGTAACTAGAGCTTTGTAAATATTATGTGTGTTTCTCATTAAGAAATATCATACATCATAGTAATGAGAAACATGACTACAGTTCACATCTCACGTGAACGTAAGTGTTTGAAATTAGTTTCATCAAAAATGGTTTGCCGAATTTTATCGATGTTTATCTAATTATAATGACTTAGTGATATGACAAAGTAAATATTATCTTTCGTTAAGTATTTACAGCATGAGAAAATTATAAATGAGTTTTTACTTTCATCGCTGTCGAGATTCGACAGATAAATTTTAAAGTTCAAAACTTTGTGATGTTCATGTTTTGTGGTGCACATGTGGAAGATATTGGTTGAACAAAATGTTTCTCTATTAGTCAGTTCAAATAATACTCCCATAGATCAGATACCATCGGGTTTTGGTCCCAGATCTGGATAATTGGTGTGTGAGTATCCGTGTCGAAATTATGAAAGATTGAGGGCTAAGAACTCAATGTCACTAACGGATCATTCGAGATACTAGAGACCTTCTCGTTGTAGAAACTTTTGTCACGGTAATCGAAGGTTATGCCCTGATGGACATTCTTTCCCCAGCTAGTTGTGTGTATGAACCACGAACTATCCAAATAATCCGACACCCTAAGTCTACAGATAAGACGGATGTAGAGTGATCGGCCCAAATGTCCTACCATTTAACATTGTACCAAGATAAAGAGTTTCTCAGTTCTTCAACTTTCAACAAACTTGGAGGCTAGGTAATGCAGCCAGAAAGCTACTCATCGGCTCTTCAAGAGCAGAGTTTTGCACCAAATACTTGAGCAGCAGCAACAAAATCTGCATCAGGAAAGTAGATAGGCAAACGCGTAACTGGATGCCCTCATATGGAAAGGTTGTTGCGGTTTGTAAAGTGGGACTCTTGAACATCCGAGAATCTCAACATCGGTCAATTAATTGAAATCTATTCAGTGTGCCATTGTAACTGTCGTAAAATATTTTTTAAAAGATGGACCACAGGTACAATAATACTCCCATAGAGCAGACACCATCGGGTTTTGGGCCCAGATCAGGACAATTGGTGTGGTGTTACTCGTGGTGTTACATGTGTGTATCCATGCCGAAAGTTTGAACGCTTGAGGGTTGAGAAGAATTAAGGATGAGCGATTGAGGGTTTATGAACCACGAAGTAACCAAATGATTCTACCTGTAACATCAGACGAAGATCAAGAACTTTTCAGTTCTTCAACTCTTTACAAACCTAGGAGGCCAAAAAGCGACTCAAGAGCAGAGTCTTGTACCAAATTATTGAGCAGCAGAAGCAAAGCATACATCAGCATGATGATTCATATAAACGAGAAGTGGCTGAATCTAATGAATCATCAGGTAAAGCTGGGTTACAGATGCCTTCATATGGAGAGGTTGTTGTGGTTTGTAAAGTGGAACTCTTGCACCTTGAACATTCCAGAATCTTAATATAGGAATCTATTCAGTATGCCATTGTGGGTGTCTTGAAGGACTTTCGAAAAGATGGTCCACATGTACGATTCCAGAGCTGCAAAATCCGATCTGGATGGCAGCTCTGGATATTTGAGAGTATCAGGAGAGGGTCTTCTGGCTGGTTGGTACCGCCATTGAAAAACGCCTCCCTAAAAGACATTTGTGATAATTACCTACCTGACGAAGGAAGTTAGGACTCACTAATTTAAGTGAAATATACCAAGGTCTGACAACCTTGGAGTGAAATATCATCCACAATAAAATTATCCTATCAGCAAAATGAAACATGAATAACATCATAACTTCTACTATACTATCATTTCTAATACTCGTAAGTTGAATGCCTTATGTTTCAAGGCAGTGAAGAGTTGGTAGGGACCTATTTATTCGCTGGTCTCCCAAATGAGTATAGGGCAATGATGACAGGAATTGAAAGTTCCGGGACCATCACACAAGAGGCGTAAAAAATATATCATCACAATGAAGTATTCCTCAGTAAAAGTCAACAGTTTTGATAATAGCATTCCAATCATGAATTCAAGTCAGGGTATTTTAAATGTAATAACTTCGGTTACAAATCGAATGACTATGAAAAAGACAACAAACCAGAAACGGCCCCCTAACGTTCTGAATTTATTGATCAAGACTTGACTATTAATCATATTACTGAAAACGAACACGAAGTGTATTTGTAACATTTTTGACAATCAGAGTGGTTTCATTAATTTGATTGTGAACTGTTAGACGCAGCTCTCAAACTATAATAAACCGTCCAACATGACATAGGAAATCAAGACCTTTGAATGATGAAAATACAAAAGTGCTCAAAAAATAGTTATGCAGATGGTTTCAGTTTCGGAAGCATAAATCAAGAACCATACATTTCCTGCTTGAAATTCAAACGAAAATTAATGAAAACGAACATTTGAAGTATTAGAATTCTGGTGTGTGGTGGTTCCTTGGAAATAAACTCTATAAATTTAAAAAAAATCTGTTTGAAAATCTGTTTTTCCGTTAATCATCTGTCGCCCCCATACGAACGACAACTCTCAGAAGTTGAGAAACTTGTACGAGCTAAGGACTAACGAGGTCTTACCTTTTAACGTGTGATTTCTAACACGGTGCGATAAATTATTTCATGACTTTTATTGACGATGTTTTGGAATCAAGGCAACTGCTGCAGGAACCTTTCTTTATGCAGAGATCAACACTGAAACGAAAACTAGTAACCAAGCTCAAGCTGTGTAGTTAATCATAGTTCCTGTGACACACTTTGCTTTTTCCAGTAACGAATACAAGTTGACCATTAGCTGAGATTCAAATTTAACAATATGAGGATTTTGAGTCCTACGAAATATGATATGCTGCTCGCGTTATTTGAAACAAGTTTCAATAACACGTTCAGTCTCACCAACATAATGTGCCTCGAAGTTCTCGCAGCCTAGTTCATAAATCATAGTTACCAGCATCTTATTTTTCCAGTTGGTAAACATTTTTCTTAAAGACAAAACACAAGCACTACTGAAAAATCAATAAAGCGCTCTAAGAGCGGTGCCTGTGTGAAAGTAGCGATTCACCTTGGATTTGAATCGCTGGAGATTAAATCCATTTAGAAAAAGGTTCTCAGGAAGTTTATTCCACATAAACGCAGTTCTACAAATTGAAGAGTTTCTAAACAGTGAAGTTCGAGGTGTACTGAGTTGAACCTCAAAAGGATGAGCTGAGTTGCTGAGGTGTGCACAGTTTTCTGGTTCGGAATAGTGTTCCAAGCTTTTGAGAAGCAGCTTTAGCAATTCCAGCGACATGATTGTGCCAAGACATATTGGTGTCCATTTTAACCTCCAACAAACTTATTGAAGCAGAAATCGTAATTGTCTGTCCTTTCATTGAAATTACCAAACAATTTTGAAAAATACTTCTGTATTTTGTGCTTCGAATTTTATTTTTGTCACACTCAATAACAATAAATGTTGACTCATCGTCTATATAATCTATTCAGCAGAAATTGTGTTGAAACACATGAAAGGTAACCGTAATTTTGATGCCTGCAGTTTGTATTAATACTAATGGTTTGAGTTTACATGAAATGTGTTTCATCAAACCAGTTCATTAATATCGTTTGAACTATTCTGAGATATCAAATAAGTTCTCACGCTACAGTAAATCATGATTATTTGTTGGTGTTTACTGAACTAACACAAATCTAGCGAATGATCTGCAACTCAATATGTTAATGAAAGGTTAGGTCAGGGGCAAAAGTACGATCAAGTTGAAGTTCAGTTTAATACTTTATTATTGCTTCAATGTCTTATTAGGTTGTTTCTAAAGTTTTGTCCGATTTAATGTCATGTGTCGTGGTATACACTGGTTTTTAGAGAATTTTGTACTCTATACATGGATACCGATCATTTTTTCCATTTTTAGTTTTTTGCCTCTCTTCAGTTTATTTCTATAACTATAACCAAACAAAAAAGTAAATCCCAATAAACGACTTTTTTATATTTGGCTATTAATAAGAGGTTTTTCTACCTGAAAAAAAATCGGCTTAGAATGACAGCAACCATGAAGAATATAAAGCTATGAAAACTCAGTTTCCTTTTGGAAGATGATTGTGGCGAAACCTGATATCATAATATTAGGACACACAGTTTCACTAGTTGCGTAAGTTAATTTCTTAAAACACACACTTCAGAAACTTAATGCTTTTCAAAATTCAAATTGAATCTTCTTCGGAATATTATTGACTTATAAGAATCTCCGCTTTGCACCATATCCTAAGGCTGCTTACCAGAGTCATCTGCTTGATTAGAAATCCAAACATCACAAACAACCATGACAGCCATCGAAAAAAATGTGAGGATTTTTCTCCCTTTCCCATAAACACTCAGATGAATAATTGTTCGACTGATTTAGATATCTAAACTCCATTCAGAGCGATATATATTAACATGAAATAAAAAAACAACTTTTGAGACGGAAAATATTCGTATAATAGTAGGTTATACCCTAATACTAATTGATTAATTCAGTGAGGTGGTTGTTAGTAGTCATTCACCACGTTTGCGTGCGTGTTTCTCCACGTTTTGCTGACTCGAGTGTTTGGCACCTGCAGAATTACGAAGGATGCAGTATCTGTACGTACCCCTGAATATGTTAATCACTACTATCAACAATCTAGAGAAAATACAATATGATTAAAGATGATAGAAAACATCGAATGAATCTCGAAGTCAGCCACTTCCGGTCACTTCCAAAAGTTGGTAAACGGTGAACTACCAAATAATATAGAATATCAGTGTTACTATTTTCATTCGGGTTTGAAGGCCTTCGTAGTTTGGAACTGCATCCTGACGTTTCGCCAGCACGAGTGGCTGGCTTCTTCAGAGGTTTATTCAACTTGATGATTCACCGATGACTGGTGATTTCTGGTTCGTAGGTTGTATTTATGTTCTCAGGTAGTCCGCTTCTCTTGTTGAAGTGTTGCTATGGGCCGAAGTGTTATTAGTTATTAATGACGTAACCGTGCATTGCGCTGTTGTTACTTTAGCATCTTTCAGCATCTTCAAATCCGGTTGAGCGTTACCGCTGTTGTTTTTTGTATGTTATGGATTTATATGGCTTCCCGTATAAGCAGACTGTGGTATCCATGATCGGGGGTAAGTAATTTCACATCTTCAAACAGTATCGTGTGATCTCCTTCACAAAGTGCGTGTTCCGCTACTGCCGATTTATCTATTTAACCTAATCCACAGTTTCAGCCTTGTACCCATGGATCTTTTGGTGGTACCGATATAAACTTTTCCGCAGGTGCATGGTATATGGTATACTCCGGCAGCTGAGAGAAGATCTCTTTTGTTCTTTGCAGATCTCAGGCTTTGATGTATTTTCCTGGTGGGCTTGAGAACAGTGTTTTTATTTCATGCTTCCCTAAGATTTTTCCGATTTTGTCTGTAACCCTACGGATGTACGGTAGAAATGCGCGTGCAACCGTTTGAGTTTCCTTCCTATTTTGGAAGTGTTTAGTTTCATGGTCTTGTTGATGTCGGTTATACTGTATCCATTCGAACTTAAAGCCATTTGAAGATGATCCTATTCCTCTTGAAGGTGGCCCGTTCCGTCAGGGTGTTGATAATACCCCGCTTTTGACTTGGATTGTGGTTCGAAAGTGCATGCAGATATCTGTCCGTATGTCTCGGTTTTTCAGAGTCAACATAAATACAACCTACGAACTGGAAATCACCAGTCATCGGTGAATCATCAAGATGAATAAACCTCTGAAGAAGCCAGCCACTCTTGCTGGCGAAACGTCAGGATGCAGTTCCAAACTACGACGGCCTTGAAACACGAATAGAGATAGTAACAATGAAAATCTCGGCCACGAAAGCCTTAACGAATTTAATATGGAATATTATTCCACGACCTAATTTCGGGCAGAGCAAACACTTTTATTGTTTGTCCACCCTGTTCACATGATGCAATGCGGTTTTAGGATTTCACGTTTGTTGAGATTTTCACCTTCGAATTATTTCACTTTCTTTTTCTTTTAATAAGAGTGAACCGTATATGACGTTGTGAAAGCTAGATTTACAACATTTTCACAATTAAATATTACGTCACGTTTTTTAGACTCATTATTATAATCATCGAAACCGCGAAACTTCTACAATTATACGTTGAAAATTATTGTTAACGAAATGCATAGATAAAAAGTAAAAGCTATTCTGTTTGAGCCTGTTGACTTGCGAGGAAATTTCATTGAAATTTCGAAAGCAGTGGTCAAATACATCTTTTGGTAATACGCTGTCTGTTCAAGAAATACGGTGAATTTTCTTTTTCTCAAAAAATATTCATTTATTCATCATCACATACTTTGTACCTGCCCCGCTGGGGACCTAATCAGGTTTTAGAGTTCGGCAGAGCCGTTCTCTCACCATCTGACCTGAAAGACCACTTACCATACAAACTAATAATAATAATAATCTTTATTCATCCTTCAAGATCATACACATGATATATGACAAGTCATAAAATGTAAATAGACAGACATATATAAGTACACATATATACATATACATACGATAAACATATAACTATATTTCTTTAAACATATCGTCCATACAAACAAGCAAACAACAAAATAAAAAAAACTAGGAATTAGCAAAATATTCACTAATGTCATAAAAGCTCCACTAAATAGTTTTTCAAACCTGCTTTGAATTTGTTAATATTTTTTTCGTTTTTGATATCACTTGGGAGATGATTGAAAAATCGTATTCCATTATATTTAGGACTGCTTTCGTAGAGTGATGTACGGTGCTTTATACTTCTAAATAAGTCACCATGCCTCGTAGCATAGTCATGAGAGTCAGAATTTTTTGAGAAGCTCTTGATGTTGAGTTTAACATATGTTAGAGTTTTATAAATGTAGATCGATGGTACTGTCAGTAATTTAAACTTTTTAAAATGATTCCTACACGTCATTCAGTAATCTAAGCCAAAGATTAGATGAATTAGTCTTTTTTGACTGATGAAAACTCTGCGAGCGTTGGCCGTACTTCCCCATAGGACAATATTATAAGAAATATGTGAATATGAGAGAGCATAGTACACGTTTATTAATTGCTCTAGTGTGAATATATTTTTCAGCTGCAAAATTGCATAATAACTACTATTGAGCCTCTTACACACCTGATCAACGTGTGTATTCCACTTCAAATTTACATCTAAATATGTGCCCAGAAATTTTATTGAATCCGAAAAATATATATTTTTGTTGTTTACGCGAACAAAATAATCATTTGAGATTTTTGTACGATAATAAAACTGTAGGCACACTGTTTTGTTAGGATTGACAATTAAGGAATTGTCACTACACCAATCAGTAAATTCTTTCGACAAATTATTCATTTTCTGCACGAGTTCTTCTGGGGTTTCGGCATCAATGGCAATTGTCGTATCATCTGCGTACAAAAAAATGTGTTCAGTGCTCAAATAATTTGGTAAATCATTGACGTACAGAAGAAAAATCAAGGGACCTAAAACTGATCCTTGAGGAACCCCTAAATCAACATCAAAAAGTTGAGATCTACAATCATCCACTTCTACGCAAACTTTCCGATACTCAAGATAAGATGCGAGCCACGACAAAAAAATGCCCGGCTTTGTTAAGAAGCTGGGTTTATTTGGTCGAGTGTGAATAGGTGTGAGCCACAATAAACCCTTGCGGGCTGCGGTGGAGGGATTTTAAACAGTTTTGGGAGGTTATGTAGTTTCTATACATGATTAACGTTATCCAAAACAAGCACCGCTTCTCAACAACAGAACTGAAATGCTTCTTTCGACGCATTTCACTAACCAAGTAAGCGCCATATTTTGTTATTGCCCAATTTTCTTCAGTCTCTTCTTGTCCAGTCTCTTCCATTCATTTCCTGGGGTTTGGTAGGTGAAGCGCTAGTCGAGAAGAGTGTCGCATTTCTGGTGATTGGGAAAAATGTTCGTTTTGGATTGTTTCTACGCCAAACACTCCAGTTCCACTTTTTATCAATTAACGTTATTCTGTTCTATCAATTTCCTAGTTCTCCTGGTATACTGATAATGGGGGTCTTTCAGTTTTCAGCAAATTAATGCAAGGTATAAGTACTTTTTTTATATTTTCAAGGTGCCAAACATTTTTGCCTGGCTACATTTTGATCACTGAACAAGTTCACAATTCCACTTTTGGGTAACCGTATGACTAAGTTGTAAGTATTTTTGCCAATTTTAAGTTTGTATGACAAATTCAATTGAAATATTGAAACAGTTTGACGCCTCTAAGATGCCTTCAATAGATAGATAGATTTATTGGCTACATGACATAGTATCTTCCATGATGAAATGGAATGATTTGAATTTATACAACATATAAGAGACTCATTACATACTGTAGACAGATTCATAAAACAAATTTGCAAAATTTTCAGTACTGAAAATAAATAATGTTTCGTAGTCATAAAACAGCCATGAAAAGCACTGTGAAAAGCGGTTGATATATCAAATAAATTCGATTAGTTATGAAATAAAAACAACTTTCAATGAACACCTTTTTGATTGTGTATTTGAATTTGTTTATCTTCATATTCTTCAATTCTGGAGGCAATTTATTATACAACTTTATGTCTAGTGAATTTCGTGGTTAGTCTATATTTCGGATTATCTATTTTACTGCAATTTATAGTGTTATGAGAATGAATATCAGAATTAATAGGATAAGTCATTGGGTTTTTATGAGAATCCAGGAGAGAATGAAAAATGAAAATGGAGGGCATTTTTCTCAGTTCCCGATATATTGAGCGACACGAGTCTCTAAAACTTGCCTTGGCAACAAATCTCAAAGCCTTTTTTTGTAGAACGAATATATGATTAGAGTGACTTGAGTTGCCCCATAATACGGTTCCATATGTGATATGTGAGTGAAAGAGAGAAAAATATGAGATTTTGAGTATATCTGGACTTAGAACTTTTGCGAGAGAAGTAAAAGAAGGCCTTTTCTATCAATATACTGTTCCCTTACTTCTGAGTTTTCGAAACATTTCTTCAAATCACTTGCATGGAAATTTTCATTTTTCGACATTTAATGAATATTCAATAAACATTCTTGAAATATAGATATGCATTTCATATTTCACCATAGCAACATCTAAAAAGTATCTTGTTACGTGATTCAAATTATTGTTGATTGTTATCGACAACTACATATAATATTATTTATTGTGCATTAGCGATTTTGCTACCTTATCGTTGATGGTAGTCTATATTTAATATTTTTCCTTGGCTCATATTTCGCTTTCTAATCCAATTACATAATCCATTATCAAAGAACACTCAATTCAATAAAGTACTTGCTCCAAATAGAAGCCAATAAAAATATCTGATGTATGATGCATGCATTTCATTTGTCATTGATCAGCATCTCTAGTTGTGATTTTGACATAATCGTTACTTATTTAAAATGAAAGGAGTATATTTTTAGGAGAGATTAATTTTTGGGAAAGAAATATTCCGGCATTCTACTTCTTCATTTTTTTTTGTATACCATATAAAAGTAGTTGTAACTGAAGTATTTTCTATTTCGTGTAATTCAATGAGTATATGAAAGTAGTTGTTTCGGAAGGGCTTTTTCTTTCAGTTTATGTCTGAAAGTTGCTTCTTTGCACGATCTACACAACTTTATGAAGAATTAAATTTGAAATTGATGGCTTTTTTCCTTTCTTTTAAAAATTTCCAAATTTTTTTTTATGAAAAATATACCCCTTTCAATTCAAACAAGATTCCTATGGCTGGGATTGAATCAAATAAGCCAATGAATGTCATTGGTAGTGTGAATGATTTCTGATTCAACTCATAAACATATAATGTACTTGTGATGCAGTTTGGAACATCTTCAAGAAGAAGATTAAACTGCCTCTTCCTTTCGAAGATGACCAATTGGTGGAAATGGTGACCAAGATGACCAATGGTTTGGAAATATCCATTACTACTATGATGCACAAACAGTGCATCACAAGTAGTTCTTATTTGAATTGAAGGGGTTATATTTTTAGGAGTGATTAATTTTTGGGAAAGAAAATTTTTTGGCTTTCTACTACTTCATCTTGATACGTCATTCTCATCCTTTTTCTTTTTTTGTATCAAGATGGAGTAGTAGAAAGCCGAAAACTTTCTTTCCCAAAAAATTGTTCTTATTGTATTATGAAAAAATAATCAATGCAATTGTTTATTAAGCGTTCATTCAGTGCATGAATATTGCGAAAGTTTCAACCCCATTTGGAATATTTTCAGGTAAAAATCAATGTATGTACTTTCACCAGTTAGATTCGCACTTCCTTAACACTAAATAAACTTAATCGAAAAATTTTTTTTTTAAATCAATCGTCCGTCTGTCAGTATGTCCTCTATACGAACTTTGATAATAGATAATTTTAAAAGAAAAACGGGTTTTGACTTGAAATTTCCATATACAGGTCATATTTGTTTACAGATGTGCTGAAAATGGAAAATTAGTGATCCCTTTTCCTATACTATTTCGAAAATATTTTCCATCTAATGCCACAGCAGATAAAAAAAATGAATATGTCGAAGTAAAATCTCGAAACTCGAAACATAAGCAGATTTAGGTTTGACCCTTGAGTTACACCTACATCAGCTAACCAGAAAATGAACTATGGACTGAACCCACAAACTGAATCATTCCAATGATTGGTTTGATTCATGGTTTATAAAGACTTTGATTCGAGAAACTAGAACTCTCTGGAAACTAGATTTACACTACAACTGCTAAGTCAGGTGTACTGTTGAACAATGGATGATGAATGACATTAGTCGTTCATTAGTCATTATTAAATAAAGTACATCTAAGGACTACAGGTCAAATTTCAAATAAATACCAAGAAGTTAATAGATATATCTCTTAATGACTCTATAATAAAAAATAAGATATGCCTGAATTGGGTTTGTAGGGATATTATTCAATCATCTTTATGGAAACTGATCAAATAGTCCAATAGAGAAATCATTTTTTGAGTTTCTGATTCAAATATGACTTTCTATTCAGTAATCTTTCTCAATGCTTTATGAGTATAATTTCAAACGTTATCGACATTCATTACAACAATAATGATAATTGTGATGCACTGTTTGGAGCCTTTGGTGTAGAAATAAATATTACTGGAGTTTTTTCCCAACGACAAACCGTTATGTTAACATCTTGACACGTGTTTCGATCACTAAGTGATCATCTTCAAGGAGAAGATTAAACTGTTCAATATTTTAATAATGATACTGATCGGTGAGACTAACAACTACATCTATATCAAATTTAGATATTGATTTTTGGTATGTTATGTTATAAATAAAATAAATGAAATATGAATCAATCAGAAATCAAAACCTTCAGGAAAGGAAAGTTTTGGCTTTCTACTTATCCATCTTTATACAAAAAAAGTGTATATATTGCATAAATGTGGCATATTGTAAAAGTAAAAATCCAAAACCTATCTTTCCCAAAAATATATCCCTTTTATTTTAATCAGGATATTGTGCCGAAAAATATTATTTTCATGAATTGTAGTCTAGTTCACAAATTGGATTTCGTGAAGATTTTAGGCACACAAAAAGTTTCATTTGTTATTAACAAATTGAGATGAAAAATTAAAGCATTTAGTTTATCATTAATAACTTAAAAACTATCAATACTTATGAAATGAATATTGAAATTCGGAAACAGGTGGAAATGAAAAAATAAGTTCTGTTGAAGAATTTCAAAAAATCTTCAATTTTTATAAACAAATTGCCATGACAGTTCATCAACAATAGCTACAAACTTCGTCTTAATATCGTTTCAAAGATTTATTGATCTTCCACAAAAACGACCTGAATGTCCTTCATCGTATCTCCAATGGTTGTTCTAAAGTGATATCAGTTAGTTTCTCAACAAATCAAGCAGTCGTTATTGTGCAATATTTAAAAGTGTTATGAATATTTTTTTAAAATAATATTTTTTCTAATATATGGCTATATCAGAAATTACTTTCAAAAAATGTAATAATATTATGGTCAGCATTTTTCTTAACAAACTTTCAATTCAACAAACAATTGAACTAATAAGAAAATAATTCAGTTGAGAAATACCAAATATAAAAAAAGTAAACAAATTCAAACAATGAGGAAATGTTACAATGAAATTTTATATTTTGAAAATCATTATTTTCTCGTAACAACAAAATAATAAAAACGGAATTGTCACTTTGTTTCATTTAATTGTAATAAGCAAAATAATTTTTCATAAACTTTTTTGACATGACCTTATTTAGTATATATTCCGAGAAGCAAATATTTTAAAGAGAATTACTTGAATTTTTATGACGCTATTTGTGAAAACGGAAGTCAGAAAAAAATTGTTAGTTAACAATTGCATAATTTTTTGAAAAATCAAGGTATTTTTTCCCAACTGACTTTCTCTTTGGAGTATTCAAATAACAATGTGATTCATTAAAAGTTTAAAAGTTATATTCAATACTAAAACAAAAATATTGACGTAAGAGAGGGGCACGGAGCACAATTTTCGACAAGTATAGATAATGGAGGCATTGAATCACAAAGAGTTGGGACTTTTTCCTTGTGAATGTTTTCTTTCAGAACCTTTTATTTTAATTTCTCAAGTATTGATAGTTTTTGAGTTATTGACAATGAAATAAATGCCTTCTTTCGGTTATTCCATTTGTTAATAACAAATGCAATTGTGTGTTTGCTCTATACGTCTACACGTCATTCTGAATCCAATGAGCAATCACTTATATTTTCAGAAGGGTGATCTCTGTTGAATAGCTCGTCCCTCTGAACGAGTATCAGTCCTAAAAGTAAAGGAGCCAGACTCCAGCCTGTTTAAAATCAAGACGACATTGGCTCTGTTGAAAACACATTTCTACTTGTGAACTAAACAATTTATTATCGAAAATTTCAAAAATTACACCTCACGATTTGATCTCCACAAACGTCATTTGTGGAGGTGTAGTTTTTGTGTTAGAAATCACACGTTAAAAGATAAGACCTCGTTAATCCTTAACTCGCACAAGTTTCAACTTCTTAGGGTTGTCGTTCGTAGGGGTGCGACAGCTGGTTAACGCAAAAACAGATTTTTTTAGATTTCAAAACTATGGATCTTCATCAAGTAACGACCGATACAACCAGAAAATTATCGAAAATCAACCGCCTCGCTACCCTTAGACATTACCTACCCTCCCTTGTATGTCAGTCAAGTTGTCCGGTATCGACGAAATCTTCTTGGAAAAAGGCGTCAAACACCACCAATCGTCCTCCATATCAACTTTCCGAAGCACTTTTCATAAAGAAAACAAAACAAAGATATCAAACTATCCCGGAAATTTCCACCCGAGAGTTCATTCTCTATTAGTGTTGTGATCACGATTAAGGGAAGACATGTTTACATCATGAATACATACTCTGTTCTACCCAGTCGATGAACTAACTATTGGTTCAAACATCGGAGCTGGCAAAGCCTGGCACTAGCAACCTACTTTCAGAATCCATCCATTCGTAAGGGATGTTTTAATTCTTAGATCAATAATGGGCTTCTTCATTCGCTTCATTCGATTATTGTTCCAAATAATAAAGTCAGCAGGTTAGACAACAGGTGACCATGAGTAAGATATGAGATTTGGTATACCTCAAATTTGGACATATCAGAACCAAACATGTTTGTCGATATGAAAGAAAGATAAGATCAAAACAAAAATTATCTGAAAGTGTGATAAAACAAATATTTTTCGAACTAAAAACGGACGGTGAAACAAGACTTAGAAAAACAGTAGGTAAAGCTAAAGTGAGCCAACAGGTTAGATAAAAGGTGACCATGAATAAGATATGAGATTTGGTATACCTCAAATTTGGACATATCAGAACCAAACATGTTTGTCGATATGAAAGAAAGATAAGATCAAAACAAAAATTATCTGAAAGTGTGTAAAGCAAATATTTTTTGAACTGAAAACGGACGGTGAAACAAGACTTAGAAAAACAGTAGGTAAAGCTGAAGTGAGCCAACAGGTTAGATAAAAGGTGACCATGAATAAGATATGAGATTTGGTATACCTCAAATTTGGACATATCAGAACCAAACATGTTTGTCGATATGAAAGAAAGATAAGAACAAAACAAAAATGATCCGAAACTGTGATGAAGCAAATATTTTTCGAACTAAAAACGGACGGTGAAACAAGACTTAGAAAAACAGTAAGTAAAGCTGAAGTAAGACACTTGAAAATATATTCAGGGAAGGGACTACAGTGCAAAATGAATAGAGGGTTTATATATATAGACAGCACATTCTTGACATATAAACTTCGAAAATGTGGCTAAATGCGCCGTTTGGAAACAAAGGCCAAGAAAACCTCGGCAGAGAGAAATAGAGAAACACAAAAAACTGTTAAGAAGACAATGTTCGTATTGAATATATTACCTTTCTGAATAATGAGTCAAGAATATTCACACTATCTAAAGTAAGAAGGGTCAGCCTGGGAAAATCGGAAACCGTGAGAAATACAAACTCGATTAAGTTAGGAAAAGTTACCATTTTTATAGTTTTTTCAAATACTCTTTCGAAATTCAGAAAATTCAATTATTCCCACAGATATTCGCACTGGACCTAAATTGGCGAATTTCGTGTACATTTTTTCCGACATTATTTCGAAGGGTACTTGAAAACGAAAAAAATTCTCATTGCCACTGTTTAAAGTGTACAAGTTGCTGTGTAGGAAAATTGCTGAGAATTTTGAAATATCCGTTGGCTAATGCCATGGAATTTTTTCGTAAATTTTAAATGACTTCAACAGTCACATGTCCACTCGTACCAATGGAGGAGCCAGGAGAGCCCAAGTACACAAAAACAACACCGTAATCATACCTCAGCCACTGTATTCACCAGATTTGACCCTCTGCGACTTATTTCTATTCCCAAGATTGAAGGGACCCATTTGCTGGGAGAGGTCAAGGACATACTAAAAAGTGTATATCAGACGTGCTGCGAGGATTGGAAAAATCGCTGGCACAAGTGTTCTATATCTGTAAGGAACTACTTTGAAAGGAACAAAATAGAAATTTATGAACAAAAAAATATTTTTTGAGAAAAATTAAAATTCACCTCATTTGAACAGACAGAACAGAACAGACTGTGTTTGCAGGCATGTTAGGCGTACACATTCTCGAAGCATCAATCGACCCTTTCGTAACTCTATCGTGAGTGTCATACCAAGTTTCGTCAAAAAAGAAAATTTGCCGTTCTGAGTATTTGTTACGCAATTCCACTATTCTTCTGCTTTCCATAACTGCTTGACGTTTGTTTATCATTTCAATATTCCGAAGAGTTTTGTCACAGCAGCTCACGTTATGGCCGGAAGTATACAATTTCTTCCTTATGGTTTCAATTGTAGGTATCTCATTGCTTTTGTAACAGTCGTATATTGTTTTTTTCGATGATTTCATTAGATGAACATCTGAAGATGTTGGTAATACCGTATCACATCGCGTCTTGCATTCATAAGGTTTGTTTTTGACTATTTTACGTACAGTTGAGAAAGACATTTCGGTCAAATCTGATGTTGTTTGTAATAGTTGGTTTCCCTCGAAACCAAACTTGAGATGTAGATTCTTATATACATTATAAACATACTCTCTGTGTTTCAATTTTCAAATGCATCTGAATCTTATTCACTGGCATCTCTTTTTCGCATTGTTCACCATCGCTATTGGAATCACTACACAGGAAAAAGTCTGCGTTGTTACCACACTGGTTATTACTATTAGTACTTGGGACACCACATTTCAAACCGATAACAAAAAATTTTAGGTAATCATAACTGCACCAATATCGAATTTCAACACTCAAATCTTGATCAGTTCCTGAACTGAACTTTGACACCACGACTCTCATAACCATCCTTGCATTCTATTCGTCACCGTAACATGACTTCAAATTTAATTTTATGACTCCTCAGTCAATCATCCAATACGAACCGCCAAGTCTACAGTCCACGTGGACTAGTTGGCAGCGGCTTTATTTCTCTGTATTGGTTTTTTGGCCTTTGAGATCGCCGACTGCTTTAGCTATGCACTATATCGTTTACTTCGACTATACCGTAATGTTGGATTTACCGGCCGCAAATAAGAAGGTGAAGAGTGAGTTGGGTTACTGGACAGAATGAAATAAATAAACGTAATTCACTTCAAAAGCAAAATTTTGCTATAAAGAAAAAACCAATAAATCATCAACAGTATAATTGTTTGTCCAACTCTATCACCGTATCAACTCCATTTTAATCTCAATGGAATTGCAGCTATTAAGATGAAAGGAAAGTAATTAAGAAATCGGAAGCAAGGTCGGCATATCATTGAAATGAGTGATCGTTAAGTTGTAAGCTTCGCCTTTAATTTGACACCGAGATTCATGCCTTGAATGTTGATAGTCATTGCCATTTGTCGGTCAGAGTCATAACGTAATGTTTATTAGTTAACAGATCGCTGCCCGATGGTCAATGGTCAATAACCAAGAGTTACGCGATTTCGTTGAATGAATTATCCAGGTGTTTACAACTAAAGCACTAACACAATATAATATGAATTATGTACGAGTAGGTATTAATAAAGTGGTTTGGAAATGTACCAATTTGTGTTTACTGCTTCGTCACTCAAGGTCAAAAGAAAGGCGAAAAATTGAGGATTCATCCTATGGAAATAAAATATTTACATGACGATATAAACAGACATATTACGGAGAATAATTGAATAAATTGGCATCCGTAATTACGTCGACGATTCTACCTGCAGCAGCAACCTTGACCACGAAAATTATGAAATCTGAGCCGGATCGGTTCAGAGGTGTTACGGAAATTGAAAGAGAAATAACGGTTCGACTAAAGACGGATTTCTACCAAACGGTCAAAACCACAACAAATTAGCAACTGTGCCGATTTCGACAAAACAAAAACTTGGGTTTTCGTGTTTTGTCTGTGTTTTCGTACACAAAGTTCGGACAAAATCACAACAAAATACCAACTGTGCCGATTTCGACAAAACAAAAAATTGAGGAAAATTTTAAAGACACGCGGACAACCGTGTGTGTCAACAACGAAATGGAATCGGTCGGCCACAACAAAATTGCATATGTATATATGAAAATAATGTTTTACTTGTTTTTTAGGTATATAAACAAAGCTGAATCAATAGAGAATCAGCAGAAGTGTAGTAAAGGGCAAACTGAAAGGTTCACTACGAAAAGTTACTGCGTAATATAAACCACTGAAATTCATCTTTCACATGAAATAGTTTCTTGGGATACTGAAATCCCAAGTCATACTAAGCCATTGGAACTGATCCAAAAACTAACCTTGATCGGTATCTATCAAAACAGAACAAACAGACTTATACTTCAGCCGAACTTCTTTCAAAATTCGATAGATTCATCTGTTGATAAAGTTTATATATAAGGTTAGGGGGTTATTGTTTGTGACCAGTCCTGTACTGAAGAGGAGCTAATATTTCGGGTGAATTTATTTCTGTTGCTCAGTTACGAGAAGTTACAAATAGTTTTTCAAATGGAAGACATTGCACAGATGTCTGGCAAAGTGAAACAAACATCAGGACATTGATATGATCAACTGCTGTTTTTTCAAATCCTGATTAAAACGCACCCACTTAGTCCTTCCATAATATAAATAATGTTATCTATGTAATATTAGATGAAGCTCCAAAAAGGTATCTGAAATCATAATACTCAGCTATAAATAGCTAATGGAAATATTGCGAAACTGGTTATTTTTACAGCAATTGTTATTTAATGAGAATTGTTTAAATATTAGGAAAAACAATGATTAAATAATGTTCAAGTCGGAACTCAATCAAATAAACATTAAGGAACTTCTTGGACTGTGCTGATATTTTGTGTGAAGTTCTTCCTATTAAAAAATATTCCTCAATGACACTCGATTGAGTAACTACATGAAAATGGGAAATGAGAAGTAATAAAAATAATGATGAGCTCATTTGTTGTGATAACCTATGTTTTTTTTCTTGCTCTTTGCCATCAAGTTTGGCACTTCCAGGTTCTCATCTATGAACAAAAAATACTAATCATGATTTTGCGTAGGGAACAAAAGTATAAAAACTCTCATATCTTTACCGAAATAGGGAAATTGTTTATCGTGTGTAATGAATGTAGAAAATGCAAACGAACCATTGGAAATAATCATCCTTTTTACTTCATTTCAAGGACAACATAATGCCATATGGTTTGTTATTATTCATACGTCAACTTAGTGATGAAGTCTTTTATTTTGCTGTTATCACTCACTCAATCTATATACGAAAATTCCGATTGGATGGTATTTTCTTGATGGAATTTAGCAGAATTTGACACGGAATAAATATTTAATGAACTCATAAGAATTGAGTGATTCATAATAAATGCTACGTAATTGTGTAAACATTCAAGTGTGGACATTACTAAACAACCGGATACCTCTAAAAATGAATTCAAATTATCGTAATCTGATAATAAAAAAATAAGTTTCATTTGGCATAACTCGTTTTTGGAAGTATCGGAAATTATTTAACCAAAAACTCGAAATAGGCAAACCGTAGAGATGTATTTCGAGCTAGTTGACTCCAGTACGGTGTAGCCATGCGCGAACATAGGTGACATTTGGTTGACATTTGATGCAAACAAGGTAATGAATTAATATAAACAAATAATTGAAATGGTAGTAGAATCGATCCTTGAGGGACACCGCATAAAACTTCTTTGGGGGTTCAATTTCCATATTTTTGGTGTAAAGTTTTCAGTTTGCCATCCATCCAAAAAACTGTAAGAAATATTGATTCATCCACAAGAAATGTTTTTCAAAGAACACATACCTACATGAGGTTCTGTTACTAAGAACCAGAATCTAGACCCATTTGCTGCAATGCATTGTTTTGTCAATAATTTTTGAAAGCATCACGAGAACAGGAAAAATATTTCTGAAAGTTTAGCGGCTGACGGAATAGATAGTTTTTTTGTTCGGAAATGTTATCGCAGTCTCTTGACTGAATCCTCAAATATGGTCTGACTCCTTTGGCCGACTCTGTATGTGTATGTTTCGTTCAACCAAGTGTACTGATAAGGGCCAGTTAGCTCGAAATGCGTATCTACGGATTGCCATTTCGAGAATGCACAACTAGTTTTTCTAAAATTTATTAGAATAGGCCGAAACTTGATGGAAATCCGTATGAAAACTTTCTAATATAGTTTACAAAACCCTAACATATGTTTCGCTATACTTATAATAGCTTCCTCAAGCAGAAATGACAACTTACTCCTGAATTATAGTCATTGTTTACATTACAAACTATAGATATCACCTAAGGTCCAATCAGATACTTAATTTCAGGCTAGATTGAACTACCTGATGTGGTAAAAACTACAATAAATCAATTTGTTCGATAATTAGATATCGGGGATTCTTGAGTTTATTATTTCTTCCAGAAAGTTAGTTTTCAATATGTTCTTCTGTGAGAAGGCATATACGTTGAACTCATTTCTCCAATCTGGAAACTGCTCTTTCATACATGCTTCAAACGTTCTTCCAGTTTGTCCTATGTAAAACACCAGACAAAATCCACATGGAAATTTATAAACTCCTGATCTATCTGGCATCTGTCTATGTTAGAAGAAGTTGCTCAAAAAATGATTTCCCGTTATTACATATGTTTTTGGGCCAGTACTGTTTGAATTTTTTTTAACAGAGTACTACAGAGTACTACATAGAACTAACAACCTTCAAGTTATCATCTATTGCAAGCTATTCACATCAACATTATTATTGGGGTATTAGTCAATCATAAAATATAAACTCAAAGCCCTATTCAATGGTTTATCAAATCCATCCCTTTTAACGTCCTGCGGAGCCATTTGAAGAAAAAAAAAATTAATTTGAGCGAATCTATGCTGATATAAACACGTTGCAGTGCAGTCCATTCTCAAATTTCAATTTTTAGTTTCTTATGCTGACATTCAAAATAGTGACGAAATTGCTCACTTGATATTTCTACACTGATATTTTGAGTGCAATTTTTATATGATATCTCAACTTTGTGAATCTGAAATTTGACAAACAAAAAATGGTTTTCTAAGCCATATATTTTTTAAATTAATTTCTCCTGATTTTGACAAGACATGCGAAAGATTTGTGAAACAGGACAAACTAATGACATCCTACATCCAAATATCTGTTTATGATAATGGATAAAGAGATGACTTAAGCACTAGTATTCCGTATAGAGTTGAAGGATTTTTGTATTTCAATATTTTATACAATAAAAAACAAAAGTTACTTATACCGACTATAATGATATTGACATACATTATAGCTCAGTAAACTTATGGAAGATTTGGTTTATTTTCTGAATAAAAATATAAACTGACATACCATTTTGTACTTTCTCAATGCGATTTTGCTCAATTGTTGTAAGTAGATTTCCATAACGTAATCTACACCTATCATAAGATCTAATAAGAAAATTACCAATATACTAAATTAATTTCAAACCAAAATTATGAATGAATGTGTTTTGTGGATTAACTATTGGAAAGTTGGCATTGCCTATTTTGATATAGATATTCTGTAACAGATATATTCCGACATTTTTACTGTCAAATAGTGTATTATACCATAATTGTGTTTTACTTTATGCTCCTGTTACCACGACTTTTTGTTCTGACCTTACCTTCTGTTGATATGATTTTCAAAATGATTTTGAAACTAGAATATATTTGGTATCATTCGCAGAAGTTCCTATTATATCACTTTTATATATAATAAAAAGCAATGGCCTCAGTATTGAGCCTTGGGGTATGCCCGAAAATAGGTTGCAACTATATAGTTAGCCTAACATTGTTTATAAAAACTTTCTGGATGCGATTTTAAAAGTATATTTTAGTTTTAACCAAAGATATGGCTGACCATATCGAAAGCCTTTGAAGAGTCCAGAGTTACAAATTTCACAAGAATTTTTTATTAGTATTTCTAGACGTAACAAGTACTCACTTGTTAGGAATCGATTTTAATATTTATAAGTTGATGAATTATACTTGGGAACAGAAAATGTTCACAAAGGAACACATAAAACACATTTTTTTTCAACCCAGCCACAATGCATCACACAAAAAAACGCCTTACCTTATTCAATCCGGGATGTCGGATCCGGTCCAAACCGGAAGCTCGGCCGGGTACCACATTATCTCCGTTTCCCCACAATCCAAGGCGATCTCTTTCCACGCTATCCATTTTGAGTTTATTAATGCAAACACTCGACTGCTTGTCACCTGTCTCGCACCCGCTAGAACAGAACGAATAGTTATGTTACGTTTGTGCGGTATTAGATGTACTTGAATCGAATAGGATGGACCGCATTGAGCAGGCGCGTGAGGAAGCGTGGCTGACAACAGCTGACGACGCTGGGCATCGTCGATTGACGTCACTAAGGCGAAAGTGGGGCAAACGAATGAGTTACATATCGATCGATCACCAGTGTTGCCAAGGAGGCCTAAAATACGCTGGATCTGAGTATTTTCAGAAACTTCTCGCCTTGTTGTGCTGCGCTATCTGTTTTTGGTGGATTTTCTGCCTCATTACTTTGGCTCAGAAGATTAGTTTCACTAGTTTCACTAGTAGTTTCACCACTATTAAATTTCTGCTGAAATTAACGGCCTCAACAGATTCATCAAACCACGACATCCTCTGTGTATGTGAGATATTATCGAATTTTGTTCATTTGTTGTTAGTTTGAAAGACCTATTGATGTCATTATGTGTAGAATATAACATCGTTCGAAAGTACGGCACAGCTTCTCTAGGTGAAGCACATCCAAAACGTGGGTTATGTTAGCTTTGAGGACCGCTGTGATTTGTGGCTTATTCGCATACATCACATTTCGTTGAAACCACATGTAGTTGGGGTCCAGATCATCCAACTCAGTCCAGAAAAGTTGTCCTTAGTGCTTGATGTTGACAGTGATGACCTGGCCAACATCGTTCCCAAAGAAATATGGATCGTTGACGCCGCCAGCTCAAAATCCACACCTAACTGCGACTTTTTCGTGATGTATTCGACGTTCTTGGATCTCGTGTGGGTTGGCATCGCCCCAAATTCGACAATTTTGTTCGTTCACGTACCTATTCATTCAAAGAGCTCATCATTTGGTAAGAAAATACTTTGATGACCAATAAAAGACCACCCAAAAAGACATTCATAATCCGAATAATACTTTCATATCCTAGAACTCACATCTATTTGATATTGATGCCACCAAACATTAAAATGCAATCCGCTCTTAAATCATTTACTTTTGTGATTTGAAAATAATACTGACCAAGACCTGGTTCCCATCGAAATATTTTGATCAAACTTCAGATATGTATATTTCTTCTTATGTTATTATTGGCGCCGACCAGGAAAGTTGAATCTACCCCTCTTGAAGGAGTAGATTCAACTCTGTTGCCGTCAATGAGAGAAGTAATTTCTACTTTTTCGGGGGTTAGGAGGTTACTTTGGTTCAATTTTTATTTTTGCTGAGAAAATTTTCGAATCTAAAGGCTATAGAAAATGTGAGTGACAATGGTTTGACAGAAAATATACGCCAAAATTAGAGAAGCAACTTACACCCCAAAGAAGGGTAGTTTCAATTTTTATCATTGGTGGAAATAATAGCATGTCAAGAGAGATAATATTTTGAAGTTTGATCTTAGCATTTCGATGGGAAGGCATCAGTGAGAAAAATATTACGATAAAAACAAAATTGAACTGCCATTCGAAAGGGGTAGATTCAATTTTTCTCAATGGGGATAATGATAACAGTACCGATGAGAGATACCGATGAGAAAGCCTGCGTCAGCAAATTTGTTTGGGAAATCACAAGAGTAAATTACCTCCATATGAGCGTAAGGTGTATGTTCACGTTTGATGACGTCAGTATCCAGTAAAATGTATGTACATTTTTCAATATTAACCTGTTATTCGGGTCATAATGTCATATTTGGGCGATACTTTTCTGGTCAGCAAATTATCCACACTCCATTATTCGGAGTTTTTGGGTTTATTAGCCATGATCTGAAGGTGTGACATTGACAGTGTCAACCATAATTTCAGACAGAACGTCACTTCCAAAAACTGCAGACATGAGTAATAAACCTAAATACAGCAAATATAATCTGCCAAACACCGGCCGTTACTGACATCTACCTGGGGAAAATCAGTTGTATTGGCTTGGCAACACTTATCGATAGCTTATAGACTGGGAGAAACTGATTGGGTTGTATAATATTTCAAAATATAATGCAAAATTTGATGCAGGGCTAAGGCTGGCCGCACACGGTTCAAAACAACTTTTTTGACAAAGTGTGTGTATTTTAATTGGTGAAAGCAGAGGTTGCCGTTCTGTTGTGGGAGTTTTTCTAATCGCTGGAGGCACCAGAGCCCATAAAACAGAACAGATTGCTCCACGCGCCTGCGTGGAGCCTTTGAATTGTCAGTTTTGGAAAATTCATCATCAAAAATAAAAAGTAAACACCAACCTAACCTCCTAACCTAACATAACCTACCTAATATAACTCCCGAAAGAAGTAAATTCAACTTCTTTCATTGGTGGTAATGATAACTAAAGAAAAGAGATTTGGAAATGAGTTTTATCAAAATATTCCGATGGGAAGGTCGTCGCAAAACGTCATCCTTTACATGGTTCCAATCTTGGGAACAGGAAAAAGTCGCAGGGGACAAATCTGGTGAATACGGTGGCCAAGGCATGATTACGGTGTTGTGAGCAGATGCATTATCGTGATGCAAAAGACGTGAATTGTTTTTCCACAATACCGGACGTTTTCTCCGTATTGCTTCTCAGAAGCGGCGCATGTCTTCAAGATAATATTCCTTATTGATCGTACAACCATGTGGCACGAACTCCTGATGCATTACGTCACGGTAATTGAAGAAAACAGTGAGCAAAATCTTGACAACATGTTTTTGAGCATGAAATTTGACGAAAATTCTTTGATCCATTTGTTCGATAGCAGCGTGTACCACTTGTAAACATGTTTCGACACAAATTTTGATGCCAGGTCTTTCATCCATTTTTTTCGATAGCAGAAAATCGCCAAGCCTGAAATACTTCTAACTTTTATGCCTCTCAACAACAAACTAAACATGCTAAACAGCTGAAAATGGGAACATACGTTCAAGACGAGTGTAACAATATAAAAAAATATTGAAAATCGGTAATAGAATGGACTAGCCCGCGAAATTTCAATATTCACCTCATTTTTTGAACATTTCACGTAAATTTTTGAGAGGAATCATACTTCCAAATAATCAGTTTGGGCTTGCGATCTATTTATGATAACTTCAAAGCCAGTTTAAAACCGTACCTAGCTGTCTTAATGCCTGTTTTTTACATCCGTTCTAGGGAAATAGTATAGAAAATCATTACACAGATTAGGTTAGGTTGGGTTAGGTCTGAAGTGGGTGGGTCTATTCGACCCTCCACCGCAACCCGCGAGAGTTTATTGTGGCTCACACCTATTCACAGACGACCAAATAAACCCAGCTTCTTAACGAAGCCGATTAGTTTGTATGGTGAGTGGTTTTTCAGGTCAAATGGTAAGAGTACGGCTCTGCTGAACTCTAAGAACCTGATTCCGTCCCCAGCGGGGCAGGCAAGTATATGCTCTGCTGTTTCATCATTTTACAAACAGAGGCGACACACACTGTCTTCCGACAGTGCGAGTATCTGCATATGATGAGTCAAATGATAGTGACCTTTAAGAAGGCCTGTTAAACATCGTAGTTCATCCCTAGTGTAGTCCAACAACTGTTTGGTATCAAGCTTCGAAAGGTGAATAAACGCCTTGGAGTGGGCCAATCCTGGAAGATTCTGCCACAGATTCACACAGATTACTTGGTTTCATAGTTGTGGTCCGGTGAATCTTGTAAATGTGCAAGGCGCATGTAAAGGTGCAAGATTCGGCATTACCTGCGAAGTTGCAAATTGCTCTTGATCATTGCTAGACATCCAAGCCACTGTTATATTTAAGTATTGAACTATTTGATTTACTCACATTATTGAAGGCAGCATTGAATATCGTTTCAAAACATTCACAGCGTTTCTAGAATTTAGTGTAACATTCCGAAATCTCATCACAAAATGACATTTCACATATAAATGTCAGTTTTTGACAATAGGTTGCTTGAAACGTCTTGTAACATACTGAACGAGTTAGGAAAAGGTGCCGATATTTATGAAATACTATTATATTTTTTATTGATACATCAACACAGTAATTCTATAGTTGTTTCATCTATTTCGAAACCAATTTTTTTTTCAAATTCCGACTTTAATCTCGAAACTTGGTAGATTTTGAGAAAAAAGACTTTTGGCTTTCCACTCCTTCGTCTTCATACAAAACATATAGGAATCTTCCGATGGAAGGAAGAAATCAACGAAATTAAGAATCAACTCATCATAAACATGTGTAAGTCATGCGTAGAAGTTACTTTCAGATACAGACTGGATGAAAAAGCCCACCCGAAATAACTACTTTCATATGAACATCGAATCACAAGAAAGGAAAGTACTTTCTGAACAACTACTTTCACGTGAACATTGAATTATACGAAAATCATTTTTTCTATTCAGAATGTACTTCTAGTATTCGTAGTACTAACTGAAATTTTGGTGTCATTAGAACCATTACTACCCGTTCAATCAATACATATACACTTCAGGGCATTGATGAACAGAAAATAGGCAGCAAGACTCACCACTAAGATTAAAAAGAACTGATGGATACAAATGAATTTTTTGTATCCTTGGTACCAGGGTATTTTGTAATCGAAATCATTAATGACTTCTCCATCAACGCTACGTATGGGTTCTGAACCAGCTGAAAAGGTTTTAAAAACCATTGGTTCCTAACCGAATCACGGTCAAAAAGAAACTATGAATATTGGAAATACTTGGTAGGTAAGGTTAGGTTAGGTCTAAAGTGAGTGGGTCTATTCGACCCTCCAATCCGTAAGGGTTTGTTGTGGCTCACACCTGTTCAGACTCGACCAAATACACCCAGTTTTTCAACGAAGCTGATTAGTTTGTATGGTAAGTGGTCTTTCAGGTCAGATGGTAAGAATACGGCTCTGCTGAACTCTGAAAACCTGATTCGGTCCCCAGCGGAGCAGGCACAAAGTATATGCTCTGCTGTTTCATCATTTTCCAAACAGAAGCGAGATAAACTGTCTTCCGACAGCTTGAGTCTCTGCATATGATGATTCAAATGACAGTGACCTGCAAGAAGGCCTGTTAGACATCGTAGTTCATCCCTACTGTAGTCCAAAAACTGTTTGGTATCAAGCTTCGAAGGGTTTGGAGTGAGCCAATCCTCAAAGATTGTGCCAGAAGTCCATACATCTTCTTGCCATCCAGGAGTTCAATCTTTGTTTGGCAAAGCCTAAAGCGATGCCAATGACAGGTTCTGGTCCGATGAAGCTGCTTGCAGTACCCTCCTTTGCAAGGGAGTCAGTAGCATCATTGCCTTCCAGGCCAGTATGGCCAGAAATCCAGCCTAGAGACAATCTGTGAGTCTTCCTATTGAGGAGAGTCGTTTTTGGCAATTTGCTACAAATTTTGATGTTGCTCAGTAGGAGCAAAGAGCTTCCAACGCCGCTTGACTGTCCGGGAATATTTTTATTGACACACAATTCAATAGCGTAAATTTCCGCTTGAAATACAGTCGCATCAGTTCCTAGGCAGGTAGATATCTCTGTCCTGCGTCTGCGTTTGAAAACACCTGCACCGGAACCGGAAGGTGTTTTTGATCCATCTGTGAAACAACAACTATCTGCCCTTGATATTTCCTTCTCCCGGAGGATCCAGTCCTCTCTACTCGGGAATAGTACTTTATAAGGCAGTTCGTAGTTGACAGTTGGAGGCATAACGTCAGAGGTCATTTCCAGAATGCTGTGACATCCAGTGTCAACCAACAGTCTGCTGCACTCTGCATTATACTGACTTGTGCAATTGGCAATGTGCACAAGTCTGTATGCAGTCCATCTAGCCTCTCTTTCCAGAAGAATGTGGAGAGGAAGTAGATTTAGAAGGATCTCCATGACCGCTGACAGTGTGGTACTAATGGCACCACTGATAGCCAGACAAGCCTGTCTCTGTAAGCCAGAGAGCTACGCTTGCGCCGTTTTCTGCAAAGCCTTCAACCACCAGGCAATTCTACCATAAGTGATCATTGGTCTGACAATCATCACATACATCCAATGGATTTGTTTGGGACCCAAACCCCAAGTTTTGCCACAACAGACTGTCTGGCCTTTTGTAAAACTTTTTCCAAGTGAGCGTTCCAGGTGAGTCCTTCATTAAAGACAATGCCAAGATATTCAACCTCCGTTCCAAATGGAATGACCTCATCATTGAGGGAAAGTGGCGTTAGATCGTCCAATGTTCTCGTCCTGGTGAAGGGGACTAACACAGTTTTGCTGGGGTTGACAGACATCTGCTCCCCCAGGCACCAACTGTGAACATCGTCCAACGTACTTTGGAGGATATTACAAGCTACCCTTTCCGACGTGGACCTTGTCAGGATGACAAGGTCATCTGCATAAGCTTGCAGATTAACTTTTATTTTGTCAGGAGCGACTACAGAAGGGGAGGTATGGATACTTGGTAACAGACGCCCTTAGAAATGAATCCGAGAACTGCTTCAAATACGATTCACTCACTAAATACTCGTAACATCAATTCAGAGGATACTTCAACAAAACAGGGATGGAGATGTTAAATGTGAAGAATAGAATGAAGAAATAGAAACAACCACTGCATTATAAGAATGTGAGGCGTCGGATCATACTAGGGAAACAATGAAAATGAAAATAAAAGAAAGAAGAAAAAACAATACATTTGACAAAAATAAGAAGAGGCATCTTTTATAATCTTTATAGAAAACAAGATGTTGAAAAAGGTATCATGTTTGTGAAAAATGGAGAAGTGGGAGAGCTTCCTAGCTGCGAAAGAATTACTATAAAACTTGTTAATCATGATTGATATTATGCATAACAAATTCTCGTGATTTTCCAGTCTAAACAATTATATAACAAAACACGCAGATAACTTATGTTTGGATGCGTGCAATATTCACTTTGATAATGCACTTGCATTGACCGCTGCAATGCCCTCAAACTAAGAACCACTCACCTTTTTGGGGTCGATTTTCCAACCACGTTCGAAAAATAATCGTACAAAGTCGACCCCATCGTTCTTCTGAAATTTTCGTTTCCTACACTGAACACTTTATAACAAAATTTGGAATCAAATTTAGATAGCATCTCTATTTATACCAAAAGCGCGGATCCTGTCTTTCGAACTGTCGATAGCCAATGGATATTTGTAAATAAAAAAGCTTATCGGTAAATAGCATGATTTGATAATTTGGCGAAAATGCATTTAATAGGCATGCACTGACTGAACGCTTCAATAACGTGCACTTTTTTTGGAACTAAAAAAGTGAGATATAAATAGATTACCGCGATTTTTTTGATACACGATTACAACCTTGATTCCCAATTCGATATACAGTGAAGGTAGAGAATGACCGATGTAGGTCAAGAATACTGAGATAGAATTTGATTCTAAACTCTTCATATAAAGTTTTTTCCATTCACTCATGATAGATGTTGCGATTAGGAAGTGTTTTAATAAACTTTTATCGCCTCCGGAAGAACCAGGTGAACGACATATTGAAACGAACAATGGTGTCAGCGGATGTTCCTGTAATTCTGGAACCCTTAGGTACCTACTGTTACATGAATATAGAGCAGATGAGTTCTTAGGAAATGTAGAAATCTGATTCTGCCAATTAGTACCAATACTTCGGATTCGGCTGACGAAGGTGATTCGGAGTCGATCAAACTTATTATATTACAAACTCTGAAGTCGGAAGCTTTTCTCATCTGGCTGAGTTGGTACTCTCCAGAAGAAGTCTGTTGGAACTGCAGTAGTGTTTGGCGAAAAAATAAAACGAAAAAATAGCAAGATCTTGGTAACAACCATCTGTTTCATCCAGTAGCGGTTGAAACTTTTAGTGTTTATAGCCCTCAGTCTCTGTTATTCGTTCATGAACTCGGAAGAAGAATAAGCTAAGCAACGAAAGATTACCATTCTACCTCTTTTTTGATAGAAAGAATTAGTATTGCTATTCAACGTGGTAACGCTGCTTCGGTCCTTGGAACTAATCATCCTTCACATAACTTTGATAAGATCATGCATTGCCCTCATTTCATTACAGAAGTAAAATATCTTCAAAACAACCCTAGATAAGTGTATATTCATCAGTCTCCTATCAAGGTTAATTCGATCCACCTTCTTCTTTTTCAGTGCAGCCCTCCAAATATTAGCTGCAATCCTCATGATTCTGGTTATGTGTCAGTGGAAGAGCATCATGAAGCAACAGCCGAATCGATCCTTCTACGAAACCCTTCACTACTTGAAAGGATCGATTGCAGCTTGAGAAATGGTTCTGATACAGATTCTATTAAACATGTTCTTCCTTACGAATCAGTAGACAAATGTTCTGAAAATCTTGCGAAGGAAATTGGATTTGATAATTTAGGGAACACTTGCTACATGAATAGCATTTTACAAGTGTTGTTCATGAAGAATTTCAAGAACTAGGTTTTACCAATGAACAAGAACGGAAATGTTTTCTACTTATTCACCAAACTCAAACAATTGTTCATGCAGTTGCAGTTTCGTAAGAATTTATCAGCTCTCCCACCAAGCGATTTCCTGAAGTATTTGAAGTCCACTAGATACTCGTTAGGACAACAAGAGGATTGCTCCGAATTCTTGGGGTTCTTGTTGAATACTTTTCGTGAGCAGAAAATAGCAGAATCAATACTCCTGACCGCTCTGACCGTACAGTCTATTTCGTCTTGTGTTTGTAGATCTTTTGCTGGAAAAATCCTCACTTGTTTACTTTTTAGTAATTGTTCAAGAGGTAGCAAAAACGAATTGCGATTTTCTGGAACTCTAAAGAGAGGACATTGGTAAATCAAGATCTTCAGATGACGTGGTGCTGCAGCACCTGCAGCTGAAAAAGCAAATGCCCCACTGGAATCTATGAAGTCGCCCCGGAGCGCCAATTAATTATTATTGTTTCATAATTTCATGATTTGTATTACTTTCTTCTTTAATATAAAAACCATTGCTCATTCTTTCAATTTTTTTTTAAATAGATTTCTAGGAATAGCTCAAAGTGAATTTCTTTTACTCGCGCATTCACAAATGAAAGTTTGTCTCGTCTATTTCGTTCGAATTCATCTACGGGGTGATTCACAAAAAGAATGTGTTTAAACTGACATTGAAATTTTGAACAAAAAACTATTTTATTTCATTAAAACAACGATAAAAATAAAATAAAAACAACAATAAAAATTAATTGGCGCTCTGGGGCGACATCATTGATTCCAGTGGCGCATTTGCATTTTCAGCTGCAGGAAAACCCGGAAAAACCTGCAGCACCACACCATCTGAAGATCTTGATCTAACAATGTCCTCTCTCTTATTAAACAAAATGTAGGGTGTCTCCAGAGGCTCCAATAAATTCAATACATCACCAGAACACTTCGTGACACGACTATCGTCAAACTTAAACCAGTCCGTTTCTTCTTTGACCAATGCGTAATATTTTATTTGAATATTCACGAAAAAAGTCAGTCCTGATAAAAAGCTCTGCTTCTTTCAAAACGTGAACTTTTTTGCAACCAAAAAAGTAAGATATAAATAGATTATTGCACATTATTTGATACACGATTACAACCTTGATTCCCAATTCGATATACAGTGAAGGTAGAGAATGACCGATGTAGGTCAAGAATAGAGATAAAACTTGATTCCTAACTCTTCATATCAAGTTTTTTCCATTCACTCATGATAGATGTCGTAAGTAGGAAGTGCTTTAATAAACTTTTTATCGCCTCTGGAAGAACCATTGCTTGTTCTTTCAATTTTTTTTATGAATAGATTTCTAGAAATAGCTCAAAGTGAATTTCTTCCTCTCGCGCATTCACAAATGAAAGTTAGCCTCATCTATTTCGTTCGAATTCATCTATGGGGTGATTCAGAAAATAAGCGTGTGTAAACTGACATTGAAGTTTTGAACAAAAAACTATTTTGTTCACGAAAAAAGTCAGTCCTGATAAAAAGATCTGCTTCTTCCAAAACAACTATATTTATATTGAACCAGTTGAAAATAAGTTTTATACAAGCAACTATAGAACTGATGTGAACTACTGTGAAAATGAAATATTTGCCAAATTTTCAAAATAAATAGTTTCAACGTATTCAAGAAACACTTCATTATGAAATTTTCACAAAACTTTCGATTTTGTTCGTCTAGTCACTTGAAGTATGTTGGGAAAAAGTTCAGACCACACAGTTTGCCTAACACCAAAAAAATCATCAGCAAGTAATTGGGCCATCTCAAGAATAAATTCGAAAAGTGTATCTATGAAGACACTGTATAAATGCTAATAGAGCTCTCTTTCAAAATTTTTAGCACCGGATTTTTCGTATATCGCAGTGTCTAGATTTAACAGGTACCCCAGTTAACACAAACATCTATGCGATGTTACTTTCTTGTCTTTTAATCTATTGAAATGTGAAGTTCTTATATACATCACTGTTACCGTAAAGGGATATTGAATTTGAATTAACACGTCATCTCTCATCACTTTTTTGCTACAGCAAGGCACAAATAGACCTGAATCTGTGATGCTATTTGATGTATCAAAGACGCCCAAATGTGAATCACAAATTTATCATCTGTTGATTCGCATTTTTTTCGTCTCAGTGCAGTATATACTATTCACATAACGGTTCACATTCGAGACTCACAAAATAGTAAAGAGTGAGTTGAATTTTAACCGAAGTTTTATTTGTACCAAAAGTAGAAAATTTGACAAATAGATAGATTCTGTGGTTTCGCATTACATAGTGTTCTGTGGTTTCACTGAGTTATGTGTTATCCGTTTAAAAATTATTTGGGATTGTTGTTTTGATGCAAAAGGTAAGTGGCAAATACAATAATAGTGAAAAAGGACTCCGCGTCTTTTCATATTCAGACATAAAACTCTCTCAATCAAGAATAATCAGTGTTTTAGTTATCACATTGAAATATTGAAGCGGATCAACATAACCTCAATTTCACCATGGTAAGGTATAAATCAGTTCAATGTTGTATGAGCTTCCGAAAGAGGAAAGGAATGATTTTGTTACAGTACCATACATTCATCATATGAAAAAAAAAAAAATTAAACAATATTTGTAGTGTTTAAATCACAACTGAAGGAAGTTGAAATCATTATTTGTTTATTTGATAAATGAGTTTTGTTTTCAATATGGGAGTTTTCAGTTTGAATCAGTCAACGAGTCATTTTCTTAGAGTTTCCCGTCGAACAAAATATTGATATTTATTTTGTAGTTGTAAAGTTTGTTTTTAAGTTATCCATTTATACAGGGTCATTGTTATTTTAGTTTTTCCATAATTTTATCAGTCATATATCACTCTTGATATATCATTATGATACTATATTTTATATAAATACTTTACTAGAAGACGGATAGTGGTCCTTCAAAAGGGATTAATTCAACCAATTTGCTTTGAATTAAAAAAAAATTTGTGTAACCAGTTCTTGATCTGTCTGATCCCACTTGTATTTAGTGCAATAATTTGCTTATTGGCAACATCACTGTAGTAGAGGTTCATTCAGAATTTTTCTGAAAAATGTCAGTTTCTCGTAAAGTCTGATTATTGCAGTTATATCTCTCCAGATTGTCTCCTGTTATTTTGTTTACAGTATGTCTTATGCTGTGGTTTGCTTTCTTCATGAGAGTGAGGTAGACTTCGAAGTGCTACAGGAGGTGCCACTAACATGGTTGAGAGAAGATAACACAATATGTTTATGACCACTAACTAATCAAACTCGACAAACTAATAGCAATGTTTGGGAAACTTATAGTGAACTTGGAACATACAAAAATCACATTGAAACCAGTTACGAAAACACAGAAAAATTTCCCTTCAGTTCGGTCGAGGGAATGGTCGAATTCAATAGTATTGTAGAAACAGACCTTCTACGAAGGAAAGAATTGGTATGTACTAATTTAAAAAATTTGAATTGAACTGAGCTAAGAAACTAATATGTTTTGAAATTGTTTTCGAACTGAAACACTATAAGAACTAGTACTTTGTTTTATAATAATAACAATTAAAATAAGTTCCATTGTTGAATATATTATCTGGGTTTGTTGACCGTAATATGCACGTTTTTGTGCCTGACGCTTCATTCACAACAAAAATTTGCAGACCATGGCTGATAAAAATGGAGAATACCTTTGAGAAAGTTAACATTGATGAATTATTTTCATTTCAATATTTATTATTTATGTCTGTATTATAATAAATGTGTGCTTGTTGTTCAAACTGACCAAGAACAATCGCCTTTTGTGTAAATCAATGTCATATATATATATATATATATATATATATATATATATATATATATATATATATATATATATATATATATATATATATATATATATATATGTATATATATACTTACTTATATACACTTACGAAAGTGAGGTTAGTAATTATGTTCATTACATAATGTAAAGTTTTTATTTCATGTTGTTTTTTACCAAGAGTGTTTGTCGTTTGGGAAGTGTTATGTTTACATATTGCGGCAAGTGAAAGGGATTACTAACCTCACTTTCGTAAGTGCAACACATTTCACAATATCTTAAATAAATATTACAATCAATTATCAATTCATTGTAGAGTTCCTGGTGAAGAGCCAATAAAAACTCAAAAGCTAGAACAGAAAAAAGAGTTCACTTATTTTACCATCCCCTTATTGACTGCATACCCGAAAATTATAAACAATTGTTTCTCAGGAAATTGTAAGCTAAAATATTTATCTTTGTTGACGTTTCAAAGGTTACAATTCCCAGAAAAAATACAAAAAAATTCACACCAGAGAGTTTTAACAATATTCATAATTATTCATCCAAACATTTTCAGACGAAGTATTTTTTGACCATCGGAGGTTTGACTGCCAAAGACTTCCACAGCAAAGCTATGGGAAAACTGATGACCAACTCGTTGGCGCTGATGTGCAGCTGAAAGGGGTTGAAAAACAATCACAAAATTGGTGATTACCAATTACTGGAATAATGTTTATATGGTGAGAACATCATGAAAAAATCACTAGGTATTTCTACCAGAAGATGAGTTTTTGCTATTAACCTTTTTTCTTTTTCAAAACAATTGTCAAACTATAACAACGTATTTGAAATAACGCTTTATTGTGTGATTTGAGTATTGAGCATGTCTGAAGAAACTATTGTATAGTGAAACACGTGTCGCCGTTTTGTAAACTGATAAGTGAAAATCAAACAATTAATTGTTAATTGAATACGTTATGATGAATTTTCATCAAGCAGCCATTTACATCACTTTTATTAATATATTATAATATATTCCACCAGGAATGTAAGGATGGTATTTGTCAAAACATTTTATTTTAATTTTTCGTTGATAAATTCTATTCAGTTTTATTTCTAAAATTTATAAGATTTCAATAGAAGCATTATGAAACATATCATTTGATTTTAAGCTGGGTTTTTGATTTCAGGTGCAATTTGTCAAAGATTTGAATTGACTTTGAAAGACGAAAGATTGGCTTCGCCATGCAAAGCAGAGGAGGACAGGGAAGAAAATAAATCATCTTGTTAGTTTCTGTCATATGAGAAACAGTTTTCTGGGAATTTTGTTTTTGTTTGTTGCTTTCAGAGTTTATTTTTATTTATATTCATACTTATATACTATATGATGCGCAAATATAAATTGCGAAAATGCTTATTTGACTTTTTATTTTACTCTTTGGTGTTTGGCTATTGAACTTTGTAACTGCCTACAGCATATAGTGTGTCACAAATGAGCTTCCTATAAAACTTTGAGGGAAAGAATTATATGAAAGATTTAGCTATTGGTATTTTTTTGTATATTATCAATGTGATGAAGTGAAGAGTACTAAGAGAAATACCAATAATTGAATCATCAGAAGTTCCTTAAAGTTTCAGTGGATGCTCCACGTGACACACTATAAGTGAATTGATCGGCTTTATCGCATTCACTATGAAAGCAACATCTATGCGAGTTACAACACACTTCAGAAAATGCATCGTTTTCATCGGAATGTGAGTTACTGAGTGAATCTTAATGTAACTCTCATTTTGAGAATTTCTAATCTCACATTTCATTACTAAAATCATGATTATGCGAGTTTGATTTTGAAGCGAAAGAGTACCTCACATTCAGCTCTTTTAGAGTTTCATTGTGCAACACAATGTGATGCCTGAAGCCGGTCACCAGGGTCCGAAATAGAAGTTCGTGAGATGTCAATGTGAGTCAAATTGCGATTCAAGGCTGTGATCTGAAACATGAATGTGCAGCACTTTGACATCTCTGAGATCGTTTTGTGTTAACTGGGTACGTTCTTCAAATAATGGAATGAAATCTACCCATTGAAATTTATGCACCGATCAAGAAAGTCCACCTACCAGTAAGTCTGTCCCTTCTGTTTATTTGCCATATCCCCACAACACAGTTTAGCCACACTAGCCGTACTGCCCATGGTAGCCCGTTGACAATTGATACCGTCACTAACAACGTTACAGAATCGACTGCGCTATGTACCATACACTCGGTAAACATTCATTTTAGTTTTCAAGGTATATCATTTGATTGCTTGCAGATTGCAATTAATTATTTCAATTTAGATGGAATTCAACGGAGCACTCAACAGACCGAGGATTTACCTCAGAAATGTGAAGAAAAGCAGTTGATGTCTGTAATTCGACTAATTAGATTGTAGAAAGACTTTAAAAATAGATTGAAGTAATTGAAATAAAGTTGATTCGTTCGTCTTTTTGAACTAGTAAGATAATCTGGATCATTTATTGTTCTCATGAAAATTCATACAATAATAGTCCAAATTCTATTGACCTGCAAACAGGATGATCGAAACAACTATTTACTTTCACATAATCATGACCTTTATCTTCCATGCTTAGGAGTCGTCTTACTTGTCCATTATACCAAGTCTTCTAAATACGTTGCAAACTCCTGGGCTTATTATTCCTCCCATATTACCATAATACTAATTTCAGTAGTTTTGTTTGCTGTACTGATGAATACGATAAATACCTTTGGTGGAGGTTTGTCACAGCCTTCTGGGCCTAATTTGGATTTATCTAAAAGTCTAGCCTCCTGTGATCCAGAGCCCAACATTTCCATATTACATATACCTTTACCACTACCGTTCTCACCATAATGATCATGTATACCGATCTTCTTCTGGGCACGCAGTCCAGCAACTGGCAGCATGTTTGACCGATCTCTCTTCTCCTCTATGTCTACATAACTGGTTCTAAAGACACATTAGAGTATGTCTTCAGTTCTGAATATGCTTCCTGAGTATCCAAGTTCTAATAAGCGAATTCTGTAACACGCCATATAGGTCTGTTTGTCGATAATATTCCTGCCAATTGTTCATTGTTCTTTACTAGATGAATACCACCTGGTTCAGGTGGTATTCATCCAGGAGGATGGGGATTGGCAGGAGATTACCGACTCAAGGAATTGCACCTACAGAAGTTCTATCATTACTTTCAAAGAACTATTAAACTTGGGTAAAGTACATCATTTGCACAAGACATTAGCGAATATTTTCATAACATTCTAAGCTATCAAACTATACTAGTGCCAGTTAGAAGCAGTACAATGTGGTTCCAAAGAGTCATCAACAATAAATTACTTGGTTGATTTGTGAAAATCATTTCGATACAGATCAGTTTGCAATAATACAATAACAAGCAAAACCTAATCTTTTCTCAGTAGTCGCAGACAATATATTTTAATTGATTTATAATTTTCCTACTTTTCCTTCTGATTATAACGAAAAAAGCACTCATCATTCATCAGTTGATGAGCTCCCCCCAAAATCTAACTTGAAAAACTCGATTACTGGTGATGGGGTGATGCCCTCTATGTAAATGGGCACCATTCATAAAGGGTGGTGTCCATCCATGCGGGGTGGTGTCGATGAAGGGTGAATATTTATAATAAGCAACTGCTAATGTCATAGAATAGAATAATGGAATAGAATGTCAAAGTGAATGCTTTGGGATCCCATTTTCCTTGGAATACATTGTTCCTTCAATAGTTCAACGGAAAAATTAAATTACTATAGTTCTAATTACTATAGCCGTGGGTTGGGCTACCTATCCGACGCGTTCCCAGGTGGCGGATAGAGGAACAGCCAGGGGACTGGAGGCCCTGTCAGGGAAGCCAATGTGGCCTTATGGACGGGGTTGCCGGACTCCCGGTCAGTGGCAGAAATAAGTAGGGTGAGGTGAACTAAAACCCCCCAAAAGTCTTTGCAAAACATGCCACCGTGGGAACTGGGCGAAACCTCATTGTAATCAGCCTACCTCTGGTAATGCGGGGCTCTGCCAGAAGTGACCAACTCTTCCCTTGCTACTCGTGGGAACACACATGAATGAAACAACAGAAACAACAAAAACAAAAACCAATCCCGACGCTGGACAGAAGTGCTCACCTCAATCTAAGGCGGTGGCTAAGGATAAACAAAAATGTTCTTCCCAATCTACCGCTTTCCACCTCCAACAGCAAGGGTACTTCCTGCGGTGGGCGCCAAGAGCTCCGCCTTGAATAAATGCAAGGAACTGGCTGCCCCTGCAGGAAAGCTCCCTCACTTGTGCACTACCAGGGAGGGAACCCCAAAAAAGTTGAGGAAGCCGCGCAACGACAGTAATATCGCTGCACCTCCCAAAACCTTCGCAGAGGCCACCGTGAGACACCTCAAGGTTGCCAAAGAGAGTGTGTGTTCGGCTAGTCTTGGCCTACACCTGCCAATATTAAGGAGATGTCTC
Organism: Leptinotarsa decemlineata; assembly: GCF_025532065.1. Classification (NCBI taxonomy): domain Eukaryota; kingdom Metazoa; phylum Arthropoda; class Insecta; order Coleoptera; family Chrysomelidae; genus Leptinotarsa; species Leptinotarsa decemlineata. Next base: position 5,405,782 of record NW_027412704.1, on the reverse strand, counting down.
CTAGTGACCTGTTCACCTTCCTGGAAATGACAGGATGGACGATGACCTAGGACTAGGAGGACGATTCCTCGGGAGGATGATCAATCTGTGACCTGTGGTCTACACCCACCCTCCCTACTCCCTAATAATGGCTGCCTATACTTTTTACAATAATTGGGGGTAATTATGTCTTCTGTAGTATTTGTAGTAAATTGATGTTTTTCTCAGATGAAAATGGTTCGAAAAGATATTGAAATTATACCTGACAAACCTTATACCTTTGAGTAAGATATTTTTCAACTGCAAGGATTTAAGGACCTCAAGTCCCCAAAACTTCTGAGAAAAAATTATTTCAATTTTAATAAACGTTACAAATTGTACTGAAGTGAGCAAAATTTAAGTTTCGAGCTTGTCTTTAGAAGAGTAAAGACACGCCCGAAGAAGCCATTGTATGACGGAACACTTGTTGCGTTTTTGTAAAAATCTCACAATCTCAGTCACAATCTCACAATAAAGTGTTATTTGAATTTGTTATGGATTTTCATCAATTATCGGTCAACTCCATCATACATTCTAAATTTCGATGTAGATGCGCGTTAGAAGACGATGAAAGTGCTCAGTTGCAATAATAATCTCGCATTGAACATATCGGCAGTACTATGTGTCTGATTACACTTTGATGATAACAAATTTCGGTATGTCAACGTTATTTAAGTAATACATCTATAAAATGAAAATAATCCAACTTCAGAACACTTGATTTGGGTGATTGCATTATTTGTGGAAGATATTCTTGAAGAACGCTAGTTTCCAACCTCTTCCTTTCTTATGCGCAAAGAAAACACACAGGTTGTAAAAGCTCTCAAGTCTTCTTCTACATTTGACAAGTTGTATAGCTGTTTTTGTTTGAAAACAACAAAAGTGAAGGGTTTTCTTGGTATCAGAATGAAAAGTTCTTACAAGTTAACCAGAGCCTAAAGACAAAGCACAAATACCAGACAGATCTTTTTGGACTAGGCTGGACTCAACTATCCTTGGGGAATCTTTTTTATCTTTGATGTATCCCACATACTGTGTTTTCGTTAGAAAAGATGTCGTTGCCTTTACCAATTCAATGTTAACTAATTCTGTTTGTCTGTAGAAGTCTATGGTGTGTAAACGATGGTAGCTAGAAGGGCAAATATTCATTTCGTCTTGTAAGAAAATAAAAAAATTCTCAGTTATATAACTAGTAGCAGTGCTATGAAGAGAGGAATATCGGGATATGAAATAAAATGTCGAATTTGTTGCAAAATATTTATAAAATACTTGTGAAAGTTACACAGTGTCAAGAGTAACAGTATCAGAAAGATAGAAATCGGTTAAAATAAATCTGTGAGTAACTAGAAGTACACATATGGAATCAATTGAATGTTGGAAAGACACTCTTATCTTCACAATCAGGCATTTGCAAAATGAAACATTAAATGCAATTCTGGTAAGGCAGTTAGTATCTTCAATATTCATCCCCCTCGTCAGCTTCAGCTTCGATGGAGTCCACAGCAACCTCTTCATAATCCTTCTCAAGAGCGGCTAAATCTTCTCGAGCTTCGGAAAATTCCCCTTCTTCCATCCCCTCTCCCACGTACCAGTGCACGAAGGCTCTTTTGGCGTACATCAGGTCGAATTTGTGGTCCAATCGAGCCCAAGCCTCAGCGATTGCGGTTGTATTGGAAAGCATGCAAACTGCTCTCTGGACTTTGGCAAGATCACCTCCAGGAACCACGGTGGGCGGTTGGTAGTTGATGCCGACTTTGAACCCTGTGGGACACCAGTCCACGAATTGAATCGAGCGCTTGGTCTTGATGCTGGCGATTGCTGCGTTTACGTCTTTCGGAACGACGTCCCCTCTGAAAATAAGAATTGACAGTTTTATGATATCGGGAAATAATCGAGCATTATAATCAGTTTTTGCAACACTTTTGTGTTATAACGGCTTAACTTCAGTTTTCCATCAAGACCATTATTTTTGAGTTTCAGGGAGTGAAAATGACACGTGAAAATTACAAAAATCGGGAATGGGTTCACAATATTGTATTTTTGAATGATTTCTATTACAAACTGAAAGAAATGAATAATACTGATACTGATAATAATGGTCGTGAGGGAGATAAATTAAAGACAGGAAGTAATAACCTTTAAAGTCCAAACTACAAAAGTTCTGTAAAGTTAAATTATTGAAATTCTATTTTACCAAATATGTGTGATTGATGACTTGTTTATTTTGTAGAAATTCATGATTATTTGAATGAAATGAATAAAAAGACCTTTGTCTAATTTACACTAGTTCCACTAGTGAGCTAATTAATAGAGACGTAGAGAAAACTATGGAGAAATAGCTCATTGTTAGGGATACCACGACAATGTGATCTAATCTATCTGTATGTTTGTAAGATCAAATGCCTCTGCAGATTGTCGAAGTTTTTAAATTTCAACTGCTTTACGATTTTATTCTAGAGAAATCCCTTGAACTATTAATCATTTTTTGTACAAAATTAATCTCTCACTGTTCACACCTATCAAGAATCAGAATTCATGAAATCGAGCTGCTTTTTGATGAGTATATTTTTGATAAAATGATCAGTCTTCATGAGTTGAATGTTTCATCAAGCCATAACTTGAGTGTCACCAAAACATACATACAAGCCACAAAAATGCACAATGAAAAAATTCAAACAATCACGAAAGAATCATGAAAGAAAAACATAAGTACAAAAATATAAAGAACTTGTAGCAATAGAAGCTTTTATTGACGTTCACAGAAGCTTATTAAATTTGTTAGGTTATAAAAACCATTTTTCATAAGGCAGGATTTTAGCTGGGGTTTGAATACTTTGGTCTGGAGACGCTAGATATCATATAGGTTGTTTTAAAAAGTGATTGTTTTCATGGGTCTACATTAAACTGTAATATCTCAGTGAATATTCATTCAGTTCATCTGAAATGAGCGCCATTTTGTACATAAGATGAGCATTGGAAATCATTTCAGTTTCTTTTCGCTTTTTTTCTTTGTCATGATAATACTGTATTATTCACACCTTTGCCAATTATAAATAGTGAAGTTTACTCAATAAACGACTATAAAATATTCAAATCGAATATGTGAAAGTAATCATACAGAACGGCAAAGAACATAATATAAGTAGAATGGAAGTCCTTGGCAATACGGTTATTTGTTGAAACGTTTTTCAGTTACTAATATGCATTTGGATATTAATACAAAATGCATAATTGTTGGGGAAAATCTTTGAAAAAAACTGAATCTAGATAATAATATTGAAACAGTAGTCAATAAGAGTCAATTTCAGGAAAACTCAATATTGTTTCTTGAGCCTTCATTCAAGTGAAAAGAAGGAGTTACTCCTATACATATAGACAAAATTGAATTCAAAAATAATGATGAAGTGCATTTAATTTTTCGTTTTGAAATTTCCTATTCTCAGGAAATTAGTTTTTCGAAATATTAAACCTACATTCCAAAACAATAATTCAAAAGTGAGAGGCGCTCAAAAATATAAACCTTGCATTAACTGTCGGTGAGAATTGAATTTTTTTCGTGTTCAGGTATGGTATGGACATGATAAATCCAAGTTTTTCAACTCGAAAGCCTGAGGATCACTTTTGACTTCTGCAAAACCTCAACTTCATAATTTGACCAGAAAATAAGCGACTGTAAAAAATTGTGATTTTCAAACTTCTGTAGATCGTAAACACACTAGCCAGGCTTGTAATTTTTTCAGACAGAAGGAAAGTACCTATTACGTGAAGACACTCAGTTTAGTTAGAACTCAATCTAATAATATTCTTAATCTAATAAGATTAAGAACTTGCACTTCCAGAAACCTGATAGGGGTGGCAAGAAGAATGTCATGTATTCATTTTCATCTTACCAGTTCGATGAGGAGTTTCTACTGTTTGTTCACGTCTTTAACAGCTGTCATATGACTCCTTTCCCCTTTAGTATGGGTGAAACAAAGTTCTCCACTCTTTTGGAGAAGACCACTGACCTTGAAAAACATGTTGATGTATTTTTTAATCTGATGCGACCAAACACAAAATCAGCTGGGAAGTGCAACGGGATTTCGTGGCACTAGTCCTGATTTGAGTTATTGAATCAAAAACAAAGGCTAAGCTAACTTCACTCTTCCAAACTTGTCATCAACACTGTCCTTACTATATCTATACTATCAAATCCTAGGATGGTTTGGTAACTTCTTGGATCCCGTCGAATAAACTTGAAAACGAAGTATCAGTGGCTTCATTCCCTACTGCAGTTCTAAAAAGGTTGCAATGGAGCAACGCTTGCAGGAGTATGAGGTGTAGCAATAAATGTTTAGAGTATAGTCCACTGCAACAACACCCTACCTCTATTTTTGCTTCAGATCATCTACTGCGGTCGTAAATAAGGCAGAAATTGAGCCTGCACATGCAGGAGATATACATAAGAGTCTGCATCACTCTTGCAGAAATTGAGCTACTCATGCAGAGAGTCAGGCTGGAGATGCAGCAGTATTTGCAAAAACTGCAGTAGAGTCCACTGCAAACACACCACATCAGACTAAAGATGCAGCAATATTTGCAACGACATTGGTGAAGAAAATGTTGATGCCGACCTGGAAGAGGTTGATGCAAGTGACATGGAATCTACCGTAGGCGATAAACTGGACCTCTTGACTAGCCTTATCTAATATTCGTGTGTATAGCGGATTATAACATTCATGTCATTTACTTTAAGACGCATATCTGTGAGCATACCTAATTCATTAGAAATATGGATTAGACTGTTTTCTAGTTCTCATCATAATGGTGCTTTTTTGTATCCAAGACCTTTAACATCATCATATTTGGATATTGTCATATTTCTAGAAATTTTATTGGACAAATTTGCTTGCTGAACTCACTATTCAATTCTCTACAACTTTTATTCAACGGATTTTTTTATTGGAATAAGAACTTTACGATCTTCAGGCGTTTGGCCTGAAGGCGACCTCAAAAATAGGCCAAGCCGTTATAGTTATAATCAGGTTGAAATACAATATTAAATATATGTAGCGAATCGACTTTTTTACAATTTCCGGTTGTATTACTAAAGTATCTAGTGTATACTTGAACTCTAACTATAATAATACAGAGACTAGATTTGATCCATTGAATTAAGCCCATTTCTGAAAAAGATAAGACCTTCTTAAAAACTGAAAGATAAACTTACCGCTGGGGTGGACAACTTGCCAAGTTTTATTGTTAAATATTACATTTTTCCGTTGATAGAACCACTTTCACATATCTTCAATTCAATTGTCAGTTCTGAAAGCTAACCAGAAATATGGAAAAGAACAAAAATATGTCTCGTATTCAAATCTGGCGAAAGATCATTCGTATCCAACTACAGGTCAGTGGCTATTTAATGCAATTTTGGAAAACTCTTTGAAAGCATTATTTATGACCAAATATATAACGATATCACAATGATGATGACACCAAATCAGCATGAATTCATGCCCAAAAGATCTAGCGTAACAAACCTGGCGAGTATAACTGAATATATTTCTTGTAATCTCGATTCAACAGAACAAGTTGACGTCGTTTATACTGATATAAAAAAGCCTTCGATCAGATTGACCACTTTCTACTTTTGAACAAACTTCAAAGGATCGGATTTTCTATTTCTTTACTATGATTGCTTAAATCTTATCTGTCAGATCCCATTTAGTTCGTCGAATATGGAGGGTACAGTCAAACCATTATATTTTTACTTCAGGGGTGCCCTAGGGGTCTAATCTGGGGCCACTCTTATTCTTAATTTTAGAATATTCCATGAACTATACAGCTCTCGAAGACGGTGACACGTTTAAAGATTTAGGGGTCGTGTTTGATCGAAGACTTACATTTTATACTCGAATAACTCACATCGTTTCGTCGGCTTTGAAGCTATTGGGATATTTCTCCAGAAACTGGGGTGAATTTTCAAATGTTGATACGCTCAAATTATGTCATTTTCATAAGAAGTAAGGTAGATAATGCATAGTTAATTTGGTGTCCATTATATCAAAATTCCGTTCAACGATTAGAATCTGTTCAGTGTTCGTGCTTGAAATCCATGTTTTTTAAGTGCAATGGATTCTATTCAGTTAGGGGCACAGACCAGAATATTTTATTAAAGACATTCAACTTAGAAGCCCTAGCAGATGAAAGAAAATGCACCGCAATTATGTTTTTGGTTAAACTTTTGAATCATAAAATTGATTGTAGTGACTTGTTAAGACAAATTCAGTTTCTTGAACCTAGATCACAAATTATTGAAAAAGTCGCCGATATTTATAATGTGTAAGTTATTCATTACGGTGTACGACCTGTGCGATATATCATAACAGCAAACAGTTTATTTTAAGAACTATTAAAAAATTCAATGTTATGATTGTTTTTCATTCTCTTTTTTTGTAATCTGAATCGTTTCATTTATATATACTCTCTAATTATTGGTATTTTTTCTATTTGGTATTTTTGCATATTATTATTAATACCTGTAGAGCATGCAGCAAGCCATATATTTTCCATGTCTTGGGTCACACTTGACCAATTGATTGGCAGGTTCGAAGCAGGCGTTGGTAATTTCTGAGACAGTCAATTGTTCATGGTACGCCTTCTCTGCTGAAATCACAGGAGCGTATGTTGCTAGAGGAAAATGAATCCTGGGGTAAGGAACCAAGTTCGTTTGGAACTCTGTTAGATCTACATTCAAAGCACCATCAAATCTTAGGGAGGCAGTGATAGAAGAAACTATCTGAAAATGGAGTAACTTATGTTAAAGTAGGTGTAATAATGATATTTATACAAGTTCTAGTAGCTTTAGTATAGAGTCCAATGCATGAATATTATTAGTTTTTTCATATAAAACATTATTTAATTTGAGGTATGCACTGTTCTAGTTAAACATCCAATAGTAACAATTTTGACCTGATCAGGAGCAAAAACTTCACGAAGAAATTCCGTACGATCCCAAGCAGTGAGCAAGCTCATCCCCCTAGGAAGGCATTATTTATATTGGATTGTATCGCTACGTCTGTAGAACAACAAATGAGAAACTCGCGGTTTCTGGAGCATGTATTTTTTCCGCACGGTCTTGACCGAGGAACCATCCTGCCTCAAACAAAAGTTGTAGCAGACGTGGAAGGCATCAGTTACGAAGTGTCCTTTGTTGGCCTCTTGGCCGACGTGGTACACGACGGCGAATAGTTTGTACTACTTTTCTTCTGGAGACTGTGTTTTCAACGATACCACTATCAATTTCCAAGTTGAATTCAAACTTCAAAGCTTTGCAAACGTCATGGCTGTAATAAAAAAAACTTCAGATGCAATATAAAGATCACGGGAGGTTCACAGAACATTGCTTGCTCCCACGCTCCGACTTGGTCACTAGTTTTTGACGAATTCAGCCCCTGGTTTTTGGAGTCGAGAACCCCAAGCGCTTGCCTTGTAGACCTAACTTTCTCGATGTTTGCTAGAATTCTCAGTAATGTGATGTCCGGCACGATGTAGGCTCGACTTTAGTTGTCTTCTGAAGATGTCGCTCATCGGTGTTGGTCCTTCTATTTACATATCCATTATTTTTCGATCCTATCACCTTCCACTTATCAGTTGAATCATTGCCTGTAGTAGAGTCAGCAGGAGGATTTCCATCTTTAGTGTAACATCCAACCAACCCCTATAAATCCAACATTTCATCATTGAGACAGTTCAAAAGAAAACCTAGGAACTCTTCCGGATCTTGCTGTCTACTCTCCATCAAGTCTGTCCGCATGCTATGCAATATTTTATAAATCCACGTCGGATCGAAATAGGTGCTCGTGTTAACAATAACTGTTTGGTCTTTCTTGGAATTCAAATCCACTCTCTTGCTTTTCGTCCTAATGTTGAAAGGTGAGTAGTCAAACTACCTCACAAAACGGCACATTCCAACTATAACCGGGGTGGACTTCCTTCTCTCTTTTGAAGATATATTTTTGCTCAGGCTATTCAACACAAGTTATAGAGTGATGGACATGCAATCAGGGCTTGCAAAATTGATATGATGTAGCAGAAATGTCTTTGAGCAGACTATTCGGTTGCAAAGTCACTGCCCTACCGTGTATGTAGAAAAAAACTAGCCTATCTGTAACAGCCACAATCTACAAAGTGGTCGAAACTTCTGGAGTACTGGAAAGTACACATGGGTATACGGAGTTGAAAATCAGTTATTTTGGAGACTTTTCAGCTAGAGGACGAAGTTTAATCTCATTAAGAATTACCTCCTCCTCTTCTCTCGAAGCTCTACCGCTTTGCTACAGTATTTAACTACACTGCACATCTCTGGTTCCCGTACTGACTACAAATATTTGTATTCACTGTTGTTCGGGTAACCATGAACCGCAGGATTCTGTTGCGTAAAAACATGAAATAATAATATAGCAAATGTTATCCCAGAATGGAGAATCCTTGAAAATGTATGCTACAATTCACATTTTGTAATTTTTCGTACCATAGAATTTGACACTTGACAGACTATGAATGGAGATAATCTATTGATGATGACTACTGTTTTCCTACCTGACCAATCAGTCTGTTGAGGTTGGTATATGTAGGTCTTTCGATGTCGAGATTTCTTCTACAGATGTCGTAAATGGCTTCATTGTCCACCATAAAGGAGCAATCCGAATGTTCCAAGGTTGTGTGTGTTGTTAGAATAGAGTTGTATGGCTCAACAACTGCAGTAGAAACCTATAGAAATAAAATAGTTGTTAGGTACCTATAGCTTATTGAGAATTATGTTCATTTTTCATCTGACATATACTGTTTGAGGTATTGATTACTTTCCTATGAATTTGAATTGATGGATGTAGCCGTTACTACGTGGTAGGAAATCATAATGAAGAAAAGAGAAATGAAACTTTCTATGTTTTTACCACTTTTATTTGTAACTAACGTTACTGCAGTTTCGTCCTATAGTGACATTTTTAAACTTGTATAAGTTCGAAAATGGACGAAACTGCAGTAACGTTAGTTACAAATGAAAGTGGTGAAAAACATAGAAAGTTTCATTTTTTCTTTTCTTCATTCTAACGAATTTTGTTGAAAATTGTAAAGAAAATTTTATTCATTACTGATTTTTTTATGTGAAGGAGTGACTAGGATAGTCGAATCGAAGTTTAACCATAACTCTCATCTATTTTGTTGATTTTGATTTAGAAAAAGCAATCCAAACGATTTGTCTGATTAAAGTGAAATTATTTTTTATCAACAGCTGTCCATGTCAATATTTAAACTTTCATAGTCTGTTGGTATTTATTGAATAACTGCAATGAAACTAATTTGAATTTGAATGTTCGATTGATTCGTGTGGTTAATTAATTTCGAAAGGTACTGGGTTATACTGATTTTTCTTTAAATAGTTATATAATTTAAAAAAGTCAACAGTATTTACAATTTTATAAATTTCCAATGACTGATTATCTATTTCCAGGGCCGGATTTGGATGTTTGGAGGCCCTAGAGCTACAAATAAGTGGAGGCACCTAATTAATAATTATTTTTCGGACTTTTTTCACATATTTTATTCCTTCCCAACTCATGGGTACGAATCACAAATTAGTCATTGAAAAAAGTATTGCTACTGAAATGCTCAATCAAATCTATATCAAATCAATTCAAAATTGAAAGTAAATAGAAACTTGAAATCAGGGCTTTCTGATATATTTGTGTGAGTATTAGAGAAAAAAACCAAAAGATATGTTCGGTAGAAAAAATGTGAAAGTTTTTTATCTTCATTATGGAGGCCCCTCTACTGTGGAGGAGAGAGGTCCCATACATTACACAACACAACAAAGTTTTTGTTTCGGGGTTGAAATTAGATGATTTTAATGTATTTCCACGTGTTAAAACCGAAAGTGACCATAAAAATTATATATTAGCTCTTGTTTTCAAGATATAGTATCATTATATTATATATATGTATATTGAGTTTTTAACAAATGAAATATTTCATCACCAACAGTTGGTACACATGTTTGTTTACATAACACCCCTCTCATCAGCTGTTCTAAAGTAGTAAACATAACCTATGTGAGTTTGTCAATTGTACGCACGTGGTTGCTATTGAAATTATCGTGTGAAGTTGATTTTTAAATTAATTTAAGTGCTGATCTGAAATGCCTCGAAAGTGTGTGAATTCTGTCGATAGCTTTTGCTATATATGTGGTGAAATAACATTTAAGGCTCAGAAACGTAAAATGACACCTATCGTTAAGACAGCCTATGAACATTATTTTGGTGTGAAAGTTGGGGACCAAGATAAATCATGGGCTCCTCATATATGTTGTAATTCTTGTTCCGTCATATTGCGAGAGTGGCTGAAAAATAAAAACCGGGCAATGGCTTTTGCCATTGCCTATGGTTTGGCGTGAGCCTACCAATCATACAGACGACTGTTATTTCTGCTTAACTCCTCCCATTAAGCAAGGTTTATCTATGAAAAAAAGAGGAACGGTTAAATACCCTAATCTCCCATCTGCTCTTCGGCCTGTACCACACTCAGACAATTTGCCAGTCCCTTCTCCACCCCAAAACTATGAAATTTTAGAGGAAGGTGATGAAGACTGTTTAGAAGGAGCAACCCATCCATCTACATCCTATGACCCTGATTTTGAGGTAAGCGATAGGTCTAGTGATCCGCACAGAATTAGTCAAGCAGAGTTGAGTGACCTTATAAGAGATCTTCGCTTGTCTAAGGAAAAGGCTGAGCTGTTAGGGTCAAGACTACAACAGTGGAATCTTCTAAAACATGATGTGAAAATATCTCAGTACAGACAGCGTCAAAAAGATTTGCTTCCTTTTTTTGAGAAAAAAGAAAACCTCGTAGTTTGTTCTGATGTTAATGGTTTGATGGACTGCTTGAATTTGGATCACACTCCATCTGAATGGAGACTGTTTATAGACTCTTCAAAACTAAGCTTTAAAGCTGTACTTCTGCATAATGGAAATCAGCTACCCTCTATTCCTATAGGTCATGCAGTTCACATGAAGGAAACGTATATAAATATGAAAACACTTCTCCAATCAATCAAATATGAACAACACAAGTGGCACATCTGTGGTGATCTGAAAGTCATTGCTATACTCCTAGGAATGCAATTAGGGTTCACCAAGTACTGTTGTTTTTTGTGTCTGTGGGACAGTCGGGATAGAAAATCTCACTATAAAAAAATGAACTGGCCTACACGAGACCTAAACCCTAATGAGAAAAATGTAGTTTACGAGCCTCTTGTAGATCCTAAGGATGTTCTCCTTCCCCCATTACATATTAAGTTGGGACTAATGAAAAACTTTGTGAAGGCCATGGACCAGGAAGGACAAGCTTTTAAGTACTTGAGAGCAAAGTTTCCCAGGTTGAGTGATGCTAAAGTCAAGGAAGGCATCTTTATTGGGCCTCAAATCCGTGAAATCGTAAATGATCCTGCTTTTGACATGATTTTAACAGGAAATGAAAAAAGAGCCTGGGAAGCCTTTAAGGGGGTTGTACATGTGTTTTTAGGTAACAAAAGAGATGATAACTTCACAGCATTGGTTAAAGAGCTTCTTCAAGCTTACCACCAACTTGGATGCAACATGTCCTTAAAAATTCATTTTCTTCACTCTCATCTTAATTTCTTCCCACAAAACTGTGGAGCTGTGAGTGACGAACATGGAGAAAGATTCCATCCAGACATTGCCTTAATGGAACAGAGATATCAGGGCCGTTGGAATGAAGCAATGCTTGCAGACTACTGCTGGTCTGTGTGTAGGGATGCTCCAGAAGTGTTTTATAAAAGACAAGCTAAACGACAGCGATCTTACAATGAATCGGATGGACTTAATTGAAATTTGGTGGTACAAACTTCTTTTATTTGTCAAAACACTAAGAATAATGTTTTTTTTTATTAATTTTGTACTTAAAATATTCTAAAAGAAACATAACAATATTGTTTTATGTACTTTCACTTTTCAGGTATAGTATAACTACTCTTTAAGATTAAGTACTGTGTATCTCAAAAACCAGAGCTAATAAAAATTTTTCATTGTTATTTTCGTTTTTATCACCCCAAAATTAGTAGAAATCGACTAATTTAGTATAGGAAACATTCAAAAAATATTTTTTTGTTGTGTTGTGTTATTAATAAGTGATAGCCATAAACTCAAAATTATGAAGTACACTGAAAAATATAACTATTTGAAGTATTTTACTTTCCACAAGATGATTTTAATTTTTCTCGTAGATAACCATCGAAATTTAATTTATCTAATTGAAAAATAAATAATATACTTTACCTGTGGAGCCGGATAGATGGAAAATTCCAGTTTAGATTTCTTTCCATAGTCAACACTGAGCCTTTCCATCAACAAGCTGGTGAATCCTGAACCAGTTCCTCCTCCGAAAGAATGGAAGACCAAGAATCCCTGGAATTATATCATTTGTGATATTTTTAATGTGCCAACATTCAATATGAAACGCATGAAAGAAATCGTACCAAATAATTCATCAAAAATACCAAAAACTGCTAAAACTATCGGTATATTACCTAAAATCATTTCAAAGGAGAGTAATCTGAAATTCAAATTCAAATTCCGAGGATTATTCCGCGTAAATACAACGTAAAAAACAAAAGTAAGTAGTACTTAAAACAGAAAAGCTATTCTCAAGAAGATTGTGAAGTTCTGAAGAGAAAACTTTTTAATAGAAACGCACAAGTGCTGCAGAAAAATCATATAAACTTTCTGAGGACGTTAGTACTGAGACAGAAAAGGGAAAATTCACAAGAACACAGCCGAAAAAGTACCAAAAGAAGCTATGACGGAAAAAGAAAACGTTTTTACAAAGACTTACAATCACTTTGCAAACACTTGTGTATCACTATTATGCTTTTTTTAAGTTTTTTTTGCAGAACTGTGTTATCAGAAACGAGCAGGAGTCCCGGTCTCCTTCTGAAGCCAAACCTGTCGAAAGTGACTAATTATAATATGATTGTCATAATTCCTACCTGCAAACCAGTGCATTGATCCGCCAGCTTCCGTATCCGATCCAGAACGATGTCAACGATTTCCTTGCCGATAGTATAATGACCACGAGCGTAATTATTGGCCGCATCTTCTTTTCCGGTGATCAGTTGTTCCGGGTGGAAGAGTTGTCGGTATGTTCCTGTTCTTACTTCGTCTGTGAACAAAACGCTCTACAACTATTGTGTTATTCCCACTAGTTTATGATATTATAATGAAGTAACCGAGAACACAAGTGATGATATCATGACAGAGAGCACTCAACAGCGTTTTTCCATTATTCAACACGAGTAAAAATCCTAGCGAAGTGTTTGAAACACAACCCAACAACTGTGATTCATTAACACTAGACAACAGGCATTTCATTAATAGAATGTAACGTTTCAATTGAGCATTTTAAGCGAGTTCCGGAAAGAATAATGGTTGGTAATCTATTATTCGAAATTATAATCAAGAAATCCCTGTATTTACTCCCGTGGAGACAGACAATTGTTAGGAATGCCTCACTGGCTAACAACGATATTGAAACTCTTATAACACCACCAACTTTATAACATCTATTAGTCTATTCAACAACAATGTCAGTTTCAGACTGCCCCAGTTAAACATATTTCAACACACAAAGGAATGTATCATCCTCTTATGTAAACTTATCAGGTGATATTCAGGGCTGTCCCATCCAGTACTCCCAACAAGATAATGTCCAGGGCTGTCCGGAGCTCTGATCCTAACGCACTCCCTAACATTCGGCCATCCTGCTACCCCATTTGGCCTCAAATGGGTTCAAACACCCATCAGAACAATCTGTAACAAACTTTCCAATGAAAACCTATATAAACAATATATTTTGTATATGTGTATGTGTCATAACTTAGTTTATTCCCTAAGTTATTATGTCCGTTGGTTTAATCCCCAACTTTTGTATATGTATGTGTGTATGTGTCATAACTTAGTTTAATCCCTAAGTTATGCATGTCTGTTGGTTTAATCCCCAACTTCTGTATGTGTCTGTTGGTTTAATCCCCAACTTCAACTCCCAGTCATGAATTTAGTTTAATCCCTAAATTATGACTGTTTTTTTTGTAACTCAGTTTAATCCCTGAGTTATCATTGCCGGTTGGTTTAATCCCCAACTCCAACTCCTAATCATGAATTTAGTTTCAATCCCTAAATTATGACTGGATTTTCACTCACTAATTGTCGTCTCTCACTGTGAACGGTTTGAGATGTTCCACACCGATGACTCCCTCATAACGGTTTGCGTTTTGGCACCTTTCTGACCCTAATTCTTCACATACTTTATATCTATCATTTCCTAAATTCTGTTTTATCTTGAATGGCCCTTTATATTTTTCGACTAATTTCTTACTGTTTCCATCATTTTTGAAATTAGTTACTTTTGCGAGCACCAAATCTCCTATTTTGTAAACCGGAGCTGTTTTTCGTCTCATATTGAAAATTTTATTCTGCCTTTCACGATTTTCCTCCAATCTTTTTGCAACATCCTGCCTCAATTTGGTTACGTCAATCGCTGGGGGTTCGTGGACATGAGTGACGTAGCGGTCATTCCCCAAGTTCAATTGAAACCCAACTAAAACTTCACTTGGTGTCGTCTGTATTGTTTTATTGAAGGTACTATTGATTGCTAACTGAATTTTAGATATGTTTTTGTCCCAATCTTCTTCCTCCAAATTAGCACTCATTGTTGCGGCAGCGTCTACAATTGTCCTATTGTATCGTTCCACCTGACCATTTGCGCGAGGCATAGCTATAGAGTTTTGATAATGGCGAATACCTTGTTCATCGCAAAAATTTTTAAATTTGTTGGATGAAAATTCTTTGCCTGCATCCGATATTATACGCAGTGGTACTCCAAAAATGGCTATTAATTTACGCAATTCGTTCAGAACCGGGGACGTCTTGGTATTGGGAAGAGCACTCAGAATTGTGAACTTTGTGAACGAGTCGACCATAACAAAAATGTATTTGTTGCCGTTTCTACTTTCAATAAATGGACCAACATGATCAACATGGATTGTATGAAAAGGACGAGGACATTTATGAATGGAAAATAAAAATCCTGGCTTTTTCCCCGTGGGCATTTTATGGTACTGGCAGTGTAAGCAAGACTTAATATATTTTTTTACAAAATGTCGCATTCTAGGGAACCAATATCGTTCCTGCCACCTGTGAAGAGTTTTCTCTACAGAAAAATGTCTCAAATCATCGTGATTAGCCTTTACTATCTGCCATCGACAGTTTTTCGGAACAAGCCAACGCCGACCATACTCAGTAAGCTTGAAAACTTTTCCTGCCCTTAAATCATAATTATAAATAATATCTCTACTTACATCACCTGACTCCAAATTTTCTTTAATTTTCACAATTTCAGGATCTTTGGCTTGAACAGCCGCCAACCAATCACCTTAAGATATTTTCATAATAATATCTGTTTGTATACTTTCGCTAGTTACGCATGGATTGCGACTCAAAGCATCCACGTGAACCATTTGATTTCCCGATTTGTGAATAATTTGAAAATTATATTCCTGTAAAGAGAGGACCCATCTGCCAATGCGTGGGTTTATATTTTTTTTTCAATTGTTCCACGAACAGCATTACAGTCAGTTCTGATGATAAATTCAGTACCCAATAAATAATGACGAAACTTTTGTAGTACGGACACTATTGCCAACAACTCTAACTCGAATGAATGAAATCTTTTCTCGCTCTCGCTTGTTTGCCGACTATAAAATGACACTGGCTGCTCTCCCTTGTCGGTTATTTGCATCAGAATGCCACCGATTCCATCTCTACTTGCATCAGTATATACAACGGTTTGACATTTTGCATCAAAAATAATCAAAACGGGTTTATTAATCAAAATATTTTTGAAATCCTCAACAGTTTTTGAATGTGCCTCCGTCTACAGCCATTGACTAATTTTTTTAAACAATTTTGTTAGTATACTAGCTTTTTGTGCAAATTTATCAATGAACTTTTTAAAGTAACTCACCAAACCGAGGAACTGACGTAATTGATGAATATTTTGTGGAGTAGGAAAATTTTGTACAGCTTTTACCTTATTGTTACCAGGACGAATACCTGATTCATCAATTTCATAGCCTAAAAAGAGTATACTGGTTTGTAGAAATGAACATTTGTCCAAATTTAACGTTAAATGATTTTCCTTTAAAATTTGGAAGACATTTTGTAAAGTTTCAATATTTTCTGCCTTAGTTTTAGTTGCAATCAAGATATCATCGAGGTATATTATAATTTTATCAAATCTTAAATTTCCAAAAATTGAATGTATAGCTTTTTGAAAAAATACGGGTGCATTACAAAGGCCAAAGGGCATATGTAAAAACTCGTAATGCCCATCCGGCGTAACAAAAGCTGTTTTTTCTATTGAATCAGGGTGCATCTGAATTTGATAGTAGCCAGATTTGAAATCAAGACTTGTGAAAAATCGGCATCCCTTCAAAATCTATCTATCAAATCTTCTATACAAGGGAGAGGAGATTTTTCTTTAATAGTGATTTTGTTAAGCTCTCTATAGTCGACACACAAACGTTTTTCATTATTTTTCTTATCTACCAACAAAATAGGACTAGCAAACGGAGAACTGCTTTCGCGAATTATTCCTGCTTCTAATAATTCAGACACCAACTTTCTGACTATTGGTTTTTCACTTTGTGCCAACCTATATGGATTTCGTGCAACAACTTTCGGGTGACAAAGTTGAATTTTCATCAAGAACTTTTTAATACCCTTAAGTGATTTGAGAGAAGAAGCTACACAGTCACTATTTTCACGTAACAGGTCGTTTATCTCTTGATCAGAGTGAATCGAAATTTTTAAAATATTTTCAACTTTCTCTAGAGGTTCCTGTGCATAACTGAATGTTAAGTCATTGCCTACTCTTTGGTAATTGATTGCAATGTTTTCAGTAAAATTTCTACCAACTATACACTGACAATCAACTGACAAAGAATTGATAACATAAAATCGACAAAGCAATGTTATCTGATCGATTGTTACAGAAGCCTTGACAATCTCGTCTACCTTTGTAATGTTATCTAAAAAAACCTGATAATAATGCAGGAACTGATAGTTTGCACACTTTTAGTCCAAGCTCCTGTGCCAATTCATGTTCCAAAATAGAACAGTCACTACCAAAATCAATAAAAGCCAAAAGGGAAGTGTCATTGATTTTAATTTTTCGATAGAATTTATCTTTATTGGAACTCTCAATCACATTAATTTTTTGTGGTTTTTCTATGAACTTCTCTGATTTTACCTCGGTCTGTCTTTTTTGTGAGTAACAATCGGCTTCGATATGACCTTTTCTATGACAAAAATTGCACTTCCTTATATTATAACTTCTACACTCGCTTCTTTTGTGTCCCCGCTTATTACAATGAAAGCATTTAATTTGAGTGCTTTGTATTTTTAAATTTTTATCATTCTTCCCAGCAGGTTTTGGCTGTTCTAATTTGATATTTGAAGTATTGTTATATATTTGTTTGTGACTTGGCCCTGACTCAGCATATGTTCTGTCCCTCAAATAACTTGCTAAAAGATTGAGATCTGTAATATTAGCTGCTCTCACAGCCGACGCAACCGTGTCATCCCCGATTGCGCCAACAATGAGTGACACTTTATCAGCGTCTGAAAAATTCGCTTTCAATGCTTCTATTTCAGCTAGGTGATCGAAATGAAAACTGTACAATGATTCCCCCTCAAATGGTTTGTGATTAGCAACTTCCATAAAAAATTTATGGGTGTTCCTAACAGACTGAAATGTGGTAGAAAGAATTTTTTTCCATTTAGCCCACGAATAATTCGCCCAACCGATTTCCGTTTGAATATAAGTTTGAAACCATTGTGATGCAGTATTTCCAAGTTTACTCAAAGCAATAGTTTTTGTTGTATTATCGTCCCATTTAAAACATGTTGCATGTTGATCCACAATACTTAACCAGTCTCTAACCGAATCAGACTTTGGGTCAAATTCACAAATTGTAGAAACATTTTTCGACTCACCTCTTTCACAAAAATCAAAATAGGTGCTTCTTACCCTGGACCTCCGACCTTTACGTTTACCCGATTTCTCTCTATGTGCTCGTCGTTTGGGTTCACTGCTGCTAGACGACTCTTCAGAACTTGATGAAGATGAAGATTCTGAGGAACTCGACCTCCTACGGCGTTTTGTTGATCGCCGTCCTGCGATCTTCAAACATTCAACGTGGAGCGTAAGAAAAAAAAACGACGTAGATCCCTCTTCTGAGATGTTAGGAATGCCTCACTGGCTAACAACGATATTGAAACTCTTATAACACCACCAACTTTATAACATCTATTAGTCTATTCAACAACAATGTCAGTTTCAGACTGCCCCAGTTAAACATATTTCAACACACAAAGGAATGTATCATCCTCTTATGTAAACTTATCAGGTGATATTCAGGGCTGTCCCATCCAGTACTCCCAACAAGATAATGTCCAGGGCTGTCCGGAGCTCTGATCCTAACGCACTCCCTAACACAATATATTTCAACAAAATCGATAGACAAATCGTGGCATGTTTTGTTTATTTGCAGTGGTCTGCAGGTTTTTATACCTGACGATTATACAAAGTAACCGTTGCTGTTGCTGCGTCGCTTTTGATAATGTCTGCCACAGTAGCAGACGAAACGTCAGATATAAAACATGTAGACCACGGTTAATAAACCCGGAAATATTCAACAATTTTTTAGAAACCGGACGTGAAAGTCTACACACCCTAACTAACCATTCAAAACAATAGGTTCGGCATGGAACTTGAAACATTTCAGATTAAATCAACTCAAGGAACAATTCGGTCAGGCCGGTCCCAACTCCCTATACTGTAGATTAATGGACTGACACCTATCAAGAAACAACTACTTCCCTGGCTGATACCACAAAGGGCGTTGGATTATCCCGATTCCTCTTATGTGAAAAGCATTTCAAACTGAAAATTAAAGTTTTCGAAACGATAACAGAGCTACTTTGAAACTGAAACTTCAAACATTTACCATACTTCCCACAATGATATTGATTTCCACTGATTCAAAAACTCACTCTTGAATAACTAATCCAACATCTATTTGTTGAATTGCTCGTAAACTTCTGGCATGGATACGTCTAAGCCAATCCCTAGAATATTCCTTCGAGTGCCTATACCGCAAGGACGAAGGACTGATACCATCTTCGTTTCAAATCCATTCTGATCTCAACACCTCAATTCTTCAATTCCACATAAAATCTTACGAAGATTCGAGAAATATCTTCCCATGGCGCCATTTCTAATGGCAAAACAGGAAACAGATAGACAGAGATATATTTGACACATTTTCTGTTGAATGCTTATTGAAAGTCAGTTGAAAGATATGAATAAAACTAGTCATAAGTTGAAAGTACGAAATTATAAATTGTATTTCAAAAAAAATCAGATTGAATTTTATAATAACTTTTTAAAGAGTGTCAAACAACAAATTTTATATATAAGCAAGAGCTTCAAGATACATTTCAAAACACGGATGAATATTCAAGATGATAATTGTCTATCTGATATAAAAAATTAAATTCAAATAGGAATAACTGGATGTACCTACTCCAATGATCCTGGGTAATATAAAAACAGTTTGTCAGGAGAAAAGTTTGAAAGGATTTGGGAGATGATTGTTATTGACACTCAATCGATAATTACAAAACACAAGCCCTACAGGAACATCCTTAAGGCATTCTGAGAGCGGTTCCTGTGCGGAAGTAGCGATTCACATTGAATTTGAATCGTTGGAGTTTGAATCCATTTGGAAAAACGTTCTCAGGGAATGGATTCCACACCACTCTTAGTGGATTCAAATGTGCCAATTCAGTCAAATACTTCCCGTGAAAGTATCTATAGAAGATAGACAAATCCACTTTCTTCGATGCTCCAGACTATCAGAATTGCTAGTGATGTTCGCGTCTCCAATCAAGCGAATGACTCTTTTCTGGATGGAATCCAGCAGCTTCAGGGTATGCTTACGGACAGAGCTCCATACATGAGAACAATACTCCAAAGTATGTCTGATCTGAGCTTTATAAAGCATCAAAAGTTGCTGAGGTGGGTACAGTTTTCTGGTTCGGAACAGTGTTCCAAGCTTTTGAGAAGCAGCTTTAGCAATTCCAGCGACATGATTGTGCCAAGACATATTGGTGTCCATTTTGACCTCCAACAAACTTATCGAAGTCGATAGCATAATTGCCTGTCCTGTCTGCACCCCAATTCGAAATCACTACTAGATCCTCATTAAGATATGCAACTTCCCGCTGTCGGTGAAGATGTCCGTCTGTAACCGATGTCCTGGAATCGAAATGTAATGACGAGACAAGTGTGCTGTCATCAGCAAAGCAATATTTCGGATTCTTCGTTTTTTTTTCAATTAGTCGTTGGTATACGATGAAGAGAAGGTTGGAGACAATTTGGATCCCTGGGTAACACCAGCGTCGATCATAAACGTATTCGAGATATATCCATCGACGGGCACTTGCAGGGAACGTTCTTACAGTAAGCTGGAAAGCCATACACAAAAATGAGCCATAGCATCGAAGTTTGGCCAGCGAACCCTCATGCCACACACGGTCAAAGGCTTTAGAAATATCAAACGCAACAGCTCTTCATTCTCCATGTTTCTCGATTGCGTTATTTCAAATATGGGGGACATACTATAGAAGGTTATTTGGAAGATTTCTCGTGTCTTTTTTGCGAAAAGGTTGAACGCGAGCAATCTTCCAACAAGAAGGAAAACCCCTTTCTTGTAAGAGAGATTGAAAATTCTGCAAATACTGGTGCGACTTGATCCTGGTAACGACCTGGAAACATAATTTGGACACAAACAACTCTCCAATAAGGCTGTTCATGCATCGTTATCCACTTTTCATGAGATACAATTTCTCAGAGGTCAGTAAATCGCTTCTGTGCTCATCAGCCACATTCTCGTGGACCTCAAAGATAGTATCCACAGAAACAATAGAAAAAGCATTCAGTCAAACTCCAGATTCCTTCAGAATTTATGTGAGAGACTAGATTATTAATGAGTATTCCACAATGTTTTAAAATATTCCAGTGAGATTCAAAATATTGTGGAAGGCTTTCCAATACTCTCGAATGTTCGCTCTGGAGAGCGACACTTTCAGACCTGATATCTTCAAAAGTACATCCTTCAGGTGAAAACTGAAAACTAACTTCTTTCATTCCTCTCAAAACACACAGAGGTGATGAAAGTGAAGTTGGTAGGAATACACCAATATTGAAAAAACCTCACCAATTTTATTATTTGCTAGTGTTGTTGAGTACTATATCCGTCCATCGTGATTCTGCAAAACAAACTGCATAAACGACTACTAAGTTGACAGATGTAGTTTCAACAAGATAGTCGTTATCAATTGTCAAAGTTTGGGAGTCCTTGCTGGAAAACCCTATATATTGACTCTCAAACAAAGTAAAAAAACACCTATATAAAAACAACGTCAATTACATAATGATTACACCTTCATTTTGTTCAATTTAATGTAGTTGTGACATGCGATATCACGTTTGAGTTACAAGCCATGTATAATGCGTAATGATTTATCTTCGAAGAAAACACGATCAGGTTTTCCCAAACATGGGGAACAATATGAATGTTACACACATTACTACCTTTATGTAGACGGTTTGTCACTATCAAGAGGAAACCGTCGAAATGTACCAAAAATTGCGTCAGCAGCAATCGGCACTGGTCAACATGGAAGGTCCAATCCTGCTCCACGACAACGCCCATCCGCACATTTCACAAATCACGGTCCGAAAATTGAACAAATTGAGCGTCGAAGGTTTGCCTCACCCCCATACTTCCCAGACTTTTCTCCACAAGACTGCCATCTTTCCAACCACTTCCATAACTTTCTCACTGGTAGAACCTTCGCCAATCAGGACCTGACAAAAACGGCCTTCGTCGATTTATTCGAATCCCGAGCACCCAATTTTTATGCTGAGGAAATCATTCGACTTGTGTTGCGTTGGCAAAAGTGCAGTGATTGAATGGCGCTTATTTCGACTGAATTGAATGAGTATTCAGACAGTTTGAAGTAGATTCATAAAAAAGGACAAAATTTCACTATCATAAATGAACGATTGTTATATTTCGTGCAGTGAAATAAACATTTGTCTCGAAACCTAAACACCAGATTTCAGGCCAACATCGAAGGTTAATAACTCCACTTCAACATTTACTAATTTACTGTTTATATAAAGTGACTCACGCGATTCTGTTCGAATATTTCATATTTGGTTTATAATAACTGCTGAAGTGTTATAACATATAATTATATACCTTGACTTTCATGTCATGGGAACATTCAAGGTAGTGCGTTCTTCAGAAAAAAATCAAATAGCATCATTCCTGATCATACATGATGAGTTGAGGTAATCGCCATTCGGTGTCTTACTAAAAGAAATACACATTCACAACAATTCAGTAAAATTTTGGCGTTGGCATTTCCCGATACGTCTCAATCCTAGTGTAGTGGAAATTGCGACAAATCGATTCAGTTAGTCCAACATTCAATTAATCACTGCCGTCGATACTAGAGTTCAATATGGAGGCCACGGTCACTTCGAACCGCTATAAAAATAATGTGTTATCGAAATGATTGAACAATTTGCGCATTTTGATGACTCAACTGAGAAACTAGCAAGAAATAAATAATAATTTTCAAGAACAAAATCCAGTAAGATGTACTTTTACCTTCATACTTATTTTTGTTGTTTGAATGAACATTTGAAATATTTAACAGATTTTTATGAGAATCATCATCACCCCTACAGGGTATAAACTCAAAAACACCCCATCCTGTCAGGAAATGATTTAAAAAATTGTGAAGGCTCACCGATTATTGTTTTCAAAGCAATCCGTTTTAACCATTTCCTTCTTCAGATAACGTGAAGGAAATCGTTTCATTATGTGTATTGAAATATAATTATTTGTATTGATAACTTTCAATTTGCGATAAAGTAATTAAAAATAAAACGATGGATTCTACTCACTACCTATCTCATAAAATAGTTTCAATTGTGCTAGAAGCTATTATATAATCTGCTTTCGTATGCTTTCCTGAAAAGAGAAAGAGGAAGCAATCTAAAAGAAATAAATCATGTGTTTTGGAAATTTCCAACTTGACCAACTGGTACTGAAGACCTGTTTTGGTACTGAAGAACTGATAAGGCAAGTGTCTTATGGTGAAACATCGGATGTCTACCAGTGAGGATGACAATGTTCTATGTAAGTGAAATTTTACCTGTCTCATATACTGTATTGTGTAGCAATCCAGTGAATGATATCTTATTCAATTCCATAAAGAATTTTTGGAATACAAACTGAATAGATAATAGTGTTTTTTGTAAAATTCAGTGTTTATATATAAAAGTATTCCTTTCGGAAGTGTAATTCAATGTTTATATGAAAGTAGCTGTTTCAAGCAGGCTTTTTCTTCAAGGTTGTGTCTGAAAGTTACTTCTTTGCATGACCTACACATCTTTTTGAAGAGTTACTTTGTTGAAATTTATTGATTCCTTCCTTTCTTTGGGAGATTCCCATATTTTTTTTGTATCAAGATGGAGAAATAAAAAGCCAAAATCTTTATTTTTTTCAAAAAATATACCCCTTTCAGTTTAGTCTAACTTATGAACTGATTGAGATACGGTAAAATATTCAGGACTTCTTTATTCTCTATTGATTAACCTAACCTAAAATTCAAACTTTTAGATTATTTATTCCACTTTTAACGTTTGTTTATAAACAAAATTCTAGGATTTTTTTTTCAATTTTGATGTTCAAATATCTCATGAACTATAATAAATATGACTATATCACTCATATAAAATTTATCCTATATATATTCATTAATCATTTCACCGGAGCGGGGCTACGTGCAAACCGGCCATCGGATGGCCACGTAGCCCGCTGGATATGGGAATGACAGAATCACTTGTGGTTCTGTTATTTCCTGAATGGCATCCCAACAATGGCTCAATCCTAAGTTGCATATATCCGTCCGAGAGGATGAATGACACTGAGCCTATCAGCTGTCTCTACGGAACCTTCGAGATACTAAGCGCCTTCTCATCGTAGCATCGCCTTTTCACGATAAAGCCGGGCTCTGCCGTGATTGACCTTCTTTTCCTAGCTACTCGTGGGACTTTCATAGACAGAGTAAACTTAAAAATTATTTCTGACGCCGAGTCTACAGATGAGAGGGATGTCGAGCTTACGACTCCACCTGACCTCCCTGTAAATTTAGATCAGGAGCGAGTCTACAGAGAGCTTCCCAACCCTCCAACTCCTAATCCAATAACTGAACCTAAAAAAAAGGTTTGGTGGTACAGCCAGGAAACGACTGAGTCGTCTCCTCAAGAACGTGGTACCTTATGAAACCGCCTTGCACCAAATTCTTGAACGGTGAACGCAGAATCTGTCTCAGGTGGAGGAACAAACCCCCCATGAGCAGGTTAGCAAACGTTTGCGCTCAAGTGATGATTCACCAAAACCAGAGGCGAAAATGTCCTGCACGGTTGAATCTAAGGCATCGTCAGGTACAGCTGATGTGCAAAAACCCTCATATGGGAAGGTTGTCGCGGATATCAAGGTGGGAATCTTGCACCTTGACTCTCCGACTACTTCATTAACGATGAAACAACAGAGCATATAGTTTGTGCCTGCCCCGCAGGGGACCGAATCAGGTTTTTAGAGTTCGGCAGAGCCGTACTCTTACCATCTAAACTGAAAGACCACTCACCATACAAACTAATCGGCTTCGTTGAGAAGCTGGGTTTGGTCGAGCGTGAATAGATGTGAGCCACAATAAACCCTTATGGGTTTGTACCTAACCTAACCTAACCTAATCCGTTGCCAAAATTGTTCAGAATAGATTAAATATTTAAGCGAATAGCATGATGCGCCTACAAGCTATGAATGACCACCAATTCTCGTTGTAATACTTCCAAAGCGATTGTATCCAACATAAAAAACTTCGCTATTACCCTTCTAGGGCATTATCCGCCATTTTGTACCATAAATCACAAGGGAGGCGATAAAAACGTGAAAAATAGTTTCTGTTTATATTCATTGTATACCTAAAACACACGCGATCCAACAAAGTATGTCTTAGTAATGAGTATCCGTGATCGCTAAATACATAATTTCAACTTTATTGATGCAGGAAGACAAAATAAGTGCACTGCATTCTACAGTCCGCTTGTCTGGCAAAAAAATTAGGTACAGGAAATCCGACCCGGACATGCAACTCAATACTTTCGTTTCTTGGGGTCGGTGTTATCAGGAAACAAAATAAAAAGGGTGAAGTAACACACAAATTGCGGATTGATTTCAAACAGAACAATGAAACAAAGAGTTCTATGATTTTCAATCACTCAATTCTTCAACGGTTGCTCTTGAACATTTTATGAATTGGCGATTTTGTGAATTGGAAAAACTGAATATTTTTCAAGCAAAAACATTTAGAATATTTATACACTTAAATAATGTGGATGCAATTAATGAATATTCTTTAAAATCGAAATGAAAGTCAAAATTTTGAGTTTTGAAATCGTTATTTCCAAGAAACAAATAATAAAAATGTGGTCGTTCTGCTCTTCCGTAAAATAAAATAGTAAAATACCTATATATCTAACAGTATTTTTTATAAGAAATAAGCCTTCTTTCTTGTATTTTGACTTGAACAATCAGCCTGTACATTATGTAGTTTCATGATAAATAACTTCTCGTTGGAAATCGGAAACCAAAAAATGTAATTTCTCCCTCTCCACTCTACTTTAAACTAATCTGATCTTGTTTGTCGTCGAGCACTCTAGGTTTTATTGAGTCATTATAAATAATACTTTGATGGATATAGTTGACTTTGCTTCTAATAAGACATAACAAAAATTCATACACGTTCTATACTGTTTTACACTCCTCAAAACAAGGATCAGTACTCTGTAATGATCGTGTTGAAATTCAAACAATCAGCGTGCTTGCGAGCCTACATCGAGTGGAATACTCGCCTTAGGACCGCAGTACTAGTTCTTTCGAGGAAGGCTTGCGAAAACTAATGATTAACACCATTTTTGGCAAAACGATTGAGAACATCCGGAACCACCGCATCGTCAAATTGGTGCGAAAATATGAAGGCCGTTATGTTATGAAAAATTTGGTTGCATCTCCCCGATTTCATCAACGAACAGTTTTCGATAAGAACCTTATAACCATCGAGATTATCTAATTATTATAGAAAGTAAACTAATAAAGTCATCAGTAGTCAACTCTTGAACAGTATAAAAGCAGTTTGAGAGCCAAAACAGCAGATCTACTGCAAAAACTTTGAAACTAGCACTAACACGTCACTGTTGTTTTCATTTGCAGTGAATTGATTCACAATATTCAGCAGTATTGCGATAGGGCTTAGTTGAGAAAGATTCGATCATCTCGCTTGCGGTATTATGAATTACACTTTGATGGATATAGTTGACTTTGCTTTCATTGATACATAACAAAAATTCATGAGCGTTCTATACTGTTTTACACTCCTCAAATCAAGGATCACTACCTTGTAATGATAGTGTACAAGAATTAGTTTTTTGATGAATATAATAATGTGACCTTTGGAATTTACCTCTTTTGGTGATGATGATGAGGCCAGACGATACAGAAGAAGGAATGAACGTTTTATTCCCTGCTTCAGTGGTCTTATTTGGAGGTCGATTAATAATGGTGTGGGGTGGAATGATCAATGATCGTAAAGGATCTCTGATCGCCCAATGAGGTATTGGATGTCCAGATACGTTACAGAGTAGAAGCAGGAGGGCACACTTTCATTTCAATGCACGATGGGGCTCGGCCCCACGCTGCAGGGATCGTGCGTCAGTACCTACAAGCCCACAATAACACCACTTTGGTGTGGCCCACTTAGAGCCCGGACCTGAATTCTATCAAAATATCTGGGATCAATTGTTTATTACCTACTAGGTGTTTAGGGTGTAAGGACGGACTGAAAGGTTTATCCATTTCAATGTCTGAATGAAGTGGTCAATTTCTCAATAACAAGACATAGTTAATATGCTTCTCATTTTCTTTGTATACATGATAAATAAATAGAGTGATTGAGGAATGTCATTATCATTATATAATATTATAATATTTTCAAAAAGCAACTTCTTATTCAAATGAGGCTTTGGAAGCTCAGGGTCAAACAATTCAACGACAACCGAATTCAAATCTAGATGAATACGACAAACACATAATGAAGGACACATGAAAATCAATACAAGGGACAAACAAGTAGGATGGAATCGATTTCATGAAATGAAATGGGAGAGAAGGCAATAAACTAAAGAACTTAAGAGTTTTTGTGAGACTTGAATAGATAACAAGCCAGACGACTCTCTCGAAGAAAAATATTTCTTTCGAAAACAGACCATTCAACTACTTAGTTGAATGGTAAAATCGCCTGAGGCCAGGTCTTCATTATACAGCTCTATTTTGTTCTTGTGTTATCCAAATGAATGCTTAGTGTAATCTTTTTTAGAAAATATTCTGGATCGATCCCTACTTTATTGAAGCGGTTCCTCAAGTTTTTTGAATTCTCAAGGTTTTCCCAGTATATGGAGTTGATAATTGTTTATAGTTTTCAAAACCTGTTTCCATTTTCAGACCAATCCCAATTTTAGTATTGAATAGTAATATTGAATACAGTCTATAATTAGATGTTTCAAAATCAAAGACAAAACATTTCTCGATATATTTTAATATTTTTGGTCAGTAAATCTTAATATCAATCAGTTGATGTATGTTTTTCTAGGTATGTTCAAAATTCAAGTTTTCAATATGGATTCAAAGAGCGACAGAGTTAATTTCTTTGAAATTGAAAGGAATAACACTGTATAACTTGGGAGCCAGGTATGAATAGCTTCTTTGGCCAATCTTCTTCAACATTTTTATAATGTCAATAGAATTCAATCTAGACCTAGTGTTATATTTATGATTAGCACTTTCAGCTTGTTTATACAGATTATCGCATAAAGATATAAGGTTTGTTCAACATGATTTTTATTATCCATTTCTGTACCTTTGCTGAGTTTTTGGTGACCCCTCCCCAAGCGATTATGCCATAATACAAATGTGTTTGGACATACATGTTTACATAAAGAATGAATAGACTAGGACCAAACACTGTTCCCTGCGGAACTCCATAACTGACTACTCTAGTGCTGCTTACTTCATTTTCTATAGTGACACATTGTTTTCGGTCAGTCAAGTAACTTCTCATTAGGTGATATGCATTTCCCCGAAATCCAATATTTTCGAGAGTTTTAAGCAGGTTACAATGGCTCACCATATCAAGTGCTGTTACCAGATCGATAAAAAGACATATAGCAGGTTTTTTCGCATCCAAAGCGCTATGTATTTTCCTTGTTATCTCGGCTATAGCATCTTGAGTTGATCTGTCCTCCATAAATCCGTATTGCTTCTCCTGAATCAAGTTACATTTTTTGATGAAACATGTTATCCTGGACTTTAATACATTTTCTCAAAAATTTTTGATATATTCAAAATAAGCAATATGGGTCTATAGTTTGAAATTTCAGGATTATCCATAGATTTGTGGGGTAGTTTGATGACATCAATTTTGAGCTATTCTAGGAATCTACCAGTTTCTAAATGAGTTAGCGGTTTCACAAAGTATTCAATACCTTCCGTCAATGTATTCGCTTCAATATTGTCCAATCCGAGAGCTTTATTCTGTTTCAGTTCTTTAATCATGTTCCTAACTCCAAGCTCAACTGCCGGGCACATATGTATTGAATTATTAATTATTTCACTAGAAAATTTTCTCCAACTTTTATTTCCTTTGTCAGATTTAAGCTAATATCTTTGGTTACTTCGTAGTTCATGGAGAGTCTCACGAATTGTTAGAGAAGAAGGTCCATCATGGTAGAGCTCTGCCTTACCATGATCAAATTTAGTATCAATGAATAGTTTCAGAGTCATAAATCCGTTCGGTACGGTTTGCTCATAAATAATCATTTGATATGTTTGCGAAACTTCAACTGTGTTTGTGTCAAAGACATAATTCACTTCAATCTTTACTTATTCCCTAAGATATAAGCCAATAATTCTGAAATCGGGATGGACCAAAATCAAAGTAACTGTTTTTTCAACTCACCGACAACTGTGGGTTCCAAATCGATGAAAACAGCACGAGGAACGTGCTTTCCCGCTCCAGTTTCGCTGAAAAAGGTGTTGAAGGAATCATCACCCCCTCCCACGGTCTTGTCGGATGGCATCTGTCCATCTGGCTGGATTCCGTGCTCCAGGCAGTACAGCTCCCAGCAGGCGTTTCCAATCTGAACGCCGGCTTGGCCGATGTGGACGGAAATGCATTCCCTCTGGAAAAAAAAGGAAACAAGTGAATAATAAATATCCTTGAAAGATTGCTGATTTAGGGACAAGTAGTTTTTTAATAATATTCATATACGCAGTATAATGATGGCGATATTGTTGAAGTTTCAATAGAAATAGGCATCAAAGTATCTTTGGAACAGTTACAAGACTAACGAAGAAGAGGGTGAAACATGAGAAAATTCTTGATCCCGCAACAATCTTTGAAAAGCTCTTCGAACTATTTGGGCGGCGGGTTTCTGCTAGTTGGAATTAGGATATGAATGTTGGAAGTGTAAAACAAAACATCTCCAAAGTGGACATCCCAAAGATCGGCATATGCCAACTCATCACTGAGTAATCCCACCCAAATTGTATGCAGCTAGTGATAAACCAACTGATCACCATAACCCCAAGAATAACCAGTGAACTCATCACCAGAAATAGGTCAACTCATAACCAGGCCCAATCGGAATGACACTCTTTTTGGAAGAGTAATATCAACTAAACCGATTTCAACTAATTCATTAACCACTGAAATGAAGAAAAAAGTACAATTCGTACTCGTTAATAACACGTTCTTCCAGAAAACTGATGAGGATTGGGAAAAATTTACCTCTACCCAGCAAATAACTAACTATTTTTGTCAAAATCATTTTTATTGTATGTAGTCTAGAAACAATATTATGTGGAATTCACGAAGAAAATTTTGGAAAAGTCTCTCTAATATGATGAGAATCACTTGCAGGGATTTTCTGATAGAGATGAAACAGGTTTGTTTTCTGTTCTAATTTCAATATCTGTCTCGAGATATAATTGTAATTCTGAAGTTGAATTCAATGATGACACTGTTCAGTATCTTGGGAAATAATTTATTTGAGAGGCTCTATGTATGACAAATTTCTGTTGAAAGTTATGAAGGGAATAATAATAACTGATTACTAAGTTATTCTTTCATAAAATCTGAAAAAATACCCTTTTCACTTTGCCTTAAAAGCGAAGTTAGAGTTGGTTATCATTCTAAAATAATTATAGGAGCAGTATGAACAACAACACAGTATTTTTAGAAGAATGAAAATCTGTCTATATGTTTTTTACAAACACATTCACAGACAATAATACATTACCAAGATTGATTCATTGAACAATCCTCAAGATTTTGATCATAAGATTAAGTAAATGTGGTTTAGAAATCAAGTATTCACAGTGGACTTTCCAGTTCCAACTGCCTTTTATGTTGAGACTAAAAAATACAACGTGCGAATTGATAGGTTAACATTTATTATCATAAAAAAAGAGTTGTTAGAAAACCATGAAGAAATATCAGTGAGGGCTTTACTAAAATTCTATTCGTACCGGACTCAGAATAGAACCTTGTGGCACACCAATAGGAATACCACGTAATGAAGACTTCACGTTTCGTCAAAAGTTGTTTTTATCGTTCATGATGAGGAAAACATACTGTTTTCCATTGAAGAGAAATGATTCTGTCTAAATGAAGGTAGCATAGATTTTTAATCCATTAGTTAGCTACTGGAGGTATTTAAAGGCACAATTAATATAATATCTGAGTAATATGGATGATCGGTAGGAATCTGGTTCAAAAAATTATAAAATTTATTATACACATAATATTCACTTTAGTCATCTTTGATACTTTATACAACTTTCTGAAGACAAAAAAAATTGAAGCAGTAATCTTGAGTTCACTGTATAACAGAATGCTATAATAAAATTTTCGGCCACCCAGATAAAATTTCGACAAAATAAAACGAGGAAGTAACTATGCCTGTTATTTGAATGTCGTTTGTTAAAGAATAACAAAGCGTCAAGACGTATAATACTTACAAGAACAGAACTCTTGAATAAATAAATAAAGAAGGGGAATATCACCTTCCGCCTTCCGGAAGACATCAGAATACGATTTCTGCCAGAGATGACACATTCAGACGAGATGAATAACTATGTAGTAATAATGCATAATGTATTTTGGTTGACAGAGTTTTTTGCCTGGAATATAATTTCATGGAATAATTCTTTGAATATTCAGGATAATAATCAAACTGGAAATCTGTATTTTTCAAACCATAAAAATAAATATTCCTTTTAGAGTTCAACAATGATTTAAGTTTATCATTTTTGTCGTGAAAATGATGAAAATGTTAATTGAAAATGATCATTTGGAATAATAGTTTGGTTTATTCGGTTCTTCCGAGATAATGTTGAGCCATTCGTAATATGTAAATCGATTAATAACAAAATTTTCGATTGTTTACAGAATATTAGAGATCAAAACAACACAGGTACTGATATCGCATTCATCTCTCTCATTATATTGCGATTTTTTAAAATAATATGAATAAATTCGTCTATTTTGTTTCGTTGTTGAAATGAAAGAGATAACTATTTCATTTCTTAACTTATGAAAACGCGATATTTATGAAAAAATAGGCTACGAGTATTCTGGTTGAAGCAATTTTCATGTAGGACTTTATTTAAAACAGAACTTTCCACTATGTAGGAAAATTGATAGAGATAAACATTTCTCATTTCATTCAAATTATTCATTTCTATCAAATATTATTCATTCGGTATCATCTCGTTAACGGAACACAACAGAAATGCTCTCTGTCACTATTCTTATTCGCCAATTTCATTTCATGATGGTGACCAATATAAATATTTATCAGCGTGAAGTCAGTTGACACAACATAAAGTACTGCTTTTAACTCTATCTTCATACATTATTTGTCGCTTGCTGTGATCGATATATGAATATATTATACAAATTAATGGTACAATCATTATTCTCAAATGCAACAGCAATGACCGGTCGATGATGAATTACGGCAAAATATCGAGGTTGTGCAATCTGATGAGATTCATATAAATAGAGTGAACATTTTTTCCCAGAAAAATATAAGTTGAAATGAATTTAACTTACACAGGTTTGAAAAGTAACAATAAGAACAAATATTATTTATATCGATGTTTGGTTGCATTGCTCGAAAAGAAAACGGTTTAGAAACTTTTGGGATTCATCGCCTCCCTGCTCTCATCTAGAAATTTAGAAAGCAGATGATGGATCCCTGCCAAGATAAAGCAGATGGATAGAATTTCTCTTTCAGACGGGAATACGTTCAGATGAAATAAAAAGCTGCAGTAATAATCGAAAGAGGATAAGTTAAGGGAAATATTATTATTAGACCAGAAAAGGGTCTAGAGAAGTTAGTGTCAAATCTGATTGGAGCTCTTAAAAGGAAAGCACTGTATGAATCATATACCGATTCATGAAAATGGGATCCAGGAGAATGTAGTAATTACAGATAGGTAGCCCTCATCAGTTAATAGCAAAATTATAGGATTCCTGGTGAAAGTGCTGGAAAATATCTTGGAAGGAATTCAATTTGGCTCCAGATCAAACAAAGGTGTTGATGATATTTTCTTGAGATAAATAAGAAACAACCTTCAGGGTTTCACTTTTCGATATACTACAGCATATATATATGGAAAATGTTTTTGATCGAATAAATCAAGATGCAATATGGAGAATACTACATATTCGAAGCTTATATTTGAGAAAAATTTGGGAATGACACTGCTGGGGTGTAACCTAAGAATCCTTTTATTTATGATAGTAATATCAACGACTTATTGGAAAAAACCAAGAATCCAATATATTGCTTTGCTGAGGACATCGGCTACAAAGGCACATCTTTACCGACAGCAGGAGGTTGCATATCTTAATGAGGATCTAAAAGTGATTTGGAATTGGGGTGAAAGTAACCAGGTTCCCTTCAATGCCACAAAAACCCCGGCATCGATTTTCTCCAGGAAGAAAAATGTCACCAAACCAGATATAAAAATGCCAGGACAGACAATTCAGCTTTCTGCTTCGATAAGTTTGTTGGGGGTTAAAATGGACACCAATATGTCTTGGCACAATCATGTCGCTGGAATTGCAAAAGCTGCTTCTGAAAAGCAGAAAACTGTACACACCTCAGCAACTTTTGATGCTTTATAAAGCTTAGATCAGACCGTCTTTGGAGTATTATTCTCATGTATGGAGCTCTGCCACCAAACAAACCCTGAAGTGGCTGAAAATAGCCATCTCCCTGATTGGAGACGCAAACATCACGAGTTACCTTGATAGCCTGGAACATTAAAGGAAGGTTGGAGATTTGTCTCTCTTCTATAGACACTTTCACGGGAGGTGTTCAAGTGACTTGTCATATTTGATTCCACCAAGAGCGGTACATATCAGAAATACGCGCTGGGCTGTGGCTGCTTATCGTTTTGAGGTTCAACTCAGTAAACCAGACAATCTTGCTAGGTGACTATCCGACTTCCTCATTAACAGAGCATATACTTTGGACCTAACCTAAACTAACCAGTAAACCTTGAACTTCACTGTTTAAGAGCACGTTTTTCCAAATGGATTCAATGTTCAACGATTCAAATCCAATGTGAATCGCTACTTTCGCATAAGCACTGCTCTGAGAACGCCTTAAGGATTTTCCTGTAGTGCTTGCGTTTTGTCCTTGAAAAAGTAATGGCGATGAATGATAAAGAAAGTGAAAAAACACGAGGTGGTATAGGTACTAAAAAAGGAAAATTTAGAATCATGCTCTGTAGATAATAATGTCTGAAGCACGAGGTAACTTTGATCGGAAAACTGAAAATATACAACTCAAAGAGGATCAATAGGGGGACAGAAAAAAACGGCAATATATTAAGTTAACACAAAATGTCAACAAATAACGAAGAATTATAATAAATGCAATTATAATAAATGCAAACCGTGTTAGGAATCGCACAAAAAAAGGTAAGACCTCGTTAGTCCTTAGCTCGCACAAGCTTCGACTTCTAAGGTTGTCGTTCGTAGGAGTGCGACAGCTGGTTAACGGAAAAAACATATTTTAAACATATTTATTTAAACATATTCAATGTCAAGTCTGCAGAATATCATAAGACAGAGAGATAGAAGAAAAAATAACCGGAAAGGAGTACATTTTTTTTAATTGAATTAATTAAAGGGGAATGTAAAATAAAACAAAAATGGATAGAGTCAGAAATAAAGTCTATACTATGTTTCCTTTTGATAAAAAGTAATAAATGCTTATTATAACAGAGTGAGTCAATAACATGTTCTGATTTCGTTATGGTTGTCCGTATCTGTGAATGAGGGTTTATAATACTTTACCGGGTGCATCCTTTTTCAGTATCACAAACGGGTCGCAATCAAGAGATTTTATAGGCATTCGAGTTGTTTTGTAACTTGCATTGTAATAGGGGAGCCCAAGCGGGGCTTTCGGGATTTACTAAAGCGCGGCAGATTAATATACAGGAAGATACCTTGTACCCGGTGGTTAAGTACCTCCACCAAATATGAGCCCCATATATAAGGCCACCTTTGAGGAATAAAGCATCAGATTAGTAAAAAAAATTGATCATCAGAAATTCTCGAGCGCGTCAGATTAAGGTAGGATGAGTTAATTACCTGCTAAACAGTGTATATTCCAGTAAACTGACAATTTGAGAGTGACATAAAAAAAGAGGGGGCAGCAAAGTTGTAAAAAAATAACATCATTTCGACATTCTCGAGCGTAGCTAATTTTTTTTTTATTTTGAAGGAAATAATTCCAGGATAACGAAAAATATATAATCTGACGATTTCTGCAAGCCGAAATAACAAAAATTCGTCGATAAAGCTTAATGTGTGCAGCTGTGTGATACCTATATTTCCCTCTCCGAGTTTCTATTCCTCTATTCCCTATTCACTTTTTCTCTATCTATTACTCTCTCACTCCGTTCCCACTCTGAATTCTGTTGCCATGACGTCATCACAGCTTATCACAGAGACTCGTTCGTGATGAAGATGAAGATGATGATTAATTAATCAATTAATTGATGGATGTAGCCGTTACTATGTGGTAGGAAATCATAATGAAGAAAAGAGAAATTGAACTTTCTATATTTTTTACCACTTTTATTTGTAACTAACGTTACTGCAGTCTCGTATAAGTTTGAAAATGTCCTTATAGGACGAAACTGCAGAAACGTTAATTACAAATAAAAGTGATAAAAAACATTATAAAAAATTAAATTTTTTGAGCATTTTTTAAAAAATATTTTCTTATAAATACAAGTATTCTCCTTAAAAAACATTCACTTATTTATTTGCATGCTTATTTATTTCCTGAGCTTTTCAATTGATTAAGTGCAAATAATCAAATATTGTTTTTGTCAGATTAGGCGAATCCCTCTAGATAATCTCTAGATTATGAGACAGCACGTCTAAAACATAAAGATGAACCATATATACCTTAATCTGACGCGCTTGAGTATTTCAAAATGAACAATTTTTTTGCACATTATAATAATGGCCGCGAGTTTGCGTCAGATCGAAATCGTCAGATTATTGAATGAGAGCTTTTTTGTTGCACTTAAACCCCCTTAGAAAAACTGATGCGCCCACATCATGCAAACGATCAGATTAACATACCAACATTATTAAAAATACGTAGGACATTGATGCTGTCAATATCTGACGCGCTCGCGTATGTCCATGTAACAGTATTTTTTTACATATTTGAAAGTCTATAGCCGCTTTCCCCACCGATGAAAAGGTATACATTACATAACATTTTTTTCTTTTCATCATCTAAGCTTTGCAACCTAATATGTCTCAATGACGCTCGATTAAATCCCCATTTTGCATCGTGGGCCCCCCTGCTATTGGCATGCGTTTGGTATTTAACCAACAATACTTGTTATAACTGATAGTAGTGTTTGTAAGTGATTTCCATAAAAAATATTGAAAATTATAATCTAAATTGAAGAGTAAAAACAAATCAAATGATACAATATTAGATGTTGAAATAAATACTGCATTTTCCACTATTTAACCAACTGTGCACTCCTATGGAACATCAACTTGAAATTGATTTATCACTCAGCTGCTTAATAAATACAACTACGGAATCATCTACTTTATAGTTGAAAAGAAAATGTTATAAAATTCAACAGTGTAGTCTCAAAAACTCGGTTGACACTAAAACAGTATACTCTCATGTTCATAATCCATTTTCAAGTATTATAAAATTTCGATATGACCTACAATCTTGAATCCATCCATCATCGTTCTTATTGGTACCTTGTCCCATGTTATCTATTGTGTTTCCGTACCAGCCGCTACTCAACCCTACATGAATCAATCAGTTTTTCAAGAACGCATTTATAAGTTCTGTGAACGAAGAAAAGGCCTTTGACCTCTTTATCAACGTGAAGGATTATGTTTCAAACACGGAATAAAATTTATGATTAGAATAGCGGTCCGAATTATTGATTTTAATTTCAGGCGGAGTCGACAGGTAAAGTTTCACTAGAAAATTCCTGAAAAATATCACGTCGTTAATACGCCACAAAATATTCTTGCAGAGTTTTCAACTCCAAAACTTTATTCAGTGTCGAAACTCCGAAACTCAATTTCAGTATGTAACTTATGTAATTACATCTTGTTTGAAATTGAGGTTGTTCTTTGTTAGGTTAATAAGTATCTCTTCCCAAACCTTGGCCTTATATAAAATTTCAATTATAAAGAAAAGAAATTTTGTTTTATGACTTTTGGTGATTTTCTTACTCGTATGTTCCTTGTTGTAGCATCATGTTCCATCAGTAAGAAATTCGCAGAAGAATAAATGTGCCTCAGTTCAAAAAGATCCTCTTGAAAGGTCATCAAATTTATTGAAACGTTAACATGGGATTTAATGTCACTTCTTTTTATATTCATCAATCTGCTTTGGCAGGAACACGATCAGCAAAAAGAAAATGTCATAAAAGCTATTGAGATTTTTGTTTTCTATTAGAATACGTTGAACCCATATTGAACTGGGCGAAATAAAAAATATTGGAACATATTTGATGAATGCTCTTTCAAAGAAATATAATATGATTTCAGCTCTGAATATAGTCATAACGAAAATGACAAGCAGAGAGGACGAAGGAATGTCGAATCATCCTAAATAAGAACAACACGATAACTCTCATAAAAAACAAATTCAGATCTTCATTTCTAAGGATAATTTGCTGATAACTTTGATTTTTAGAAAACCTCACTTTCTTAAAATCATCCTCTGAATAAAAAAGACAACACAAAAGAAGTTGACAACTACAGATAAACTTACATGTAGGTACACAATGTATGTGCAGATGTACACACTATATGTGTATATGTAAGTTCGCATGAAAATGTTTTGAAAAGTTTTGCTACATCTGTGTAAAGTAAAAAAAATATTTTTTTCATTTCGGCGGAAGTCCAGTTTCAAATGCAGGTGTTCTACATTGAGTGAGACTCTTATATCTTTATTTTATGAAGGAAATGTTGATTAATTCATCAACTGACATCCAAGATGATTGGCTTCCTAGTTGGAGTTCAAAATTTGACTTAAATTGACTGAAATTAGAGGTATAGATTAAACTGTCCTTTAACTTAATTTGAGCCAAAAGTTGAATGTACTCTATAATTTTCAAATTACACCGGTTAAGGAAAATATGTGAAGTGAATCTGATAAATTTCACTATATGAGAGAAGCTAAATATGAATTTTATATTTTCTTTTTTTTTCAAAGAAAATATTTTGCAGATACCGCAGTTGTTACTGTATCTGAAATTTGATCAACAGGTAAACAGATATTGGAATCTGCGACTTTGCCATTCAAATTAATTTATAAAAGTCATTTTTCAAAAGTATGTTTTGGAAAATACCGCGCAAAAATGTTACTTCCACATTCACACAACTTTGCGAATCAAAAATCATCGGTAAATTTAATTGCATATTTACAATAGTATGGTCTGTAACTGAGTCTGTAAGAAATTGAAAAAAATACTTTTTTTAAAAAAAAAGTGTACCACCAAAATTTTTTTGCTATAAAAAATATTTATTTTCAACAGGCAATGAAAACAGGGCAAAAATCAAGGTCAATTTATGAAGATCAAAATGTAGGGTTGAATAATTTCTTTGAAAAATTCAGCAGTCTTCGAATTGTTACAGAACGAAGACATTAAGTTTTTCCAAAATATGTTTGAGGGTGAAATATATTTCTATTGGAATGACACACAGTGCCATGACAGTTCAATCCTCTCCAAAAGTCTTATGGAAATATTATTATATACCATAATATTTTTTTGTTTTTTTAACTTTCTGGGGTTTTTTAACCTCCACAGTCTTCATGCAGGACGTATCGAAAGCAAAGCGAACCAAAGCGAAAACAGCAATAATCATTAGATTTTTTCTAGTTCTGAAGACAGAGGCGGACTTAATCTCAGAAATATTAATGATGAATAGAACGTTGTTCTTTGTGGAAGATACTTTTAGTTTATGCAGTAACTTATCAGGATTAACTGAAAAGATTGCTCTTGCTCTTCCTACACCTGCATAAAGTTTTGTAACAGTTCGTCTGTTTTATTTACGAGAGACTGTATGTTTAGAAGAGCAATTGAAAGATTGTTATTCCCAATAATAAGACGTTTTTTGTTGAGTTTTCAGGTTTTTTTGAAGTTATCGAGTTTATTTGAGTTATCAGTAGAAGTGTATTCTCCATTTTTTTAAGATATCCTGTTCTATCTGTGAATATCGTGGGTATAAAAAAATTATTATCGGTAAGCTGTCGATGGTTTTCTTTGAAGTTCTGTTGGCTAATATTCACTGGTTTCACTATTGTATTTAGCTCCTCGTGTAGGTTTTGTGTTCTCATGAATATATTCCATTTCTAAGGAACTTGGTCAGAAAATAACAAAGTAGTTCTTGTTGGAATTTTCTGTTTTCTATGGCTGTTTTAAGAAAAATGTACTCACTGGCATTATGCTTGATTATCGATTGAATCATTTGATTTTCCTCACTAGAAATTGTCATATATCCTATAAGATTTCTGCCATTATTGCCAATCACTATCAGAATGCTATTTTTCAGCTTGATGCCTTTTTGCAGGAAGGAAAATCCCTATTTTTTACAGCAGTGTTTGAATTAGACTATGCTCCTTCATCATGCCACTGTCAAATGAAATATCAATCGATGTTCCTATGTTTTTCTATTCTCCTTGGATGGTCTGAGTGCCGATACATTTTTTTGTTTTTGAAACGTATATTTTTGGCTGATCCATCACAATGTCGATAAGAAAGTCTAATTTCCTCCACAAAAAACGACTTTCGTTGAATATGTTTCTGTTTTTGCAATGTATAGGTACCATGGCAACACCAAAAGCCAATAATTTTGGATTTTAGAATAGTTTTGTCATCGTAAATATTCCACCGAAGATGAAAATTAATTGTGTCATGATCGTATACAGAATAAGCACTCTTCGGTTGATTCAATTATAACAATAAATAATATTTATGAAAAAATCATGTAGTTAACTATATTCCAATTGTCCAACGCACAGAGCGGCAAAATCACTTAAAACCTGGCCATAAATGGTATATATATATATATATATATATATATATATATATATATATATATATATATATATATATATATATATATATATATATAAATATATACATATATCTTACGCAAAATTATAGTTTTAAGAGATATTTCATCAATTGTTATAGATTGTGGACCTTCTGTTATATCTATGACAACAAAAAAACTACACGAGCTTGTTAGAGCAAGTCCACAGCGACTGCTTGACAGAAAGCTCCAGGATTTGGAAGAAAAATTGATTGAAATAACCAAGTGCCCCCCGGAAAAAAATGATGAACTTCAAAAACTTGTTTAGACTTAAAAAGTGGTATATAAACTTAATTGGCTTACTTGTAATAGTACAGAAAGTCGTTTTTTAGAAAAAGACCACGAATGGCTTAGTGGTGAGATTTTACTCCATGGTAAAGTCTAAAAAAGATTTTAAAGACAAGTTGGGATCACTCGTGGATATTCCTAAGGTTGGTTATAGCAACACAAATGACGGTAACACTTCACGAAGATTCTTCCATAATGATGAAGAAGCAGCTTCAATAACGGGCATTGACATAGAATTAATAAAAAGATTCAAATCAATATTGGAGGTTTTGTCATCTGGTGTAGAAAAATTTTTATGCTACGTCAAGAGTACAGCAGAAATGTATATAAATTTATACTCTTGGCAACCTGTCGCCTACAGTACACATAATATTGGTCCACTCATCAGTGGTCCGACAGAATGAGAGAATTTTTCTAGAAAGTTTTCCAGAAGAGAGTGCAACGAAGGTATACTCAATCGACTTTTGCTTACTTCGGATCCATCTTAATAGCATGAGGCGAAAACAAAACAAACCAAAGCAACCATTTAGTGTTGAGGCTTAGCAGTTTTTTAAATTGGATGACAGCCTTCCTCAGAAATAATGTTCATTAAAACTTATGTTGAAGTGAAATCTGTTGACTATGCTAATAAGATCCATATTCTTTTGTAGTTTTATTTATTTGTAATAATGTTATTCTTTGCCTTTGTCTCATTTTATGTCTTATGTAATAAACCTTTTTTCAATAGAAAAAAGTATTTTATTCTATCTTTATTATTGATTTGTCTCTTTTTTATTAAAAATATCACAATATGTCAATTTCTATTCATAATATTTAAAAAAAGTGAGAATTTATTTTTGGCCACGTTTTAGGTGCTTTTACCGCTCTGTGCAACGTCACAAAATTCATATTCAAATTAGTTTCTGAATGAGAACACGTAAAACAATTGCTCACGTGCCATATTAGTCACTTTTTTCGTTGCCAATTACTCTCTTTTCCCAGATTTCTGTGTCACTAACTGTAACAACACTCCATATACGTCGTAACCGCCAAGTGAATATTGTCGTTTTCTTCCATAGCGAGTATAATCATTGTGTCACGCTTCATTAGAAGATAATCAGATGCTTGATTATTCTTCAGATTACAGTCCATGGTTCAACGGACAACATCATAGCAGATGAATCATCAAAAATGATTTTAGTGCAATGAAGCGTGCTGCGCAAATAATCATGAGAAACAGTTTGCTGTAAAATACATAGTAAATGATCTCGACACTTCTTCTCATTTTGCTCTTGTATATTCGCAGATTATACAGAGTTTGAAGAAGTTTGGATGAAGGTAACAGGTAAAAAATTCATTGCTGTGCAGATTTCTGTGGAAATAGACCAGTAACAAGAAGGGAAATACCATCAACACTGAATATCATATAGTGTTATCGGAGCGTTTGAAGGCCGAAATTGCAAAGAAACGACCGTATATGGCAAAGAAAAAAATATTCTTTCATCAAAACAACGGACCGTGGCACAAGTGAATAAAAAAAATGGCAAAACTTCAGGAATTGAACTTCGAAATTCTCACACATCCACCGTATTTGCCAGATTTCGCTCCCAATGAAACTTCGCTCGAATGAAGAGGTCATTACTGAAACTAGGGCCTATTTTGAGGCAAGACATGAATCGTTTCACAAATCGGTATTGAAATGTAAGAGCGGCACTGGAATGACTATCTATCTGTTAAAATGACAAATAACTTTGACTCATTCCTCATGAGAAAACTCAATTCAACTCAGAAAAATCAAGTTAGAGAAATTATAAAGG
Source organism: Leptinotarsa decemlineata (assembly GCF_025532065.1). Taxonomy (NCBI): domain Eukaryota; kingdom Metazoa; phylum Arthropoda; class Insecta; order Coleoptera; family Chrysomelidae; genus Leptinotarsa; species Leptinotarsa decemlineata. The sequence goes on along the minus strand of NW_027412704.1, from coordinate 5,363,619 downwards.
ATATTCTACAATAAGCCCGATTAAAAAACCTCAAGGCTTCATGGTCTTCCTCCAAAGCTACAGTCTGATGGAAAGTTGGTTGAGATCTCTACGAATATAAACATTTTCTTCAAATCAATGAGGGTTCGCTACTTTTTAGATATTTTGAAAGCCAGACATAAGAATTGAATTTGAAAAATTCTCCAGTTGTACCTAAGATCAACTAGTTCAAATAAAAATAAAGCAAATATGTAGAATATATTACGCAGTAGCTTCTGCTCGATGAATGCAATCTAAATTTGGAACAAAGAAGTAAGAATGAGTATTTCCAGCAGCGTTTGGAATATTTGTAACATCTATCACTTTCTGAACTGAAATAGATTTCAAGAAATTTGCTATTTGTCTATCTATGTGAGCTGTAATTTGACCTTTCTAAGAATAATATAGGAGCTGATGTCATCATTTCTTGGTTACTTTCTTCAGGTTCACTTATCTTAGACCAATGAAAAGCTCACTTGGTACCAACATGTAAATATTTCGCAACAATTGTGCTTACATGATGTAATGTGCATGAAAGTATCTCGTCTTTCTCACGAAATACTTTTAGTACTGAAGTCTTGAGAGGTTTCATCAAAGTATGATCTACACAGATTTATGTGGCATACAAACAACGTATTTGTTTGTATGCCACAGACATAAATTCTGGAAAGTAAGCTGGAAAATCAGTACAATAGGAAATAAACTAGGTGGGTTATTATAGAGGTTGAAATAGACGAGTTGTAGAATACACGAATAGGTTTTTCTGTGGGTATGTAATCATGATGTAGATACGTAAAAAATCGATCTATTTGCTACCGGATAATTGCATTGAGTAGAGGGGCAAGAAATGGAATGAGAAATGGTTTAACGCATATCTATTTTTTGAGATTTTTAACTCATATACATTTTTTTACATACTTTTCATAAAAACTAAACCAGGAGAGCTCAGTTTGAAGGGTGTATTTGTGGTGAAGGAATTGAATGAAGATGATGGAGCTTGAATCTTAACTATCGAAAATGATAAAACAAAGTACAATTTTGAATTATGTAGCGAAAAATGAAGAATGAATTCAAAGAAAGCAAATTTGAACAAATTGGGCTTAATTTTGGGTAATTATTATATAAAACTTAATCACTTATTGAAAAATTATTAAAGAGATTATAAATTCAAGGAACATTCTGTTCTCTGTATCTGTTTAACAGTGACTATTTTTGTATACACGTTATGGAAGTCAAGCTAGAATATTCGACCTGTTAATACACTCATAGATGAATGTTAGACGAATACCTAGTTCAATTCAATAAAAAAATAAGAAAATGTGAAAGGAGAACAAGAGTTGTTATGTTGTATTTATAGATATTTAAATTTGTTTAGTTTTCAAATCATGTGATAGGGTCATATCACAAACAAATTTGTAATGAATTGATGGATGTAGCCATTACTAACTGGTAGGAAATCATAATGAAGAAAAGAGAAATTAAACTTTCTATGTTTTTTATCACTTTTATTTGTAACTAACGTTACTGCAGTTTCGTCCTATACGGACATTTTCAAAATTATACAATAAAGTGGTAAAAAGTGGTAAAAAATATAGAAAGTTTCATTTCTCTTTTCTTATTAATATATAATGGTTTATGAGGCATCAAACTATGCAACTCTATTTTTTTCTTCAACACCAATGAGACTAAGACTAATTGAGTACTGTGTTTCTTGTTGAGAATCATTTTAAATGTATTTTTATTGAATTTCCATAGAAATGACTGGACAGAATCCAGATAGATAACAACAAATGTTTAACTTAAACTTAAAGCCCCTTTAACTAAATTATGAAAGTATTAGAGTGTTCCAAAAGTTTTGTCCGCTTCAATGTCATGTATTTTAGTTGCTCCACATCTCAATAAATATTTATTCCACTGTGTCGCAGTATATACTGATCGATAGATAATTTCGTACTCTATACATTGATGCTGCATATTTTGAACGATCGATAGAAATTATCACGTTTCGTTAAATGAATTGAGCGTTGAAGTTTTTCCTCACCCACCATACTCACCAGACCTCTAGCCTATCGACTACCATCTTTTCAAGCACTTCGACAACTTTCTCACCAGTAGAACCTTCGCCAATCAGGACCAGGTAAAAACGGCCTTTGTCGACTCTATCGAATCCCAAGCACACAATTTTTTATGTTAACGGAATTAATTGACTTGTGTTTTCTACATATGAAAGCACTTGAACCTCTGATGAACATAATACAAGATATACACACAAGAAATAAGTCATTTTACTTCAAATTGCACTGAATTTTTTACAAAACAAAAGAAGTGATTTGATATGTATCTCTCTTAAGCAATTGTAAAGTGATGCATGATTAAATCGTAAATTTTGTCATCCACAGTGCTGACCTGGTTTCTTTGCAAACAAAAAGGACGATAGGTAAGAGAAGTAGAAAATAATCGGAGTAAGCAAATGCGTGAATCAAACAGGAAATTCCGAATTTGCAGTTTTCAGTTATTCATATGGGAAATAGTGTAAATAATATCGTCACAAATTTATGAAATAATATTTCCCTGCATTGAATTTCACTGACTTTTTTTGGACTCGTTTAATTTTCTCAATTCAATTCTGTTTAAAATATCAATGGTGAGAAATACAATAGAAATATACTTACATATTTGTATTTATATTCTACCTATGTCAGGCTTTCAGACAGACATTTTTTGTGGTGGATGACGAAATAACTTCAATTCCGGATGACTCAGCTTCGAAAAAACGCGTAATCTTCATCTCCTCACTCTTATTCACAAAATTTTGATTACTGGTCATCCCATGTACTGAGTGTTCAAAAAATAATGTGAATATTCAAATTTCACAAAATCGATTAGCGATTTTTTTTTATGTCCACTCATACCTTGCAATTTTTTCGTAAATTTTGGGCATGAAGCGTGTGACAGCAAAGTTCGTTCTAGAATTCCTAAATTTTGACCAAAAACCCGTCACTTATGCGTTGATTGCCCAGAAATTGAAGCAATAGAGAATAACAGACCCATATCTATTTTATGTACGTTTTCTAAAATTTTTGAGATTATTTTATATAATCGCACATATGCTTCTGTTCAACGGCAACTATCTCAAAATCAACATGGATTTGTTACTAAGCGTTCTACTGTTGCAAATCTAGTCATTATTACTCAATTTTTATTTCCGAAGCATTAGATAACAATGGCCAAGTTGATGTTATATACACGGATTTCTCTAAAGCATTTGATGAAATTGATCATGGTGTCTTGCTCAATAAACTGATGAGTTTCGGTTTTTCGAATACTGCCTGTCAGCTGATGCAATCCTGTCTGACATGTAGAAAACAATTCGTGTCCTATAACGGTTAGAAATCTAGAACATATATAGCTTCTTCTGGTGTGCCTCAGGGCTCCAAGTGGTGAATTATAGTCGAAAAAAAAAGTTTATACATTCCCGTATGTATTACAGGATTCAGATCTGCTGAGATGTAATGAGATCAAAGACCTAGGGGTGATATTCGATCATAAATTAACATTTGGTAGACATATTTCACAAAAAGTTTCAGAATCTCTCAGAGCCTATGGTTTCATTGTTAGAAATTGCAGAAACTTTCATAATATTAAAGCCATGAAGCTGTTGTATTTCACCTACGTACGTTCGAAGATAGAATATGCAAGTATCGCCTGGATCCCATTCTATGAGATTCATAATATAGCCATTGAAAGAATTCAAAGGAAGTTTTGTAAATTTCAAATTTTCAGAATAGAGAGAGGTATCAGTAATGATGTCATATATGAACGTTTGAAACTTTTTAGTTTAGAACATCGCAGAAAATGTGCGTCGCTCATATTTTTATTCAAGTTAGTGAATGAGAGAGTTGACTGTCCGCAAATTCTTGAACAAATTAACTTCAATGTACCACAGCCAGCTTGACGATCTCAATCCATTTTTAGACCTCTCAGAGCAAGAACTAACATTATGCTCAATTCCCCAATATATGTTATTTGCACAAATTTCAATAACATTCGTGCCCATGGTGATTTATTCTTCACTAACCGTCATAACATTATTACCTAATTACCTACTTGAAGTAGGTAATTAGAATCAGTTTTTCTTCTTTTTTGTTCATTTTATTTTTCGTTTATGGTTAAGTATTGTGAATAAAATTTTATATTGTCCTGTAAATGGGTAACTGTTGGACAACAAAGCTGTTATTATTATTATCATAAGAGGGACATAACTGGTCACGAATCATGGATGTATGGTTATAACATCGAAACCAGAGTCCAATCGTCCCAATGGAAGAGACCAGGAGAGTCAAGACCAAAAAAGCACGCCATGTTCGATCAAAAGTCAAGATTTTGCTCACTGTTTTCTTCGATTACCGTCATACGGTCGTACGGTCAATAAGGAATATTATCTTGAAGAAGTTATCCGCCGCTTGCCAGAAGTAATACGATGAAAACATCCGGTATTGTGGAAAAACAAGTTATGGCTTTTGCATCAGGATGATACACCTTTTCAGCTGTTTGTAATTTTTTGTCGAAAAACAACACCGTAATCCTTTCTCAGCCACCGTAATCGCCAGATTTGCCCCCCTGCGACTTTTTCCTGTTCCCAAGACTGAACAGACCCATGAAAGGACGGCGTTTTGCGACGATTGACGCTGAAACAGCTCAAGGAGATACCAAAAAGTGAATATTCACCCTATTTTTTTAAAAAACATCTTATATAATGCAAGAAAGTTGGTTTTACTTTAATCAAATTGAAGATGAGACTCTAGTCATATATTGAACAAAAGTTTTTCAAGGATTATTGTATCCGTTGAGCACCTAATGAACTTCATTTAATATTAATTCAAAACAGTTCCGAAACTCAAATATTGAGACTTATGTGAAATATCTGGAAGTTATTAGGTTCTGAAAACAAAAAATAATGTTGATGACTGCAGCACTGGATGAGAATGATTATTTATGTTCATTTCAAACTATCAAACTCTGTAAAAGCTGTATAACCTTCAACTTTTCCATGCATTGAGGAAAATAATCCTGAAATTTTAAATTTTTCAGGAAAAGTACTTGTAGCCAAAATCAAGGTATTATTCTTTTGTTTCCTGGACCTTTCAATTAATACTTTCTGAGGTTTTTTATGATCATTGTGAGAAATAGAAGAAAACAGTTCCCTTTCTACTATCTTATTTGAATATAAAAATCAAATGTCACTTTCATTACAAAATCAATACAAGTGAAATCGTGCCTTTTTGAATGCAGATGTGTTATTATTATTACTATTATCATGAATATAAAATGATGACCAAATTTTCTCTAACGAGTTTCGCTTTTAAAATGACTTCGTGAATTATTCACAGAGGCATATTTCGACTCACCATTTTGAAGAAAAATCGTAAGATCACCCGGTAAGAACACAACCAAATCACACTCGATGTCAGCGATGCGACACCCGTGAATCAGAATGAAGTCTCCGACAGAAGTCGCGTGCTTTTGAAGCGGTCCATCTTGTCAACGCGCATGCCGTTTTTGCTTCGCCCAAAATATTTAATAACACGACATGGGCACATTACTCGAATAATAAAGCCTAATTGTGAATTACTTACTGCAGAGTCATAGGCAGTCCAACAAAATTAATTTTCGGACAACCATGTATACAGGGCAAGTCGAAATGTCCCACGTTCGTCTGTATTTCAGAAAAAAACTGAAAAAAAAGGAGAGTATGAAGGAATGCTCTGCTAAATGTACAAAAACATGACGTACTCAATATGAAGTGCCAAAATGTACTATCAAAATACAATAATGATAATAATAATAACACCTTAGTCTATCTGATGTATATAGACGTTCCTGACACTAGGTGCAGGTCCTGCCGCGAGCCGTTCCGAGACCCTAATGTACTTGCTGTCAGCATATCCGGCATATGCGGTCTCGGCCTATATCTATCGACACAACCCGGCCCTAAGAGTGCTTTATTACCACTTCATGGAGTTTTTAGCTCCCGGTGAAGCGAATATTGTCCGAAAAGTTGAGGAAGAATGGATGAAGTATCGAGATTTTCTCTTGGAACTCCGCAGACTCTATGCAGATCACTCAGTTGAAGTAGTTGTTCTGATTATTGGAGTCCTTGATGAAATGATGCCTTCTCTTCTCTCGAATCTCAAGATCATGCCGTGTTGCCGCACTAAAGCAGGAATCTTAGCCGGACAAATACGGAAGGCTGTCATTCTTGACTCACTGCGCTTGCTTCGGGCACATGAATCTTGGACCCAATGATCACTTAATTCTGCGTTGTGGATTGATAATGCTGGGATAGGGCACGACCAGCGCAACCTCAGGAATAATATTAATAAAATAGAAGCGACTTTGACACTAAATAACAAATATGATAATTATGAAAAAATGGTGTAGTGTCAGCAAGTGTTGTTCTTAAAGTCAACCTTTCTATAAAAAATGTTTATTATTTCAATTGTGACAGTTTCATTGCCTACTAATTTCCTCTATAGGCATTATATGGGTGGCGAAAAATATGCTTATTAGGACCAAATTCTGTGCCGGGTCATGAATCTGTCGTCATTTGAAAAAAATCTGCCCATTTCTCAAAGACTGTTTAACCTTCTTTCTGAAATTTACCAAGGCAAATGATCTGAATTCAATAGGCAGTTAGTTACACAGTTCCGCGGCATTTTACGAGAAACTTCTTGCGAAGGAGTGAAAAGGAATAACAAGTATATATCCAGCGATTTTGTATTATATACTATGTGATTAACAACTGTAATATATTTGTTGTAATTGTATTAAAATTCATACTATATTTAAAATTTTCTTGTCCTGTATAAAGCTTTCAGGAAACTGAAAATTTAGGAGAGTATTACAAAGGACATCGATTATTACAAAGGAATCAGACTATCTGAAAGGAACAAGTGCGAGGGGAATGAAGATTCCAATTCAACGTCTGCAGAAAGTTTTCCTCAAAGAGCATTCCAGTGATAAATATTGTCATAAAACCATGAAAATAATACATCAGCAGCAATTTCTACTGAATGTCATAATGACACGTACGTACGTTTGTTTTGATTTCAGACATTTTGATTTTATATATCTGAGAAACTTCCGAAGAAAGGAAGGAAGCAATAAAGTTCGAAATGAACTTTTTTAAAACGCAAATGACTTATTTTTCCAAAAATTAACCGCCCTAAAAATTCCTAAGGCTTGGAATAAATCAAATAAGTGTATGAAAGTCATAACGTACTGTCATCGATGACATGAATAGATTTGTCCCATCCGTTACATAAATTCGTTATGGTATGCACGAAATGAATGCATACCATATTTTTTATCGTAACTCTTCCATATATTACACGGTGTAGCGTTTCTGTAATTCAATTCCATAGCGAATGTTTGGAGTACAAACTGGACAGAAAGAAGTGATTTTCGTATAATTCAATGTTCATATGAAAGTAGTTGAATAACTTTTTTCAAGATCAATTGCACTAACACCAAACTGATATTTTTGCACTCGACGCGCGTTTCGCCAACAAAGTTAGCATCTTCAGGAGAAGGAAATTGATACCTAGTCTAGTTTGGTTAATCCTTATATAGTAAAGTTCGTTACCTGAGGTTGTATACCTGAGGTCCAATATGGAATTTCTCGGTAATGAACTACCTGCAAGTTCTTAGTAATTATTCTCTTCCTAACAGAAGATTAAAAAGCAGGCTGAACGGATTGGGTCTCTTATCGTTAGAACAGCAAGCGCTGTTCTAACATTTTTCTATTTCTAGACTCTCACATGCATCGAGTAGCCAGGTGTCATGCACATGCTTGATCAGTTTCAGATTGTTGTCACCAATTCTGTGGTCCTTGTCTAGAGCATGTTGGGCGACACTGGATTTTTCTATCCTTCCGTATTTCATGTGTGCACAATGCTCCTTGAAGCGGGTTTTAATCGCTCGTCGGCTCTGGCCGATGTATTTGGTGTTGCAATCTTGACAACTGATTTCGTAAATCCCCGACCTTTCTGTGTTTCCTAGTCTATCTTTTGGATTACCAAGAAGCTGTTGCAATTTATAAGAAGTTTTATATGCAACTTCCATATTTACTTTATCGAATATCTGTTGAAGCCCTCTCGTGTATTGGGGTTCATATGGGATTACTATAAACTTGTTATTATTCTCCTCATTTTGAAAAGTCGAAGATTTACGAAGTGCTTCTCTAAACTTGCATTTTCTAATTATCTTGTCACTTCGTAAATCTTCGACTTTTCAAAAAGAGGAGAGTAATAACAAGTTTATAATAATACCATATGAACCCTAATACACGAGAGGGCTTCAACAAATATTCGATAAAGTAAATATGAAAGTTGCATAAAAAACTTCTTATAAATTGCAACAGCTTCTTGGTAATCTTTCTGTGTTTTGGTAATCCAAAACACAGAAAGTTCGGGGATTTACGAAATCAGTTGTCAACATCAACAACATCAACAGCAAATACATCGGCCAGAGCCGACGAGCGATTAAAACCCGCTTCAAGGAGCATTGTGCCCAGGTAAAAAATTTTAGTATATAAGGATTAACCAGACTAGACTAGGTATCAATTTTCTTCTCCTGAGGATGCCAACTTTGTTGGCGAAGCGCGCGTCGAGTGCAAAAATATCAGTTTGGTGTTAGGGCAATCGATTTAAAAAAAGTTATTCAATTTTCACACCAAAGGTTCTAATCTCATCGTTATGAAAGTAGTTGTTTCGAAAGTTTTTTTCTATCGTGTCATTCAAAGTTCATGGGAGAGTAGTTCTTGCCGGAGGGGCGGAGGTTGCACGTGATGTTATTAGGAGGCCAACGATAGTCTGCATTTCCGAGCACAAGAGAAACACACAGCGAGGAGAAACCTGCAAATCGGTAATAGAAGAGCATGTTTGGACTCATCAACATAATATCAAGTTGTCTCAAACTGGGAGTATCGCTGGTTCAAGAGAAAGTTCAAAGAAGCTGCATTCATGTCATCCCACGACGTATTCAGCCAAACTAGCATAGATATACACAACATATGAAAACCTATGATCATGCGGGAAAACGATCAACTACCCGCTAAACCAGCAAAGCGAGGAGAGGAAAGAGTGATAGGTGGAAGCTCCGAATAAATAGTTATCTTTTGAAGAAACAGTCCAGTCATCATTCTTCAATAGGTTTTTGAATCAGGCGGATGTTTTTTTCTGGATGGATTTCAGCAACTTCGGGGTATGTTTGGGGGCAGAGCTTCATACATGAGAACAATACAATACTGATCCGAGCTTTATAAAGCTGAGGTGTGTACAGTTTTCTGGTTCGGAACAGTGTTTCCAGTTTTTGAGAAGCAGCCGTTGCAATTCCAGGGACATGATTGGGCCAAGACATATTATCTTCGTGGAGAAAATCGATGCCTGGGTTGTTGTGGCATTGAATTGAACCTGGTTACTTTCATCCCAATTCGAAATCACTTCTAGATCCTCATTAGGATTTGCAACCTCCTGCTGCCGGTGAAGATGTGCCTCCGTAGCCGATGTCCTGGAATCCAAATGGAATGACATGACAAGTGCGCTGTCATCATCAAAGCACTATATTGGATTCTTGGTTTTTTCCAAAAAGTCGTTGATATTCAATAAAAAGAGGGTTGGAGACAATATGGATCCCTGGGGAACACCAGTGTTGATGGTGAAAGTACATACTTTCACCATCCATACACCAGCCATACACACAAATATTCTGACAAGCCATAGCATCGAATTTTGGCCAGCAAACCCTTATGCCACACAAGGTAAAAGGCTTCAGAAATATCCAACGCAACAGCTCTTGATTCTCCAAGTTTCTCGGTTGCGTTATTCCAAATATGGATGACATACGATAAAAGGTCACCTGTTGATCTTTGTTTCCGAAAGACATATTGATGATCGCTCAAGATGTTGAAGCCTTCCAAATATTTGAGAATATGGTGGTTTACGACTTTCTCCATTATTATTGATATCACTGATAGCAAAGCGACTGTTCTATAGTTATTTGGATATACACACCTCTGTAAAGAGTCTATTTTGAAATTAGTTACTTTCTTCCTTGCTTCAGAAATTTCAAACATTTTTTTGTGAAAGGATGGAGAAGAAAAAGTCAAAGAGCTTTTGTGTCCTCAGACACATTTCGATCCCAATAATAAATATTCATCTGTACTTCAAATGAAAAAATTAACTTATCTCCTGCTGAAGTCCCAAGGATTCGAATATGAAAATGAAAAACTAACTGTAACAAATTTATTCGTGATCTTTCTTAGAAGAATACACCCAGTAGTTACGCATTATATGAATTATACAATTAAAATATTAGGGTGTGTTCGAATTTTGCAGCCAGGATGGGTTGGGGACAATCTTCTTTAATTAACTGTATCGTTTAGTGATAGACGTAGGTAGTGTAAGAAGAATTTGGAACATGGGAAAACTGTATATCTTCATTACATGAAGTGGAAAATCATTGTATCTATTAATCATGGCACTTGCCAATTATCAATTATCTGTTCGAATGATTCTTCTACAATTTAAGGGAAAATGTTTCCTCAAACCCTAATTATTAATTTATTTATCGATTATTATTTCAGACCAGGACAAACTTTCGAAATCACAATAGTGAAAATTTCATGGTTACTGAAAACCAATAATTTTTTTTCGATAATATGCCTATATTTTTGGGAAAGAAAGTTTTTGGCTTTCTACTACTCCATCTTGATACAAAAAAAAGAAGGATGAGGGAATCTTCCAAAGAAAGGAAGGAAGTAACTCTATACATGGATGTGTAGATCATGCAAAGAAGTAACTTTCAGACTCAAACTGAAAGGAAGTCCTCCTGAAACAGCTACTTTCATATAAACATTGAATTATACGAAAGAAAAAAATTCTTTCGAAACAAATACTTCTATATGAACACTGAATAATACAGAAGATACTTTTCTCTACTCAGTTTGAATTTCAAACATTCGTTGTGAAATGAAAATCAGATGTCATTCACATGAGTTCTACTTTAAATGAATAGTAACAAATTGCACTTACATAGAACACTGTCATCCTCACTGGTATACACCGATGTTTCGCCTTAAGTCACTTGCCCTGAGGCTCTTCAGTACCAAATTGGATAACATTATAGAAAATACACACACTTCATTCATGAATTACGATTTTTTAATGTCTGCTTATGTCATCGATGACATCGTAATGACATTCATTCACCTATTTGATTCAATCCCAGCCAAGAGGGAGCTTATTTGAATTGAAGGGTTTATATTTTTTAAGAGTGATTAATTTTTGGGAAAGAAAGTTTTTGGCTTTCTACTACTCCATCTTGATACAAAAAAAAATCTTTCGAAACAAATACTCCTATATGAACACTGAATTATACAGAATATTATACAGAAGATAGTTTTCTCTACTCAGTTTGAATTTCAAAAATTCGTTATGAAATAAAAATCAGATATCATTCCTTTCTTTGGAAGATTTCCTCACCCTTTTTTTTTGTATCAAGATGGAGTAGTAGAAAGCCAAAAACTTTCCCAAAAATTAATCACCCCTAAAAAATATAACCCCTTCGATTCAAATGCCTATATTGTTTTCACTAAATATTTCTGGTGCAATTTAAATCTCAAATTCATGGAAAAATTAACAGAATAAATGAAAATATGATGAAACAAAGGAATCATATTTGTTAGAAACTCGTTAGTTTGGAAGCCCATTGTCTAATATTGTATATAATTATTTGAAATCCCTAAAAGAGACAATACAAATGAAAAATTGTTTTCAATAGCTGAAAATAACAATTATATCAAGCAAAAAACACCCTGTAGTGAAATAACAGCGAAATTAAATGCAATACAATATCTGTCAATCGAAACGTCGTGAAGTACCTTGGCTTGGAATCTCTTAATTTTGATTTTTTGTTCAAATGTACTATTTTTTACTTGTACTTATGAGGTACTTCTGAACACTTTCCACATTATTATAAATAATACTGTCTACCCTGCATAGCAGAGAAATATTCAGTGGAAATTGATCCAAAGAAACATTCATTAATCTCATTTCGTCAGGAATCTTGGTATCTGATGGAAAATCAAACATAATGAAACCAATTTCTCGATTTCCCATCACTCTCAGCCCAGGTATATTGAGTAAAAAATTTTCTTCTCTGAATGTATTTTCCTCAATGTTTGTAAAACAATCTATATATTTACCTACATACTACTGAGACTATCTCGAAAAGAGGTTTACATTATTATAATTATTATATATTTTTATCTAATAAGGAAAGTATGTAACAGCATCTTTTATCTTTTTACGATCTTTCCTTTGTCTTTTGATATATATGATGGAATTAGTCGATTCTTGATAAAAATCTATAAAGTATTCAAAAAACACGTTACTGTGTGATTTTCATTACACAGTTTTATAAAAAAGCGTTTCGATATACAATAGCTTCTTCAGGGGTGTCTGTACCTAAATATAGACTATAAGTATATCCTCTGAAGAAGGTATTATTTAACTTGAAAGGGGTGTAGTTTGTAGGTTTTGGCTTCCTAATTATCCATCTTTATACAAAAAAATGTGAGAATTTTTCCACTATTTCTGTATGGAGATGAAGTAGTGGAAAGCCTAAACCTTTTTTTCCCAAAAATTTATCCTGCCTAAAAATATACCCCTTTCAATCTAAACAATATCCTTATGGCCGGGTTTGAATCGAATAAGCGAATGAATGTCATTACGTGTCATCGATGACGTGAGTACCTATATATTAACTCATTCTTGACACAAGGTTGTCATTTTATGAATGGATTGAGTGCTTTATCGGGTGGTGACGAGGCAATAAGACACGTGTCTCAATTCCGAAACATCGGTGTCCGCCATTGAAGATAACAATTTGTGGGGATCAAATCGTGAGGTGTAGTTTTTGAAAATGCTATGGACCTTCATCAAGTAACGGCCGAATCAATCAGACAAAAAAAGAAGGAGAAGAGGATAACAGTGTTCCATGTAAGTGAAATTTTTCTTCTTCCATATATGATATTGCGTAGCAATCTTGTGAAAGTTATCTAATTTAATTCCAGAACGAATATTTGGAGTACCAACTAAATAGGAAAATGTATTTTTTGTATAATTTAACTACTTTCATATGAAAGTAGCTTTTTTGGAAGTATTTTTTCATTCGTGTAATATAATGTTTATATGGAAGTACCTACTTAGTTTTTCTAGAGGACTTTTTTCCAGTTTGTGTCTGAAATTTACTTCCTTGAATAATCTGCACATCTTTGTGAAGAGTTAATTCTGAAATTAATTGCGTTATTTGTTTCTTTGGAAGATTCCCACATTTTTTTCATGAATATGCTGGAGAAGTAGAAAGGCAAAAAATGTTTTTCGCAAAAATTGATCTCTCCTGAAAATATACTTTCTTCAATCTATACAAGTATTATTCCTCTGAGACCACAACTATATTCTCTGTAATTACAATAAAACTGAATGAAATGCTGATTTCTTTGATGCTCTGGATTTCTGGCGAAATACTCTTCTTATTTTTCAAAACAAGTATTGTTCGCAAAAACGGTTAGAGAAGTACATTATGTGCGAATTAAAAAAATTCAATCTCAAATGTCAGTCAAATTATCAATATGACAATAATTTCAGGTTTTTGATAAACATTTTTCTTCACTTTTCAAATTTCTCTTCATGTTACGAAATAACATTTGTTATAGGTACTTCTCAAGACCCCGAGAATAATACTAATTTTATATCATATCGAATATTTTTAATTATCTACCATCGTTCATAAAATTTAGAACCTATCTCCTTGAGTGATACTCATTTATGCATTATGTAATTTCAAACTATTTGCCTCCATATAATACCACACAAGTCACGGCGTATAGGCAACTTTTCGTACACGTTTATGTCTATATGGTGGTATAGGGCTATACACGTTTATGATGCACAGAACACTTATTGTTATTTTGTTGTAATTCTGATTGAAATAAACGGTATAGGTTAACTTAAGGAAATAGTAGTTTCATGGTATCTTTAGTAAACGAGTGTATTTGAAAATGCAGTCTACGTTAGGAAATCTACCGAAAGTTTCGTTTTGTACTCATTAATATTCCAGATTGATTAATTATTGCCAAAAGTATTTCATTCTCGAAATAACGTGCGTTATGACCTCAGTTTTCACCATTCTTATTCCAGATTGGGTCATTTCCGCTGATCAAAATACATCGAGCAGAGAGAAATAGGATTAGTGCAAACCACAACTATATTTTGATCGAGAAAAGATAGCGATTAACTTTTGACAGATCTGGAATATCATTTTAAGTTAAAGTGGTTAAGGTTTTCGCGGCCGTTTGAAACTACGACGGCCTTCAAACCCGAATGGAGGTAGTAGCACTGAAGTTTATAAGGTTAGGCCTAGAATCAGTCAACAAAACCACATATAGTTGGAAAACCACAGACTGTAAACTATAGAACCCAAACCTTGTTCTGTGGTTCACTGTAATCATCGCTCACAGAACTATAACCTAATAGTTCTGTGTCATCGCCCACAGCTGGTGGAGTCCATGTGACTTTGACAAATTTTAAGCGCTTGCGTGTTTGGAAGCAGCTTGAAAGGGAATTGGAAGTCCCCAATAGAAATGGCAACTATTTATTAGCGCAGTCGTATTCACAAGATATTGCATGTCCTACAGTTAGGTGGGAGTGGGTGAGTGAAGAAGTGGACAGAATCAGCTGTCGGTAATCTCCGAGATCTAAGAATGTTCTCTCTTGTTCCACGGTCAATAATGTGAGTATTGCATTTAAATTTATATCAGGGAGAATTTTGCTCAGTGGATAACATAGTGACACAGTTTGGGACTGTTTGATTTTTTCTTTTATTCAAAACGGATCAATACAAATAAGCGCGCGTCTTTAAGAAAACGTGTTTTGGCAATATCGCCCCCTCTTCGAGATTGAATCAGTACAGAAGGAATTTTATATTGTCCTCGCCTGGGACATCATGATTGATATAAGATATATCCAGCCTGCCAAACTATGTGCACCTGTGCTTCCTGTTCTATTTATATTTCATATAATAATAAAACTTTCTGACTGACTGATACTTATAAAATGTTGCTTTTTGTTTGGAGTGGATTATTTTATAATGAAATAATACCTATAATTACCTCCATTCAAATAATGAGTGTAGGTATTATGTCATCAACAAGCAAAAAACAGTGTGACATTCAATCCTATTTAATAAAGCAATTTAGTTTGTTAGCTAGGTATTTGAATATTTACTTTATTTGAAAGTGCGTAGACGCACTTTCAAATCAAACGTTATTGTTCAATGTTACATGACAAATCATGTAGGAACTAACTTTTTTACACTATATAAAAACTATTAAATACAAATCAATTTACCGAAAGTAACTCTTATAATTTAAAAAAAAATTAAATACTGTGTGAAAGGTGGAATGAATATTTAGGGCAGAAACAAAAGGATTTCAAAAAACCAATCAATAAATTACCTAATCATAGGCCGGTCAAATGCAAGAAAAAATAGTTGACCTGAACACTGAGAAAATATAATAAAATTATTTTCATTTAACACACCTTTAGAACTTTCTGTTGTAGAACAATCTAATCTCGCAAACAGATTTGAAGAATATTGAATAACTTACTTCTTCATATAAATTGAAAATTCGGTGGAAATTTGATTTTTTGTTAACCCAGAAAACTGTGTTTTCTATTCACGATAGGTAAGCTTGTTGAGAAAGAGTTTTTAGCTGTCTACTTCTCCATCTCTATACAAAAAAAAATCATTCTTGAAAATATACTTCTTTCAAATAAGGTAAGATTTTATTTTGATGTTGAACCTGAACAACCTCCCGTATTCCAGACGGGGTACAAAAACTAACAACCATTTGAAATTGAATGTTTTCAGTTATTCGCATTTTCTTACAAATTTTTACACAAAAATATCACTGTTGATTTTTAAAAAAATGCTCAAAGGTATTGTAAACTCGAAAGATTTTTTTCGGTTTCATATAAAAAAAAATTTACAGAATATTACGATTAAAAAAATTTCAACATATTTGAACCACAAATATTGTGAAAAACGAAGACATTTGCTAATTCTTTCGAAAAGCGTCCTGACACACTCACTGATGTGAGGTGTTACTTTTGATTCATTCCTCTCTTTCAATAAAGATATTGACACTATTCTGACAGCTGCGTATCGCATGCATGGATTCTCAGTTAAAAATACAAAATACTTCAAAAAAGCTTCAACATTGAAATTACTTTTTG
The DNA here is from genome assembly GCF_025532065.1 of Leptinotarsa decemlineata. NCBI lineage: Eukaryota > Metazoa > Arthropoda > Insecta > Coleoptera > Chrysomelidae > Leptinotarsa > Leptinotarsa decemlineata. Next base: position 5,347,243 of record NW_027412704.1, on the reverse strand, counting down.
TTCTATCTAGGCTGGAATATGCATCTGTTGTTCATATCATATCCTACTGCAGGAATACCCTATTATGAATTGCTTGAAACTCACAATTTTTCTAGTCTCGAGGTAAGGCGTAAATATTATTCATTTTTTTTATTCAAAATCATAAGCAATAGCATTACCTGCTCTCAATTGTTAAACATTTTGTATCTCAACACTCCGCGAACAAATGTAATGAAAAAATCCCCAATTTATACAATGTGCGATGTCTCTAATTCTGTTAGTCGTGTCCTACAAATTATTTTATACAAATCGAAAGACATTTCTTAGCTAACTGACAGTTCTGTTTTTATTTTTTTTTTTATATAGATTCACAAATTATATTATGGAAGTACTTATTTGTAAATGCCACTGTTTCTCCCTATTCTGTAATTGGGTTTCATTCTGTAAAGTGGTGTATGAAATAAATAAATAAATAACTGTTTAGAATATGATTGTAAAATTGTGGATCATGATGAGAACTTTGGAAATCAGCGTCATTCTTGAAGTCATATTATTCAACGTGTGGTTTAACACGTTTTGTCGGTCGGGATATTCCATCCTTGAAAGTGAATGTTGACGTCCAAGGCCAAAACGGACGACTTCCTAGTATCGGCTTATGTTGAACCCACTCATCATACATTGTATTATTAGCGATTGGATCAACCGAATCAGATAACACCTATTCTCCGACAACTCTAAGTAACAATTTTTGACGAGAGGATATGCATTCTTCGGCTGAAATATTGAGTAGGATACCCATTCAGTTGATCAATATTTCCCACCTTTCCTACAGAGTCGTTTTCGCTAATGAAGTTCAGAAAACTACTGCTTTCCCAGTTAATACTTCGACGGATATTGAATTACACCCAGAAGACATTTGTGACATTACTTACAAAGACTATCCCTGTAGATACATACCGGGTGTTCGAAAAGTCTCAGTACGGGCTAGTGGAGACAACTGCATATGTAACATAACAGGTATTGAAGAAAAAAATAGTCCAGTCATCCTAGTAAGTTCACCTCGGAATTTGAGATATAAAACTATAAACTCGTATGAACTTGTATTTTGACATACTGAAAGTTGTCTACATTTGGGTGGGTGTATGCGACTATTAAATTCTTAGGTAAGAGGCCACAAAAATCTATGTTTTGCAGTTTTGCAAATATCTCGTTTTCTATGGGGTTTTCGCTGTTTCGAAAACCCACTCATACGGGACAGTATCTGAACCACGAATCCAACCACCATCAATGGATTAAAAGAGGAATCATCAAGACTCTATTAGACCGTGCTTTTGGGCTTTGTAATACGAAGGAAGGTCTCGAGAAGGAACTAGACATCATCAAAAATGATCTTCAACGGAATGGCTACTCCAAAGCGATGGTAGAAAAGACTTTGGCTATAAGACAGCAGGAGCCTCGCAAGGAAGAGAAGCCGTCACAACCAGTGCTTGCACTTCCCTACATCAGAGGATTATCGGAGAGGATAAGAAGAATTGGTTTCAAGTACAACATCAGAACCTGTTTCAGATCCGGTAACACTATCCGTAGCAGCCTCACGAAAACCAGGCCACCAAACGCGGACTGCGATTCCAAGAATTGCATTTACTGGATACTCTGCGAGTGCGGAGAATCATACATCGGTGAAACTAAGAGACCATTGAAAGTTCGCATTGCTGAGCACAAGAAACACACACAGCGAGGAGAAACCAGCAAATCCGGAATAGCAGAGCATGTTTGGACTCATCAACATAACATCAAGTGGGCTCAAGCTGAAATCATCCACAAGGAAGAATACTGGTTTAGGAGAAAATTCAAAGAAGCCACGTATATGTTGTCCAACAATATATTTAGCCAAGCTAGCGTAGAGATAAGTAACATATTATGAAAACCTCTAATCAAGCGGAAAACGACCAACTCCCGCCAAACGGTCATCTCCCGCTAAAACCAATGAAGCGGAGAGAGGGAACAGGGGATAGGTGAAAGCTTGAATGACCTATAAATAGTCAGATCTCAGAGGACTGAGTCCAGTTATTACCCGAAGACGATTGTAGATACTAACAATCGAAACGTCGTGACGTAACTTGGTTTGGAATCTTTTTTAATTTTCATTCTTTGTTAATAATATTTTTAATTTTTTAATTTTCAGCTTGTATTATTATTTTATTTTTTTGTTGTTGCTTGATGTTATTTCTTTGTAATTTCAGTTTTTTGTTTAATAAAATTGTTATTTTAGGGTTAATATTTTTTAATTTTTCACGGATTCTTTCAGGAATTTCAAATCAATTTATATTATATTAGACAATGGAAGTCCGAACTGATGAAATACAGAATTAGTATTATTTAAAACTGATCGGTATAATTGCTGAATTGTAATTCTTCCTGTCATTTTTTTGCTCTATTTTTTATTTATCTAGGTTTTGTCACTTCCTGTTCATGAATTATGTGATATGGCAATTTTTTTTATATAAGTACATAACTTTTTTCATTCAGTGTTTTGAAAAATACGGGGGGTATTTTCAAATGTTTTCCTGGGTACCAAACAGGGTAAGAAAGACCCTGTTACAATAGAAATTATTAGTGATTTTCAAATTTTATCAAATGTTTGTTCCCTTTCCGTTTGCCACTGCAAAGATTGAAAGGGATTTCTTGAATACTCGAACACTCGTTTTGGTCTTTTTTTTCTAGTCGTGTACAGTTTTATTCCAAGTTTTCAACTAGCACGTGTACAGTTGGTGATGCCAAAAGGTTTGGCGATATAGAATGTGTCCCAAGGACGCCTGTAGTTTTATTGAACTGCCAAGTTCAACATAATCATCATTATGTCGTACGTAACTTTACACCGGAAATTTCTGATGATATATTTTCCCACAACAATGTTGCATTAACTAAATGAATATGAATTATTTTATGGATAGCGAGATAATCATTGAGATATTTCTATTTATCGAATGTCGAGTGGCAAATGAAATACCTCAAATATCTGTTAAACAAGGTTATTCAGTAATATTGTTATTTCCTAGTCATATTTGCACCGATCACGAGTAAAAGCGAAACAGTCAAATACCCCTTTCGTGTCTCAATTGCTATCAGAAATATTTCGTAGAAGATTTGTTCACTATGTACAAAATAGCTTTGCAAAGAACTGATAAGTTCAAAGTATTTTGGGTGGTATTAAATTTGAGTTTAGAAGTATTATACCTTGATTTTATCCATAATTTGAACTTCGAAATAAATTCAAAAGTCAACCAATTTTAGTATCCTACAGTACCTACAGTAATCCACATCCTGGATTACTGTCGACCACTCTGGGGCTAATCTTCGAGGCTTTAACCTCCGGAACGGAATTTTGAAACTCTTCCACCAATGCGCTATCAATGTCATCTATGCTTTCAAAATGATGGCCCTTTAAAGATGTCTTTGTTTTTAGGAATAGGAAAAAATCACAAGGAGCTATGTCTGGCAAATATAGAGGCTGGAGCATGATTACAGTATGATTTTTGACCAATAATTGTCGAGCATTCGAAAAAAAAAATCATGGCAGCAACCAATCGATATGCCAAAATCATCAGCTACTTCTCCGATTGTGATTCGGTGATCGTTCATAAACTTTCAATTTTTCCACGTTTTCATCGGTTGTTGATATGCGAGACGTTCATAATCTTCAAGGTCTTCGTGGCGATCTTGGAAACGTTTAAACCACTCATAACATCTTGATTTACACATAGCAGATTCACTACCAAGTAAACAATGAATACAGCTGAAAATTTTATCATACTTCAAGGACATAATTCCAACATATTAAAAAAAAAGTTCGTCATTTTCTACACATACCTCGTATATAATTTTTTAGGAAATTAAAATCAACTTAGTTGTGGTCATTGATTCCTTTGTAATTTTCAATATTACACTTATAATATTTGGATCAATGATTTTCCTATCTTTGGGTTTTGAAGCAGAACATTTTTTTCTGAATTGTTTAAAAAAAAGCCACAATATACTCCGATCATTAGTGTGTTTTTACCTATTTCTCGAATTTTTTTTTGTTCCTCATTAGACTTTAGATATAAATTACAGACTTTTAAAAAATTAAACAATTCTTATGAATACTGTTAATAGTCGGCCAGTTTTCGCTAATAAAACTGAAATTCAGCTAATTTTGTTTTATGGTCAGTCGTAAATGGAATCTAAAAATAATATGGCTATTTCAACAAATATTTCAATTGCCTCAAACGTAGTTTTCCGAAATGAATAATTCCAAAATTAACACATACGTACAATTATATAAGATTTAATGAATCTCTTGCTAATCTGAATCATAATATATTGTTTTCAGTAAGTGACAAAAAGGAATTATGAAACGGAAAAAACAATAAAATTAGACCACGAGGCTATTCTCTGGTTTGGGAAGCTCATAAACGGTAATTGGTAAAATGTCGGTTACACGAGTATTGTGGCAAAGTAGGCTATTTCAGTGAAACAATTGAACGATACCGATAAAATCCCTGGCTTCATAAATTAACGAGAAAAACCGAAGAATCTAAATTTTATTATTTGCTGTATCTTCTTTATTTGTCATTTCCAGAAATGATGAGAAATCGGTTTATACCACGAAATCTACTATCGGAATAGGTTTATAAAACTTTTGTACAAGGTATGTCCGACTTGGCCATCCTTCAATTTTGAATACGGACCTGCACTTTGTCCTGCCTTTATTTTATAGGCAATATTTATTGTTTTTCTTGCAGTTCACAATATATCTATACAATTCCATTAAAATATAACTTCGTATATAATAATGCCCTTTGGAGTCAATTGATGCAATTACTTTACCTATAATTCCAAAATAGTAGGCACTAAATTCTCAGGCGGTTTCATTTATGAAAAAAACACGTTGTCTCTTATTCTATGACCATTCAGCTGCGTATGTATGATTTAAATAGAAGATCATAAAATATTGTAATGCAATATTTCTGAGAATTTAGTGGAATTTTGGTATAGGTCATTTTCGACCTCTCCAGATAGCAAATAGAACATAAGCATTCACCATTTCTTCTAATAACAAACTAGAGGTGAACATAATAATCCATAAATGGGCGGGGCCGTACTTGCCCAATTTGCCACAATATTACCTTTGCTGATTTGACCACCCTTCATATTAGGTTAGGTTAGTATAGGTTAGTTTAACTGAGGTTAGGCTAGGTTGATAGCACCCGGGCATTTCGGTATGAGAGTCGCGTTAGGCTATTTGAGAGGTGTACAATAAGATAGTGATAACAGCTTTTCGGGCAGTTCTTCTTTTTCGGAATACACTCTTGGTGAAATGTCGAATTTTTGCGATTCAAGATCCGAATCGCATTGCAAACGATTCCTGAGAGTCAGTCCAATTAGTCGAAAAAAGTGTTTTCAGGATTCCAAAATTTTTCACTCCTCAGTTGGATTGGGGTGGGTTTGGGGTTGGGCCAATTTGGGGTCGCCTTGGAGGTTGGGTTGAATTTAAGAAATAAAATGGTCGTTTTTATTGGAAAAAATATGTGGGTTAGTCTTTAAAAATGCGATTATTCAGTATTTGGAAGAGAAATTAATAAAAAAAACACTTCGTCATACAGAAAGTGCATAAAATATGCGTTTTGGTTTGTTTTCAATAGCAAAAATTCTAATAAAATTATAATTTTCAGTCAACAAAAGCACAAATGATAAGAGAAAACGTCGTTTTTTATCATAAAAAAGTGATTTTATGCTCTATATATATTTGCGAAGAGATCCAGCAATAGGCTTCATCCATTAGGGTGTTGCGACACCGACGCCGTTTTTTTTAAATGGTAACCTAGATTTTTCGATTCGTTTTTGGATTCTGCATTAAATTCTGAATTCAGACATATAGCACACTTGCAATTTTCCTAGAATACTGATGAAAAAAGGCAATTTTATTGCATATTATATGAGGGCCATGAATAAGTCAAAATGAATGCAATAATACGATTTCAATGAAATGAATCCATCAGTTATGATTTCATTGTCTGTTCAATTTTATCTAGTTTTCTGTACAAATCAAAATAAATGTTTCAAATTACCAAAAAATATATTACTTTGACCGTAACTTGACTAACATGATGATAACGAAATCAATTAGCGATAACAAGAATCATTTTAGTTAGTGTTCGAACTGCCTCCCTTCACGTAGTATACACATATTGCATCTTTTTAGTAATTCCCGATTCGTGACAGCTAAAAGCGTCTCGCGTTATTGAAGCACAAACATTTGTGATACTATTTTCCAAATCGCCTACATTTTGTGGACGTCGCATATAAACTGAGTCTTTGATATATCCCCACAAAAATAAATCTAGTGGAGTAATATCTGGACTTCGAGCTGGCCATGGTATTGGACCCTTATTTCCAATCCATTTCTCATTAAAAGTATCATCCAAATATTGGGTAACTATTCTATTATTATGTGGAGGTGCCCCATCTTGTTGAAACCACATATTCAGTCGAGTTCGTATTGATAAATTCTCCAAGATATTCGTCAACACATGTTGTAGAAAAACCAAGTACCTCTCCTCATTGAGAATTCCTTAGAAAAAATGAGGTCCTATCAAATAACCATCAATGATTCCGCACCAAACATTAACCCCCCAAACAAACTAAAATCTCGTTTCTTGCACCCAATGAGGGTTCACGTCAGACCAATAGTGACAATTAAGTATGTTTATTGTACCGTTGTTATGGAAACGGCTTTCATCTCTCCATAATATTTTTTTCAGAAACTGACCATCATCATGAATACGGGTGGACAACCATGCTTTTTTTGAATTCTTACTTGCTTCGCCATAAATACATATCATATCCAACTTTTCTACAATTGAAAATTGAACCATTTTTCAATTTTACGAAAAACCAACACAAAACTGAATTTACTTTCGTCAAATCTGACAGGTCTTCTGACAGATCGATAAATACATTATTGCAATGATGAATACTGATGAAAAAAGGCAATTTTATTGCCTTTTACTCCCTCACGTCGTGAGGGAGTAAACAAGATCGAGTTTCAAGTTCTCCAAACAAATTGAAATCACTTTTCACATTTCTCAACCAGAAATGCTGCTTTGGAGGAAAAAACATTATTTTTCATTAATTTATTTAATTGATTTTTATTTAATGTTCTGTGTCTATTTAGCAACTATGAGAATTGGTCTTGAAGTAGGAATATTTGATAGCACCAAATAATTAGGGTGTCACTATGCGAAAATCGACGTTTTTTTTGCATCCATTTTAATAACCTATAGAAATAATTTACATGGCAGAACAACCTTTTCCGGGTCGCCAACTCAGCAATGCAATCTAAATAAGCAAAAAAAAATAATGATGATGATGTCGACGAAAGCCGTTTTTGTCTGGTCCTGATTGACGAAGGTGTTACCGATGAGGAAGTTATCGAAGTGCTTGAAGAGGTGGTAGTTGGTTGGCGACAGGTCTGGGATCCAAAAAAGGATTCTTTTGGTGGCTCAAAAGCAAAGAAGAACAGTTTCTGTCGATTGTTCAAATCGTGGAACACCCACTTTTCAAGCTGACCTTTCCAATGCGTTTGGAACGTAACGTAAAAAGAGTGGTTACAAATAACGTTACAAACATCGCTGATGTTCAATAAAACCCATCTTATAATAATTATGTTTGCATCAAATCTAATCTATTTTGCCAGACCATAATTATGTTTTTTATCAATTTCACACCAGTTCATTATTATATGATGAGTTATCCATTTTTTTTCTATTCATCAAATCTGGAATTAGTATTCCAGATAAATAATCGATCGATAGTCGTTAATTATGTTTGATCACCTCTTGTAGTTGATACATGTTATCATAAAGTACACTGTTCATCTGTTAGCAATATTAAAATCAACTTCAGCTACATCTATACAGTTGGCAAATTGCCAAAATTGATTATTTCGGGGACCAAAATAAATTATATAATGAACGGAGGATTTATTTTGGAAGATACTAGTATCAATTATACAGGGCTTTTCATGATGAGCGTTAATTAGCCGTTTCTGGCAAACTATTCAACAGATCAACCTGAAAATTCCACAGTATGCATAAGTCAATATGACCTATATGCCTTAAATAGTTTAGACGAAGCGGCATTGTCGCTTCTACTATAAAGTAGCGGCTTCTTTGATTTTTCAAATGGAACACCCCGTATATAATATCATATTATGATTGATGATCACTTTGTCAACAATTTCATAAACTATTTATAAAAAGCCCTGTATAGGATTTTCAACACAAATGAATTGAATGAAAATTTCAAGTTTTGTACAAAACAATTGAAGGATCACTACTTTATTATGATTGTTGTAATACACAACAAAAAATTGTTCAATAATTTACCAAGCTTTCTTATTAGTCAGTGGGCTATGCTTGAAGACTGGCAGTAAACAAATCTAAAGAAATGAACTTTAAACGTTCAAGCCAGTCTCTGATATACCTACACAGTAGGTTGAATGGACTGAGGTCTATCAGAAAACCGATTTTCAATTATGGAGGATTATTGACTTTAGGTTGATGATGGCCACTATCTTGCACTGACGAGTGGCTAATGAGCCCGAAACCGGTCTGCAAGTGTGCCCGTTCCAAAATTGAAGGTCGACTCTTTAAGTTGTATTGCCAATTGCATATGCAGGAAAATTTTCTGTGAAGATTCCTGCACTGAGGCCTGTCGGATATAATCCAACGACGTTTGTGGTATTAGCCAGTGGAGTAGTTGTTTTCTGATAAGCGTCAGTCCATTCAACCTACTGTGAATGTATATCTGAGACTGGCTTGAACGAGACTGGCTTTAGATTTAATTTATAAAGCATTTGGTAGCCATTTACTTTGCCTTTCCAGCTAATATAACATATAATAAGTTTTTTGACTGTTAAAAAAGTTACAAGCTCATATAGAATTGATCGTTCAATTATTTGGTTTTTATCAGCTTTGTATATAGTTTCTATATAAAGCTGTTGGCATTGTCATGGTAAAAATAATTCATTTATTTTTACATTGAAATCTAGGAAAGAGTAGAAGAGCCACACGTTTTCATTATTTGTTTCCTGGAAATTGTGACTTTAAAACTCGAAATTTCGCGATTTAAGTCGAAATTTGGAGTTTTGTTTTGAATCTTTAAATTTTGACTTTGATCTCGCAATTTCGACCTTCAACTCTAATTTTGAGATAAAAGTAGAAATTTCAAGTTTGAAGTCGTACCAGCACCAGAATCGTTGCATTTATTAATTTTTTGACAGTCAGAGCAGAGGACTCGGATACTTTTTCTAACCAAACTTACAGCTGAATCGTGAACATTATACGACTTCATAATATCTTTGTGAATAATATTTCCTGGTCATCAGAAATATCTACCTACTACCTGCACCTTTTCAAGCCCTTCACGTCGGATAGAAAACTGGTACCTGTTGAATATAGCCTTGAAAATTATATTGTTAAGTTCAGGGTATTCTTTCAATTATAATTTGAGTCGAGGAAGATATTTTATGCAACCATGTTGCCATGGACTATTTTTCTTGGATTTGGTGCATTTTTCATTGACAAATAATGATAATTTATAGGATCTCCAACTTTTTTGTGTTCGTTTATTTATGATAGCACATATTTTGGTAACTGGAAATTGAATTCTGTTAAAATTTATAATAAAAATAATAATAAGGCGCTTATTAGGATAAAATTTAATAAGTTTTTACTGAGATATTACAGTTTAAATCAGACTCATAAAAACTGACATCACTTTTGAAACAACCCAACCTAATACATACCTGTTATCTCTCATTTTGGAAATATAAGTTTTCAAATTTATTTTGAAAAGGGAAAACAGTATTGAATTCCCCTGAGTTACAGAATACAAAATATAATTGTAAAGTAATTAAAAACGTACCTTGAACGTAAGTGTATTGCATTTATAACTGATTCATTTCGCCACGTAGGACGTATTTATAGGAAAATAAATAATTATGTAGTTTGAAAATAAAACAAAGAAAATAAAAGTTCTTTGTGGAAACTGCTTACTACCGTATGTAGATTCACCATAAGTCAGCATTGATATTGATCTTATTTAAATATGTCACCATTGGTATGAATATACTCATATGAACATACTCATATGAACATACTCATAATTTTATTGGGCCCCACAGGACATATTGCGGTGTATCCTTTCCGAAGCTCTGGTTTTTCAGATATATTCCTCACAGTCGTAGGGGTCTGTGTGGCATGGTTAAGTTGTTAGAAACGCAAGAAACGAAGACGAAAATTTAATTTTTTTTTCAGTTCTCGGTCAGCGGTTGCAGGCCAGAAAGCGGCATTGTTAGAAGGTTTGAAGGTGCTGAAAGATGACGGTCAACAAAAGCGCAGTGTCACAGGAGACATCATTTCTCCAGGGCAGGTTATGGGCATTGAGCATCTCAGGGATCCTCGCCTAAATAAGGTAGGAAAATGTATGTAATTTTTTATTTTTTGCTTTTTTGTGAAAGGGGAGTTGAATTAAGTCCGTCAAGTTCTTAATTGAGTCGTGAAGAACTATTTCGCAGGTCTGCAGTTCACCAAATTGTTTACAATAAACAATACTCTTACATGAAGGCTGAAATACTTGCAGGTGAGCCTGCCAGATTAGAATCACGAACACATTAATCATTTCCGACAGAAAAAATTCCAATCTCCACTCTTTATGTATGAAAAAATGTTACATTTCTCGCAAAACTGTCGGCAGAAATTCTTGCAGTTCTGCCTTACTCGATAGGTGGTGTTTGGAATTCTGTCGGATATGATTATTCTGGCCGAGATTTATATCTGAGAGACCCAACGTGCAAGAATTTCTGACCACCTGCAAGATTCATTTTCAATATAATGAAATTTCCTATTTTTTCAAAACCTGATAGATGGAACTTTTTTCTGTCGGAAATTATTAGTCTGGTCGAGTTCTTTATCTGAGAGGCCCGCCCAGCAATGATTTTAGCCTTTCCACAAGATTACAAGCAATGTTTACTGAGACCTGCAAAATAGGTAGACCCAATTGAGTCCGGAAAATAGTTATAAGCCTGTTTAGTAGTTTTGTGGTATTGACGATTATTCGAGAACTTGGCATAAGTTTGAGTCATTTTTGTTTTATCTGGACTTCTTTACTGATTTCTTTACTGAAATACTTACTTGTTTTGGAAATAATGCAGGAAATTTAGAGCCCGTAATCCCATTGTTATTTTTGTACCCTTGTTTTTCACTCCCACTATAGGGTGTTCTTCAAAAGACACCCTCTGATTGCAAGTATTTAAGTGCAGTAAGCAGCAAATTCAATAGTTCTCCCAGATGTTTCAATAATGAATTTTGTCTGTCAATCAAGATGAACATAAGTTAATTTTATAGTTAACTCTTTTTTGGAAATATAGTTGACGTTTCGAAAAATTTATTTTTACCATTTTCAAAATCTTATCACCTCACTAACTTGCCCCAATCATTCTTACGTTTACTTGGAACCACAGTCAAAAAATGGATAATACCCAGGTGACATATTCGATACACAAAGGAATCGTTTATATTCGACAAACCATTAAACTGGTTTAATTTTCTTGAAGATGATCACTTGGTGATCGAAACTCGTGTCGAGGTGTTACAATAACGATTTGGTGTTGGGAAAAAATTCCAATAATATTTACCTTTGAAAGTATCTCAGTTTTCAGATTTATCTCGTCTCCACATAAAAAAATATTTGTTGCTAATAAACTCCTTTACCAAAACCGTTTTTATCGACTTATGGGTGGTTATTTACACTTCTAGGCGCGGAAAAGCAAACAAGTGGTATGTGTCGTCGTAGTTAGCTATTTTAATCGTCGCTGAGCTGATCTAATTCAATTTCACGTTATGAAACCGATCTGTTTATAGCCAGGAACTTGGGGTAAGCCATTTCCCTTGTACGAGATTATTACGTAGCGGGGCATTTGTGTGATGTACTTTGAAAATTTGATAAGCCACTTCTTACATCTTCTGGAAAGGTTCCTTTATCAACCACCATAGATGTTGAAATTTAAATAATTATTTTAAAATCTTTAGAATCATCAATTTTTTTTCAATTGGCCATATCCCTTCAAAATTTTCAAAGTAATCCATCTTGCGTTTGCTCAGATAAGTATCTGAGTAAAGTCGAGTACTGTAAAGTTACAGTACTCGACAAAATAGTGAGATGCTTCTATACAACTCTGGCGGAGTTTCTCCACCATAACGTCTGGTCAGACGAGATTTCAAACAGAGTCCTTTTCTGCATCTCAGCATTATCCGTTGTGCTCAGAAATACTTGAAGGTACTCGTATAACTGTGGCACCCAGAAACCGGAGGCATAAGGTTACCCATTTGTTTCATATGGATGATCTTGAACTTGATGCCTCTGAAGAAAAAGCTCTCCATCAGTCCTTAAGGATGGTGGAACAGTACAAGCATGCTTTTGGTATGAAATTAGGGGTAGACAAATGTGCAACGGTCTATCTCAGAAGATGATGGTGCAGGGATTGCGAAGAGGAAGCATCCTACGCCATTCGGATGCTGAAGAGATGTATACTTCCAACGGGGTGGATCAACGCCACTTACAAGAGATAGCAGTAATAAAAAACGCTCTCTTTTCCAATAATTAACACAAACTCCGACAGATCTGGTCATCAGAACTGTCGAGGAAAAACAAAGTTGCTGCCACGAATATGCTTGTCATTAGAGTAGTAAAGTGGATTCAGAATCAGTTGTATGAACACGGAGTAAAGATCCGAAAAATGATGAATCTTCATGAAAGTTTGCATCCCAAATCGTCCGTTCCACGGTTGTACTTTCTCTGACAAAACAAACGTGGACTTCTTGAGTGAGCAGGAATTAGAGCATTTATCTTTGAAGCAGCTGCCCGAGCGGCTGATGTTCTGAGTTTAGTTTTGGACACTAAACGAGGTGACCACAACTCTGTCAGCGAGTTGCAACCCGTTTAGTGAAAGGGCCACATAAAAATCGCGAAGATCACTTCACTCTTGGGGTACATAAGGATACGTAAATGCATGGGTTTTTCTTTAACAACACCTGACCTTCGCATTCCTCAGTTCGAGTGGATCTTAGTGGGAACCAGGGGTTTATCATGGCCTGCCAAAATGGTGTTTTTGATACCTTAGTCTACCGTAGTCGCGTGATGGTTATAGTCGTAGTCCGTGGCGCCTGAGACCCTAATGCAAAAGCATTCTGCATGTCCAGCATATGAGGTCTCGGCCTGTGTCCATCTACATAATCGAGCACTTGAGAGAGACCTGTTGTGGAGAATGAGAATGCCGAATTTATTGGAACTCCCCACCCATTTCACACCCTCGGGTTGATGCAAGCTAATAAGCCTGATGTTGTCCTCTTCGGCCATCAGAGTAAGACGATTTTCTTCGTGGATTTTTCAGCTTGGGTGAGGCGAATATTGTTTTAAAAAGGAAATAAAAACAAATAAACTGATATCCTCACTTCGAGCTCCGCATACTGTCCTATCTACTCTGCTGAAATAGTTTTTCTGATTGTTAGAGTCGTTGGGGTCGTTGGGAAAGCCACACACACCACTACTAGTCTCTCATGTCGTGGTGGTGCGGCTTGTGATGAATGTCATCTCTTGGGTCATCTCTTGGGTTGAGACCCTTACGGAAATCATGATGAGACCTGAGGCCTGAGGCAGATTAAGACTCCGGCGTCAAGTTATGAAACCCTCAAGCGTGCGACCACCTGAGGGTTAGGCAGATTGAGAACTCAGAGTAGTCAAACTTCTTCAAAAATAGCTCCAAAGCCGAAGCCAAAACTTCCAAAAACTAAAATATTTAGACATGGTTCAACCAGGACTGCAGATATATGGTGATATGTATATTTAAGGGTTCTGTGCCACCCCAATTGAAATTTGTCACCTCAATTGAAATGTCTGTGACTCAAAATTGAAATAGAGAAATTTAGATGAGAATATTGAATCTTGGGCATGGTTTCACACAAAAAAAGAATCAGATACGTAACGGGAATACCGTAGTTTTTTTTAATAGATGTGTTTAACTACAAACGGTGCGCAGTTCCACCCACGTAATGTTTTTGTTTCGTGTAATTTGTATTTGTATTGGTTGTCAAGTGACTGTCAGCAAATAATAAGCAGTGTCAAAATGGCGAGTATATTTTTTAAATGCCATTCTGTTTGTACATATGTTTTTTGTGAAATAAAAAAAATAAATATAGTGAACTTATCATATACCTAAGATTTTCATCAAGTACTCAACGGTCAATTCCACCATAATGTATAGTGTTCAATTTTTATAATCACCCGAAAAATGTCTGTGTGCTCGAAAATCAATATACCTAATGTATTTTTTTCAAGGCAGTATTGACCAAATACAGAAAACTCTAGTCTCAGTATTGCTGTTCTGATATGTTTTCGCTGCCATTTGTTATATTGAAACAAAATTTTGGAAAGATCAACGGCCTCCATTTGTTTTTTGTTTGATATTGTTCTGCGTTAGGTACTATTTAAATATTTGAAATCATTGAGTTATTCAATTATTCGAAAAAAAAATGATTAAAATTGAATACAAGTCACCAAGTTTCCCGCCTCAAATTGTTTTTTTAACGGTTTTTGGCGACACTGAATAATTATACCACAGTAAAAAGCTACCTTTACTGTGGTTATGCCCTGGACATTCACCCTGGAACCGGCTCTGCCGAAGGTCCTTCAAATTTAACCTTGTGTTCGCAAAGTATATTTCATTCTGATTATGAAACGTGCTACGTATGCTATTAGCATGACAAAATTAGTGACGACTTTATATATTTGTTTATTTTGAAATATTTAGTCATATTTTAAAGTAATTCTTATGTTGACGGAAATAATCGACTTGTATTACGTTGGCGCTTATATCGATTAAGTATTTACTGAAGTATTACAGTAGACCCATAAAAACGGACAAAACTATTGGAAAAACTAATACAGGTTGGAGTCATATCAGGTTTGGAGTCATACCAGTTTTGGAGTCATATCAGGTTTGGAGTCATATCCGGTCATATTTCCCGGTTTCTTGCTTTGTATGATCGTGAATTATTTTTACTCCTTCTTGTAAATCGTTTTGTGTCTTGAAGGTTACGCTAATAACGCATTTCAATTCATTGTTCTTTTCAACAATTTTATAATATTTCTGAATTCAATAATTGAAGCAAAACACCAGTAAAATACAAAATTATTTCCCTTCTGTGATATGCTTTGAAATGGTCAGCCTCTGAGTACTAGGCCTCATTAGTTTGGTTGTGAAATATAGAGTAATACCTGAATCCCATGTTTAACTTTTTCATTTCTTTTCCAGGGTCTCGCTTTCACTTTAGAGGAACGTCAGGCACTCGGTATCCATGGTCTCCAACCAGCTCGGTTCAAAAGTCAGGAAGAGCAGCTGGAACTTTGTAGGATATCGATTGAAAGATATCAGGAAGACCTGAACAGATACCTGTACCTCACGGAACTCCACGATAGAAATGAGAAACTTTTTTTCAGACTACTGTCGGAAAATATCGAAACGTTGATGCCGATCGTTTACACTCCCACTGTTGGTTTGGCATGCCAAAAATTCGGACTGATCTATAGAAGACCCAGAGGATTATTCATCACTATCAACGATATCGGCCATGTATATGAAGTGATAAAGAACTGGTTAGTATAAGACGCTATGTATATGAGTAATGTAGTTGAATATATACCGAAAAACAATTAGTTTAGTTCCGAAATTTAGCAAAAATGTTCTTAAAGGATGTTTACTGATAGTAGGTTCATCAAGATGACATCGTAGATGCTGCGAGCTAAGGACTGTTTACATATTTCTGGTGAAAATTTGTTGATTTCTTAGAGCGCAGACATGATATACTAACTAGCTTTATGATGGCATATGAATCTATGGTCTGGTGGCCAAAGATGAAACAATATCCCGCTAATAACAAACTAAGCGAGGTGCAAAGACTTGCACTAGAGTCGTTATTGAATATTTAGCCTTTACATATTTCATAAAGAGGGGGAGCAATTACATGGGATCAGCCAAAACAGAAATTAGGGAATATGTGGAGGAACATCAAACCCACAGAGAGTAGGAATATGCGGAGGAAGCAACATCAAACATGTTGTCGGACCACATTACACGCAAATACATGTTCGACGAAAACTTTGCGATTGAAGTTTCAAAACGCAAAGAATGGAGAATGAACAGTCATCATGAGAACATTCTCGGTAGAAACACCTGGTATACATACGGGTCGGAAACCGATTGAGGGACGGGTGATGGAATTTACTTTGCAGGGAGAAATCTCAATTGAAGTTACCTGCTCGGTCAGTGCACATCATTCTTCCAGGCATCAGTCTTGTAAGGTTAATTTGAGCTGTCAACGAAATAGAAATCACTTCTTTTATTCAGTTCAGTTCTTGTAAATGTATATTCAAAACATTGCTGGACTACTCTAAAGCATTTGATCGTATTAACTACTCCCTACTTCTGGCAATACTGAAGTACCTGGGTTTTGCCTCTAGCGTGGTCACTCTGCTTGGAAATTATCTGCTGAACCGTTCTCATTGTGTCATACTCGATAACAAAAAATCGAATACCCTTAAAATAAATAATGGGGTCCCACAAGGATCGATTTTAGGTCCACTTCTCTTTATTTTATCCCACACTGCCTTCTACACAATTCGATGAAAATTCACTCAATATTGCGCTCGAACAAATGAGTCATCGTTTGTTTGAAGATGATTGACAATGTTTCATGATGAATTTCACAAGTGCGGACTTACATTGTCTACTATATAAAATGATTTGAAATCCCTGAAACAACTAAAAAAGAATAATTAAAAATGAATAGCTGAAAATAACAATTATTTTAGGCCAAAATAAACCTGAAATGAAATAATAGTGAAATAAACTACAAGTAAAAATAGAACAATTGAATAAATAAAAACAAAATAAAAATAAAGGAATGAAAAAAGAAAATAAAAATAAAAAGTGTAGAGATTCCAAGTCACGTTAGTTCACGACGTTTCGATTGTTAGTATCTACAATCGTCTTCGGGTGATGACTGGACTGATTCCTCCGAGAGATGACTATTTATAGGTCGTTCAAATACTATCACTTATCCCTGCTTTCCATTTTCCGCTTCACTGGTTCCGTGGCCAACTCCCGCCGAAACGGTCATTTCCCACATTTCCATCGATGGGGTTCAATTACCAAAAAGTGACGTCACCAAAAATTTGCGTCTTTATGTCGATGATTCTCTGCGTTTCATGCTAACTAAGCTGATACTGTTTATGGTCCGGGACTCTTGAAATCTGACAGGCAGACCTCAGAAACTGCAGAATTCGTGCATAAGACTCGTCACAGGCGTAAGGAGACGTGAGAATGTGTCTCAATACTTGGAACCACTCGGGTGGCTGAATATGGATGCTAGGCGCACACTACATTCTGCTAGTTTATTCCATAAGGTCATATCCACTGAGAAACCTGCCTAACTATTCACGAAACTGTCCTTTAGAAACGATATACAGCGTGACTCACGGTCGATGGTAGGTTAGACGTTTCTGGAAAACGCAAAGCATGATTTTTCTGAAAATTTCACCTCTCATATTTCCTTACCTGTTCTATCGATCTGAAATATTTTCAGCATTGCGGCGTTGCCACTTCCATCAAAAAGTCCTAGCAACTTTATTTTTTTAATGGAACACCCCGTATATTAATACATTTTTGGAATCGCTCTGGTATTTTAATACTTTTTTGTTAATGATGTCCTATACCTATGTCTATCTGTTTTAGAGATAAAAAATAAATTGTGCCAAATATGGTCCTAAACATAGCCTTAATTGAAATTAAGTACATCATTACTCTCAATTCATGAAAAGTTGATATTTTGATGATAGTTTGGATAAACTCGAAATATTCAAATAACATCAAGAAATCGACTCCAGGGCGGGCTAAAATTACTATTATTTCCATTGTGCATAAAAGTAGTCAAAAGTTCATTTTTTCAAATGAAACGCCCTGTATATTACTCGGTAAATTGAAAAATGATGAAAAATGCTTCAAGATGATATATCATGTCTCTATACCTAAATCATCAAGTTTTCTCAATAAAGTCGCTTTTTCTAAAAACATTATTTTTTTTTTAGCATTTGGATTTAGGTAGCAGTGGAATTATTAAGCTTATAGCAGTTTGGTTACTTTTATAAGTAATTTACAAAGAGTTATCGACGGTGTATCGAATCATCTTCCAAAATGAATGCAAATATCGATTATTCAAACGAAGTTCTTATGAAATTATTTATTATACACATGAACAAAGTGATCAAATCATTGTCAGAACGTGTAAAAAATTCAACCAAATGTATCCTGAATTAACACCAATGAACGAGAGGAAGTTTATAAGGTTACAAAATAATTTCCTTAACTATGGCTCAAAGTTTCCAGGGAACAACTGTACCAAAAATCAGTCATTTCCAGGTAAAAAGTAAGATTTTGTGATTGTAAACAAAATATCACATTTTCACAATAAATGCTGAAAATGTTGTCCATTACATTCTAAACACTTTAAAATGTTTTTTGTACGCGACTTGTGGTTGTAATATTCCGCACTATTTGCCGTCGCAATTCTTCTTTGGTAGGCACTGGAGTACTGTATACGCTTTCTTTCAAAACACCCCATAAAAAAGTCAAGTGGCGTGAGATCGGGTGATCTCGGTGGCCAATCCCACGGCCCTAAACGCCTAAACCAACGATCGTCAAAGAGTTCGTCAAGTTTCTTGGAAACTTCCCGGGTGGAATGAGCTGGCGCTTCGTCCAGTTGAAACCACGAATTCCTATATTCCTCTAAAGGCAAATTTTCAAGAAAATCGGTTAGAGTCGTCCTTAATATTTGGAGATATCTCTCTGCATTCAGTGTCTTCATAAATAAAAAAAACTAATTTTATTGTTCTTCAGAATACAGAAAACATTCAGGTCAAATTTTTATTGAAAACCCATTTCTTTGGTAACATGAGGATTATGATCGGCCCAAAAATGTTTATTCCTTCTATTGAAAATACCATCCTTCGTAAATTTTGATTCGTCGCTCCAAATTATTTTTGACAAATATTCCCGATCTTCCTGTGTATGAATCAAAAGGGATTCACAAAAATGCATTCTACGTTCGAAGTCTTCTGCTTTTAGAGCTTGAACTTTGGTAAATTTATACGGATGCATTCCGTGATTTTTCAAAATTCGTTGTACTGAAAAATGTGATACACTTAAATCTTTTTCTGCACTGCGAATGGAAGCTTCTGGATATGCATAAAAATATGCCAAAACGTTAACAGTATTGTCCTCATTTGAAGCAACAGGTTTTGGTAATGTTGAAGGCGCTTTTAACATGGAGCCATAGTTAAGGAAATTATTTTGTAATCTTACAAACTTCCTCTCGTTCATTGGTGTTAATTCAGGATACATTTGGTTGAATTTCCTACAAGTTCTGGCAATGATTTGATCACACTGTCCGTGTATAATAAATAATTTCATAAGAACTTTGTTTGAATAATCAATATTTGCATTCATTTTTGGCGATTTTTTGAAACACCGTCAATAACCATTCATCAATTACTTATAAAAGTAATCGAACTGCTATAAGCTTGATAATTCCACTGCTACCTAAATCCAAATTCTAAAAAAAAATAATGTTTCTAGAAGAAGCGACTTTATTGAGAAAACTTGACGATTTAGGTATAGGGACATGATATATCATCTTGAAGCATTTTTCACCATCTTTCAATTTACCGAGTAATATACAGGGGGTTTCATTTGAAAAAATGAACTTTTGACTACTTTTATGCACAATGGAAATAATAGTAATTTTAGCACGCCCTGTATGATATGGAGTCGATTTCTTGGTGTTATTTGAATATTTCGAGTTTGTCCAAACTATCATCAAAATATCAACTTTTCATGAATTGAGAGTACCGATGTACTTAATTTCAATTAAGGCTATGTTTAGGACCATATTTAGCACAATTTATTTTTTATCTCGAAAACAGATAGAGATAGGTATAGGACATCATAAACAAAAAAGTATTAAAATACCAGAACCAAAAATGTATTAATATACGGGGTGTTCCATTTGAAAAAATAAAGTTGCTAGGACTTTTTGATGGAAGTGGCAATGCCACAATGCTGAAAATATTTTAGATCGATAGAACAGGTAAGGAAATGTGAGAGGTGAAATTTTCAGAAAAATCATGCTTTGCGTTTTCCAGAAACGTCTAACCTACCATCGACCGTGAGTCACGCTGTATATAATCTAAATTTGAGATTTAAACATCTTTTGACTGTACCTAAACATAAAACTTCTCTTTTTCGAGGATCTTTTTCTTATAACATTGCACGCTTATATAATCGGCTTCCCATTGAATTGAAATCCCTACTACCACTTAGTTTCAAGAAAAATTTGAAGAGATTAATGCTAATCCGGTTCTCTTCTTTTATAACGTTGATCAGTTGACATCTATACATAATATGTTTTCACCATAAATATGTAGAAATCATCAAATTTATCATTATGTTTGTGACATGATTTTTCACATATAAAACATTAAATTCTCATTTATTCATTTTTTGCCTCTCATTTCTCTGCTTCTCCCCCTTCTTTTCTTTTTTTTTCTATTTTTCATTAAGTTCGATTGCAAATAATGTGTATTAATATAAGTTATCTATTACTGGTTGGATGAAAGAGCAATTTCTCTTGTACTTGAGTATCCTTTCAATAAAAGCATTTATTATTATTATTATTATTATTATTATTCATAATTGATTCGAAACAGAACACAACTCTATTATTATTATATCAATCAAGCTTCGGGTAAACTTCGAAGTTTCGGGTGAAGATACTTGTCTTCATCTATTCATCATATTACATATCATATTACATGATTTTATTGACTTTCTGTATGAGACAAAATGTTTCATGGAGAAATAATTAACAGGCCAAAGGCGTAATTCCATTAGTTGGATGCAGAAGTCTGAAAAAATGCGGACTCTTTCCTAAAAACATCTCTCATATTTATTTAGGTGAAAAACGAAAAAAAAATTGATTATCTATCGTAATGAATATGTGTGATTTACGTTTGAAGGAAGTTCAATTATATGTATCATCATTACGAAATATGGTTGGTCTATCATATTGATGCTTATGATTGTCATTGATTTGAAAAACATAAAATGTTTCTATATTTTCTCTATTTGTCAAAAATATCTGCAATTTCAGGCCCGAACCTAATGTGAAAGCTATAGTAGTCACGGACGGTGAACGTATTTTAGGTCTTGGAGATTTGGGAGCTTGTGGAATGGGCATTCCCGTCGGAAAACTCTCTCTTTATACTGCTCTGGCTGGAATCAAACCACACGAGTGTTTACCTATAGTTTTGGACGTTGGTACGAATAATCAGGTGAGAATATGTTGACAGTGCAAACTTGTACAAAAATAAAATACTAACAGAATTTGAGTCATTGAATGAAAATCATTTTTGGGGGGATCGTGATTTTTTGACCTTATTAAAGTGTAAGGGCTTTTTCAATGATCAACAATGGCGATTTATATGACTGTTTTCAGAAATTTTAAACTCTTTGCTTGTAGGAAAAACATTACTGTGCATTTTGAATGAGACGGTGAATGTATCCATTCAGGTTAACTTTAAGTCGCGTGAAAGTTTCTTCAGACTTTTATGTACTTCTCTCTCTATTTCTTTCTTTCTCGTGTTGAAGAAATTCATAATAGGTTCCATAATCGTAAAAGGATTTATAGAGCTTCCAAAAGTTGTCCAGAGATTACAGTCTGACAGTAGAAACATATTTCAATTTGAGAATTTTTTTTTTATTGTACAAATCAATTCAAAGAACTAAGATTATAAAAAAAAGGAAAGAAGAAAAAAAATCACATCAAAGGTGCTGCTTCGTTCCCTCCTGTTCATAAAAGAGCACATATGCCTCATTGCTCACAAGTGATTTTGGCGAAATTGGGAACACGTGTGACTCGTATTCATGCCACGTGCCACTATATGGGTGTCTGCAATATGCTGTGTAATGTCCGTTGTAAGTAGTCCCACTGTGATTTGAAAGTGCATATAGATTACAACGACAAGGAGCCACATTGTCTGCTGCATAACTGCTCATATCTAATCCATCTGAAGAAAAGTCAATGGAAACATTCAATTTGCCTCTGAACCTTTCCGTCGGAGATAATCTTTTCAAATGAATTACTAAAATACGGGGAAACTTATAGATTGATAAGGACTTTGTACATTTTCTCCTTTGCTTGCACCTCGAACACATTGGTTTTTCATCTACATCCAGAGTTTCCTCTCTTGTGAAAGAATCCAAGCAATGTGACAAACTCACTTGGCCAGATCTTTGTGGTATGGGAAGAGACAAATCCCAGAAAAGATCAAAGGTTACTGATGAGTGTCCACAGTGTGTGCACTTCATAGTGGATTTTAATTGACCAACGAAATAGTCTACAATCTTGGAGTTGTTCATATTCAAATATATCTGCTAGGACTCTTGTGCTTTTCCGTTATCGCTCAATTTTTCGTCAATCTCAGTTAAGATCGGTTCAGGTTTCTCAGTAATTTTGTTGAGGTCCTCATGTAAACCTTCTAAAAGATATCGAAGGAATTCGTGGGCGTCTTGATGGGCAGAACCCATGTATCGAGGGGCAAATCTTTGAATCTGATTTTTGAAGTAGACTGTGTTAATTACTCTATCAGATGAATCATCTGACCATAATTCTTTGATAACTTCTGCGAACGATTTGATTAAAACACCTTTCATACTAGAAATACTAGTATTGATATCTTCCATGTATGCATCCTTTTTTAGGTATTCCAGCAACCATCCCGTGTTTGATAAACATTCAATTATACTGTTCATGAAACAGGTGTTTACAAGATTTTTTAAACCATTGAACCCAAGAGTTTTGATTGAAGAATGTATCACCGATCTATTGTTGCAACTACGTTTGCCACTACTATCTTCTTCTGAGTAAACACGGATAGGATGATTCACCCCTTCATTGGACTGGTAGGATAACGAATTCGAAGCAAAACTGCTCAAAACTGAATTAGATATTAGTTCTTCTGAGGGCTGAGCCAGAGGACCAAACTCAGCCTCATTTAGAGTTCCCACTTCCTTTTCTGTCAAAGCTTGACGGTTTTGCTGCGAGTCTTCCACCAAACTGCACCACTCCAGTTCTTGCACTGTCTGTACGTGCCGATATATTTTGTTCATGGGAAACATTGATAATTCACTTAGGGTTTTTGATTGAGGAATTGTACCTAAACATGAAGCTGCATTTCCTCTTTGAATCAGAATTCAATTTGAGAATTATAGATAACTACAAATAGAATATTTTTCCTAATTTTTTATGGGTAAAATGAAATGGAACAGTCAACTGATTGGTATACAAGATATTTTCTTCGTTGAACAAAATAATTTGATGTCCAGTGGCGGATTTACCAGCAGGCTGAGTAGGCTTGAGCCTAGGGCGGCAGTTTTCTGGAGCGGCAAATTTGGGAACCGATTTTTTGCTACATCATGGAAATCAAAAAGATTTTGGCAAGACGGTTGTCTGATGTCTTACAGAAAGAAGTTTGAAACAAATTTTGCCGATGAATTGTTTGAGTGAGAAAAGTTTTTCATGTCTGAAAAGGGTAAAAAATTATCTGGGTTCGACCTTGAGCCAAGAAAAATTGAACGCCTTTGCTCTTCTTTGCATAGAGCCAGAATCAATGATTCTGCCAACAGAAGTTATTGCAAGGAACTTTTATAACTTTTTTAATTGTTCGGAAGCGCAATAAAGAATATTTATTCACGTTTACCAAATGTACTTTATTGTGTAAGTAGGAAACATTACCCCGCTCGTAAATGATTGAGCTTTTAATTGGCTCAAAAATATACCCAAAAAATATTTTGCCTACGATTTCTACGAAATTGTTGGAATTGTCAAAATAATGTAGGGCGGCAAAAACTGTTCAGCCAACACCTTTGAAAATTGGTGAATCCGCCACTGTTTGATGTTCAATCTTTACCATACTTTTATTCATTTCAATGTGTAGAATAACAACCAGAAAAGGTCACAAAAATAGTGATATTCACCCATAAAAACATGAAGCATTATTTTTGCTGTGAGCATTTAATCTATAAGCCGTTTAGATAATTATATTTTATATATCTGTGTATTATGCACGCCACTGGCAAAGTGCAAATTCTGCTGTACTATTCGCATACGTCAAGGACTTTGAATCTGGGAGAAGTAGTGAATAAATAGATGATTGAGATAAAATGCTGATACATAACTAGGTTTGTTTTAAATAATTATCATTGATAGTACAATAAATGTCATCACTTGTATAATGTTATCTGATATAAACTCGATTAGCAAAAATCATAATAAGTGGGTCGAGCTTGGATCACAAATGATTTTTTCAAGTGTGGATAAATTAGATTAATTATAAAACAAAAAAATTAAATGGAAAGGGCGGGTCTTGGGACACATCTTTTTGAAGCTCCTGATAAATGCTTCACAACCGTAGAATATAACTTCAACTACTACAAAATGGCGGAACTAAATTGACATTTAACTACACAATATTAGATAATAAGCTTGAGATCACTTCAGAAAATGCTCGAAATGGTTTACTTGAACTTCTTGACATATGAATAGCCTATCCGATATTTCACGCCGAACATTTTCGAACACACCAACGTCAATATCTCTACAAATATTTACTATTCTCTGCCGTATATCCAATATTGAAGCAGGTTCAGTTTCGTACATCTTTTGCTTCAAATAACCTCATAAAAAAGTCCAAAGGTGTCAAATCTGGCGATCGAGCTGGCCATTCTGTAGGACCTCAACGGCCAATCCAACGACCGGAAAAAGTAATATCCATCTAGTTTCTTACTCGTCTGGAGTAATGTGGTGGTGCTCTATCTTGTTAGAATACAATATCCATATCGAATTAATTAGGATTCGCTTCGAAGATTTCAGTGATGAGAGGGTCAACAGTAGTTTCCAGCATATTCAAATACAATTCCCCTGTTGAATTTTGATCAACAAATAAGAGATCCTACAATATGGTTACCCAATATTCCTGCCCAAACGTTGATTTTTTCTGGATATTGGGTATGGGTTTCCCGGAAAATGTGAGGGTTGGTGTCACTCTAATAACGGCAATTTTGTCTGTGAACATTGCCATTTGAAAAAAATTTACATTCGTCACTAAAACAAACATTGTGGAGATAGGTAGGATGTCTTGCAATGGTTTCCGTCATGATTTCGCAGAATTCTGTTCTTCGATCAGGGTCATCTTCAGTTAATTGATGTACCATTTTGATTTTGTATGGATGATACCTCTTCAAAAGTCTCCACACAGTAGAAGGAGACACCTCACAAACATTCGTGACGGAATAAGTAGACTTCCGGAATGGACGGATGTCCTGGGGGTGTTTGTTATGTATACTACCGGTAGTTGTGAATTTGGATACAAGTTTGCTGAAATATTTTCTACAGATAGGAAGATTCGGAAAATATTCATTGAAAATCCTTTCGGTCTCGTGAAAGTTACGCGTCGCACCGTAAATACAAATCGCTTCAATTTTTTCTTCCAATTGACGAGAATTACCATTCTAAAGATTGTTGACGTGGTACCTTTCTACTAGTAAAACCGAAAAGTAAATGAGAATATTCTAACTGAACAATGATGTTCATTGTCGTACTGACATTTTTTGTCGTTTTTATAAACAAAAAACAACTTGACAAACCTTATCGGGTCGTTGGAATTGCCATATGGCAGATAAAAAAAGGAATATTTCTAGAAATATGGATATTGTGTTTGTCTTCAGCAAATTATTGAAGGATCCGCCATTTTGTCGTAGTTCATATTCTAGGGTTGTGAAGTATTCGTCGGGAGCTTCAAAATGATGTGTCACAAGGCCCCCCTTTCCATTTAATTTTTTTATAGATGGCGCCCAGTTGCCATATTGAAAGTTTCATCTGTCAATTACACTTCAAAATAAAGTATTCATGTATTAATTTCATTATCCCAAATTTCAGTTTTTTGAGTTGACCCTTTAAAAAAATAATGAAAGGGGGGGGACATTAAAGAAATGCAATGTATAAGTAGCGTTCCTGTCTATTAACTGTATTTTTCAGTTATTAAACTATAAAATATGTTCACACGGTTTCCAACTTTTGAAAACTTTATGTTGTGTTACATCTTACTGAATTCATGAATATCAATTTCTCTACAGACTTTACTTGAGGACCCCCTCTATGTGGGTCTCCGTCAGAAAAGAACAACTGGAAAACTCTATGATGACTTCGTGGACGAATTCATGCAAGGAATTGTTAAGCGTTACGGCCAGAACACTCTTATACAGTTCGAGGATTTCGGAAATCACAATGCTTTCCGATTTTTGGATAAGTATCGGGGAGAATACTGCACCTTCAATGATGACATTCAAGGTAAATATACAATCATGTACTTTCAATACACAAGAACCCCATGATGCCCAATTTTTCAAACGATTTTTATCAATTCAGCCTAAACTGGAAAAATTAGGCATAGTTTTGAATTTCGCTTCAAATTTTCCCACAAATTTCGCTCCAAAACGTCATGTGATCACTGTGACGTCACCTGTTTCAAAACAATGGTATACTAATGAAACAATATGAAGTTTCGTCATAATATTTCTTATTTTCTCATAAACACATAATAGAATTGGCCGATAAAAATCTGTTCAAAATATACTTATGATGTACTGTTTGGAACCTTTGGTGTAGTACTGAATATTAGGTACTGGTTACATTAGGTTAAGAATGAACGAAATCTCGACTTTCAGAAAGGACAAAAACCAAGATAAATACATCTTAGTTCCATACCAC
The DNA here is from genome assembly GCF_025532065.1 of Leptinotarsa decemlineata. Classification (NCBI taxonomy): domain Eukaryota; kingdom Metazoa; phylum Arthropoda; class Insecta; order Coleoptera; family Chrysomelidae; genus Leptinotarsa; species Leptinotarsa decemlineata. The sequence goes on along the minus strand of NW_027412704.1, from coordinate 5,320,223 downwards.
CAATATACGAAGAACTTTGGAAAGATTTTCAAGGAACTAGGTATGAAGGTGGTTTTTAAAACAAATCATACACTGCAGAGCCTTTTGGGAAGTCCAAAAGACAAAGTCGAGAGTTCGAAAAAGTCTGGAATTTACGAAATTGAATGTAAGGACTGCGATGCAAAATATTAAGGAACACATAGCACACTTTAAATATGGAAGACCTGAAAAATCAGCAGTCGCCCATCATATTTTGCAACAAAACCATTCTATAGACTTCAGTTCTTTAAGATTAGTTAGACAAGTTAACAACAACAGGCAACTAGATGCCTATGAGAGTGTAGAAATAAGTAAACATAATAATATTATGAATAACGATAACGGACCAATACCAAATAGCATACTATATAGCTTGGTGAAATAATATTGTTGGGTTTACTGATTACTACAAAAAAACACATTGTAAAAATATATTTAGATAGGCAATATTATGAAACTAACTTTATATAGCTGAAAATTGTTGTATATATAGCTGTAACATTTAAACATATATAAGGACATATTGTAAAATAATAGAAAGGCCAATTGTAAAATTAATTTAGGGTGGTACACTTGTATGGGTGGTATTACTGATTACCTACCTGTATGATGTACCTGAATAGCATAAATAGCTTTAGTTTTGAGAAGTTTCCAGTTTTATCTTCCTCTTGAAGATGATCACTTGGTGATCGAAACACGTGTCGCGGTATAAAAATAAGGATTTGGTGTTGGGAAAAAACTCCAGTAATATTTGTTTAAAATATGTTTTTCCGTTAATCAGCTGTCGTCCCCATACGAACGACAACTCTCAGTAGTTGAGAAACTTGTGCGAGCTAAGGACAAACGAGGTCTTACTTTTTAACGTGTGATTCCTAACACGATAGTTGATGGAAATCTATTGTAGGATAATAAAAAAACATTGGATAGTATTTGCATTGCGGAGAAAGTTTTTTTTTAAATCACCAGTGATGGTGTATCTCAAATACACATCGATAGTCTGTGACAAACATTTTGTAATAATAAGAAACTATTCATATTAGAATCAGCTTCATGAAAAGACTTGATTTACCTGCACATATTTTTTTTTTCGTTTGTGAACGTATCTGACCTATTTCAGATTGAAGTTAGGTATAATTTTTTTTCAAACATTACATTTTAGAATCCCCCTTAACAGTTGAAACTACTATGTGAGATTGTAATATAATCCAGTCTTTCCCTGCTGATAAAATTGTATCTGGCTGCATTTCCATTTAGACTTTCATTTTTCATTTGTGGGTTTTAACAAACCCACAAAATGCGGGTTTTTACACTACCAACGAAAACAAGTTTTTGGGTTACTCTGCATATAAACTGGGATATCATATTGGTGAATATCACTGAAATTATATTGGACATTCTCAACTTCAATACTCCGGCTCATAGAAGATTTGAATCAGATTTTGCACCAATTCTCAAAATAATCAATGGTAGCATTAATTCCCCGGAACCCTTTATCATACGAACTATAGCCAGAATTAGTCTAGAGGTTCGGTTAGGTCCAAAGTGAGTAGGTCTATTCGACCCTCCACCGCAACCCGCAAGGGTTTATTGTAGCTCTCACCTGTTCACACTCGACCAAATAAACCCAGCTTCTTAACGAATCCGATTAGTTTGTATGGTAAGTGGTCTTTCAGGTTAGATGGTAGGCCAGTATGGCCAGGAATCCAGACCAAAGACAATCTGTTTAGTCTTCCTATCGAAGAGAGTCTTTTTTGGCAGTTTGCTACCAATTTAGACGTTGCTCGGTAGGAGCCAAGAGCTTCCAACGCCGCTTGACTGTCCGAGAATATTTTTATTGACTTGTGAGTGAGGTTGGATTCATCCAATCTCTCTGCACACAATTCAATAGCGTAAATTTTCGCTTGAAATACAGTCGCATAGGTTCCTAGGCAGGTTGATATCTCTGTCCCTGGGTCTGCGACTGAAAACACCTGCACCAGAATCGGTAGGTGTTTTTGATCCATCTGTGAACCAACAACTATCTGCTCTGAATATTTCTTTCTCACGGAGAATCCAGTCCTGTCTACTCGGGAACAATACTTTATAAGGCAGTTTGTAGTTGACAATGGGCACAAGTCTATTACCAGTCCATCTAGCGTCTCTCTCCAGAAAAATGTGGAGAGGGGGTAGATCTAGAAGGATCTCCATGGCCGCTGACGGTATGGTACTGATAGCTAGGCAAGGCTGTCTCTGTAAGCCAGAGACCTTCGCCTGGGCCGTTTTCTGTATAGTCTAGAGGTAGAACGTGATTGAATTTTGAGACTTGCAAACACAATGTGGATTTAGAATTTTTTAATTCTTTGGGGTCATTTAAAAAGACCGTGAAAAAATTTCAATTGATTGGCTTATTTTTGCCTTTTTTATTTTTCCTTTTTTGTATTTTTTCCTTATTCATATTTTTTCCTTTTTTATTTTTTTTTCTTTTTTTATTTTTTCCCTTCATCTATCTCAGGGGTCTCCAAACTACGGCCCGCGAGCCAATTCCGGCCCGCCAGTGTCATAAATCCGGCCCGCGACAGCCAATGATTTACTGTCATCAATCTGGCCCGCGACAGCCAATGATTACCTAATTGTTGTTACTATTGCTGTGATAAGTTGAATAAGAAAATATAGAATGATAATTTTATTTACTTGCTAGGTAAAACTTAACGACAGAAATGATGACAAAGAAAACTCAACTTAAGTATCTAAGTTTAAGCATATTAATAACTAACAAATAATTGAAATGAATCACAGTAAAACAAAAACACTAATGAGATTTATGTAACTGTGATTCTCCACCGACAATACTTTGTAGTTGTGGATCAATTTTACTTGTACCAATTATCAAAAGAGATTTAAAATGCTCATCGGTTAATTGAGATCTGTAAACATTCTTTGTGTACTTCATCGTAGAAAACGTTTTCTCACACAAGTAAGTAGTACCAAAAACAGAAAACAACCCACGAGCAAATTTATGCAAATTATCAAATTGTTCCAGTGGAAGACTCTTATAAAATTCCAACAAAGATGAATTTTGATATTTGTTCTTAAGCATATCACTGCACCGTAAATCAATAATTTCCATTTGGACTTCCAAGGCCAGAGTTTCATTGTCAGAATCGAGAGGATTTTGAAAAAGCCTAATTTCATTCGCAATGACATCAAAATCTGAAAAATGAGTATCAAAATTTATCTTCACAGCACTCAAAGTTTTGATTGCAAAATTGACGGGAAATTCAGTCTCTGTAGTGTGGCTAAATATTCCACATGTTTCAAAATGTGTGAAACATTTTTTACGTAATTGCGATTGAAATAGTATTATTTTCTGCCTGAAGGATTTGATATTGGTGTATAAATCAGGGAGAAGCTGATTTTCTCCTTGCAATCTCAAATTCAGTTCGTTCATATGATTTGTCAAATCGACATAGAAGGCTAACTTCCACATCCATTCACTATTTTCTAAATCGGCAAAAGGGCGCTGCTTCTCATTTAAAAAAATTTCGATCTCTGCTCGAAGTTAAAAAAAGCGCTCAAGGACTTTTCCGCAACTAAGGCAGCGTACGGCAGTATGATATGGTAAATCATTTTCTCCAATCTGTTGAATAAACCCGCGGAATTGTCGGTGATTCAGCCCAGTGGATCTGATGAAGTTAACAACTGATATGACTGGTTTTAGAACTTCAGACATATCCAAACATTTTCCGCACAAGGATTGTTGATGAATGATACAATGTAAGACTAATGGTTTTGAACCACCATCATTTTCTACAACCTTTGACACAAGTGCAACCACTCCTTTATTTTTACCATATATATTTTTGCCTCCATCAGTTGTTATAGATTTCAAATTTCCCCATCGAAGGTTCTTTTTATTAATGGCATTTTCAACTTCCTTAAGAATATCTGCCCCAGTTGTCGTGCCGTGAATACTATCAATATCAAGAAGTTCTTCATACACTTCATAGCTTTTATCTACTCCGCGAATAAAAATCAACACCTGAGCAGTATCTGACACATCCGTTGACTCATCCAATTCTAGAGAAAACCACTCATGATGCCCATTTTTGTCAGACAGTTGAGGTGATATATTTTCTGCGATGTCTTGCACCCTCCGAGCCACGGTGTTTGCTGACAAACTGACACTTTTGAATAAATTTACCTTTTCGGGACATATTTCTTCGGCTACTGCAATCAAGCATTCTTTTATCATTTAGTCCGCGTTTCAAAGCTTCAAATTTTTCCTTCCGCAAACTTCCTGTATACTTGGAGTAACTTTGAAGATGTTTCGATTCATAGTGTCGTTTAATGTTATACTCTTTGAGAACAGCTATGGTTTCATTACAAATTAAACATAGCGCCTTATTACTACACAAAATACTGAAAGTTCCATTTTTCTTGGAACGTTCTGCATTCACTGTCGATTTTTCGCTTCTTTTCCATACTAACAAATCACACATAAAAACAATAAGTCAAATCAAAATACTTTTATTGACGGGTGTTACTTTATTTCACAATAGACAGTTTCGCTTCCTTCGCCTTTCCTACGCAGACCAACTCGCGGTTGCGCCGCTAGCCTTTTTATATGCAATTATTACTGCCATCTCGAGGTGATCGGAATACACTAGCTAGAACCAGAACTTTCTCGAACCAACGCGGTAATTCCAAATATTTAATTACGCCTAATGCCACCTAGCGAGTGGCTGAAAAAGATAGTACATAGTACCACTACTCGCCACTAGATGTCGTTAAGTGTCACAATACACAATAATAATTGAAATGCAAAAAAACGTAAGTTTGCTTAGGTCACGCACTTTGCGACTATCCTAGTCTAGAAATATAGTTAAGGGCAGAAATTGGCCCTTGGAACAAACTGAAAAAATCATTATGGCCCGAAGGCTTCAAAGTTTGGAGACCCCTGATCTAGCTGATAGTTATTGATTATTGTTACAGTACATACGTGTGAATTTGTTGATTATTTTGTAAAATCACTTAATTGAATTGTGAGTGTCAATTCATCTGTTGGTAGTTGACGTTACCCATTAAAACCTCTACTTTTTCTATCAAGGTACTGCAAGCGTTGCCGTTTCCGGTCTACTGGCCTCGAAGAGATTAACCGGCAAAAAATTATCCGACAACAAATTCCTGTTTCTCGGAGCCGGCGAAGCTGCCATCGGCATCGCCGACTTGACAGTCAAGGCTCTTGAAAACGAAGGCCTTTCCATCGACGAAGCCAGAGAGAGGATATGGATGGTCGACATCGACGGCTTACTGGCCATCGAAAGACCCGAAGGCGGTTTGGAAGGACACAAAAAGTTTTACGCTAAGAAACACACGCCCATCAAAGATTTCGAAGCTATCGTCAAGGAAATCAAGCCTTCTGTTCTGATAGGTAAGAATGGTTTATCGATATACAGTGCACGTTCCCAATTTTTGAATGAGACAGGATATCAAGGTCGGACAAAATTAACGTAAAATGCATCATTATTGGTATTTGCATTACTCGTCGCCGAGAAGGCACTACCAACTTTTTTTCAAGGTCGTATTGCAATAAACATATCATTTTAATAATAATAAATGAACGGCTTTATTATTGTAACGAATCTGAGGTCGCCCCTGATCGATACGTCGGCCAGCGAACAAACACATGACATCACCGCAAAAGGAATGCAGTCGGCAACCGCCGATTAAACTCTAGTTGAGTACCGAAACGATTATAGAATTCTAGAACGATCGTTACCGATATATAAAGTTGGCTTCACGTCCCAAGAGGGCAGTGGAGTCAGAAAGCGAATCGAGCGGTTAAACAAGGAATTCAAATAGTGGAGATAAAAAATTAAGCGTTAGTTGCTTAGTTTGTGATTAGTGAAATATTGTTAGAAATAAATTTGTTTAACCCCTTCAGACCTGATTTATTATTGTTGAGAAGAAAAAAAAAGTCTGCGTGTAAAGTTGTTCCGAATGGTCACAGATGTGGTATCAATAAGTGAAAAATGTCAAAAATGACTTTTTTTTTTGAAAAAAATAATGGGCATAATTATGCACAATTCTATTTAATGAACATTAAACAGGATGATACAATATGATAAATCAAAGAAAATTAAAGTTTATTTTCCTCATTATACAAAAACAAAAGTAAGAAAAATACACAAGGACAATTTTTATAATGCAGATGGGGGTGCTATTTTATTATTGTCAGTGAAAATCGACAAAACAGTTTCTTTCTCTCTTGATGCATAAGTGCACCTGGCACTTTCTGCAATAAAAATGTGTCTTTTTATTGCATTTACTGTACTTGCATCTCTTGCCTTCTTGATTTCCATCAAGAAATGGCAAGTGATCAATCGAATCATGTTGAACTTCTGACAATGGCCTATGCTCTTCATTTCTTTTCGGTAACTTGCTCCTAACTTGCTCAGGTGTGCCACTTGGACGCCCTCTTTTAGTTCTGACTAATGTCTTGCCAACTTTACAAAGACAATCAGCGATATGTAAACGAAACTCTAAGAATTCCGCGCGTTTATTTTTTGGTATTTGCAGTCTGTCACAGTCCCGCCGATATTCAAACCAACTATTTGCTAATGCAAGATCCACTGCATGAAATATAAGACGCTGGGTCCATTTCCGGGAACGTATATAAATTCGGTACAACCCTATCATTTGATCGAGCAGATCTACACCACCCATAGAATGGTTGTATAATTTTACTATTTCTGGGCGTGCAACACTAATATATTTCTTACTGCTCTTGTCCCATCTAGAAACTTCATCTATATTCCCAGATCCAATAAAATTTGAGGCTAAAACAACACTCCGGTTGTCTAGCCACTTCACCAAAACAATATCTTTATCTTCACTAGTTACTTCGTCATGAGCACCTCTTCCTATTTGTTTCAATTCCTTGTCTCCTAATACAGGAGGATTCGTAAACCGGTTTATCCTTATTGTTCCCGCAGCAAATATCTTATTTGCTTTCAACATTTGTAGAAGCTGATAAGAAGAGAAATAGTTATCAAAATATAGTTTATGCCCTTCATTATCTATTCTTTTTGCAAGATGCAGAACAACTGATGCTCCGAGGCCAATTTTTTTTAGAGATTCTTGGTCTAATTCAGTAGTAGCTCCTTGATATATTACAAAGTCATATGCCATTCCTGACTTTCCACACAAAACAAATATTTTCACACCCCATGGTGTAGGTTTTCCCTTCACATATTGTTTTATCGATATGCTTCCCCTAAAGGGAACCATTTGCTCATCAATACATAAATTTTCCTCTAAGTCCAATTCGAAGCAGCGTTTTCTAACAGCATTGTATAGGGGGCGAACTTTGTATAGTTTGTCTTGACAATTTTCCGGCATTTCCAGATTATTTACGCAGTGTAAATTAGTTCGGAGTTGGAAAAACCTATCACGTGACATTGTTTCGTGAAAAAGATTTATTCGTAACGCTGTGTTCCAAAAAAGTCGAATTCTTGGAAATTTTAGGGTTCCGGCTGCAATATGTAATCCAAACAAACTTTTCATTTCATCAGCATTTGTTGGTTTGAAATTAGCATTATTCTGAAGAGCATATATATTTGTGAACTTGGCGATATCTTGAAATTCAGTTTCACCAATGTATCTCTCGAAATATTTCAAAGGGCTAAGTACTTCTGGATGGACGTCTTCATTCTCCTTTTCCTTCCAAATAATTTCAGGAGTTGTGAAAACTTGCCTACACCACTTCACCGAAGCTTTTGCAGTCACTTCATCCTTCTTACAACCAGCAAGAATTGACAGTGGTATGTCATCCTCTTCATCTGACTCTGATTCTACTATCTCTCTTGTCTGTGGTCCGATTTTATCAGCACCAACTCGAACTTCTACTCCTGAAATCGCATATTCGCTTTCTATATCTCCTCGTTCATCATCGCTCAAATCAATATCCGAGTCAGATAAATTTTCGAATATTTTCAACAATTCTTCAGCATCTTTTTCATTCTGGGGGTTGTATCGTTTTTCTAAAATACAGAAGAAATAACAATGTTGCAGTTTTAGAGAATAAAAAATAACTAAAATGAATTCGAAACAATGGAAAGAAAAGTTGAATGATACCAATTGTGCATAATTATGAACATTGAAGAATCGGCTGGTATGTGATCGAAACAATGCCGAAAAATATTCATTCATATATACTAAATGACTTTCCATTTACTTATATTGTAACTATAATATATATTTTTCGTAATGATATAGAGTAAAGTATTCAATATTTGATAAATATGTGGTACTCACGGTGACTGTGTTTACTGGTGGACGCCATCTTTACTCAAAATACCATCCTGCATGAATTCAGTCTGACTCGCACCTGCTACATATGCAACCAACCCAACGTTTAGTGCATTATTCTGCTCAGGCGGTCGCTGGCGCCGAATTTATATTTGAAACGCATTTATAACTGTGTAAAATAAGTGTGCATAATTATGACCAGAGGGTCTGAAGGGGTTAAGAGAGTTAATTCTTTAATTTGTTACATTACTTTAAAAAAAAGCACGATTGAGGAAATATATTTAAAGAATTTTTTTAAAATGAAGGGCAATGTTCGGCTGAGCTCCTGAATAAATTCAACAACTGAACTGTTCTTCCACTTAACCCTGAAAAATACCTTTCTGTTGAATTTTCTCCAACTGATACAAGAAAAAAATATACAAATTTGTCCACACAACAAGTAAGTTTACAGAAGTGCGAGTGAAACGATGTAAAGCTCTGAAATCATATCACTGACGTCTGTTCAATAAATGGCTAAATAAATTACATTTATTTATTTTTGTTTTTTCATCATTGTTATTATTATTTTCATTAGGTGCATCAGCAGCCGCTGGAGCATTCACGCCAGAGGTTCTAAAAGTGATGGCTTGCTTCAATGAAAGACCTATTGTTTTTGCTCTGAGCAATCCTACTAGCAAAGCTGAATGTACCGCAGAACAAGCGTATGTCCATACCGATGTAAGTATTTTATGTAATCATTCTAAGTGTTTAAATGGTACTTCATTCCAAACAGTTGGATTAAAATATTTGCAACAGTGAGCTCTTATATACACGTTTTGTATGCACTCTTCTAAATACTGAAATTTTGAAGGTGACTTTACTTCCTTCTGAATTGCTTTGCTGATTTAGAATCAATATTGCCAAGGTTTTATGCACCGCTTGAGCTTCTTTCACATGAAAAAGCTTGAATTCCAATATTTGATAACAGTACCTCATAATATACACAAGTCAATCAAAATATTCTCGGACAGTCAAGCGGCGTTGAAAGCTCTTGGCCTCTACCGAGCATCGTCTAAATTGGCAGCAAATTGCCAAAAACGACTCTCCTCGATAGGAAGACTCAGCAGATTGTATCTGGTCTAGACTCCTGGCCATGCTGGCCTGGAAGGCAATGAGGTTGCCGACTCCCTTGCAAAGGAGGGTGCTGCAAGCAGCTTTATCGGACCAGAACCTGTCATTGGCATTGCTTTAGGCTTTGCCAAACGAAGATTTGACACCTGGACGGCAAGAAGATCTATGGACTTCTGGCAGAATCTTCCAGGATTGGCTCACACCAAGGCGTTTATTCACCCTTCGATGCTTGATACCAAACAGTTGTTGGACTACAGTGGGGATGAACTACGAAGTTTAACAGGCCTTCTTACAGGTCACTGTCATTTGAATCATCATATGCAGAGACTCGCTGGAGGGTCGAATAGACCGACTCACTCTGGACCTAACCTAACCTAACTCCATAATATCTTAACGAACTATCTGCTGGCATCAAGGAACGTCTCTTTGTGGGTTTTCTGGAATACGTAGTAGTATGCTCATTCAGATTTCATAACTATTTAATAACACAAATTACTGTACCCAATTACACATTGTAGTTGTTGCACCTTTTCTCTATTTCACCGTCGCCTTTCTTCGCTCTCGAACTATTTCGCGCTCTACTTCAGACTGTCTTCCACTTCGGTACTGACTCATATATTTATCATCTTCTGTGTTTGCCATTGCATTTAAGTATTTTTGCATTCACTTCTCGGGATCGGGTAAATATAGTCCTCTGGAGACTAGTTTATCTATATGAGACTGAAAAGAGAGCTTGCAATTAAAAACCACCCATATGCCTGTGAGGCTATCAACTCTGCTTAAATAGGTACCATCAACTCTGCTTAAATAGCTGAATGAATCGGGGATCTTTGCACGGAAATGTAATGGATTGATGAAATGAGAACTAAAATGAATAGTCCAGTCATTATAGTAAGTTCACCTCGGAATTCGAGATACCCAGCTGTAAGTCTGTAAATACTTGTATATTGACACCCTAAAAGTTGTCTCAAAACCTACATATGGTAGGGTGTAAGCAACTATTAAATTTCAAGGTCAAAGGTCACAAAAATCGGTTTTTTGCGCTTTTTTTGGAAATATCTCATTTCCTATGGGTTTTTTGGTATTTGTATTTATTATCAATATTGTAGAATTCAAAATTCTCTACAAATATTGTTTAAAAAAATTTTGTATACGGTGAACCGTTTTCGAGATAGAGGGCGGAGAGCACGCGGTCACAGCATCACTTCAGGTCAACCGGTGCCTCCGGTCGAAAACGCGCCATATATATAGTTGATGAACTATCGATAAATCAATGATTATAAATATTTGTCAATTTTTATTAACTATTATATTATATTTTATCATTTTTTTCCTAACTTATCCACTTTTTATTCACTATTAATTTATTTAACAACACTTACCTGCCCATGTAATTGCAGAATTGTTAATAAAAATATAGGAATTATATTTGAATTTTAACCTAATTAATATTTATAACTTCTTACGTGATAAAAAAAAAACAAATAAATTATGAATTAATCTTTTTATCAAAAAATATCATTGAATACATTTATTTTTATTGAAAGTAAAGAAATGGAATAAAGGGTACAAAAACTACAATTTATAATTTTAATCATCTTCTTCCACTTCATCGTCGTCTTCTGGCTGCTGGTAAATTTCAAACTGGTCTTCATTATCGTCTTCAACGACATTTGTCTCAAGTTCTCCCATGATTTCGGGGTCAAAGGTTCCATCTTCGTTAATGTCGCTCTGATATGGTAGAGCATTGAGACAAGCTTGCCCATTACATTGGCCACAAGCTAAAGAGCATTGCAAGCCCGCTTTCCTGCATCCGCATCGCGAACCACAACCACTCTTGCAGTTGCAGAAAATTGTATTTAGCAAATATTCTGGAGCAGGTGGTAAAATTGTCATGATAGGCTCCAGAAAATCGTTTCGCATTGCCCAACCCCATACCTGGGGTTCCAAATCATGTGCTAACCAAGTTTGAACTTGATAATATACACGGTTGAAATGTTGATGAGCAGCTGCACTTGTTGGTGGAATATTTGAAAGCTGCACAGGTTTATTAAGTTTTGTAGACTTGACGTAATGCATATAACGAAGATGATCGAGACTTTTCACAGATTTCGGAGCATTATAGACTGCCAATAAGGTTTGAGTTCCACTCTCTAATAATCTCTGGGCCGAACAATTTTCTTCCTCAAATGTTGCAGCTAGTTCATCCAAATTTGTCAGTTTCTCAAAAACTTTTAAAAATGATTTTTTCCCTTTTTAAAAAGCGCAGAAGTTGTGTCACAGCCACTTGATGCGTGCAGAAATAAAATATGTTTTTTAGAATGGGGATAATTATCAAAACTTTTAGTCGAGTATATCTCCGTTTTCACATTAACTTTCCCAACTTTTTTAAAGAAAATTTTTTGTTCGTAAGACAGTGTACGCCCAATTAAAATGACAAGTAAATCAATATCTTGTCCTATTATAACTGCAGTTTTTTTAGACTTTGATTCTTCAATTGCAATTTCAACAATAAGAACATCCGCATCATCTCTGGCTTGTTTAGTAGTAATATTTGCAGCTTTTAATTTTTCAATTAACATATTAATGAACTTATCTTTGTTATTTCGATTTGATAAGAATTTTTCTTGAGTAACTGGTACAACTATATAGATAGATATAGATGTAATGCATGAAGAAAATGATAAAATATAATATAATAGTTAATAAAAATTGACAAATATTTATAATCATTGATTTATCGATAGTTCATCAACTATATACGGCGCGTTTTCGACCGGAGGCACCGGTTGACCTGAAGTGATGCTGTGACCGCGTGCTCTTCGCCCTCTATCTCGAAAACGGTTCACCGTATGAAAATTTTTTTTAAACAAAATTTGTAGAGAATTTTGTATTCTACAATATTGATAATAAATACAAATAGCAAAAAACCCATAGGAAATGAGATATTTCCAAAAAAAGCGCAAAAAACCGATTTTTGTGACCTTTGACCTTGAAATTTAATAGTTGCTTACACCCTACCATATGTAGGTTTTGAAACAACTTTTAAGGTGTCAATATACAAGTATTTACAGACTTACAGTTGGGTATCTCGAATTCCGAGATTCTTACCTAATTTAAGCTTAAATGACTGGATTAGAATACAATAATTCGTTTGAAATTGTCCTTATAGGACGAAACTGCAGTAACTTTAGTTATAAATTCAAGTGGTGAAAAAACAGAAAGTTTTATTTTTCATTTCATGATGATTTCCAACCAGGAAGTAACGGCTACATCCATTTTGAGCAGACCATGAGGACATGGTGTCTACGTCAGATTAAACTTGAGGCTAAGCTTCCAGAGTATTGATAGTAGCAGTAATTGAATCCTTAGAGTGATAGAAGCAGCCTTATTTGGTGCTTGCTTTGTTTCATCTAAGTGACATTTATCCTATTCAACTTTTACATTTCTGCTGGACTCAACTGTCCTTAACGGTAATTAAATTGTTGCATGCTTCAAACTGTCCATTCCTTTTTTTCGCTTTCGTTCTACAAAGGCAAGCAATACATCAAATCAATAAAAATAGCCTGACTACTGCCCGTAATCGAAATTCACATCCACCACAGATTAACACTTTTAATAAAGTAATAATGTCGCTGAACTCAGTTTACAAAAACACAGACAAAACACCGAAACCTTTTGATCTTTCCGCCGGCCGACGGGACATTTAATTGTTGACAAAAGTAGTCGCCTGCCACACAAAGTCTTCAAGATGTTTCTTATTTTGACAACTCAAGTTTTTTTGATTTGTTGAAATCGACCTAGTTGCTACTTTTTTGTGGTTTTGTCCGTTTTCTTGGAAATCCGCTTTAACGGGAGATGTCGTCGCTCCTGTTTTCTCAGGCTTATTGGTTGAGGATAGTTCAGTCCAGCAATGCATTTGTGATCACAAATGCAATGTAAGCACTGCTCAGATGCCTCGCAACTGGAGCTAGGAGTGCCACAGGGTAGTGTTTTGGCCCAATACTATTTTCTTTATTCATTGCTGACATAGTGGAATTTTTACCTGAGTATAACATCAGGAAATCAACAACAAAATTCTTGGGAATAACCCTAGAGGGAATGAGCATATTACAGCAACTATAAATACATTAAATACAAAAATATATCAAATTCGATGTATGCGGAATGTGGTAGATATCGGCAGTCTGAGAAATTTCTTCTTTGCTGAAATCCAGTCTATTTTACTTTATGGCATTTTACTATGGGGAAACTCTCCGGCTGCACAGCATCGATTTCTTATTCAGAAAAAAGCAGTAAGAACTATAAAAAATGTATCACCCAGGAATTCCTGCAAACCATGGTTTGCCGAATTGAATATTCTTCCTCTGGCCTGTCTTTATATTATGGAAGTTGCCTGCTACATCCATAAAATAAAAAACACTCTTCCCAGGCATTTGGACATACATGTCTACCAAACCAGAAACAATCAGCTAATCTATCCAAATCATAGCAATCTCCAAATAACAGGTGTAAGAATTTACAATGAATTATCCACTGGCATTAAAATTCAGCCTACACACTTCAAATTTCGAAACTCCATAAAACGCTTTCTGCAAGAACATTTATTTTATAACATTGACGAATTTTTAATGTAACTTTTTAAGCAAATAACTTATATCGCTGTTCTTTTTGTTGTCTTGTAGTTATGTACGTAGTCTTTACTATACAGGCTGATTCACGGTGGATGGCACATTAGACGTTTCTGGTGAACCAGACAACGGATCACTTTGAAAATTTAATGGAGGGCATATTTGGACATTCTCTAGCCAACTAAAATATTTTCGACAATGCGGTGTTGCCGCTTCTATTAGAAAGCAGTAGCAACTTTGATTTTTCAAATGGAACACTCTGTATATAATATTATTTTTGGAATCTCCAACAATTGCCCGACAACTTTTCTTTGATATTTCCCTATACCTATCTGTTACCGTTTTCGAAATAAAAATTAATTTCAATTTTTTTTTTCGAAAATCATGACTTCTAAAAATGCCGATATCTTTTAGTTAAGAAGTAGGTATTATGATATCGAAATTTGGTTTGGAGTTAGGTGATACTTGGACACTTCCCACACGTCAGCCTAATCTCCGTTACTTTACAGGGTGGTAAAAAAATACAGTTTTTTCGTTTGCTTGAAAAAGTTGCTGAAATTTGATTATTTTAAATGGAACACCCTGTATATTATTGAAAATTCGGAAAGCTGCTAAAATTTGCTTTCTTTCTATGTATATCATACCTATACCTAACTAGTCAAGTTTCAGACTTATGAACATTTATTTGTGAAAATGTCCCTTCAGAATGGTATTTCCATTCGGTATTTGGTAAACAGGCCATGATTACTATTTGACAGTAGCGTTGTGACATTCTCCTAATAATATCGACATTTTCGTCACTTCAGAAGTTGCAAATACCTTCAAAACGATGGAACAAAACTATTCAAACGAAGTTCTTATGAATTTGTTTATTATTTTTGGACAGTGTGACAAAATTATCAGCAGAACATGTAGAAAGTTCAATGAAATGTATCCGAATCTACCGCCAATGAACCTCAAGAAATTTATACGAATCCAGAACAATTTCAATATGTTTGGATAAACTTTAAAAAAGCACCAAGAAACTTGAAATTGGAAATATTGATATGAATAATTATAAAAAAGTAAAACAATCATGTGGAATATTTCAAAATATGTTCGAATCGATGGCCGTTCACTTCCAAGCACTTTAAAATGCGGGTGTTGACTGCTTTCGTGGTGGCAGATCTGATTTCATTGGGATCCAAATCTTCAAATGTTTGGGCAATCCTTTCTAACAATTCATCTCTCGAACGCACGGGTATTTTGTAAACTTTTTCTTTAAACATTCCCCACAAATAAAAATCTAATGGATTAAGATCGGGTGATCTCGCTGGCCAATTCCATGGTCCCAAGCGCCTCATCCACCGATCGTCAAATAGTCTATCCAGTTCTGCGCTCACTTCTCTTGTGCAATGTACAGGAGCTTCGTCTAGTTGGTACCAACAGTTTCGATAATCTTCGAGTGGCAGATTATCCACGAAACTGTACAGTATTCTAGAAAATATTCAGGTAGCTTCTGGATGTTAATGACTCCTCGTATATCACGTACCTCAATTTGTTGTCCATCAACATGCAGAAGACATCAAAACTAAATTTTTCTTGAAATCCGGCTTCTTTTGTGACGTGAGGATTTTCACTGGACCAATAATGACGATTTTTTCTATTGAAAATCCCTTCTCTCGAAAATTTCGATTCATCAGTCCAAATAATTTTATTTAAAAAAAGTGGATCTTCTTGAATGCGTGTCAACAACATTTCACAAAATTCTACTCTCTGTTGAGGATCTTGAGGCTTCATTGCTTGAATTTTGGTGAATTTATAATCATGCATTTTATGTCTTCGCAAGATTCTTTGAACCGATGAATATTTTATACCCAAATCTTCTTCAGCACTTCTTATCGATGACTCGGGAAATGCGTGAAAATATGCTAAGACATTAATCTGGTTGTCTTCGAAAGTTACGGGTCGAGGCAAGTTTCTTGGTGCTTTTAAAGTTGATCCAAATGCATTGAAATTGTTCTGAATTCGTATAAATTTCTTGAGGTTCATTGGCGGTAGATTCGGATACATTTCATTGAACTTTCTACATGTTCTGCTGATAATTTTGTCACACTGTCCAAAAATAATAAACAAATTCATAAGAACTTCGTTTGAATAGTTTTGTTCCATCGTTTTGAAGGTATTTGCAACTTCTGAAGTGACGAAAATGTCGATATTATTAGGAAAATGTCACAACGCTACTGTCAAATAGTAATCATGGCCTGCTTACCAAATACCGAATGGAAATACCATTCTGAAGGGACATTTTCACAAATAAATGTTCATAAGTCCGAAACTTGACTAGTTAGGTATAGGTATGATATACATATAAAGAAAGCAAATTTCAGCAGCTTTCCGAATTTTCAATAATATACAGGGTGTTCCATGTAAAATAATCAAATTTCAGCAACTTTTTCAAGCAAACGAAAAAACTGTATTTTTTTACCACCCTGTATTGAAGTAACGGAGATTAGGCTGACGTGTGAGAAGTGTCCAAGTATCACCTAACTCCAAACCAAATTTCGATATCATAGTACTTCTTAACTAAAAGATATCGGCATTTTTAGAAGTCATGATTTTCGAAGAAAAAAATTGAAATTAATTTTTATTTCGAAAACGGTAACAGATAGGTATAGGGAAATATCAAGAAAAGTTGTCGGGCAATTGTTGGAGATTCCAAAAATAATATTATATACAGAGTGTTCCATTTGAAAAATCAAAGTTGCTACTGCTTTCTAATAGAAGCGGCAACACCGCATTGTCGAAAATATTTTAGTTGGCTAGAGAATGTCCGAATATGCCCTCCATTAAATTTTCAAAGTGATCCGTTGTCTGGTTCACCAGAAACGTCTAATGTGCCATCCACTGTGAATCAGCCTGTATTTATATACATGTACTAAGACATTATATCCTGACATGTTCTATACCCTAATGGGTCCTTTGAATGAATAAACTGATTTGATTTGATGTTTTTGGACTCTGTTTCAACGAGAATACATATTGGTTGATTATGTCGGAAGTTTGATCCGTATATCTGCTCATAATATTGAAAAAATAATTTTTCAGGGACGAGTGATATTCTCCAGTGGTTCCCCATTCGGAAAAGTTGTTCTAGGCGATAAAACTTTCTACCCCGGTCAAGGAAACAACGCCTACATTTTCCCCGGCGTGGCACTTGGAGTTCTATTGGCCGGTATCCACCATATTAGCGAACAAATATTTTTGATTGCATCGGACACAGTGGCGAGTAATGTGTCGGAAGAAGATCTTGCCAAGGGCAGCCTCTATCCTCCTTTGAATTTGATAAAGGAATGTTCCATGCAGATTGCTTGCAAGATATTGGATTACGCCTATGAGGAACGTGAGTATTTTTCTTTGATAAGAAAGTACGATGACAAACCTAATTAGCATATGTTAGTATATAAAAATGGCATTTTATAATATATTCGGAATATCTATAAAACTCATTCAAAGCTACCATTTTCATTTATACATGATAAACAGGGCACGAAATATATAATATTTTGTATAGTGACTTTCATGGTAGGATTATGTATATATCTATTTTATAATAATAATTATAATGATGATATTCATTGGTCCAAGAAACAACTGGTGTTTGTAAATTGAACAACAAAAAAACGAAACATGTTTTGACTTAACCTGTAACTTGAGTATTATTGGAAATATCCGGCTCGAAGGACCATATGTTTTGACTTTACCTGAAACTTAGGTATAATCGGAAATGTCCGGCTCGAAGGACCATATGTTTTGACTCCACCTGTAAATTAGTTATTATTGGAAATATCCAGTCTCGAAGAACCAAATTAATTATCTATTTTTTTAAATTTGTTCATTTAATTTTTATTCATTAGGTTGTTTCATAAGTTTTGTCTATTTTTATGAGTCTACTTTGAACTGTAACATCTCAGTGAATACTTATCCAATTTAATCGAAATAAGCGCCATTTGAATCAGTGCCTTTGTATCACTGGTCGATTAATTCTGTCAGTATAAACACTGGGTGCTCGGGATTCGATAAAGGGTACAAAGGCCGTTTATGCCTTGTCCTAATTGGCGAAGGTTCTACCGATGAGAAAGTTATCGAAGTGCTTGAAAAGTGGTAGTCAATTGGCGAGAAGTCTAGGAAGTATGGTGGATGAGTCAGAACTTTGACGCTCAATTCGTTTAATTTTCGGACGATGATTTGTGAAACGTGCGGACGAGCGTTGTCGTCGAGCAAGGTTGGACCTCTTCTGTTGACTAGTGTGGCTGCAACTGACGCAATTTTCGGAACAATTCGTCGATTTCTTTACAATAGGATATTGCTGTGATGATTTGACTTGGTTGCAGAAAGTTAAGAATAGAATAGAACTTTATTCGTCACTGAAGTTGTTAAAAAAAGAAACGCAGAATCCTCGCCCTGGATTCGGCAACTTCGGAGCTCATCTTCGCGACTGAAATCTCGGGAACGAAATCTTGCAAAGCAACATTGAACAGTGTTTTCATTAACTGTATCATTGCCAAATGTCTGGTTAATTTTTTGGGTTGTTTCGGCAGGGCTTTGGTTCAATTTGAATTCGTAGAGAAAGACTGGAAAATCGTTTACCAACATCAAAAATTTAAATGAACATCATCAAAATTTGTATCAATCAGTATATGGAGCTACAGAAACACATGACAATAAAATGTGTCGGTTTTTAATTTGTCACACCTTTTTTCAGGTATTGCATCAGTTTATCCAAAACCGAAAGACATGAGGAAATACGTGGAGTCCCATCAGTACAACTACAACTACGAACCTTCGTTGCCTCAGACATGGCCGTGGCCTAATCCCCCCTACATCAAAACCAAACCCATGGACCCCATAAAAATAAAAGGATAACTTTTAGAGCCATAATCGCTAATAAAATTCATGTCATGATAGTATTAAGGTAAATTATTTCTTATTTTTTATGAAATTCACTTGTGATTCAAATATTTATTAGTACATTGGCATCTCTTGGTTTACATGAATGTACATAGAGTGCTGTGCCATAATAAATTTTCATTATGTTGTGTACTTAACGGGAAAATCGTAACGATAAGTATTATAATCTGTATATTTTATTGATTTGAATGATTTATTTTTATCAATTTGCGTATTAGCAACAGTATTGTGCTCTGGTCAATTATTTCCTTTCCTTGTATTTATTCAAAGAAAGTTATTAAATGTTATGACACTGTTCGTCGAGTGTTTCATTTGTAAGTCAGAACTTCTGAAATAAGTAAAAATTAAATGTTTTGTCAACATGTTATTATTATTATATTCCTCCCTATTCGCCTCCTTTTCAACCAATTGAAGTATTTTTAATATGAAAAATATTTCGTCTCGACAAAAACACCACAAAGTTATTACGACTTTGATTTCGATACTTCGACTTTAATCGCGAAATTACGAGTTTAAACTCAAAATTTCGACTTTAATTTCGAAATATCAACTTTAAACTCGAAATTTCTAGTTTTAAGTCGTAATTTCAAGCTTTGAAAAAATCTGTTTTTCCGTTAACCAGCTGTCGCAACCCTACGAACGACAACCCTCAGAAGTCGAAACTTGTGCGAGCTAAGGATTAATGAAGTCTTACCTTTCAACGTGTGATTCCTAATTGTGAGTGTAATTTCGAGATTCAAGTCGTCATTTCGAAATTCAAGTAATAATTTCGAGATTAAAGTCGTAATGTCGAGATTTGAGTCTAATGTTGGGGAATGTTCCTCCTGACGAAAATCAAGTAGTTTTCATGAAAGAGCTCTAAAACAACGCATTTTAAACTCATTTCAACCTTTTTCTTTAAAAAATTATTTGAATACTTAAAAAAGAGGAATGAAATAATGCATTCAACATTTAAAGGGATTCGTTTCTATTTCACCATTTGGCAACATCAGTTATAGCTAATAAAGGACAATGAATCTGTTACCTGTATGAGACAAACAAAAATGACATATTTCAGAGGCGTGCTGTTCTGTTTACTTATGTTCCGAGTTCCGAGTCAATCTGTGACATTTTGTGCACCTAACCTATCTTCCTCTATATAAATAAATAACAAAACAACTGTTGTTTATGTGGCTTGTGGAGGTGGTATTGAACTATAATTTATATTTATCCTTAATTTTTGATTTATAAAAATATTTCTTTTTAAAAGTAGAATATCTAGGTACATATAAATTATTTCAACTTGACATAGGCGCTGTTGCCTATATGTGAATTAGAAACAAATCCCTTAAAAAATTAAAACCCAACATTTGAAACATCAATTTGAATACATTCCAAAGTGAATTTGAAAAACTCAAAGAAGTAATTTTCAGACACGACTTATATACTTCACTCAAAGTACTCAACAAGAACTACTGAAAAGCAATCTGAGACGTTTATAATAAGAAAAGTAATGTCTTGCTTTCAATTTGTGTACAGCAGCCGAAAAAAGACTTTGCTTTCAATAGTGATGGTGACTATTTTTAGAAAAATGTTCAAACTATACAAACGTAATTGATATGAAAAAATTTTTTTTCAAGTGAAATCTTAACCACCAAAAAGGTTTTTTAAATTCTGTTTCGAATTTTATACCAACTTTCATTTTTGAGATTGGCAAATGATGGTCAGCAATGAGTTTTATTTATTTCTTGTAAAACCACAGGAAAATCAACAGGATACTGGGTGTTGTCTGGGTTACAATTAATTACACTGAGTAATTAAATGAAAAACTACAATATTAATTAAATTACTTCCTCCTTTTTTTCGATATCAGAAATGAAATTACAACAAATTTTCATACTTTGGAAAAAAAAAACTATTTTATTTCTTGTATCATGTTGGTGTATATCCTTGTGAGCAACTTCATTCAACAAGTTTTGTTGAACAAGAAGCAGATTTTCATAGACAATAACTGAATATAGGGTCATTATTTTAAGTTTCACAAACATTGGTCGACATTTTTCATCATAATTGGCAGAGATTATGCTTCTTACTGCAGAGTTTTGAATGACAAATATTCTATTAAGATGTACCTTTGATGCATTATTCCAATTGATTATACCATACCTAAGGACTGAATGAAAAAAAGAATGATATGTTGCAAGTGCCGCACTTTGATTTACTATTTTTTTAATTCTTCTGATAGCAAAAGCCGTCTTATTAAGTTTACTACACATGTTATTTATGTGGTCTATCCATTTCAGGTTGGAATCTATTTGTAATCCCAAAAAATTAGAATTTCGTTTGACAATTTTCAAAGTATTGCATTGCAATTGAAGTTGAGATTTTATGGAATTGAGTTCAAGTTGAAAACCTTATGGTGGAACTTGATAGATTTTGCGCGGCTCAGATTGTCTGGATTCAAGTTCAGCTGTAGCGAAATTGATTTGATTAAGTAGATTCAAAACTTGTTCTAGATTTATTCAACCACATAAATTCTACCCTACGTTGGGCGTCAGATGTAGTAACGATCAATTAATTCCATCCTTCATTTCAGTGATCTTGTTTGTCAGAACTCACGTCGTAACAGACCTTCTACCTGTGTAATGACTTATTTTATTTTACCCGAAATTAGGTAAAAACTAATTGAAAATTTGGTAGAGCTGGGCAAGTTTGTCGAATTTGTTATTTCCATTCACCCATCAATTGAACTCACCACTGAAATGAAGGTAAAAATTCCTAGACGTAACTATATAGCCATTGAGTAGGTAGAAGGTTATATGATTCAAATTGTTATTATAGTATAAATTGTAATTAGTTTATTACATGCCCTTTTGATGAGTTGGCAACATTTCCGTTCATGATTTTTGAAAAGTTATCACCTCAACTTCAGAAAAATAAAAGTATTAGTCATAATGTAGGTGATAGTCATATGATTCAAATTGTTATTATATAAAGCACAAAATTGAGTAGAATTTAGTCAGTGGGAAAACTCTTGAGGAAGCTATTGCATAGCGAAACGCGTGTTTCTCACATATCTCTAAAATCAGCAGAAATAATCTGAATTACTTTTAGAATAATGAATATTACTTCAAATTATCAGGTCGCTAGAAACAAAAACTGTAACTTACCTAAAAATAAATAATTTCAAAACACTCATGGTATTTTTTTTAAATTAGCCTATTTCGGAAAACAATTATTTTTATTTCTAAAGTCTTTAAAAACTTGGAAAGTATATTGTATAGACTTAATTAACTAACATGACTAGATCAAGACAGCAATTTCACAACTTCACCACTTTGTAATCTTGACAATATAAAAATAAAAAAGCTCTCACTGTACAAGTTATGGAATATGATACTTTCACTTAACCTTCTTATTAGAAATGTTGTGCCGGCTGTCACTGTTTCTATTTTTTTCAATTACTTCCACTGCGCATCTCCTTGGAAACCAGCCTCGGCTTCGAAGCAAAGATTCCTCACCAGCAGGTAAGTCATCTTGAATTTTTTCACCGAACAGCCAATGTCTAGAAATTGAGGAATCTATATTAATTTTATATTGAAAAATGTTGCAGATGTATATCAAATTTGCTATACAATTTCTGACAGAGCGAGATAATTCTTTTGACGTTTTTCTACAGATTTTGTGCCTACCTCATCACTAGTTTTATTCAAATCAAAATGTTATTTGTTCAAGAATGAATTTTATTGACAAAGCATTGGTAACTCAAACTCAATACAATTAAAAATTGATAAGTGAGTGGTTATGTCTGTAAAAACTACACAAAGTGAAACACAGGTAGATACAATTTGAACAAAAGTTAAGGCAATAAAACTAGGGCTTCCAATCCTGCAGTTTGTATTCAATCTGGGGATTTGCAGGACTAGAAATTATTACAATAATATCTCGTTCAATTTTCAGAATAGATAGATAGATATCTTTATTTACTTTACAGAGTATTTGGAGTCCTACATGAACACTGTTGCAGAATACGTTGTCTGTAAAAGTATGTCAACAAAATACAAAACACTTCAGGAAATATGCACTGTCAAAAATCACACATGGAGCTTAAAAAAATAAATATATAGTAGTAAATGTTAAACAAACTAAAATACATCACACTTTTTTATACATCATACACTGACTAAAAATTTTTGACTAAAGAAATTTGATTCAAATGGAACTTTTGTATTTTTACACATTATGAAAAAATTCCTGAATTCTGTAGGGCTCCTGATCGAGAAGGAATTCTTTCAAAGACCTCAGAAACCTGCCTACAACCTCAATGTTGTGTATATTTTAGGGGATTCTCTGTTATAGAATTTCATCGCTTGATAGACGGTGCTACGCTCATACAATGCCTTAGTGTGAATGGGATACGCAAAATCATTTTTAAGTCTTGTTTCATAAAAGTGGGTTTTACGGTATTTCTCGAAAAGATTTGGGTGAGCAATTAGAAATTTCGTTGTTTCAAAGATATATACTGCTGGTGCAGTGAACAATTTATTTGACCTAAAAATTCCCCTACAGGAATCTCTAGAATTTTTGTCGAGACATACTAGTACCACTCTTTTTTGACACAGAAAAACTCTACATAATTCATTACTTGAACCCCAAACTGTTATTCCTAGCCTCATGATTGAGTAGAAATTTGCATAATATACAGTTAATAATACTTCGAGATCAACGTATATTTCAAGTACTCTTTCTAATCTGATATATTACTGAAGACAATCTACTGCATATATTGTCTATCTGAATTGTCCAACTCAAAGTATCATCAATGCTGATTCCCATAAACTTTACTGAAGTATTGCAAATAAGTTTTTCACTATCAAGTGTTACATGATGTGGCGTTTCTAAACTGTTGTTGGTTTTAAATATGAGGCAGTCAGTTTTTCCTTCATTTAGAATTAACTTGTTCTCAAGAAAATATTTTTTGCATTGTTTGATTACGTCACATCCATTCTTGATTATATCTGGTAAAGTGGCACCAGTTAGCAGGAGATTGGTGTCATCAGCATAGTTGATAAGATGAGCAGACTTTATATTTTTTGTAGCCTCGCTGATATCATTGAAAAAAATAATGAATAGTATTGGGCCCAGAATACTACCCTGCGGGACTCCTATCGATGTAGCCAAGGCCTTTGATCTAACTGTTTTGTTTTTCTGGTTGAGTTGTACTATCTGCTTTCTGTTTTTAAGATATGAGTTGAACCAGTTTTAAGTGTTACCTCGTATACCGTATTTGAAAAGTTTGCGAAGCAAAATATTGTGATCTATACAATCAAAGGCCTTGGTTAAATCTAGAAAAATCTCGCAGGCCAGATCTCACCTTTCCATTGATTCTATGATTTCATTGTTAAAATAAACCAGAGCTGTTTCGATAGACTTATTTTTCAGATATCCATGTTGGTGATTGGAAAACATGTTGAACTTTGTAAAAAAGGGAACTAGTTGTTTAGCCATGGCTAATTAAAAAAATTTTGATACACAAGTTAATAAATTATTAGGTCTAAAGTTGGAAGGTTCCGACTTATTTCCTTATGAAGTGGTTTCACTAGAGCTACCTTGAGTTCATTTGGAAAAACGCCCTCCACGAAAGAACTATTAATTAAATGGGTTAAAACTGTTACAATTTGTTGCGCACATTTTTTTAGTATATGGATTGGTACTTCATCAATACCTGTGCTTTTCTTGTTCTTCATATTATTTATTACTGACAGCAGCTCACATTCTGTTGAAGGGTTCAAGAAAAAGAGGTGACTGCGAAAATTTATTGCCTTTTCAATAAATAATAATGAAAAACTAGGCTCGTTTATTTCATGATACAAAATAAAAAATAAAGTTAGTGAGTAGGGAGGTCTTGCGAAACAACTTACTTTCTCCATCTTGTCACCATCACAGTATCTCCTACATTTAACTTTATCCTGGTCTCATCAGTGAAAGGATAACTCAGACAAACTCTTATACCATGAGTTATTGGAAACCAATAACCAGACGCAGGCCTGATAATATTGTATACTCTTGTTTTCAGTCTTTTCTCATTCTTCTGGTGAATCTGCTCCAACTGAAAATTTAAATGTACATCTTACTTTTCCTACATGAAGAGCCAGTATTAATAGTTTTGGAAATCGGTTACTCACAGTGAAGGAAAACTGGTCACAATCAGGAACAACGGGCCAATGAATTCCATCTCCCACAGGATGACAACTGAAATTGATGACCTGGCGGAAATTTTCCCAAAAACCTAAATCATATGGAAATACAAATTTCTCTCCTGTATTTCTCCTTCTGAAAGTAGCTTTTTCAATAATCCAGTCCTCAATACCAGTTCTGTTCTTCAGAATTGCTCTGAGCTAGAAAAGGAAATCGAAACGACTAAATTTTGAAAGTGAATTATTCAAAGAGTTCTCAATATTCAAGGGTTATAGTCTATACGAAGTCAATTCAAATGGCATAAAAACTAGATAGGTACCGAACGTCGGCAGTTTCTTAGTATGGCATGAGTAGCGTAGTATAATTGTTAATATTTGAAATAAGTCTTTTATTTAGCTGTTCGGATAGAAAATGAAACGAAAAATATATTGTAACAAAATTTCATTAATATTACTGGAGTTTTTTCCAACATCAAATCGTTATTTTTAACACCTCGACACGTGTTTCGATCACCAAGTGATCATCTTCAAAGAGGAAGATTAAAACTTTTAAAACTGTTTTAATCTTCCTCTGTGAAGATGATCACTTGGTGATCGAAACACGTGTCGAGGTGTTAAAAATAACGATTTGGTGTTGGGAAAAAACTCCAGTAATATTCATTACTACACCAAAGGTTCCAAACAGTGCATCATAAGTACAAAATTTCATATAGTATGTTGTGCTGTATAATATTTGTTTCAATTCCATAATGAATGTTTGGAGTACAAACTGATATGAACTAAAATTTGCTGAAATTTATTGTATTCAGCTGCCCATTCAGGATATCTTCTTTGAGATTTTCCTTCGAAGTAGAAGCAGATAAATTACGATACTCTGAGGGCATATTCGTCATTTTTTTCATGGAAAAGTGATATATGTTGAATGAATAAATAAAACAATGGATATATACCTGAAAATACAGTAGCATTCCCACAGCAGCCACGACTCCTATAGAAAAGCCCAGTGCGAAAACGCACAGGATCATCCCATACAAACCCAATTCGATAATGGGTTCCTGTCCCAGGTAAATATAATGCATCCTATGAATGGACCTGTAGAGAGAAGAGCACAGAATCACAGAAGCTTGTGAGCAGCCCAACGATGCAAACGTTAAGAAAAATGTGAAGTGTGCGTGATTGCCCCATCCAACACAGTTATTGATCCACGGGCAATGATGATCCATTTTTAGGATGCAACGACCACCTGCAGAAAAATATAAATTTTGTGATAGCGGCAAAGAGTACAATACTATAACAACTGTTTGGTCAATAAAACTATAAATGAGCACTGATAACTCCTAAAAAATAGACAGAAAATAGAAAACGTGAAAGTCTTCACTTAGCAGGGAAAGAGATACTTTGTGTGATTGAAGGAAGGTTCTTTTCAGATGTATTTTGGTCAAGGTACAAAAATACAAAAATTTTAGTAAAAAACGTTTTCAGAATGTTGAATAATTGGAATATTATGAATTATTCACACTCAATATATGAAAGAGATTTTATTGTATTCATATTATTTCAATACTACTTACATTTTCTGCAGTGATGAGATCTGGGAGCTTTATATCCATGGCAAACTCCACAAAATTGTAAGTAATTACAATATTCCTCTTTTTCCTAAAAAAAAAATTATTTCATTTTTATATACTATTTGAAATATATATTGGTGTGTGCCTACAAATTGATTTCATTAGTTTTGATTGTTATATTAACTTTTGACCATACTAATACTTTAACAAATTGATCCCTATTTAAATTTTTTTATTCTTATATAATTCTGATATTTCTACTTGAGAAATCACTATTACATTGAGAAAATGACTAATTTGAATAAAAGTGATAACATTCTACTCTCTCATGAAAGTATTTGGCAGAAATGATATTTTGGTTTGATATATGAGTAACATTTCTCCGAAACAGTCTGTAAGAGATCAATAGATCAGATAGATTCTACTGCTGGACAAAAGTCTGTCAGATGTAATACAATATCAGCCATGTAATGTATTTGAACACTTATGATGCACTGTTTGGAACCTTTGCTGTAGTAATGAATATTACTGGAGTTTTTTTTCCAACACCAAATCGTTATTTTCAATACCTCGACACGTGTTTCGATCACCAAGTGATCATCTTCAAAGAGGAAGATGATCACTTGGTGATCGAAACACGTGTCGAGGTGTTAAAAATAACGATTTGATGTTGGGAAAAAAACTCCAGTAATATTTATTTGAACATTACATGATAATTAACTTGAAAAGCATTTGATTAACAAAACCACATTCACTAAGTAATAGCTTTTTCAGGTGTGTTCACTATTTCTGGTGAAACTTTCGCAGGAAATTTTCAGCATGATACGTACGGGCATCCATTTAGGGGGTAAGTAACCTGGGCCATGGTACATAGATGACAAAAAATTATAGAGAGTGAGTCCTGATAAAGATACGAATATAATTGAATTCAACTGCCCCCCAAACGTATTCCTGGGCCACCACATATTCGAGCAGTGAAGAGTCATTGCTGTTATCAATTTGATGATCCCTAGAAGTCAGACAAATGATCATATACCCTATGAAAACAGTGTTGATATTGGACTAACCCAGAGCAGTTATGGGGCCCCAGTGGCAAATCCTCGCGAACGGTGAATAACACATTGTGCTAATGGAGTTACTATTCTACTTAATATGATCCCATATTTTTGTACTTCAGTTTCCATGCATTTAAGTTTAAGAAAATATCAAAACTCAGTAAAATAATAATAACCTCCAAACCACATATTGACACTACTGACACAGAACCATAGGACACAGAATATTTTTTTATTATTCTATGATATTGACACTTACCACACAGATCATAGAGATAATGATCGGTTCCGAACATTTTTCTGTTTTCGACATCCGATTGATTTTACTCCTATCCTGTTGTTATTTATTATAGAAACATTTGTTTACATCGTTCTTTTTCAAATTATGAAATATTTCTGTTATTTCAGAGCCAACTTACTGATTTCATTTATCATAGTTCGTAACTATTCCCAATATTTCGAGTGTAAACCTACCTGTGAGAGTAACAGAGATAGATATTATGGTTACCTTAAAGCATAGTCTACTCAAATTCACTCAATAAATCCATCGAATACTCGGAAGTTGAAATTCGAGTTCAACGGAGATAGACTCCTGAACATATGGGTTTCCGCGGCCAGCAATCTGAGAAGTCCGGGTTGAACCGTAATTACGTTTGACTATAAACATTAACATGAACGAAAATTACTATTTCCCACTTAATTAGTACATCAAACATTCATAATGGAATTAAAATATATTTCACGTATAGGTATGACACAAATATATTTGTGAAAGTGCCCCATCTTCTTTATTGACCGTATAATAAAAAGCCAAAAAGGTTTTTTCTCAAAATACTTCCTTTTGACTAAATGAAATTCCTTTGGTTGGAATTAAAATATCTTAATTGTATGCATGATTTTATACAGTCCACTCTAATGATAGATCAGATATGTTTTTATCAGTGATAAAAGTTACTGAAGTCTAGTTCTTTCACACAAAACTTCTGAAAGTTCACCTGGAGATTGAGATAATTTTTAATGGTACAGACATTTTATATGGCTACTTTTGTTTCTCAATTTGAATAGAAAGGTGAATTTTATGTAATTCATTGTACATAAGTGAAATTATATAACTACTCAAGTGGTGGTTGTAAAATGAAAATCAAATACCTTCAAAATAGTTTTATTCAACACCGAAGTATCCACAGATACAAAAGCTATAATATATATCATTTATAAAGTCACTCTTCATAAAATCTGTTGATAAAAGTAATTTTAGGCTCAACACGAATAAGTTCTAATTGGTTCCTATTTGATAATTTAGAGTTGCAACAACAATAGATTAATACTGGTTCTTTATAATATTCCTCAGTCTTGTGGGTGACCGAAAATGTCATTTTAAAGTCTTCAAATACAGGTTTTTGGAACACACTTATTTGAGCTAGAAATGAATCTGACAAAATAATTGAAGATTTTCTCAGAGATGTGAAAAAACACCTATTCATTATTTACTTTGTGAGAGGTCGGAAGATGAGGATATTGAAAAAATCTCATTAAGAGAGGCAGTGACTTATTTTTCAAACTCACTCTATAACTCATGTATTCGCTCATTTAAAAATGAATCATTCCAGCTAACAGACCTTGAAGAAGACTAGCAACCAACACTTGCAACAGTCACCCTGGTGGCAATAATAATTATTATCAACATGAACATTTTTGGTTAGGCGGAGCATTCAAGTCAGGATCATTGGGATCTCTTGGTCTTCCTCTTCTACCAGGAAGCATGGCTTTATCCACTGCAGTCTCCATCCTCAACATCACTCTCTCCAAGAGAGTTTCCACAGCTCTGTTGATATTTTGTCCAGTGGCAGCACTTGTTTCTAAATATGGAAGACTGAAATTGGGAACAAATCATTCATTTATGGAAAAACTCTATCAATGGAGGTTGAATTATATGCGACAGACATTTATGCAGAGGTTTAGTCTCGTAGATGAATAACTTTCCAACAAAATCCAGTCATAACAAATTAAAATTTATATATTAACTGGAATGCACTGTCGATTTAAGTAGATGAATCAAATGGGAAAATTACAAGAAAGAAAGAAGAAATATACCCACATCTGTATGCAAGTAGAATTTGAAGAACTGCCAAATACTAATGAATTTATGAAGCCTTATTCTTCACAGGTAAAATACCATGTATTGTTTAATATGGACTTTTTAAACCTATCTTGAAACTTTTCTCACACGAGTTTCGTACCTACAGGGATGACTTCTTCACAACTTTTAGACTGAATGTATGAAATTAACGTAATTATCAGCTAGTACAACTAATGAAAAAACTGGAAATTAATTATGCGAATCAAAACCAAGTACTCAAGTTCAAACAAATACAAGAAATACAAAATAGAACTAACCCATGTTTTTCAGCTAATTCTCTTGCTCTCCATTCGGTAATTACTCTTTTATCTTCCAAATCTGCTTTGTTTCCACATAATACTACATCAGGAGAATCACAATATGCGTGCAACTGAAAAGAAAAACTTTCAGTAGAGAGTGATTTTTATGCCTTAAAAATTACTTGCAGGCTGAAAGGAATGTGCAAAATAAATAACAAAAATCAGACAGGAAAACCAACATGCTTCACAAACTTTCCTAGGGTACGACTAGTTTTCCTTTCTGAAAAAAAAAAAGCACAAAACTGGTGCAAGGAATAAACTGTCAATATTTTGAACAGGAGCAACAAAATAAAAATGAGGCAAAGCAAAATTAAAATGAAGCATATTCCATTTACACTAATCATACCCTCAGCTGCTCTATCCAGTTACGAATTTCTAAAAATGATTGCTCGTTGGTAAGATCAAAGAGAAGTAAAAACCCCATGGCATCTCTATAGAATGCAGTTGTTAGGCTGCGGAATCTATTAAAAAAACATAATTCAAAATAGAAATGGTTGATATGTAACACACAGTATTGCTTCATTTATTAATTAATATTCAACTTCATTTCATACTTTCATCAGCAGCTAAAATTCTTACAAAATGAAAATTTGTATTCTTGGTGGAGTGTAGGTAATAAAGACAGAATTTATGTCTAAATTGAACTCTTCAACATATTTGTTTTATAATCTGAAATCGATAACGAATGTAACTCAAAAAGAAAATTTATAGTCAAGAAAAACTTTATTGTGACATTTTCACTGAACAGTTTTCCAAAAACGCTACACCTGCTTCGCTATAAAATAGCTTCTTCAGGCATGTCTATACGTGTATAGACACGTCTGAAGAAGCTATTTTGTATAAGTATTACCTTTCTTGTCCGGCAGTGTCCCAAAGTTGTAAGTGGATCCTATGGTTTCTGCCTTTCGACTGATAAATCTATGAAATACATATACATAAGCTCCAGATGCTTTGATACACAAAGAACACTTACCATTCTCTTCTCTCTGAAATCTATTCCTACAGTAGATATGAATCGTGAGTTGAACATTCCATCAGTATATTGATAAAGAAAGCTTGTTTTTCCAACTCCTGAATCTCCCAGAGCCAGAAATTTTATCAAATAGTCATAATCCATTTCCTATAATATAAATTCACTAACCTGTTGACTCAGAAAAGGTTTTTACAACCTGTTGAGCAGAAATCATATATCATTAATGTACAATTGACGAACCACCTGTAAATCCATATACGTTAACTTAACAGTTGTAAACGAACGGTCGATGTTTGGATAACCCGATATCAGTCGTCACTGCCAACTGTCAGAAGTGACAGCTATCAGTGGCTGCGTTTTTTTCACAGAACTCATAATTCTATCTCATGTCTATATTTATAAGTTCTGTGTTATTTGTGCTACGATTCCGAATCTTATTCCCTATTCCATTTGCTAATTTTTGTTCTGCCCCAATCAACGGAATCTTTGACGTGATATTGAAGATCATTTGTCTATTTACTTGCTATCAATACTGATAGTGCTTTTTTGGCACGATGTCATTTTTTATCGATACAACGTATCATTTGCTTTCATCTAGGACATCTTAGTTTTTCCTTCGTTGATAAATTCAGCATCCCTTTTTCTCTCTATTATCAACCGAAGATATAACTTAGTAGCTTTTTGGCATGCAACAATTTTTGTTTTTTTTCTACCCCTCGCCGATGTCATCTGATTCTCACTCACGCACACACATTGATGCAGATGATTTTGATACAGAAGCAGTGCAGTTTTCTCTTCCGATGAAAGTTGATAAAGCAAAATGAAAAGAAACTTCCAATATTTCGATATTTTTTGTATTTCTCGTATATAGCAGCGTATTTGTTTTTTCATCACATTATCCGAAAATGATTTCATTTGCTTCTTTGAACGCTAATTTATGAATATCGATGATTAGAGCAGATACAATTCGAATTACCTAATTTTTATGTTGGGTGTCAACGGCATAGATTGCTTTGGTCATTAACCTCGCGAGTTCTGAGTAGGCAATATTTATAACTTCACAAGCCACCTAGGGAGCACCATGACAATCCGTCAGTGGTGCAACGTTTCAGAATCATTTCAACTTCAACTAGATACATTTTCTCGAGAAAAATATTATGAGTCGAGCGCACTATCACTGCGATAATTCACAGCTCGAACTACTTGAATAAAAATTGAAACTAAAACTACTATTGAATTGTTGATAATAAAAGACAACCGACATCTTGATCATGTATTTCTCTTACTTTGAATCATTTTCACTTTGTGAAAAGTGAAAAATATCATCATACTTATCCATTTATAAATACATACCACTGAAATTTATAATAAATGACGTGTAATCTCATTTTCCACATAATTTTGTAACTAATAACAAAGGTTAATGTCACGGGATTTTTGTCACTAGAGAAGAGGGAACCGATAGTTTTGTTGTGGATCTACAGTATTTTCAATAATACTTGAAATTGTTTGTACACGTCAGTACAATTCAATTTACTCTGAAGGAAATGAAACAACATTCTGCAGATGAAAATATTTATTGAAACTGTCAACGAATGAAACACACATAATAGCAACTGGTTTAAAAATTCGATGTAATTTATATACATTAAGAAAATATGTACAACTTAGGAGTCAACAATTGTTCAAATATCAAATCAGATTCAAAATGTAGACATATATTACCTAATATATTTAATTTTAATGTGTAGAATGGTGCATTTCAAAAGGCGTATCAAAGCCAAGGTACTACCATGGTTGGCTCTATTTATACTTGTAAATTTGTTATATGAGGTCACTTTAAAGCTGCAGGTAGCACTTAGAATTAATTTCTGGGCTTGCTGAGGCTATACATGATGTTTCATTCCAATGTTCAATTCGAAATAACTCAATCTCAAATATTCACTATACGGCTCTTCACAAAAAAAGCACGACAAATATACCTACCCTTCAATTTCTGATGAAATTGCTCTGATCATGATTTGTTTTCCGTTTAATTTCATGAATTTGGTAAACAATGAATACAATGATGAGACATGTCTTTGAAATTTAAGTATGACAAAAACCTCAACGATATTGAAGTTATTATTTTATTCTTACTTCATTGTTATGAGGATGCTACACACTTTCAAACCGTTTTTACTATACCATTTTTGTGTGAGAACTTTTTCCGGGTTTTTTGACCCTGGTCTGCAGGATTCATGTCTGACATTTCGTCTACTACTGCGGCAAATATTATAAAAGGGAACCAACACACACAGATAGGTACTTGCACAAAAACTCTAACCACGAGCCACAACAAATGGCACAACTTATCTGTGAACATGAGGGACTCAATCACTTAAAATGGGAATGCTCCCAACAAAGAAGGGGCACTCACATTATCTCATTTGAAAATACAGTAATACTCTGTGATACTCAAAATCACTATCCAATATGGTATATAAAGAGGCGACATAAATTGAAAAACACAGGAATACTTCGAATAGAAAAAAAGAGGTAATGAACATTAATAAGATCTGGCTACCTGTTCTTAACAGTACAAAACAAGGATGGGTAATCCAATCGAGAGAAACCAATTCACCAATATAAAACCAGAGTAAAATACCAGATGTTTATCGATGTCGAACGTGTTTATTATTGTGTCAATTCTCAGCAATTTCAAGATGTCTATGAGCGCAGAAACGGTTGCATGTACTGAAGAGCTATCATGGAGGACGGAGTGAGTCAAATTTACGTGGGCAACAGATACGGAGGTTCATTCAAGACAGTGCAACTTGTCTTTGCCCATTTTATAGAGACGGGAGCCTACATTCGCATCCTGGAACAGGTCCCCAAAAAAGAAGTACTCATCATGGTGACCCTTTTATAGTATCTTCATTGCTGAGAAATCGTCAATCAACCGCTGCAGATATTTGAAATAATTTTTAACATGTCATAACCGTTAGAAGACGGTTTAATGTGACTATTTTGAATGTCCGAGTAGCCAGATTACGTTTCGCTGGAAAACGTTGTCTAGGTTTTGTCAAAGTTTCTTGAATGGTTGCCTGAGACTCTGGAGATAAAATTATAAAATGAGCCAAGTGCATTTTCAGCCCCAGGTTGGTATATTTTCAGAGGAGCGGAGTCTCTGACCGCTGAGAGTGAACGCAAGATTATGGTGTCTCATTCAAAGCATTTTTCTGGAGTGAATTTCACAGGGATACATGCCTAATGCCTGCCGCATTGTCATGGAACTCCTAAATGAAGACGGCATGGCTAGCGCACAGCCCCGATTCTCATCCCATCGAGTGTGTTTCAGACGGTCTTAGTAGAAGTATTTAAAGCCAGATTCCCAGCTCTTCCTGCCTTAGATGAGCTCAGATCAGGTGTTTTAAATCAATGGGAAGTGACTTCGCGAAATGAAATTTCAAACTCGATCAACAGTATGCCCAGAAGGACGAATGCCCATATACAGGCTCGGGGAGGTGAAACGGGATATTAGATAGACCGAGAAAGTAATTTCCATGGGTTTTCCTGTCATTGTTTTTTTGTTTCTGAAGATAACTTGATAGATTCCAATTTACTTTCTTTTGGAATAATTTGGAAGTTCGTATAATTCTCCCTAGATAGATCATTTTCGATATCATTTCCTCTCCAAAGCACATCATGAAACATGAAATCCTCCACCAGACCGACTAATCATCGATAAAAATCCCAATTTGAAAAAGAAAATTTCGGCAATTTTACCAGATATTGAACGGGTGTTTGTTTTTCCTGCTGCTGGTGAGTATATACGAGTGTATCTTAACGATTTTCGAATTCTTCGATATTATTTATTCTACATTCACGGCTCTATACATTTTAAAATTTTTCATCAACGGCTTCTCCTCAAATATGGACGACTTATCAGGTATAACAAAAGCAACCCAGAGTTAGATATAATGATCAAGACGAAAATTTGCGCAGGATATATACATTAGATAAGTGATATATACAAATTTGGAAACCTACATTATAAATGTGCTAATATTGTAAGGAAACTTGGTTGGTTTCAGTTACACTTTCCATATTGATGGCAAGTTTTTTAGAACAAGTCATGATTATCTTCGCACAGTTCGAAAAATTGGATCGAAATAGGATTTGTTTGAATTATGTTTTGAGTTGAATCTGATTGGCTGAAACATATTGAAACATTTTTATGTCAGCCTACAGTCTCTTACAAATTTCTTCCCAATCATTAGAGTGGAATTAGGTATTGAATTTGGCCATCAAATCGAACCTTTTAAACTTCTATCAATTTTGCCATTGATAGTTCCACATATCTCTTGAGAAATATGCTGTTGTATCAATTATTATTGCTTGGGTCATGCCAAATATGTAAGTGTAACTGTGAATTGATTCTTAATATTTCACTATGATGAATAAAGGAATCTAAGTTGGATTCACTAACTCCTATGACTAGACAAAAATCAATGCAATTATCATCTTATGTAGAGATAACAATATTTTCCTTATTAAAAATTGGTTCAAAGCCGCTTCTCAGTCATAAATCACAGTTTTCCGCTCTAATCGTGCAATTTTCATGCAACGTTATAAATAATCGTTTAACGAAGAGAAGTTTCCGCACTTTTTTACAGAAGTCATTCACTTAAAGTTCAGTTGAAGTGCTGCGAATAGGCCACATGCAGGTTTTTTGTTGGCGAAAAATAATTGTTTATATTTGATTACTTGAAAAATTGTTTGAAACCATTCTACACGCACAAAAAACGCGTGCGACGTCAGTAGAGCTGTAGCTTGAGTTGTTTTCCTAACAAGCTTGGCAACCCTTGGCTTATTTTGTATTTAAGTTTTTAGTTATTATCAAATAAAATCAAAATGTGATCAATAAAACTTGAGATTATTTAAATTATGTTGCCCTCATAAAATCAATCTTATAATAAATATCTGTCTTTGTGGAAACGTTAATCCCTGTGTGTGGAAGAATGCAGTGGTTAAGGTTTTGTCGAAAAAAAAATATTACTGAGTTTAGAGACTTGCGTGGAATCAGTATTTTGCCAACATTATTAAATTTATAAATCCAGTACTACCTAGCTTATTTCTCCATCATAAAAACACATCCCAAAAATGTTTGTGATTGTGTCTTCCCTATCCATATAGTTTTTCGTCAAGATTATCCAAAAATATACATTTTATTTATATTGAAATCTATGAAGTATTCTGCAAGGTTCCTATCTATATTTTTAAATTTCTGTGTTCTGAAGTTGAATCTGAAGGAAGTCATATTCTATCTTCACTTTGAGGATTCTGAATCAAGTGAACTTGAAAGAACATTATAACTGAGGAATGACATGAAAGCTGTTTAGGGAACACAAGTCATACTATTTTTGGAGCCAGATATCATATTTGTTTTCATCTATACACGAAGTCGAATGAAAAATATTTTGTCTATGGTAAATGATGAAAAATCATGTTTCCTTACTCTCAATCTCAATGACACTACCTTGAGCAAACTAAGGCTACCAAATTTCATTTGATTAATGTCACGAATTGGTTTGACAAGTGTCAGACAAGTGACAATCGTCTGCAATTATCAATTCTCTTCTTCAGTTTTTTATTTTGAGAACTCTGAATCAAGTAACTTTATATTATTATAACTGAGAAATGCATGGAAGCTGAATAGGGAACCCAATAAAATATTGTGAATGTCTTCAACTTAAGTTTTCATATCGATATGGAGGTGTATTGATTCAGTGGCCATTTAAATTCTATAGAATTTCAACAAGTCTCGACAAAAGTCTTATCTTCAGGAAATAAGTTAGTCCAAACCAATAGAAATCTAACCGTATTGGATCTGTTTATTGAAATTATCTTCTGTAAAAATGAAGCGAAAACTTCTTTTCTCAAACAAACAAACAATTAACTCGTACATAAATTAATCTGAAGAATATTTTTGCAATTGTTATATTTACAATGGCATTGCGATTAGGTGTTATATAATTTTATGAAACAGAACATGTAGCTCTTATACTATTTTAGCTGGTATTATGAAAATACCCATATAAAGAGTGAAAGTAACAGTAATACAAATGTATTTCTCACAACGAATAACCTCGTTGATATTTTTCACAATTTTGTTACAGTGGAATGTTGAAGGATAGCTTTCTGAAATAAAACTAACCCATTCTTACTTTCTAATACACCATTAAATAATTTGAAAATATTCAACAATCCGTCAGGTACTGGGAAAACTATAAGTATATTAATTTCTTCTCCACTTGTATGAAGGAAGTGTATACATCATTTCTTTCTTCGGGTTATGTGAAAGAAAAAAAGCACGAGACATATAAGAATGAGAACTCACTTTCCGTCTCTCTGAAGCTTTCGCTGTAAGCAGGCAACTAGATAACACGAGAGTCCATCTAATTGTTACAATTCGATAAGAAGAGTCCTCAAAGCCAGAAATGTTGTATGTGAACCTTCACTGCTTGATGATTTGAAAACATTAGAGAAATAATTAACGATCAATATATCTCTGGTAATAATCACAAATATATCTTACAAAGGAAAGTGTGGACAGATAAACTTTATAAAGGATAATAACAATTACACAGTTCATGTAAAATGTACGATTCGACTCGAAAGCAAATACAGGTACATTTGACATTACAACAATAATCACAGAAAAGTGAGAGATTGATTACGCAGGGTCAAATTCAAGTTTATGTATGCGAAAATTATATGCAATAAGATTATAATAACAGAATTCAATAACTAATTTCGAGAATACAACTTGTATTTTTCTACTTTTGAATAAATATTTTTTAACATATAGGTATAGAAGAAATTAATTTTTTTTAATATCTCAAACCGTTCTTATAGGTACATTTTATTTGCTGTCTGATGTCACAGAAAAATTGAATGAACCTTTCTCGAACAAATTATTATTAAAAAAAATCCTGGTGAAAATATCCGATAAATATTTTTTATACTTTCATTATACAGAACATCCCCCAAACAACTAAATTTTCTTGAATCTCATCCTAGAGTAGATCCACTAGAACATACATTCTAGTGGATCCCTCTACATTTTTGTATGTCCCTGTGAGAACTTTCTAAATAACGGATCATAAAAATTGAGGTTATGTTAAAACTTTTGGCAAACTTGTGTTGCATATGAAAATGCATATGAAAATAATATAATATACAAAGAAATTTAATACTGTACTGTACTGCATCATCTCCTGCATTCTCCAAATACACGATTGTATTCAATGTTTCTGAAGTCTGATTTAAAAAAACGATCTCTTCATAACCACAGTGTCTGAGAATATTGAAAATGACCCTGAGATAATCAATGATCATGATGAATTCAATCAAACACACCTGAACACAACTCAAAAACATCCTTAACCTTTGCATTTAACAATGGTGTATTTTCACATATGAAAACTGAAAAGAATAAATCTCCAAAATGGAGAGAATTTTCAGCAGATTTTGAAGTAGTTTTCACAAAGAGTATCGATCACCAAAAAAAACTCGCCATATGGAAATCATTAATTCATCCAACCCTTAGAATATACAGGGAGGTTAAAACAATAATTCGTTCGTTTTCCGTTCACCCTGTATATCCTGAGAGAGACTAAAATTGTGCACCGCTTTCATCTGCTGAGAAAAAAGGGGAAATTTGTGCAAAAAAAAAGTTTTCCATGATGTGAGTACTTTTTGGGAACTTTTTTATGATTAATAACAATGAATAATGTCATTTCGAGACTAAATATCACAATATCTTAACTGTAAATCTTATGGCGTATGTAGACATACCCGCAGCGAATCAAATATTACAATTTTTGGTGCGAACGATTCTCAAAATAACTGCATTACATCGGGAATCACAGATTTGGCATACTGGCATTCATGTTGCATTCAAGTCTACTGAATTTCAAGTGAATTCTCACTCAGAACCCTTTTTTTAAAAACTTACTTTGATGCCTCTATTTATGAAGGATCTCCAATTTGAACTACGAAATATTTATATTAGTCTTAATATTTATTATTTTCTGAATAAATTATTGAATCATTTTTCTATTCGTGTTTTTTCTATTATGACATTCACAAGTACTTCCCACTAGTGCTACTTCAACTTGTGCGAACTACTACATGGCCTGAAAAGTCTCGGGATTAACACATAGATGGCGCTGATCTAACTGCATTCACCGCTTTTTCAGTTGGTACTAACCTTCAAAAGAAAGCTGTTGAAATATTTTGATATTTTACTCATGAGTTTGTGAGTTATTGTCCTAAGAGTGATGCTGCTTTTGTTATTTTCAAAACAATGAATCAAAAACAATTTCGTGTTTTTGATTTTACACTGCTTCAAGCGACTTCAAACGTGGTCGTAGAGACACCAATGCCGCAGAACGCGGTGATCGTCAAATGAGGCAGTGACACCAGAAGACAAAAAAAATCCACAAAATCGTTTTGGATGATAGAAAAGTGGAGTTGCGTGAGTTATCTTCCACAGTAAAGATATCAAAATGAACTTGTTGGCTTTATATTGCATGATCATTTGACTATGAGAAACGTCTGTCCAAAGTGAGTGTCTCGCGAGTTCACTGTTGACCAAAAACTAGAACGTCTTGATGATCCTGAGCAATGTTTGACCATGTTTGAACTTGCCAAACCGGAATTTTTGGGTCGACATGTGACAATGGATGAAACATGGATCCGTCACTTCACTCCGGAATCAAAACGATCGTCATCTGAGTGGAGAGCAACTGGTGAACCTCGTGCAAAGCGATTGAATGCACAACATTTGGCTGGAAAGGTTATGTCCTTGGTATTTTGGGATGTGCGTGGTGTTATATTCACTGACTATCTTGAGAAGGAAAATAATATAAACAGCTAGTGTATAGCGTTATTGGAGCGTTTGAAGGCCGACGAAAGGCATCAAGACAATGTACAGTCTATTGAAAACAATTTTCCAACACCAGAACGAAAATTATAGTCTATCGACGCGCGTTTCGCTAACCAAATAAGCGTCCTCAGGAGGCGCTTACTTGGTTAGCGAAACACGCGATGAGAGACCGTAATTTTTATTCTGATGTTGGGAAAGTGTTTTCAATAGATTAATTTTACGCCAGAGGATGCAGAGTGTCACAAATCAATGAAAACAATGGCAAAATCCAATGAAATGGGCTTCAAATTGCTCCCGCATATACCATATTCGCCAGATTTGTCTCTCAGTGACTACTGGCTGTTCGCTGTCCTCAAAAATATTCTCACCAGTAAGAAATGTTATTACTGAAACTTAGGCCTATTTTGAGGCAAAAAATGAATCTACAAAAGTGATACTGGAATTGATAAAGCCAATTTGGAACAAATATGAACGCATTTTCTTTCTTAGGCCCGGGATTTTTCAGCCCAAGTGTTATAGCTTCCGACTGAGTCATGGCCAGTGGAATAAATCGTATCTGCGTACAGTTTGGGTCTGTGATCAAAAATATGTTTATGCATTTACTTTTAAAATCCATCACTAACTGAATACAGTCCTGAATTTCAATGTTTACGGCTCCAATCCACCGGAGCGTTTTTCTTAGATGTCTCTAAGGCGTTTGACAGAGTTTGGCATGACGAACTTCTAGCCAAAATGAGCAACTTTGGCTACACGAAACCAATGGTGAGATTAATCGAATCTTTTCTAGCTGATAGGCGATGCCGCTGCAGAGTAGGACAAGATTTCTCAACCATGCGATTACTGTAAGCGGGGGTCCCACAAGGTGTAGTCCTTTCACCACACCTCTTCTCGGTATACGCAGCAGACGTGCCCAATCCGGAGAACAACACAGCTCTGCTGGCGAGATCAGCAAGCCAAGCGCACGTCACCAGATACTTGCAGCACCACGCAGATAGATTAGAGGAATGGGACAACCTGTGGAAGATTAGTATATTCCCTGACAAGAGTCAGGCAATACTGTTCACCCGAAGGATGGTACACCCAGAAGGAAACGTCATCTTCAACGGACAAGGATTCCGTGGACCACCGAAGCTAGATACCTGGGGGTCAACCTAGAAAGAAGATTAACATTCAGGCAGAGAATAGGAATGGCGAGGTCTGCCCGACAATACCTATCACCAATCATAGGTCGAAGAAGCAACATGAAAGTGAAAGTGAAGCTGCTGATGATAAATATCGTAATATTACCGATAATCCTGTATGCCTGCACTGCCTGGGGCCAGTGTGCAGCGACACACAGAAGACAGATCCAGTCGTTTATGAACGCATACGTAAGGACCGCTGTAAATGCTCCAAGATTTGTACCGAATAGATACATATTCTGGGATCTAGACCTGAACATACACTACGTAGACGCATATATGAGACAACACGCAGAGGACACGTTTGACAGAATTCGAGCGCACGACAATCAAGCGTTAAGCGATCTACACAATGCACTGAATAGAGATGACCCCAAATTTCGAAAGAGGGACAAACACAGAAGGCCAACGAAGCAGAACCAGAGATCACCCCCGAGAGTCGCTGTGCCGTGGCTCCGGTAAGTATGAAAATTTCCAAACCAGATTTCGAATTCATCTCTTTTTCAGATTCACTGAGGAACAAAATTACTCGCGACAAAAGACACTCGTCTCCGGTTAGTTTTCGGGGACCCCATGCAAAAATTCAGTTAGTAAAGCCATGATAAAAGCAAACAACAGATTAGAAAGTGAAAGTACCTGAACGCTGATTTTCGACTAAAAGAGGTCAGATGTCAATCTTGCTGAAGTGCACATCAGTAAGTTGAGGACCGCTCCGGAGGAGCGAGGGTGGATGGACGAGATGGGATGTTCTGCACACAGAAACCGTGTAGGGGAGATCTCAACTCAGGGCACTCACTTCGGAGGGGGCATGGGGGCTCGAAGAGTCTAACAGACTGATAACAGATTTCTACACATCTACTGCACATCTAGAGGAAGGGGCTTCTCACCGGCTGTAATACCTAGCGAAAGCTATGTATAGAAATATAAATTCTAAATTCGGGAAGAGACGTATTTATTCAATTCAGATTATTTTTAAATGCCGTAACTGTCTCTCATAAAACGTTAAATTATTGCCGAGGGACCGAGAGTGTTCTGTATCTGTAGAGTAGGGAGGGTGAGTGTAAGCCCACGCACTTAGGCCACATGTGACCCATAGACCGAGAGTGTTAAGATAAACACTATTCATCGGCGTGATGCCCAGTCAGATATAATTATCACGTAGCTCGAAATGTTAATATGGGCATATCAATATCCCAGAATTGAAAGTTTTGTGAACTCATCGAAAGATGTTTTTGATGACTTACGTCGTACGGGGGCAACGATGAAAAGATAAGTTTGAGAAAGGCGAGGGGCGAGGCACTCGTGATGGTCTTCCTGGCTTTTGAAAGGAGAAAAGACAGAGGGTTCTGAGAACTCTTCGCCTAAGGCAGCGGTCTTGAAGTGGTGCGAAAGTTTTTGTTTGGGAAGTAAGTCTGCGTGAATTTTGAGGAGGTACGAAAACTTGGGAGTTTGAAGGGTTCTCTTGACGGTCAATCAAGGGCGGTATATTTTGTTTTGCGAGATATTTTTCCTGGGTGGAATCTTTAATTTTTTTAATTCTTGAAAAATAGGCGATTTTGGGTAGTCTTTTATTCTGTAGCGAAAATCGAGCAGTGAAGTGGAAAAGTTTTTGAATAGCAGGAAACAAAG
Organism: Leptinotarsa decemlineata; assembly: GCF_025532065.1. Classification (NCBI taxonomy): domain Eukaryota; kingdom Metazoa; phylum Arthropoda; class Insecta; order Coleoptera; family Chrysomelidae; genus Leptinotarsa; species Leptinotarsa decemlineata. The sequence goes on along the minus strand of NW_027412704.1, from coordinate 5,277,269 downwards.
GCAGCGGTGAGTTAAATATACATATATACTAACCATTTTATAATTTTGGAAAAGAGTTAGCCATAATAAATTTGTATACAGAGTGGATCTAATAATTGTCTTATAGATATTTAGCGGTCAGAAATCATCGGCCAAGTTAGAGTATTTCGTCACTCTCGTATATTATAGTAATTTCCGGCGAAGGCACAAATATTGAGGTTAATTTTTTTTTCGAGATTTGGTTATGATTATTGTTTTTTTTAAATTTTTTTTTGGTATTTTTGTTCTTTAACTATTTTATTTTATATTTTTCCATTATTTCCTTTATTATTGAATATAGTTTCTTCTGAAGGTTTTAATCAGGCTTTCATTTGAAAATCTACCATAGTAACTTCTTGGAAGGAAGTGTCTGCGAATTTTTAAGATCTTTTCTCTCTGCAACTAAAGACCTCCTTCTAGTGCAGGAGGCGGAATTCAAGCCTCTTTCGGACTTGCCTAACATCCAAAATTTGATGTGAAGAAATTGGCATCTGGTGACAGCAGCTGCCAAATTTTATTTGAATTCAAACAAACACGGCAATAGCGAAATGGTTACCAAGGATTGATAGACAGTTAATGACGTATTACTTTACAGGTGACTCAGCTATAAACCCGTAGATGTTTCAGTGGGATACGTATATATAATAATAATAGTAAAACCGTGCCGGATTTACTACACGGCCATAAATCAGTGCGGCGGCTGTAGTTCATTCATTCATCAAAGTCTTGGAATTCTGAAAAGGAGTTTCTCTTGTATTGGAGTATATATAACACAGTAGTACCAGGTAAATATGATCTGTGACTGCCGGTGAATACAGTTCGAATGTGTGGTATACATAAACTATTTTGAAAATATTTCTTTTTTATATACAGTGCTGATACAGCTACACGTTTTGCGAACCATGATGCAAAAATTGCAGAAATTATTATTGATTCATAAATCGAAAAACTACTTACACTACGCATATCGAGTTTCTCCAACACTTGGATTTAATTCACTGCAAAATAATTTCAACTTGATATGTACGTGTTTTTTGCAAAATATCGTTTAACGTTCTCACTCGTCGTGTGAGACGTTTGTGAAGCTCTTGTAGTGGTAGAAGAAAAACACGAGGAAAACTGCGTATGCTGTCGGGAAAGTTATCCTGGCGATGACGTCGATGGTTTTCGCCACGCGGATGGGGTGGGGCGGCTCCTTTTTTCTAACCTGCAGGACACATGCCTACTCAAGGTTAGATTTTTGTGAAATGGAGGTTAGTAAAACGCTAAATGTAATGATTAACCAGTAGTGCAACTACAACAAGTATCTTATTTTTCATTTCAGTATGATCTAAATTCCATTTTGAATTAATTTTCATCTGTATTTCTACATTCTTTAATTATAATGAAGCATCATCAAACATTATTAGTTCAATCTTCATTGGTGATATCCATTACTACACTAAAGGTTCCAAACAGTGCATTACATGTTCTTGATGATTCACAGATTGCAACAATGACGTATAGATATGAAACAGTATGCCTGGTAGGGACAAATCCTAATGCGCTACAGTGGATGTTTTTTCAACTACACTCTGATAGATGAAAAAGGGAACTGTTTTATCGATAGTGGAATTTGGCGGTGAATTTCGAAATTTCAACACGTATCTGAATTTAATAATTGGAAAAATCTGATTTGTTAAAATTTGCTGCATTCAGAGCTACTATTCATGATTTTATGTCCAACAATTGATCAATTCAAAAGTTGAATAACGTTTACAAAAAATCACAGAAATATGTTATTCAATTATGTGGTATAGTCACTTACAATGCTCATGCCAATACAATCTTTTGTGATACAAGAAGATATCAAGTTTGTTACTCCCTTAGTAAAAGGAAACGATCTTGATTAATTGTGAAAAATGGCACAATGACACAATAAAGGTCACTTAACAAAAACAAAAACATACAACCAAAAATTCATTTCACCAGCGACACATGTAGATTTTGATATTGGTAAATCAATGTCAATTGATAAAACAGATTGTTTCGATTGTGCTAACTGCCATCCATATCTATATAATACAGTGCTCAGATGGATGTCTAAGGAAGCAAACAAAATGGCGGGAAACTATCAAAATACTTGTTGGAACATAGTTGGCAAGCTTCGAAACCAATCGCGGAACGAGATTGGTCCATTGTTCTCAACCGCAACTCTAACTGCAGAGTAATTATTAGAAATCAGAGCACAAAAAACTTTTCGGCAGTCAATTTCAAGGTTTGGCCAGTCAATAGACAATGGTTGTTAGATGGCGCTTTTTTACTCGAAGATGAGATAGTTTGAACACATTTCGATACTCTTTCGTAGAACATCTCGATTTTCATGATCAAAAAATAAGTTTTAAGAGTGGCAATACTGACAAAGTTGTTTATTGCGGACGGTATTTATTTTAAAATTTATTGTGATTTACAATGAACAAAGCAGGTCGTAGTTGTACTAGAGGTTGTACTAAAACATAAAAACTATGTTACTTTCATCTAATGCCCATAACTACAGCATTATGTATAGTGAATGTATAGCAAGCATTCTGAATGATTCCAAGAGATTGACATTTATACAATATTCAACTATTGCGATTTTTAAGCTTTCACTTTCCATTGCAAAAAATCGAACGGTATTCACACAGTGATAAATAAAATCAATTCATAGATAGATAGATAGATACACTGACGTACTAAGGATATTTTTCTATGAAGGATTGGTTCCCTTTGCCCAAATACCCTTTATACGTATCTGAGTCTAAAATAATAAAAATAATATATAAAAAAACACAATATTTTCGTATTTTCATATTATCAGAGATTTTGATTATATGATAATCAATAATCATTTTATCATAATTATATGATTATATCATATAATTATCATGAATATATCATATAATCATATGCTTATGATTATATAATATTCAAGAAGTTGATTATTTAAAAGGGAGGAAAATGAACACTCAAGAATAGAATATTTTAAACCGTGATTATCGAAACAAATAACCACTCTCTCGATTTATCATCTGATATGAGATGATTATGAATATTGATCCTTGTCCTTGATTTCGGAAATAAATTTCTGTTTTTCATTAAACTCATCATGGATTGATATCATTCTCTTTGTATTGGCTGAAAATATTTTGGTTTCATCGATTTATTTCACAATAACTCTGATTCTGGTTTTCATTTCCATCTGAATGAAATATTCAGAAAATAAGTAAACGTCTAGACGTTGCTTTTTCACAATTCTCTTCCATTTTGGAAATTGGACTGAAATGTTCAGCAGTTTCATATTTTCTTTCTAAGAATCCACAAAAAATTAATTAACATTACCTATAATTTGAAACAAAAATTTTTAGAAATTCACTCTGAGGGAGTCTATTCACAAAATCATTCCATACATGTTCTTTGAATAATTTCTGTACTCTCGGATGATTTGACTTATGCTAGTGCTTTTATGTGTATTAGCTGCCTGTAAAATCATATCGGATCTGTTATAGATAAAGTAACACAGGCAAACCTAATAAAATTGTTACCTGAAAACACAACTCAGTGAGATGGAACTTAATCCAAACCATTGGTTTGGATAATAGTAGACGTGATTCCTTAGGACGGCCCGCCACCTGATATGGGGCCCTTAGATTTCGTTTTTTGGAAATTTTCAAATCTGTTTGCAAACAAAAATATTTAAAAATAATATAATGAAATTTTGGACATTCATTGGGACTGGGTTTTGAATGGAATGCTTATTGATATTGTCGTTTATTTGAATATAAAATACAAAACTGCTGATTACTTAGAGAAGGCTGGACTGATTTCAAAACCTGAACCAGTGTTGAGAAGATAACTGGAAAAAGTTAGGAAAACTATGTCTTTCCACAAGGTACTAACTTTATTTTTTGTCTCATTCAAAGTTTAAAAAAAAGGGGAGACTTTTTACGTCACCACTGTATGTATAGATCCAATGTATATAGAAACTAGGGATAAATTGGCTTAGATGAAAGCATCACCAAACTAAAACTAAACACAAAAACACACTACTAATGTAATTATGAAATCATAACCTACCATAAATGAAGGTTTATTTACCTCTGCGCAGCCGTTGTTTGCCGCATGCGTGCATGGATTTGGCCCGCAGTTTGTACACGTGACTATCTCATTGGGCACAGCAGAGTCTCTCTTCTTGTCTCCCTGAACAGAAATAATATCAAATTTTTATTCCTATGTAACGATAATGCTAGCTATGTAGGTTAGTATTGTTAGTTTTTGGTCTACTAAGTATACAGTAAGTAGGAGAGAAGTCCAATCAATGAAACTAAGCTTGAAATGTTGTGAAGTAATGGTAAACATAAGAATTGCGATGGTTCAAAGAAAGTATGAATAAGAAAAACGCCGTGTATTATATTTCTGTAATTCATTGGGAGTATTGCTAATACAGGAATCATATGATTTCACTTCAGTCATTTTGAATATTTTTCAACATCTACATCCACAAATACGCATAGTTGACAATCATTTGATGCGACGGCTGAAAATCGACAAAAGGTGGTTATTACGAAACGCAAACAGAGGAGGTTGCTCCACAAGCTCATTGGAAGATACGCGTCACCTATAACCTCGTTCCAACTTATCGCTCTACGTAACGTAACAATTATTCAATGCGACGGCTGAAAACCGACAAATGGTGACTATCCCGAAACGTAACCACCGAAAGTGCTTAGACTATGAAATATCATGAATATGATTGCAATTATAACCAATTTCTTCATCTTTTGCAACGATGAACTCGTCCCAACTTCTCGCTGTGCGTAACAATTATTTTGATGCGACAGCTGAAAACCCACAAATGATGACTATCCGGAAACGTAACCGAACGAGGTTACGACACAAGCTCATTCAAAGATACGCATCACCCATACGCTCTTCTCAACTTGTCGTTGAGCGTAACGTAACAATCATCCAATGCGACGACTAGTGGGTTGGCTTGTAACACGTATTAAAGCAAAGTGGTTAGTTACGGACCACATGTAACAATATCCCTTATTTTGGCCTCAATGTGGTTACGTTACGGGTCATTAATTGAAATAGGTCGTGAAATATCACGAATGGGATTGCAATTATAACCATTTTCTTCATCTTTTACAATGATGCACTCGTCCCAACTTCTCGCTGTGCGTAACGTAACAATTATTTATTGCGACAGCTGAAAACCGACAAATGGTGACTATCCCGAAACGTAACCGAATGAGGTTACAACACAAGCTCATACATGTCACCTACACATTCGTCCCAATTTGTCACTGGGCGTAACGTAACAATAATCCAATGCGACGACTAGTGGTTTGGCTTGTAACACGTATCAAAGCAAAGTGGTTAGTTACAGACTGCATGCAACAGTATTCTTTATTATGGCTTTGAAATAACATGTTCACGGTTACGTTACGAGTCATTTGTTGGAATGCCTCTGAAATATGAATGGGATTGCAATTGTAACCATTTTCTCCATCTTTTGCAATGATTCACTCGTCCCAACTTCTCGCTGTGCGTAACATAACAATTATTTAATGCGACAGCTGAGAACCCACAAATGGTGACTATCCCGAAACGTAACCGAACGAGGTTACGACACAAGATCTTTCAAAGATCGCGTCACCTTCACACTCGTCCCAACAATCATTCATTGCGACTGCTGAAAATCGAAATATGTTGGTTTTTCCAGAACGTAAACGAACGAGGTTACGAAGAAAGCTAATTCAAGGATACGCGTCACCTATACACTTGTCCCAACTTATCGCTGTGCGTAATGTAACAATTATCCAATGCTACGGCTGAAAACCAACAAATGGAGACTATCCCGAAAGGTAACCAAACGAGGTTACGACACAAGCCCATTCGAAGTTACGCGCCAGCTACACACACGTCCCAATTTGTCACTGGGCATAACGTAACAATCATTCATTGCGACTGCTGAAAATCGACATATGTTGTTTATTCCGAAACGGAAACGAACGAGGTTACGAAGCAAGCTAATTTTAAGATACGCGTTATCCACACACTCGTCCCAACTTATCGCTGTGCGTAACATAACAAGTATTTAAGGCGACGCGACGGCTGAAAACCGATATATGGTGACTATCCCGAAACGTAACCGAACGAGGTTACGACACGAGCTCATTCAAGGATACGTGTCACCTACACACTCGTCTCAACTTGTCGCTGTGCGTAACGTAACAATTATCCAATGCAACGGCTAGTGGTTCGGCTTCTAACGGTTACACATATAAAAGCAAAGTGGTTAGTTAGAGACTGCATGCAACAGTATCCCCTATTTTGGCCGTAACGCAACATGTTCACGGTTACGTTACGAGTCATTTGTTGAAATGACTCGTGAAATATTGCAATTATAACCATTTTCTTCGTCTTTTGCAATGATCAAACGGCTCTCCCAAAGGCAAAACTATTTTGATATCTCAACTGACAGTGTCGGCAGCGATCGGGTTTTGATGTTACTTCTTTATTGACATGATATATCTAAATTCCAATTTCATTAAGTGGACGGACACACACCCAAACCATAAAGTTAGCCTCCAGGTAGTAATTTTAGTTGAGTTATCTGTCGGTGGCATTATGAATTTCAAACTTACTCTAAAAAACTGGGGGCTCTCACAGAATGTGGAATAGTATTCTTGTTCTGCGGTCTCCTAATATTGATTAAAGAATATAAGTTTTTTGAGCAGACTATATAGGATAATACATACAGGGTCATATTTATTAGAATGGATTTGGAGAAACACGTGTTGGTGTTGGTAAGGGTAGTAAAAAACGACATATATTTGTACTTCAATAATCTAGTCTAATAGCAAGAAAACTAATATTGTTATTTTAGGGTTCTGTACTGTAACTGTCACAATTTGACTTCAAAGTAAACCATTTAAAAATACTTCAGAAGTTTATTGTATTCGTTCGAAAAAGTCATTGTAGGACGAAACTGCAGTTACAAATACAAATACAAGTGGAATACATGATCACATGTATTCTTTTTTTATTTTATTCTTGGGGAACTACCGATTTTTTTCTTCTTCTTTCAATTATATAATTGTGATCTTAGAAGAACTTACTTTTTGACCAAAGCCAACCTAATTGACACAAATGTTCACTTCAACACTTTGTTGATAGTAGCTGAGCTGTTAAGTGAAAACTAAATGTTTTTCGTTCAATCCCCAATAATATTGCAAACTTATAATCAGGTAACGTGCTAGAAGTGCCGGAAACGAAATATCTACCCAGAATGTTTCGCCATCAAGTAGCTACTGTGGGGCCAATGAGACTCTGATCCTAGATTAACAATTTTCTGTCTCAAAAATGACCTGGACTTTTTCTCTGAGTAGATTTTCCTTTCGTAGCACTGTGTTCACACCTGAAGAAATACGAGCTACATCTACCGGGTGTCAACGAATCTATTAGACAAGTCATAATTTCTAGACTATTAGGAGAATTGAAATGAGATTTGGTATAGTTGAATGGTATGTGGAGAGAAATGTTTTCACATATTTTTCACTTTCCGGTCACTTCCGGTTTCAGCGGAAATGGCTCCGGTTCTGAATTTTTAAATGGAACACCCTGTATATTGTAACATTTTTGGATTTCTGAGACAATTCTGGATCAGAAACTGACATTTCCGGAAGTTTTTCAGCCTACTTGATTTTTTCAGAGTCACTTTTAAAATTGCATCTAGGTGGCCATGATCGGACGTAAACTAATCTATGGACCTCAGGTGATACCAGAAAATTGCAATAGCGGAGTTTTAGTGACTAGTGTGTTGAATATGAATGAGACAAGTTTACAAAATAACATTTTCGTGTCTAACTATTATTTTTCAAATGGCGACCATTTTTTGACAAGCAATTTCCGAAAAAAGGATTTTTTGACGAATCTAACGTTACTAATTTATTTGCGATTGGATCAACAAATTTAACAAATTTAACTAATAATTTCAGCGATGCACTTAGATTTTTTGCAATATCCTAAGTTCTTGAAAATTCCACTATAGTAAATTTTCAAAGTGCATCCCTCCTTGTTCAAGACACATTTCAGCTCGTTCAATTGTTTCTCTCAACACGTTTTGTAACATTTGAGGCGATATACTTTTAAATGCCTGTTGAATCCTTTCTTCTAAGATTTCGAGAGTGGCTGGGGTTGTTGCATAGTAGATCCTTTCTTTTACATATCCCCAAATGAAGAAATCTAACACAGTCAGATCCGGTGAGCGGGCAGGCCACCGTACTGGACCGTTGGTTGCAATAACTCTATTATTAAAATGCTCTATTAAAAAATCAAGTACGTCTCTGCTATTATGGGGTGGTGCTCCATCTTGCTGGAAGTAAATTTGCCGTAAAACTTCTAAAGGCATATCATTAAGATGATCCTCGATTTCATTTTGAAGAAAACCCAAGTATCTAACCCCTGTTAACTGACCTTGAAACAATATTGGACCAATTATTCTGTTTCCAACGATACCAGCCCAGACATTGACGCCAAACCTTTCTTGAAAATTGCCCTCTCTCATTGCATGTTGATTTTGTTGGGCCCAGTACCGACCATTCTGCTTATTAAACATACTATTATTTGTAAACCGTGATTCGTCGGAAAATAGAATGAAGTTGATAAAATTTTGGTTAACTCTATGATTTTGAAGCAACCAATCACAAAATACTACTCTTCTATTGCCGTCGTCAGCATACAAATGTTGATGTAACTGATATTTAAATGCTCGATATCCGTGCTTTTTCAGTATTTTTCTTGCTGATTCGTGACTTATCTGCATTTCTCTACTAATTTCTCTTAAAGAAACCGTTTTGTCAACTTCTACCATAGCAAGAACGTTAATCTCAGTCTCCTCATTTATGACAAACCTCTGTTCTGCGTCTCGATTTCCCTCTTGCCTAAAACGACTCTCAACATAGGGAAAATACTGATGAGATGGGTGTTGCCGATTGGGATATCTCTGAGCATACAACTCGGCAGCTTTCCTTGAATTTCTGTGGCATTCTCCAAACAATAACAACATATCCACTTTTTCACTTTGAGTATACATTATTTCGACGAAAAATTAAACTAAAATTAACGAAAATCAAGAGAAACTTCTACTTTCTGCTCATAAAGCTTATGTCACTGTCATAACCTAGGTGAGCGTTTTGTTCTCCAAAGTGGACTTGATGGAAATAACCGCAAAAGATTATGCATCATTCCTATCCATGGCACCCTTGACAAAAGTAAATGAATTTGTATCGAGTATTTTCCTCAGTAATATTTAATTTATGTTCTTATTTGTAATCCAATCGCAAATAAATTAGTATCGTTAGATTTGTAAAAAAATCCTTTTTTCGGAAAGTGCTTGTCAAAAAATGGTCGCCATTTGAAAAATAATAGTTAGACACGAAAATGTTATTTTGTAAACTTGTCTCATTCATATTCAACACACTAGTCACTAAAACTCCGCTATTGCAATTTTCTGATATCACCTGAGGTCCATAGATTAGTTTACGTCCGATCATGGCCACCTAGATGCAATTTTAAAAGTGACTCTGAAAAAATCAAGTGGGCTGAAAAACTTCCGGAAATGTCAGTTTCTCATCCAGAATTGTCTCAGAAATCCAAAAATGTTACAATATACAGGGTGTTCCATTTAAAAATTCAGAACCGGAGCCATTTCCGCTGAAACCGGAAGTGACCGGAAAGTGAAAAATATGTGAAAACTCTCCTCTCCACATACCATTTATCTGTACCAAATCTCGTTTTGATACACCTAATAGTCTAGAAGTTATGACTTGTCTAATAGATTCGTTGACACCCGGTATAACGAAACACATGCACATGCGTAAACGAAAGGACAGAGGCAAGCTTAGCAGTGGTCAGTAGTAGACGTTTTACGGCGTCTACACATTGCGACAGGACAGGAATATGCTGGAACGGGAACATGACGTGAATTTTCTTTTCTATAGTTCCTTATGGGGGGACGGACAGGCACATGCCAGGACGGGCCATGCAGATGCTGTGCTGTACCTCTTCGAGGGACATGTCCCGTCATGTTCCCGTCCTGTACCGTCCTGTCGCAGTGTGCGCGAGACCTTAAGCGTCACCGAAAGTTAGAGATAGGGAGATGAGGAGCATAGCTTTGAGTAACCTAGGCTTACCAAGGGACTGGCCAGAATAATGCCTATCCTGCTGAGTACAGCGGGCAGTCGCTGCAACATGACAGACCAAACAACGTACAATCTTATGAGGAGAGCCACTGACAAAAGCGTTTCGGGCCACTCGCCCTAATTCACAATTTTACGTATTAAAAATTTGAAAGACATGCTTTCGATCGGTTAGTTGCGGATTATGTCAGGTAGCCTGTAGAGGTTTTTCGCTGATGGGCTTAGGGATTCTACTAGTGGAGTTCTGGGATAACCATTGAAATGCGGATTGGCAATGAAAAATTGGTAAATAGTTATGAAAAGTGTTGAAACTTCTGAAGCGATGGTAATTTCTTGTTTCTACTGGTGTGGAAGTAACGTATGATTTGATAAACTCTCCAGTGGCGTTAGATCAGGGCTACTTTCTGGTCATTCACTCGTTTCGAAATATTGTGTCAAAGTGATTCATTTATTATTGAATAAGGACAATTCTATTGTGCCGAAATGAAATATAAAACAATACGTCCCAATTTTGTGTTCCATTGTTGAAAAATGGTATATGATGTTATCAAAAACAATAGTTGTATCGGTTGTTTCAACAGTTTTTATAAGTCTACTTTGAACTTTTATATATCATTGGATACTCATTGAATTGAGTATTTCAGCGCCATTTGAATTAACGTAACCTACCGATGAGAAAGTTATATAAGTGTTCCAAGAGATGGTATTCGGTTGGCAGGAGGTTTGGGGAGTAAGGTGGGTAAGGCAGAACTCGTTTAATGATCATACCAGCCCCTGACCACCATTTTTTGATGGATTTTCCCCTTTGGGAAGGGCTAGAGGGTGTCCAATGTCCAACCACTGTTCTGAACGTATCTTGTTATCGTAGAGGATCAAATTTTCGTCGCACTTGACCATCCGTTCCAAAAAAGGATAGTTTTGGTTACGCAAAAGCAAAGTAGAACAGACTTCGAAACTTTCACAATTTTTGTCGATCGTTGAAATCGAGCTTTTTAACCGTTCCAATAAGTTTTGAACTATCAAAAACTGTATGGAAGTTGACACCCAGTTCTTCCGACATCCTAAGCACCGTCCGTAATGGGTCAGTCTCCATGAAGTTCCTTAAATCCTTGTACACAGAATATTCTTGATGAATTGGTCATCAGTGATCGTCCATACTATCGTTATTTCAATTGTGACCACAATTTTCTTCATGGGTTTATTTTCAATCTACAAAGTTCACACTCAACATCTTTTACTAATGTGATAGGTAGAATCGGCACCTCTTTATTATTTCCTGATGATGCTGACCTGACAAGCGAAACGGGTTTCGACGGATTGTTTTCCTTGAAGTGTGGAGATGTTTTCTTTGTAGAAATTTTCAGTATACTTGTTCAATACATTTCTCACTATAATATGTTTATCATGACTTCATGTTAATATCATTACTTAATGGAACTAGCTAACATTTTCTCCATAGTTTTTAATGAGGATTTGGCAGGACTTCAGTCATTGGCACCACGCCCATTAGGGTGTGTAGCATATCAACCGAAGGGGGTACATTTAATTAGCTCTAAAACTGGATCCAACTTATAGTGGCGGACTTCTTAATACCAGAGGTACACACACATGTGCATAGTCACATCATCACCATTGTAACCAGGCTCTTCCACGTGCTACCACTACTTCATTGAGCTGAGGTGGAATAGAAAATTTTGGATAGGATAGGAATTTAGGATAGTTATGTTAGGTCAGGTTAGGGTTGGGTTATGGTTGAAATATTGAACTTCATGAAATATCAATTTTTTTATTATTCATTTTCTCTAACAACCCCAACCATTCAGTTTCGCATATCACCCCCTTTCGATTGATATATCGCACCCCTTTATAGGCGTGTTACCAAAAAATAAAGTGCAGCCTATTTGTTTTTAATCACAAATTACTTGTACTTTCATGATTTTATAAATGACTTTTTCTATTACAGTACTTTATGAAATGTGACATGATATTCTATTATTAAAATAAATGATTTTGTCAGTTATTCAATAGGAGTGTCAAAGAAAGTACGATCAGTCAAGATGCTACTAATGAAAAACTTTGACGATTGTTTTTACAAAAAATAAGTTTTATTCAGAGAAATTGTTTATATATTCTCATAAAGGAATGTTTAGTAAATTGATGAAGACTATTCGATAGCTGCATCCAAATTGTTAGATTACAGAGTTTTTGAAGGTTACTCTACATATAAATATTATTTTCATTAGTTCGGATTTCCATTTTCTGATATTATATAAAATGCTTTGAAATCCCTGAAGGGACTATCAGGAAAGGAAGAATTGAAAATGAATAGGTGAAAATAACAATTATATTATGCAAAAAACCTGAAATGAAATGATAGTGGAACGAAATACAAGTAAAAATAGGACAATTGAACAAAAAATAAAAAGTTAAGAAATTCTAAGCCAAGTTACTTCACGACGTTTCGATTGTTAGTGTCCACACTCGTCTTCGGGTGATGAAGATTCATCATAAAACATTTCCAAGTTGCCAAAGGTCTTACTATTGATTCTAGACTCAGTTCTGAACTTAACTGTACTTGCTATTCCAAAATAAATAAGGTTTTCGACTGCGGAATGTTGCAAATCTAAGCTCTGACACCAACCGCCGAACGAGAAATCACTTTCTGTCTTTCTCTGGAGCTTTGTTAGTCTATCGGACAACCGTTTCAAAAATCGGAATACCTTCAAAAAAGATATCGTAAGTTCTATTTTTCCATAAGTTCTAAGATAATTTAAGTAGAAAGTGCTTTAGTCATGAAGGAAAAATACTATGTAGAAGTTGTCGAAGAAAAGTTACGTTTTGAAGCGGATTATATCTCTCTTCAGTACAAAGTTGCAAGTTATTTTTTAAATAGGTTGATTTGAGTTATTGAATCAATCAACTGGCATGAAAACTGAAAGACAGAAACAAACAAACCAACGGATTAGGAATCAAAGAACATGAGTTGTTATTGAGGTAATTATAGGAATTGAATGATTCATTGCAATTAACCGCATTTCAGCCCAGTTTCCCTTCAAAGCATTACAGGCTACCCAACATAATCTTTGAAGGATATTAATAAGCCGGTATTGTTTCAGTCTGTATCTACAGAGTCGAGCTTTTAATGAGTTGGAACTTCATTAAAAGGAAATTGACACCAAATTTGTAACATAACTTTCAAATATACCTTAAAAATATATTGAAAAAACTGATGAAAAATATAGAAAATATTCGGTTATCTACGATTTCTACTTTCTTCTCTCAATCTACTCAAGCAGAAAAATGACAAAATTAAACAATCTTACTATTGACTGAATGCTTTGGTTTGTTTGGATCTTCAATGTCGAATTATTCGGATTTTTTCAAAGAAGCACTGACCAAGATAGTGACTACTAAACTAATCAGTGATCAGATTATGTATTAGTTTTTATAAGGGAATATTGTCAAAAAATATTCTGATCGAAATCATCTACGGACCGTTCATTCTTTCTCGTACAAAGTACACATTTGCTACACGGAATTCTGAACTCAGCGTCATCTGATCAGACGTTTGATGATAGGAGCATAATTTCAAATAGTGATAAAACCAGTGTGTGGTCAAATTACATGAAAACATGTTTCAAATTAAAGGACGAAGGTGCTAGAACATTTTTATTACAATTTTGATCAAAGCATCAATAAATAAAGAATAAGAAAGAAAGAGATGACGTTGAGAAACATATGAGAATAGAGAAACGTATAACTGGAATCTCTGGTTCAGAATAAATTCAAAACAATTACTGATTTTGAACGCCAGAATTGCAACACTTCTCTCGACGCGAGTTTCACCAACAAAATGACATCTTCAGGAGGTAAAGTATACTGATTTCTAACTCTAACACTCTCAGTGACACTTTCAAACAAAATTCAATGATTTTGGGTCGAAATTAGCGCGACATTTTGTCGTGACAGTTCCCTATGAGTATAACAGAGCGATTCATGTAAACTATGGGATATTTGGAATGGGACTTTTGTCTTCATTGTTCTCATGCTAGACTTTGCTATTTCTGGACTTTTGAACGCATCAAAAAATCTAGTGTTTCGAACCGATCTCAACAACTTCAGACAGTTTTCATCTATTCTGTGGAAGTTCTCCAGAACGTGTTGACAGAAACTAGATTTTGCTAGTCTCCGAAATCGGATATGTGATACATGTTCTTTGAAGTGGGTTTCAGTAGCTTGTTTAGTCTGACCTATGTTGTTTGAAGAATACAAGCACTACAGAAAAATTCTTAAGGCGCTTTGAGAGTGGTGCCTGTGCAAAAGTAGCGATTCACAATGGATTTGAATCGTTGGAGAATAAATCCATTAAAAAAAAACGTTCTCAGGAAGTTTCTTCCACATAAACGCAGTGCTCCAAATGAAAGAGTTCATAAATAGTGAAGTTCGAGGTGTACTGAGTTGAACCTTAAAACGATAAGCAGTTACAATCTGTCACGTATTTCTGACTTGTACCGCTCTTGGTGGAATAAAATGTGCCAAGCCACTTGAATACTTTGCGTGAAAGTATCTATAAAGTAGAGACGAATCTCCAACCTTTCTTCGATGTTCTAGACTATCAAGGTTCAGAATAGGAGGAACACGAGAAATCTTTCAACAAGAAGAAAAAACCCCTTTCTTGTAAGACAGGTGAAAAGTCTGCAAAGTACTGATGCCTTTTCCAGAAAATCGACTGTGGAATGGGACGCTAATTGTTCAGCTAGTAGATATGCTTTTTCTACGGCTGTTGTTGCAATTGAACTATCCGCTTGTGTTGGTGGTGGAACAGCTTCAACTAACGATCAGAAGGATCTGCACCCGTTGGGATTGGCAAGCAGTTTATCCCTAATTATCTTATTGTGAAGTTCACCATGGACAATAAATATCCCGAAAATAAATACATCCTTGCAGCAATATAACAAATACAATACTGATCCTCTAATAATAAAGCAACACCAGTACCAGATCGTCGACACAATGCCATCATACTCTCATATATGTACTGATGGATCCAAAACTCCTGAAGGAACAGCTGCAGCATTCTCGACAAACCAGTACAATGCCACCTACAAACTCCCCTCGACATTCAATGTTTTCAATTCAGAGCTGTACACTTTATGAAAAGCCTTGGAATTTGCAAAAAATGAAAAATTACCAAATTCCTCTATCCTTACTGACTCTCTCAGTTCCATAATGAGCCTTTCCCAAATTTATCCTCATTCGAATGATAAAAATAGAACTCCAACAACTTCAAATGGGTAAACAGAAAATTATACTCCTATGGAATCCATTACACATCGGCATTAAGGGAAATGAAAAAACTGACCTACTCGCAAAAAATGCAACAGAGTGAAGTACCCCCATGTACGAACATAATTATGCAATCCGATTTCAAAAAAATTGTAAAGAACATTCTGATAAATAGCTGGCAACAACAATGGAACACCAATGGGTCAAAGCTGAAGGAAATGAAGCCGTCAGTGAAACAATGGAAATACATCCCAATGCCTAGCAAACATCATGTCATCCTCACAAGACTTCGTATAGGACACACAAGGCTTACCCATGGACATATCATAGACAAAACAGAAGAACAACACTGTGATATTTGCCAGACAAAAATTACTGTAAAACACATTCTCCAAGAATGCCCATTATATTACCAGCAAAGAGAGGATATCACCCAGACCTTAGGAGAATGCAGCGCAGCCGAAAATGTGATAAACTTTTTAAAACAAACCAATTTCTTGAACAAAATTTGGTACCGTTACACAGTACCAGTGTACCCACTATCAATATGAATGTCTTTAATAACCGTAATAGTTGATGGGAGAATGAATAAAGCTAATACAAAATAAATAAATTAGCTATGCTCACAAGTACTTTGCTCAGCACCTTTTTTGATCAATCGTAATCGACAGTTTTCAAAACGTCTGTAGATGTTTTCGATCTTTTTTCTCGATACAGCCCTATTTTGCTGATTTATATAGTACTTACTGATTTCTTTCCCTTGATCACATGAGCTGTGCTACACACGAAAAGTGAGTATTTACTCTACATATTTTTGAGGTATATCAAAACAATACAAACATGCACTCCTAAACATGCAAATAGAAGAGAAGAAAATAGAAAAATAGAAAATTGCAGAAAGTGTTTCGGACAATCACGGTTGCACAAAAATTACACATAAAGTGATATTTCTCGAAGCCGACAATAACAAAGACAATTTATGTACAAATGTGTCTTTTCACTGTTTTCAAAAGAAATACTCATTCCACATGAAATTCCTTGTCCGATCATTATAGATTACATTTATTGCGAGAAGCGGGGACCAGATGTTTGGACAATGAATAATATGTATATATGTGGAAAGTAAGGCTGGTGTTACACTATGATTTGATGACGTCCCGAAAATGTTGGAAAATAATTGGTAGCAACTCATGAGAGAACCGTTTTTAACGCTCCGGTGAAAACACATAATTTGACACCAGCCTTGGGCTTCAAATATTATGCTGAGGAAAAACTGTTCACATTTCTCATCAAGTAATGCAAATAATAACGTCGACCTGCTTTAAAACACCAACTGATCTCGTTTAATTTGAAAGGGTTATATTTTTAGGAGTGTCTAATTTTTGGAAAAGAACGTTTTTGGCTTTCTACTACTCCATCTTCATACAGAAAAAAGTGGGAATCTTTC
Source organism: Leptinotarsa decemlineata (assembly GCF_025532065.1). NCBI lineage: Eukaryota > Metazoa > Arthropoda > Insecta > Coleoptera > Chrysomelidae > Leptinotarsa > Leptinotarsa decemlineata. Next base: position 5,260,292 of record NW_027412704.1, on the reverse strand, counting down.
AAAGAAAGGAAGGGAGAAACTCATACAATGAAAAATTATCATAGAAATAGATCATAGCAGCCAAGAAAACTGTAATACATTTCACAATATTAGTAATAGCAGATTTCTTTCAGCTGAAATGTGAACGTTTTTGTTATACATTGAGCAGATATAAAAATAGTGGATTGAATGAGTGAATTCGACAATGCTGTGGAGGGAATTTGTATTAACTTGCTTTTATGCGTTTCCTTCAATCGCTTGCTGAATGTAATATAGTTCGCAAGTACGTTTTAACAAGAACAAACAGTTTTGGATCTTTGAATCTTGTGAAGGGTCTTCCAAGAGGAACTTCCGAACTTATTGGCCAGCTTGTTGAATCTGTCAAATTAGTTGTTATTCGTTCAGTCTGTGTTGCCAAATCACCATGAACGGATATAGCTTTCAACAACACGTGTTAATAATAAAATCATATTATCACAACGGGTGTTCTATCCGGGTAACGTACCGCGCGTTCCGCTAATTTACAAGCGCCATAATCATCCTAACGGGAGAACTATTCCCAATATTGTGGATACATTTGAGTCCACTGGTTCAGTAAACGGTTGACCAACACCCGTACGTCGATGGAACGTAAGATCTGCTGAAAACGTCGCCGCTGTCTATGAGAGTGTGCAAGAGAATCCGAGGCAGTCGATTTCGCGTCGCTCACAGAAACTCGGCTTTTCGCAGACCATAACTGAACTGAAGGTAAACGACTATAGACAATGACGTGTGTTCGCTGAATGGGCTCTCGAGCAGTTGGCGACTGACCCTAATTTCCATCGAAAAATCATCTTCAGCTATGAGACCCATTTCTGGATGAATGGGTTCGTGAACGAACGAAATTGTCGAATTTGGGACGATATCAACCCATATGAGATGGAAGAGCATCCGTTGCATCCAGGAAAAATAACTGTTTGGTGTGAATTTTGAGCTGGCAGCAGCATCGTTTTATATTTCTTCGAGAACGACGTTGACCAGGCCATCACTGTCAACGGCGAGCACTATAGGTTGATGATTACCAACTTCTTTTGGCGTGAATCGGATGATCTGGATACTGGTCATTTAACGACATGTGGTGTGAACAGGACGGCGCTACGTGCTACACAGCTCATGCCACATTGGATACTCTGCACGAGCGATTTGAGGTTATGTTTTTCTCACGTGATGGTGCTGAGAACTGGCCACCAAGGTCATACGATTTGACCCCGTTAGACTTTTTCTTGTGGGATTTTCTTAAGACGCAGGTGTGTGTGAATAAACCACAAACCTTAGCGGTCCTCAAAGCTAACATAACCCTTTCCATCGGTCAAATTCAGCTTGTTTTATGTGCCAGAGTCATGAAAAATTGGACGTTTTGGATGGCCTAGGCCTTCCAAACGAATAAAAATTCTGCATTTTCCACGGTGCAACCAATATGTTTCTTTGATATGCTGATACAGTTTTTGTAGGGAAATTATGCAATGCCAGATTTCAGTGTTTGTAACTTTTTGAGCAAAAAACTGGCCCAGTTTCTGAATTTCCGTAGACAGACTATTAAAATTTTACATTATATATTTCTGTAATTTTAATACTTGTTGTTGTTATTGTTGTATCCTACACAAGTGAAATTGCATTTTGAATATTCTAAAACATGTTGAGAAGAAACAATATAAATATTTGAGTAATGGTTATTCCATCGAAAACTCTCGGTAAATTTGAGGTTGGGCCTTCTAGTACTCGTAATTGTTTGATTGTTCTAATCTAACACCTTTAACTCATATGTTGTGACCCTAGTTTGGTGTGACTTTTCAAAACTTTGACTCATCTGGTTGATTTATTCGTATATTGTTTAAAATTTTTATTATTGAAGTGTGGTGGGTTGGATTTCAACTATCTGACAGTGTGTATTAACATATTTTTCACACCCATAATTACGAGAATTAAATAAAAAAATTATAGGACTGAACTCTTTGGATGAAATGTTGGATAAGAGTTAGATATTGAAATTGTTAATAATTTTCAGCAAACAAATCCATCAAATCTCTAAACTTATCCTTTTTGATTACACCCATGAAATATTTTAGAATTTTTAACAAACTGAATGATGAAAGATTTTGTGTTACTCGCTCATGGTGTTGAATATATTAAAATATTTTTTCTGCACGCGCATTGGCTATCTGGTGGAATATACTTGCAAAATCATATTAATTCACAATATTGCTTGTATTGTTATGTTGTTGTGATGTGATGTTGTTTACAGATATTTATTATAAAAACTCATATGATATAACATTTCCTTACTCGTTTTTTGATCTAGAGCAAGAAAGCAGTACATGTGCCCAGTTGGAATGACTAGCTCATGATTTGCGGTGACAAGGGCGTAGGTCGGTTCTTGATTTTCTATAGAAATTCAATTGCTGTGCTGAAAAGTCTCATCAAATTGAAAGCTCCTATTTGGATACCATCTACAGAAGTTTCTAGAAATACCGTATCCCTTTTCAACACTTGTCACTGTTGACCAACTCTCTCCAATAACTCTCTTAGTAGGGATAATAACAAAATACAGAATCATACACTAGGGTTCAATGCACTATTTCCATAAACCAAATAGACTCTTCTGCTTCTTGAGATCCGGGATTCTGGAGTCTCCAGGAGTAACCACCTCTGACCTATATTTTACAGTGCAGAGACACTTTCAAGGAGATCTCCTGGTAGTGTCCAATTCATTTAGTTTATTCCTATTTTTATACTATTAGTAGCTGGTTCTTATGCTTTTCATGATCAAATAATCTTTATGATTTTGCCTGACTGAACTTTAAGAAGTTGGAAGTTATTCTTTGGATGATTCTCAAATATTCTACTCAAATCACCACTAAGTGTTCTCTATACGTGTGTACACGTAAGATTAGTATCGGTTCAAAGTTTAGACAATTCCACCACCTGTTACATTATTCATATACACTCCACCAATTCCAAATATGATATTACTTAAAATAAGTATTTCTCTCTCTCTATCTCTGTGCCACACTTATTACTCTATTCAAGACTACACTATGAAACTAAACTTTGGGAAAGAATGTTTTTGACCTTCTACTTCTTCATCTTGTTACAAAGAATGTGTGAATATTCTGAAATATGCCCTTTCAAGTCAAAGAAAATAAACTCTATCACTGAATAAAAGTAGAACAGTACTTGTGATGCAGTGTTTGGTACTTTTGGTGTGTTAAAAAAAATACTGGAGTTATATGCCAAGACCAAACCTTTATTTTACCACCTCGACAAGTTTTTCGATCACCAAGTGATCATCTTCAAGAGGAAGATCGAATATCTTGTTCGATCTCTGGTGAATAAAATAATTGAAATGAACAATATGGACTATGAATAGGTGTCAATGTTCTGTTTATGATTTATTTGGAGTACTACTGTAGACTACTAAGAAGTAACTGAAATCTGTGGAAAGAAATTTTAAATATTTGGTATGTTACAATCTACAGTTCAAAATTGGCAAGAAGGGGTTTCTTTGTATCTATTGAAAACACTTTCACAACACCAGAACAAAATACGGTATCCCGACGCGCGTTTCGCTAACCAAGTTAGCGTCCTCAGGAGATCATTAGGACTGAATTTCACTACCATGTTAGTGTTTTTATATGCTAGTGGCATAACTACTACGCGTTAGTAGTACCCAACTACTGTTAGGAATCACACGTTGAAAGGTAAGGAAGGGTGCGACAGCTAGTTGACGGAAAATTAGATTTTAAACAGATTTTTTCAAATCTCCAATTGGTTCTGTATTTCCTCTCTATTAATGACTATCCCCTACATTTTTTCTCTAATATTCATCTGTTTTTTTTAATTTGGACTTCTTACGTATAAAACCAAACAAAGGGCTGCACAAAATACGACCTTTGTCGCTATTCATAGAACTCATTCCACACTTTCCGATATCCAAGTTTCAAAGGCATCCAGAAACCTGTTGTCATGTATCGGTCTCAAGAATTTTAAACATTTCTCAATTATTCTGTGGTCGTTCTTTAGGGCATGTTGAGAGACACTAGTCTTCTTCGGTATATGTAACCGAATATGCGGAACATGTTCCTTGTAGCGAGCTAATATAGTCTGTTTGGTTTGACCAACATATTTCCTGTCACAATCCTCGCATCTTATTTCTTCGTGATCTCACGAACAGTGTAAAATGAAAAATGAAGAAATGAAATGTTACAATGATGAAAACGTATAGTTTCCTCTACTTTTAGTCCAAATATCCCATAAGAGTAATGGGTAGGTAGGTAGTTAGGTCTAAAGTGAGTGGGTCTATTCGACCATCCACCGCAACCCAGAAGGGTTTATTGTGGCTCACACCTATTCACACTCGGCCTAATAAACCCAGCTTCTTAACGAAGCCGATTAGTTTGTAGGGTGAGTGGTCTTTCAGAACAGATGGTGAGAGTACGGATCTTCCGAACTCTGCAGTTTCATCATTTTTCAGACAGAGGCGACACACACTGTCTTCCGACAGTCCAAGTCTCTGCATGTGATGATTCAAACGACAGTGACCTGTAAGAAGGCCTGTTAGACATCGTAGTTCATCCCTACTGTAGTCCAATAACTGTTTGGAAACAAGCTTCGAAGGGTGAATAAACGCCTTGGAAGAATCCTGGAAGATTCTGCCAGAAGTGCATAACTCTTCTTGCCATCCACGTGTTCAGTGTCTGTTTGGCAAAGCCCAAAGCGATGCCAATGACAGGTTCTGATCCAATGAAGCCGCTTGCAGCACCCTCCTTTGCGAGATAGTCAGTAACTTTATTGCCTTCCAGGCCAGTATGGCCAGGAATCCAGACCAGAGACAATCTGTTCAGTCTTCCTATCGAGAAGAGTCTTTTTGGCAGTTTGCTACCAATTCAGACGTTGCTCGGTAGGAGCCAAGAGCTTCCAACGCCGCTTGACTGTCCGAGAATATGTTTATTGACTTGTGAGTGAGGTTGGATTTATCCAATCTCTCCGCACACAATTCAATAGCGTGAATTTCCGCTTGAAATACAGTCGCATAAGTTCTTAGGCAGGTAGATAACTCCGTACTGGATCTGTGACTGAAAACACCTTCACCAGAACCGGAAGGTGTTTTTGATCCATCTGTGAACCAACAACTATCTGCTCTTAATACTTCCTTCTCCCGCAGGATCCGGTACTCTCTACCCGGGAATACTACTTCATAAGGCAGTTCGTAGTTGGAGGCATAAAGGCAGAGGTGATTTTCAGAATGCTGTGACTTCCAATGTCAACCAGCAGTCTGTTGCACTCTTGCATTGAATTGATTTGTACAATTGGCAATGTGCACAAGTCTGTATGCAGTCCATCTAGCCTCTCTTTCCAGAAAAATGTGGAGAGGAGGTAGATCTAAAGGATCTCCATGGCACATGGCACCACTGATAGCCAGATAAGTCTGTCTCTGTAAGCCAGAGAGCTTCGCTTGGACCGTTTTTTGTTAAGCCTTCGGCCACCAAGCAATTGCACCATAAGTAATCATTGGTTTGACAATCATCACATAAATCCAATGGATTTGTTTGGGACCTAAACCCCAAATTTCACCACAAATCCTTCGACAGGTCCATAGAGACAGTCTGGCTTTGTGTAAAACTTTTTCCAAGTGAGCGTTCCAGGTGAGTCTTTTATCAAGGACAATGCCAAGATATTTTTCCTCCGTTCCAAATGGAATGACCACACCATTGAGGGAAAGTGGCGTTAGATCGTTCAATTTCCTTCTCTTGGTGAAGGGGATCAACACAGTGTTTCTGGGGTTGACAGACATCTGCTCCCTCAGGCACCAACTGTGAACAACGTCCAACGCGCTTTGGTGGATATTACATCCCGACGTGGACCTTGTCAGGATGACAAGTTCATCTGCATTAGCTTGCAGATCAACTTTTTTTTTGTCGAGGGCATCAAGCAGACTATCCACCAGGAGCGACCACAGAAGGGGAGATAGTACCCCACCTTGAGGGCAGCCCCTGGTGACCCTGAACCTGATAGCCTCGCCTTGAAGACTCGTAGTTGCAGTTCTGTTTACTAGCATGACATAGATCCAGCCAGTTATGGTCGATTCTATACCCTTTCTAGCCAGAGACAATCCTATAGATTTAGGTAGTGCATTGTCAAATGCTCCTTCAATATCAAGAAATACAGCAACCGCAATCTCCTCGTTGTCAAGGGATTGGGAGATTTTCTCAACGAGGTTGATTAATGCTGAATCTGTCAATTTGCCGGTTTGATAAGCACACCGGTGGTTATTCAGTGGGGATGCATCTCCCTCTTGATATGTCCGTCCAGTATCCTCTCAAGTCCTTTCAGCAGGAAGGATGTAAGGCTGATTGGTCGTACCGATTTGAGGTGTGGGTCTCTCCGGCCCACTTTAGGTATATACCCTTGCTGCCAACCAACTGGGTGGTATGTAGTTCCACGCCAGACTAGCTCTATACAATTTCGTGATGATAGGTAAAATTATTTCCAGTTCGTTTTGAAGAAGAGCTGGAAATATACCATCCTCTCCGGGAGATTTGAAGGGCTGAAAAGACTTGATAGCCCATTCAACTGCTGGTGCTGTGAAAAAGTAATGGGACATGTGTGCATGATTTGAAGTACCGTGAATTTTGAGCCAAAGAGACGGTACATTCTGTTTTTACATAAATTAGGAGACTCTTATTTTCATGATCATCTGAACGATTCCAATCGAAGTGATACTGATAATGACATATTTTCTTCAACAGGATCTTATTGTATGGTGGAGTTAATTTCGGAACGATATTTTTCTAAAACGTCATCCTCCACAGTCGGGGCCATCGCCAAGGGGGGAGCCCCCCTTCTTTTTCGATTCGGGAAAAAGTTGGGAAATTTTGGGCCGTGAAGATAGGAAAAAATAATAGTAAAAAATGAATGAAAATTGAAAAAATAAAAATGAGAGAAAAGAAAGGGAGAGGTAATAAGAAAAGAGAAAGAACCAGGACAAGGTTGGGATTTCCCAACATGCATAACTTGGATTTCCCATACTTTGAAATTCTTAGTTGTTTGAAAACTTCAAAAAAGTTTAATTTATCCCAAGTAAGAGAACAGTCCTGAACAGTCCACAAATTTTGAAGTGACAATTTTACAAAATTCCCAACTTTTCGCTGTTTATTCGACTTGGAAGAGTTGGGAAATTTCGGGCCGTGAAGATAGGAAAAATAATAGTAGAAAACAATAAGCACAATATTATTTAAGTGTTGTTTCCTTTCATTTGTATTGAATATTCCTATACATGGTGTGATATGGTGGAAGACCAAGGACCTTGGTCCAAAGTGGAATAATTCCCATTATTATTTTTATAATAACCAAAATTTATTTTTGTTTGTGCATACCCTAACGGGCATAAGCATTCAGCCAATCTTTGGATAGCTAAGTAAGAAAATTAATATATTATAGTAGTAACTAATCCCTCGGCTTTCATTTTTTCGAAAGTTGCGAAATTTTGCTGGTGGGGTTGGGAAAATTCGGATTCCCTCCTCCCCTTGGTTTTTCTTTTCGCTACGATCCTGTCCACAGCATTGAATATTCACTTTTGCGTCCACTATTCTGATATCCCCCAATTTGAAACCGATGTAACAATCACGAATCGTCACACAATATACTGACCTGCGTTACAGGATTTTCTCCCGGTCTGTAGACGACGTTGTGTAAGGGTCGTTTTCGCCCCACATAATTTACGCAAACGAATTCCAGCAAAGAAGCGTATATGAAGCACATGCACACCCCGTCCCAAACGTTCATAGCCGTCAGATTCGACACCACCGGCAAAGTCGAACGAAAACCATTCGAAGTTGTGAAAAAATTGAGCATTGTCGTTACACCTGGAAAAAATAAACGATCATTAGGTAGGTACATGAATGAAAAGTCTGTGAAACAAGCACAACGTAGAAGTTGAGGAGCATAGAAGTGATTTTACGTGTGAAAATACGAGTACTGTAAAGATAAATATAGTTAAAGAAAATTAAAAATCACGTTTTTATAGAACATGAAACTAAAAAGTGAAAAATAAATATAGTTTTAAAAAACTGAAATACACGCTTTTATAGCGTATGAAACTAAGAGTGAAAAATAAATATGGTTTTAAAAAGCTAAAAAACACGCTTTTAAAGAACATCGAACTAAAAAGTAAAAAATATTTTTTCAAATGAGCTTAAAACAATAACGAACGAAAAATACTAATATTATTGTGAAAAAAGTGACAGGCGCTTGATATACAAGAAATATGGCAGAAAGTGCCATATTTCGATATGTTTTAAGCTTATTTGAAAAAAATATTTATAACTTTTTAGTTCGATGTTCTTTGAAAGCCTGTTTTTTAAATTTTTGAAACTATATTTATTTTTTACTTTTCAGTTTCATATGCTATGAAAGCGTGTTTTTTAGTTTTCTAAACTGTATTTATTTTTCACATTTGAGTCCGATTTATTGCCGAAAATAATTTTTTTGAAGTTGTATTATAAATCTTCAACAGACGGCGCACCAATGTAAAATTCCTCTCAAACAACATAATAAAGTTTGAGGTCTTATATTCTATAGTGATACTGAGATGCGGGTAGTATAGTAAGTCTCCAACAGAGGGAGGACATTTGTAAAATTTGTTTCGAAGTGAAGAGAAGTGAAGTAATAATTTCAAAAAATAATTCTGTCTTGATGTTTTCATTTGAAGTTTAATTCAAAATATTAATGGATTTTAATTTTATTTTTCAATTTATTCTTTTGATTTGATATGTATGTCAATCAAGCACCTTAATTCTGATTTTTCGATTTTTTGAAATATTTAAGTAGGTAACTGAATTTTTCAGGAGTACAATTTACGATAAAGTTTTCATTGTTGAAATCTATATTCTGATTTGCTTTCAAATGATCGAATTAGATTTTAAAATCTATCTTCAGTTTCGTTCAAAAGTTTTTTCTGTACTAAATCACGGGTAATTGAAAATATTTCAAAATCTAAATATTTCATCGGTAGTACAAAATTTCGCTAACACTTATAATTCTTAAAATCCATTTTTCATTGTGTTTTTTTTTGAACAACCTATCAAGGAGTTTACGTACAGCGCCATCTGCCCGCGAACAGATCAAGAAATATCCAGGAGGTTATGTACAGATAATTAATTACGTTAATTGTGAAAGATGGTGAGACCAGTCGTAATCTATCTGGAAGACTCACTTCACATAAAAGTGACTGCAGACTAAACAAACGTTCCTGTGGACTAGCTGAACATGTTATCTCTTCAGATCATGTTATGGATTATCAAAATACTAAAATTTTAACAGTTGAAAATAATAAATTCAAAAGGCTTTTTCTAGAAATGGTTCACATAAGTAAACATAATAATAATTTAAACAAAAAATCAGAAATACAAAATTTAAGTCAAATTTACAATTATATTTTAACTTTTGATAAATAAAATTGAACAAATAATTTCAATATCATATTACTGATAATTTTTCACTTACACTCACATTTAAATCTCACTGTATGTGTAAATATTATAATAATCACATTTTCTCTGGTGCTGTAACAAAATTTTCAACGTCAAATTTTGCATTTGACTTTTCGCTTTTATGTTTGGATTTATATGCCTTTTTTATATTTTATACTAACTTTGGTGAGTATTTTTAACATATCTATTGCTGTATAATGTTCACATGATCTTTATTTTGTAGATATTCTTGATAAAGGAGAAAAATATACTTTCCGAAAGCTTGAATAACAAAAAATAGTGTTTCCATACCCAAATATATATATATATATATATATATATATATATATATATATATATATATATATATATATATATATATACATACATACATACATTACATAAATACATACATACATACATGCATACATACATACATACATACAGGTGAAGCTAAAAAATAATGTCGATATGTCAAAGAGCTTACGTACAGCGCCATCTGCCCGCAAATAGATCAAGTAATAATGTCGATAATTCTGTCAATACAGATCCCCAGCTTGAGAGTTACAAACAAACAAACATACATACATGCATACGTACAGGTGAAGCTAATGTAAAGCGTGTAAAATAGGGTGAATTTTCACTTTACTCAGAAAATATTCATTTATACATGCTGGCATAAAACACTTGTGCCAGCATTTTTTTCAATACTCGAAGATGTTCTGATAAGCACTTTTTGGTATGTCCTTGCTCTCTCAGCGATACTTTTACTTCTCAGTCGTCGTAAAACGCTGTCCTTTCATGGGTATCTTCAATTTTGGGAAAAGGAAAAAGTCGCAGGAGGGCAAATCTGGTGATTTGGGAGGTTCCTGGGTGGCTCATTGCCTGGATGGCTTATTGGTGTCCAACCACTGTCCTGAACTTACCCTCTGTCCTCAATCGTCGACCAGGATTATTGTAGGTCGACCACTTCGGGGCTGTTTTATCGAAGCCTAAAAATCTGGAACTAAATTTTCAAACCAACATCTAACAGTGCGTTCATTAAATATACAGGCCGAAGGCCTGGTTAATTTTTGTGTTAATTTCTATATAAATGTTCATTTATGTTATTCCACCTATAATGGACATTTCTGTTAAACCAACCATTGTTGGTGAATTTTCATTCATCCGTCTATATCACTTTTTTACAAATATTTCCAACTTCCCTATTTATACGTCTTAACAACTTCGCAAATCGTACTCTCCTTTCGTAATCCCTTCCATTGAGGTGATGAACTTTGCGTATCCTGTAGCATTTATATTTGTTCTTTTTCAAAATATTTCTGGTGGATTATACAGAAATCCCCATTTCGAGGACAATTTCTCGTGAAGAACAATCTTGATTACATAATTTTTGTAACTGGTCAATTGTTAATTAAAAAAAATGTATTTTCACTGTGTACATTTTTATGTGGTAATATTTGCTTACGCATAATATTTATTTGATTCCTCACACTTCCAGTAACCACACATTTTCTTGTTTTTTTCCTGTCAAATGCAACATAGTGCCTCGAATTCCTTTTTATATAATCGTCTGAACATTTGGATGATCGGAATACGACGATTCAGGTATAGCTCATACATATTCCTTACCAAAAGAGGATTTCTATTTGATTTTGCATAATTAAATAACATATCAGTCCTTTCATCATTTGAATACATCTTTGATTTTTTTTAAACAGAAATGAATTGAGATGCTATTTGATCATACCAAATTATACAACAATCGAATTTTGACCAAAAACTTTCTTGACCAAAAACATTTTCTTTACTTCCAGGATTGAAAATTATAAAAATATTACGAATTATAATTGATTAGGGAGAAATGAGCCTTGAAAGAAACGAAAAATTACGAATTTTCATTGTTAGGGTACCTTCCTGTCGAATTTATTGGTTTGTCTGAATTATATTTTGAATAAATCGAAACAATTTACAAAAGAAGTAACGACAGGACTGTATTAAAATTGTTGTCACTGATGATGGTAGTTATTTCAAACGAAACTCTATAAAAATATCAAATGAGATATATCTTTGAATTGTGAATTTATTGCTTCATCAATATCTGTAATGAAAAAGACAGGTCCATATTTAAAAAAGAAGTTGATGGTGGCCATGTAGACGCGAAACGTTTTATCGAATATTCATTATTACACCGTCATATTACACTTTGAAGACAATAACATTTCGTTTTTCCATTCTCTGAAATAATAATTCTATTCGAAAAAAACGAAAAACAGCATTTTTGGTTTTCCCCGTATAACCCGAGAAGGGTGAGAGTCCCCGTGAATTTTCTTCGACCATTGTATTGTTCCCGATGAAAGTTACCTTTTTTCCCAATCAATCGTCTTCGTATGTGTTACGGTTTAGAATATAGCAATGGCACCACATAAAAAAAGAAACGGTCTCTATATACCACGGTATGATAAAATACATATTTATTGAGGCATGAAGCTACAAAACACATGAGATTTGAGCGGAAAGAACTTTTGAAACAACCTAATCCTACTCACCAATCATTACTCTAGCAGGCACTGCATTCCATTCTAACCAAAAGGTTATGAAGGACGACGTCACTAATATTATTCCTGGTATAAATACTGTCGTGAAATAAAAGGCTCGATCTCTGGTAAATATAAGTTCTACCATGAGACAGCTATAGTTACCTGAAAAAATAAAATAAAAATTTCTATGAAGTATCAGTTGAGAGGTTGTGAAAAATAAATTAGGAAGACTCGGAATAGCTATATGAGATATTCATTATTTGTTGTTTATTCGTCAATATATGTTGAATTTGAATAAGAAAACCATTAAATTAGAAATCTTTTATCACACACTGAACTGGTCAAGGATTTGCATATTTCAGAACGAACATCATTTCTGAGAATCTCATTTGTGGAGACCGAAATGAATAACGTGTAGTTTTCTGAATGAGAAATTGATAATAAATTATACAACTTGGAATTCAAAAATGAACACAGCATTCATCCTCAAAAGTCAACTACTGGTTTTTTTATATTCACGGATTCAGAACCTCATTTCATTACAAATTTTTAGTCTTATTGTGGTTAAATAAGAGTCTCAAAAGCTTATTTTCATCATTCCAATGGCATTTTGAGTCGTAGGTACAATTTTGTTTCAAATTAATTGCCACACTATGGTGTGGCAAACAGAAAGTCTGTTTTTATTTGTTATACTTATATTAGGATAATCAATTGAATCAATACGTACAATTTAAGCATAATTGTTTGCCCTACATGGAGGATATCGGGAAAAACTATTGTTGGGGGTCTTTCTTTATCTGTTTGACCATTGTTTGTGGACGGTAATCTCAAAAAGGATTCATCTGAATTGGATGCTCAACATTTAGTGTACGATTCATTCAAATTGATTGATGAATAAAAATGTATGTCAGAATAATCACGTCAAATATTCGTTGGAAAAAACGCAATACACTGTTCACTCGATCTAGATGGAACTCTGCTTTGGTTTCTCATAAATACATAGGAAATTTTTGAGATGAAAAAATATGGAAAATCCCAAAAACAGAGGGCAACGCCATCGATGCCGTTTGGTAATTATTTATGGAGAGTTTTTTCTCATTTAAATTGTGGACATTTAAAATTCATTTCAGTTTTTGAGGTGATGATATGAAATCAAAACAAATGTGCTCACCTTCATTTATCGAAATAGCTCATTCGATTATTTTTGAGGATTTTTACAATAATTCTAAACTAATAACAAATTTCAATATCAGAAAAGAAATTGCACAAACTAATTAATTTGGACATATGATTTACGTATCAGTTATTTACCAATTTCCACATTAGAAAAAAAAATGAATAAAGGAGAAATAGGTATTCAATTCTTTTCGGTCATTCAGTAAAGTTTTGAAATTTGGATATCAGATTGGGTTTCAAATACCTATTTCTCTTCCAAACTCAATTTTTCGGAGTGCCTGTAATTTTAAATACGTAAGTTCAGATGAAATTATTCGTCACTAAATGGGTAGAAGGTTAAATGATTGGAGTCAATAATTTATACAAAGCAATATATAAGTAAGTAGAATTTAGTTGGCATAAACATGCCTGAGGAAGTTATCGTATAGTGAAACAGGTGTGGCTGTTTAGTAAACTATCTAGATAAAATATCACAATAAAGTATTCACTCAAGTCGAGATATTCGATCTTCTCCAAAAATTTTCGTCAAGAGTAGTAATAAACTCGGTGAAACTATACAAATCATTTGCATAGAAAATTCCACTATTCTGGGTAGGTAATCTATCCAATCAACCCTGTCTCTTTTATTCATCAGCTGGACTACACTTCGTTTTCTAATTATATTTTATCTCTCACTTCAGTACTGAAAGGCAGTGATAAGTTTTTTTTGCAGATAAAGATATGGTGTACTTCACGATTTTTCAAAGGTGTTTTAAATCTTCGTGGACTACCTATATCACTCAAAATGCATATGGGATAAGATCACACATGACGAGGTGGCCGAGTGGTTAAGGCGTTGGACTGCTAATCCAATGGGCTCTGCCCGCGTGGGTTCGAATCCCATCCTCGTCGAACTTTTTTTATTTTGAAACCATAAAAACATTATAAAAAATATGAGGTATTTTCTTTCTTGTACTTCTTTTACGGTTTGATAATTTTTTTATACCAAACTACCCAATAATCTAATTCATTATTTTGTTTTTATTGTTACTTCATATCCGTGTGTTGTGTGCATGGCCAATGAGAAAAATAAAACAGTTTCTGACCAACTTATTCATTAAGAACTTTCATTAATGAAATTACAAACTATGTATTTGTATTATCTATTATTCAACTAAAAATCTAATATTATTTCCAATTCAGCAACTGGTTATTCTGGAAGAATTCGATAAAAGTAATTTCAGTAAAGGTTGTTAATTAATTCATTTTTCATGAAGGATAGTGCCATATTCAGAAGGATTGCCTACCATGGTGCTTCAACGTGTTTCTTTTGGTTCTATTCTCTACCAGGAGGTTGCAGACAGAGATCTGTATGCTGCTCCAGTAGTTGATTCAACTACTTGCTCCGGATCACTCAAACTCAGATACTTTGTAATGATGACCGAGATTTTTCCAGAACTCTTTCCCAAATGGCTCTACATGAACTTTGTATATATGTCAGAAATAGTAATTTACTTAAAAAGTCCGGAAAATACTGTTTTTTGGACTAGAAGACGACCCTTAAGCGAGTCCTGGACGACTGTGAGTCTAAAAATACTGTTTTCGGACGGGTTGCGTACACCATTTTTTCGGCAACCGTGTACAGCAAAACAGCAAGTTTGTTGTAGGGAATGACAATGTTTCGTGGTGTATTTCATCAGTTCGGACTTCCATTGTCTAAAATAATATAAATTGATTTGATAACCCTGAAAAAAAAATCAAAAAGATTTACCGAAAATAACAATTTCATTAAAATTAAAAATGGTATTAAAAAAAAATTAAAAAATAAATATTGAAAGATGTCAAACCATGTTATGTCACAACGTTTCGATTGTTAATATCCACAATCGTCTTCGGGTGATAACTGGACTTATTCCTCCGAGATCTGACTATTTATAGGTCATTCGAGTGCTTTCACCTATCCTCTCTTCCCTCTTTCCGCTTCATTGGTTTTGGCGGGAGATGACCGTTTGGCGGGAGTTGGTCGTTTTTCGCTTGATTAGAGGTTTCCATATGTTACGTATCTCTACGCTAATTTGACTAAATGCGTTGTTGGACGACATATACGCAGTGTTCCTCTTTGTGGATGTTGTCAACAACGCATTTAGTCAAGCTAGCGTAGAGATACGTAACATATGGAAACCTCTAATCAAGCGAAAAACGACCAACTCCCGCCAAACGGTCATCTATTTAAAACTATTTAAAACACAAGCATTTATATTCACTAGGTCACCTTTAGACCTTATTCCTCCTTCCTTGTCACTTTTCACTTCAACAATCAACATTTTTCCAATAAAAATGTTGAAAAAACGTACGGAGCTGCTTTTTGGTTATATATCTCTGTATTTTATGTTTTTAAGGTTAATGGCATAGTTGGTACGACTGATGCTGTCAATATTTCTAAAGTAATTGACCTTATTAAGTGTCTGGTTTTTTTCAACAGTCTAGTTGAAAAAAAAACAGACATCACCAGAAGATGGCAAATGAGACTTTGCCGAAACGTTGTGAAAATAATCCTTATGGGGAGAAAATACACAGAACACGGAGCGAAACCCGAGAAAACAGCTCATCATATACTAACTTTCACATTTGTAATATTAGTATAGAAGTATAGATTCGTATATATATATATATATATGGATTATTATGCACCAAAGCATTTTCTGATCAATGAAGCTTGACGTACGAGGAGACTATTAAAAAAATATAATCCACTCAATCTTCCAATCGCCAGGCGAGACACTAATATAAAAACAGAAGCGAACGAAGAATAGAAAAATACAATAGAATAGAAGAAGAGAAAAATAAAAATTCGACATAATAGTTTTCGTTTCCTGCAACCAGGGCCGTAGCGAAAAGAATAGCCAGGGGGGAGGGAATCCAAATTTTCCCAATCCCACCAGCAAAATTTCCCAATTTTCGAAAAAATGAATACCGAGGGATTAGTTAGTACTATAATATAATAATTTTCTTACTCAGCTATCCAAAGATTGGCTGAATGATTATGCACGTTAGGGTATGCACAAACAAAAATTAATTTTGGTAATTATGAAAATAATAACTGGAATTATTCTATTTTGGACCAAGGTCCTTGGTCTTTCATCATATCCACCATGTATAAGAATATTCAATACAAATGAAAGGAAAAAACACCATAATATTGTGCTAATTGTTTTCTATTACTTCACGGGCCGAAATTTCCCGTTTCCAAGTCGAAAAAACAGCGAAAAGTTGGGAATTTTGTTTTTGTTCAGGACTGTTCTCTAACTTGGGAGAAATTAAACTTTTTTTTTAGTTTTCAAACAACTCAGAATTTCAAAGTATGGGATCTCCAAGTTATGCATGTTGGGAAATCCCAACCTTCTCCTGGTTCTTTCCCTTTTCTTATTACCTCTCCCTTTCTTTTCTCTCATTTTTATTTTTCAATTTTTATTCATTTTTACAATTATTTTTTTCTATCTTCACGGCCCAAAATTTCCCAACTTTTTCCCAAGTCGAAAAAGCAGGGGGGAGCCCACCCCCCATCCCCCCATGGCGACGGCCCTGCCTACAACTATAAAACACTTTCAGAAAGAAGCAACTTTTTCATATAATCTGAAAAAATACAAAATTTAGTTGTTGGTATTATTCCTGGGCACATATGACGTTAAACTAGTATTTTCTCGGATCACACATGACGAGGTGGCCGAGTGGTTAAGGCGTTGGACTGCTAATCCAATGGGCTCTGCCCGCGTGGGTTCGAATCCCATCCTCGTCGTTTTTTTTTGAATTTTGCCATTGCGGATTCATTGAATCTGCAATGAATCTAAATCTAACAATGTTTTTTCAAATCCTCCCTTTTTATTGTATGATACAGAAATGGAGCTTTTAGACATATTAGATCACGCCAAAGTAGACCATATCACTTCCTTTGAAGTTTCAATAGCTTTCGATGTGGGCCTAAATCCGAGCTACCTACAGTTCAACAACAAATTTTATAAACATGATTCAGGTTTACCAATGGGCTCACCCCTTAGTCCATTTTTAGCAGACATATTTATGAACAACTTGTAGACCACTATAGTAAATCCTTACCTGGGTAGAAAACATATTCATTTTTGATACAGATATGTAGACGATATTCTCGCTTGTTTCAGAGGTACTACACGACAGCTGAACCAATTTATGACATTCATGAACAATCTCAATAGCAACATTCAGTTCACACTCGAAACTGAGATAGAGAAACAGATAAATTTCTTAGACCTGGCCATTACACACAATCAGAATAAATTTGAGTTCAATGTTTTCAGAAAACCTAGCTATACAGACATTACCATCCCAAGTGATTCTTTCCATGCAGACAGTCATACATCTGCAGCCTACAATTCAATGTTGCACAGAGCATTCTCACTGCCTTTGTCTGCTAACAATCTAGCTAGGGAAATTGATATAATTACACAGATAGGTCATAATAATGGTTTCAGCGCAGATACTATCCAGAAGTTAGTCAGGAAACAAAGCCGGAAATTCACTTACAGATTAATATACATTCAGGTCAAACAACCAGAAATCAAGAAATGGGTAACTCTAACATATTTTGGAAAAAGAACAGAGATAATTGTGGGTTTCTTCAGAAAAAACAATGTGGAAGTGGCATTCAGACGACATGCCAGGTTATCTCATTTCCTTTTCAATGCCAAAGATAAGGTGGACAAGTTGGAAGAATCTGGATTTTATAAGCTTAAGTGTCCGGAGTGTAATAGTGTTGTGGGACAATGTGGCCGAAATTTCCAAAAACGGTATGCTGAACATGAAAGGTCCTTCAGACTAGGAAAAAATGCAACCACAAATTTCTGAATCTAAACGATACGGAAATTTTGCACTATGCAAGGAAGGGTTACAAACTCAATTATTTAGAATCCTTGGAAATTCACAAGCACTGTTAAAAATTATTGTGAAAAATATAGATATATACTGTGATTTTCACAATATTTATAGGGTAACTTAAATTTTACACAATAGAAAACGTGATAATGGAATTCGCAGAATATCATATGTGAACCAAAGAGTTGAGTAAAAATACGTTGTGAAATCACAGAAGATTCCATGTGAAGTTCAAATTACGTGATATGTTTTGTGAAATCCCCTCCAAGACACGTGGTACATCAGTGACCTTCCATTTTCATAACGCCGTGCTGACTTGAATCCCTTTGTTTCTATCTATCTAAATCAGTTGAAAAATATAGGTCAAAGCGTGCATTGTAAAAAAAAGTGTAGTGATTGGGAATGCAGGTAAACAAAGTTAAGTATTCTATATAGTTATACAGATGTATTCGTGTCTGCTGTGTTCTTTTAAGTGCATATCGATTAGGAAATATGATTTACATCAATATTTTCACAGAAATTCGAATGGGGTAGCATTTGTATGTCTTCATTCTAACTATGGAATTTCGATAACATCCTATGAAGGATTCAAACAACATGTATTCAGATTTCACTCCAGTCAAGACAAATCAAGAGATAAAACATTTCGGATTTTTTGTAGTGAAAATAACGAAAAATTTTACTCTCAGTATTTTTTCCCTTTATACTATATATTAATAAATTTACACATTCATGAATCATTTTCAGAAATTTTCAGCTGCATAGGCAATTTTAATTCATTTCGTTTCATCAATCAGGTTTTGTATTCAATACAATCACTCATTTGTTCAAGTTTTCTTGATTATATTGCTCTTTTTCTATGAGAAACTTCATCATCAAAGTGATTAATATACCAAATCACACCTCAGATTGACTATAGTTTTTGAGTCAGGTCACCTCCATACTAAAGGTAAAAAATATTTTGATCCAACACTGAATGCATTCAATTCAAAATGTCGACCGTTTCTAGCAGTTACTCTCATCAGCATTGGAATGGAAATTTAAAATAATCTATGTATTTTTTTCAGCTTCTGAGGGAGTGTCAATTTACCATGTGTGTTTTGAAAAGAAAAATATCAACGACGGATACGAAAGCTTTCTAGAAGCTTTCAAAGTAGCTTTCTCTTTTTACTTCATTATGAATGCCAAAGGACTTAGAAACTTCGTTGGAATTTCTTCAGAGAATGTTTTTGAAGATACATCCGGATACAGGATCCAAGTAAAAAAAAATGACTTGTGTGAAGAAAAAAGTATTCAACTTCATGAATAAATTACTGATTCATAAATCATAAATTACTAAGATTAGAATGTGTTTTTGTTAAAACTGATAAACTTTTATATGCTACATAATACAAATCTCTTTTTTTCGTGCTTCGAAATATGTTATATTTTGCAGTGTCTACCATATTTTCAAGATCCTCAATTTGAAAACATGGCAAATATATATTCTCAAAAAGGGAATAGTGATTCTCAACAGAGTATTTTCCAGTTGTTTAATGAAAGAACATTATTACCTGATTTGTCAATTTTTCTCAATAAAGTACAGAGTAAAATTCATAATCAACCTTTCAACCAATTTTCTTCCTTTTAATACTTGGGATTTTGAAAACGTAGTAAAATAATTACAATGAAAATAATATTTGATTCCCAAGTACAGTGTAATTTAGCATACTGCAATCACATAGTATATAGATATAATTTCACACAACTGACGATGTGATTAATACATTAATTCGCGTGAATTAGGGGCTTATTTTATGTGATACTAAAAATGACAATTACAAGTGAATATACATTTCTACATTATAAATACTGTAATATATTCATAATAAGCCATGTGATTCCCTGCATTCATTGTCGAAAATTACAAAAGATATTTTGAAAATTACAGTACTTGTATGGTAAAATCACATGCCTCAATATGTATGTTCACAAGGAGTTTTCACAGAATTCATTTGGTAATATGACGTTCACAGAAATTCCTGTGATATCACATGATTTTACGTTGGTTACAAAAAGGCCAACGTAATATTATGTGATTTCACAAGAATAATTCGCATTGTAAACTGTAAATTCAGATACTCAATCAAGCCAAGTACCTAAAGGGGTGGTATATAATGGATAATGTAATGACCCATTGTTAGTTCATTGTATAAGTTTGAAAATGTCCGTATAGGACGAAACTGCAGTAACGTTAGTTACAAATAAAATTAAAAAACATAGAAAGTATCATTTCTTTTTCCATCATTATGAGTTCCTACCACGTAGTAACGGCTACATCCATCAATTTATACATGAGTTTCTGTTCAATTATGTATTGATGGAATAGTAGCTAAATCGACGTCTAGCAAAATTCCTAAACAACTTCAACTTCTCGTAATGCGAAATTGAGTCATTTAAAAAAAGTATTCGTGAAAGAATTATTTATAAGACATTTCTGGAAAGCCACTTCCGAGTCTCCTTTCCCAAATTTCCATATCCTTCGAATATCTCATTATCCTTATAAAATCACCGACTTTTTCCCAATACAAAAATTATCTCACTCACCTCGCCAACTAGACTTTATGGGGCATATTAACGTTGAATTATTTATGAGGTAAGCATTAAGGGTCATTAGACTCGGCGACTTTCGAAGAACATCCTCATCGTTTTTCCATACGTAGCGCATCGAAGTCATCTCGTAGGATACTGAAACATACATTATTTAGTCGTTAGAGTTTTCTTTTGGATGGGAAATTTTGGATTTTTCAATGTTAATCAAGTTTGTTTTCAGGGAGCGATCATGCCATTTTGATTGTTCTAAAAGTTTTGTCCGTTTCAATGTCATTTGTTTTTATAGCTCCATATCTCAATAAATGAATATTCTACTGGGTACTGGTATACAGGGTGTAACATAAGTACGTTAAAATATTCAAGTGACGTATTTCTGAGACAATTGTGAGAAAAAATGAATATTTACAATTTTCTATACCTACCTAACGATTCATATTACTCAGCGCTAAGTGAAGTTGCTGAAAACATTACAAAAACTCAGTATGTGGTAGATCTCGTCTTTCATATGGAATGTTCATCGAAAAATCATTAGTTTTCGAGATACGGATTGTTGAAATTTTTCAAAACACGGTTGTTTTTGTCATAAGTTTTTTTGGAATTTGAGCACTATTGAACTGCCTAATCAGTCTAGCCAAATTTGATTTCAATAATTTTTGTCACTCTCCGCTTGCAAATTAAGTTAATTAAATTGAGGAGGCTATGAACGTTTGTTTATCAAAATAGAAGTTCGCTGCCACATTTTCAACTATTCATTGACAAATTGACACTTCGGAGCTTATAAAGTGATTTTTTGACACCATGTCCAACTTAATGAATGCTGAAATGGCTGATATGGGTTTTGCATACGGTTTGGCTGACGGAAATGCTAGCGAGGTCATACGCATCTATCAGGAAAGGTATCCTCAACGCGGGACTCCTTGTGCAGCGTCATTTGCGAATCTTTATCGGCGACTTTTCGAATCTGGAAGCTTTGGAAAAAATTCTGCAGTAGGACGGCCACGGACTACAAGAACTGTGGAATTGGAGGAGGTGGTTCTCGAAGAAATTAGTGAACATCCAGAGACAAGTACGAGAAAATTCAGTCAAGCTTTAAATGTGAGCCACATGACCGTTTACAAAATTATAAAAGGACAGCAATTTTATCCTTATCATATTCAGCGTGTTCAGGCACTTACGCTAAGTGATTTCCAACAACGTAACGAATTTGCTCAATGGCTTCGAAAAAAAATTAAACAACATCCCCAAAATTCATCGAAAATCCTCTCCACAGTTCCTCTTCAAGAAATGGTATCATGTACTTCCATAACAACCTTATCTGGGAGAAAGATAACTCTCATGCGATAACACAAACTCATTTCCAAGACCGGTTCTCTTTTAATGTAAGGGTGTGAATAATTGGGGTATAATTGAGTTCTATTTTCTCCCCTTACGTTTGAATGGAGTTGCTCACCTGAATTTTTTGGAACACGAGCTTTCCCAGCTTAGTGAAGATGTCCCCATTGGTCTCCTAAATCACTCTTGGTATATGTACGATGGAACCCCTGCTCATTTTACTGTGATAGCAAGAAATTTATTAGACGAAGCATATCCCCAAAGATGGATGGGAAGAGGAGGCACTCGGCATTGGCCCCCGAGGTTACCGGACCTCAATTCCGTCGATTTTTTGAGACACCTAAAATCACTACTTTATGAGTTTATACTAGCCCCACTGAAAACGGAGAAATGTTGAAGGATCCCGGAGTAGCTTACTACGAAACGATAAAAAACAGGCTGACATTTTTCAATGGATGCGAAATTTTTTGATGAGGAGGGCAGAAGTTTGTATTACTGTTGGGGTTCGTCACTTTGAACAGTTGTTGTAATAGTTGTTTCGTTCAATTTTTATATGTTTATTCTTCCTCTTGAAGACGATCACTTGATTATCAAAACACATGTCGAGGTGTTGGGATAAAAGCCACTTTTTCTAATTGAATAATTAAACCTGACAATTTTTTTCAATTTGGATTGATTAAGCAGTTCAATAATTCTCATTTTAAAAGAAGTCTGTCCGGGTATACTGCCTATAAATTTTGATGAAAATAACTAAAATTGCAGGAAACTTATGACAGAAACCAATCAAGTTTTAAAAAAATTCCAACAATTTGTATCTTGAAAACGAATGATTTTTCGATAAACATTTCATAAAAAAAAGTTGTTTATTTTGACGAGATCCACCACATACTTAGTTTTTGTAATGTTCTCAAAAACTTCACTTAGCTAAGTAATATGCACCGATATACACGATGGGGAATGTTCCTCAATTTGAGTTATTACAGCAAATGCAAGTTTGAACAAAATAAAGTTGAGTTTAATTCATGAGTTTTTCAAATTCATTTCGAAACGTATTAAAATTGATGTTTCAAATCTTCGGTTTTAATTTTTAAAGGGATTAGTTTCTAATTCACATATTGGCAACAGCGCCTATATCAAGTTGAAATAATTTATACGTACCTAGATATTATTTGAAAAAGGAAAATTATCTTTGTAATTAAACAATTAAGGCAAAATATAAATTATAGTTTATTATCACTTCCACAAGCCACATAAACAACAGTTGTTTTGTTATTTATTTATATAGAGGAAGATAGGTTAGGTGCACAAAATGTCATATGTCACAGAATGTCTCGGAAACCGGAACATAACTAAACAGAACAGCACGCCTTTGAAATATGTCATCTTTATTTGTCTCATACAGGTAACAGATTCATTGTCCTTTATTAGCTATAACCGATGTTTCCAAATGGTGAAATAGAAACGAATCCCTTTAAATGTTGAATGCATTCTTACATTCGTCTTTTTGAAGTATTTGAATAAGTTTAAAATGCGTTGTTTTAGAGCCCTTTTATGAAAACTACTAGATTTTCGTCAGGAGGAACATTCCCCATTGTGAATATTTCGAAAACGATCACCTCCAGCGTTGTTGAGGAGGTGTATCTTCTTTATCTGGAAAAGGTGTGGAACTTAGGTTTTCTCAAAAAGTACCCAAAGTTTTCTGTCAAAAAAGTTAGGGCAATTTGAAATGAATAATGACAGCGTACGCAGCGCTCTCTAGATGTAACATGAAAATCAATACAGTATTATGATTTCTCACGTCGAAAAACCCAGGGTACCAAATTTCGTGCAAATAACATATTTTTTGCCAGAGTTATTTCCAAAAAACAAACAAACAATTCAATTTCAACACCCTGTACCTCCGAAACGAAGCATTTCCGGATTCAAGTTTATATATACTTTTTTTCTTAAAATTGTCACAGAAATATGTCACTTGAGTATTTTAACGTACTTATATTACACCCTGTATACTGATCGATATAGAAATTTGTACTTGATTGTCGTATGATGTTTGTATTGATGCTTGTCGTTAAGCGGTTTTATATAAAAAAAAAAGTTGAAGTTATGGATTTTAAACCAGCCCCCCAAACAAATTCTCGAAGATGTTCAACCCTAAGAACACAGAGACACCGAAAACTCCACAGTACATTTAACTTGAACTGTCTCAAATATACTGCTTATATTTGTGAACATCAAAATAGATTCATAAAAATGAACGAAAAAAAAAATAGATAAATATCTTTGTGGACACCTAACTTTACCTATACTCCCATACTCAACTCACTATCATTATTATATTTTATTATCATTGTATAACTCTTTGATCTGAACTTATAGTGTACATAACGCACTTTTATATACAGTGTGTCAGTTTCAAAACTTACAATGGGCTATATCTCACGAACGAAAGCTGATATCGAAAAATGCTTGAAAGAGTTTCTAGGATAGTAAAGGGGAACTAAAGTGACATGAAAGAGAACTCACCCCCATCAACCCCCTAGGCCCCACCCACCAAAACTCAAAAAGTTTAATTTGCAAACCCCTACTTGTGATACATCATTGAAAATACTATCCAATGCTATAAATAATGATTGTACAGGGTGAAGCAATAATTGTGAAACTTTGGCTCAAATGGAATATTTAATGAGGTTTTTGTTGAACTACAAATTTATTAAAAATAACAATTAAGTAAATGTTCCATTGTTTTTTGGAATTTCTTCCTGACGTTTCGTTTGCGCGAGTGGCTAGCTTCTTCAGAGGTTCATACATCTTGAGTTAATCTCCGATGTGTGCAGAGACTCGGACGGCGTACGCAGAATCTGTTTCAGGTGGAGGAAATAACCCCCCATGAGCAGGTGATTTACCAAAACCAGAGGCGAAAAACCCCTTCACGGTTAAGAAGCTGGGTTTATTTGGTCGGGTGTGAAAAAGTGTGAGCCACAATAAACCCTTGCGGGTTGTGATGGAGCGTCGAATAGACCCACTCACTTTGGACCTAACCTAACCCAACCTGATCTTCGATGTCATCGGAGATAAACTGAAATGTGAAGGTTTAATAATGATTGTAGTATCAAGTGAGTATTTGCGTATATTTTATTTTTACTAGTTTCTTCATTTTTTCCGAGCTCATTTTATTCGTTTCAGAATATTAACTCAGTACGCTTCATGGACGTTTGGGTATAATATGAGTAAATATGGAACAAAACTACGAAGCTACCATGGGTTGGAGAAAAACGGTGATTACAAAGAGTACTTACTGCTTTCCATCGAAAATGTACATGTCGGATCGTCGAATGGAAAAATGTTCAAACTACCCTGGCATGATAAAATCAAATGTCTCCTGCAAAATAGAAAGTATTTCAATATGTCAATTCTGCTAGCTCAATGAAAAAATGGTTCTCATCAATATTCAACCATTTTCATTGCCGTCGTATGTATGTGTTACATCAAAGTTTTTTTCAAAAGTTTCAGATGGGAAATGAAGTTATCAAAAAATGTTCTGCACTGTAATTTTGTGTACCAATGCACTGGTAAAAGATTTGAATCATTCACCAATATATAAGATGCCGAGTAGAAATGTGATATGTTGATATTTAGTTTACTTTTGAATGAAATGTGCCAAAGGGATGATTTATTCAACCTTTGCTATTTTCAATGAGAAACTCAGTTGAAGAGTATATTTGGCTAGGAGGATATTTTCAAAATGTACTCTACATTTGTCAACGAAAATGTATCTGTTTTCGTCTGAGAAGTGCCTACAAGAGATAATAATAATAATGATAATAATAAGAAGGGGTGTATTTCAGGGTGATTCCCTCAGTCCCCTTCTCACTATTGCCGTTATCCGTTGCGCTCAGAAACACTCGAAGGTATAACTGTGGCACCCCCGGAAACCGGAGGCACAAGGTCACCCATCTGTTTTATATGGATGATCCTAAACTTTATGCCTCTGGAGAGAAGGATCTCCATCAGTCCTTGAGGGTGGTGGAAGAGTACACGCATGCTATCGGTATGAAATTCGGGATAGACAAATGTGCAATGGTTCATCTCAAAAGAGGACGATGCGGGGACTACGGAGAGGATGTGCAGCTCGTAGATGGAAGCATCCTACACCATCTGGATGCCGGAGAGACGTATACTTACCTCGGGGTGGAACAACGCCATTCACAAGAGGTAACTGCAGTGAAAAACTCTCTCCGCGGCAAGTATCAGCACAAACTTCGATCTGGTCATCGGAGCTGTAGTGGAAGAACAAAGTTGCTGCAACAAATATGCTTGCCGTTCAAATCTTACTCTACTCGTTTGGAGTAGTGAAGTGGACTCGGGAGGAGCTGTATCAACTCGACGTAAGGACCCGAAAAATGATGCATCTCTATAGGAGTTTGCATCCCAAATCGTCCGTTCCACGGTTGTACTTCCCCCGACAACAGGGACATCGTGGACTTTTGAGTTTGGAGTGTCTACATGACAGAATGGTACTGGATACAGCCTGTAAAGTCGTCAGGTGTTCGGATCCCCTTCTCTGCATGGTCCGTGACCATGAGAGAGCAGGAATTGGAGCATTTCTCCTTAGGGCAGCTGCTCGAGCAGCTGATGAACTCGGTATAGTATTCGACTCTGAACGAGGTGACTACAACTCTGTCACCGAGTTGGAACCCGTTCAGCAAAAAGCTTAGATAAAAGCCGCAGAGATCACCTTACTTCTGCGGAGACACAGGGATAAGCCGATGCATGGGGTCTTCTTCAATAACATTGAAGATCTTGGCTTATCAAAGCGCCTGACGTTCGCTTTTCTCAGGTCGAGTGGGCTGAAGTCGGAAACTGAGGGGTTCATCATGGCTTGCCAGGATGGTGTCTTCAACACCTTAGTCTACCGCAGTCGCGTGATGGGTATAGAGGTTCCTGACACAAGGTGCAGGGCCTGCCGCGAGGCGCCCGAGACCCTAATGCACTTGCTATCAGCATGTCCAGCATATGCGGTCTCGGCCTATATACATCGACATAACGCGGCCCTAAGAGTGCTATATTACCATTTACGGAACTCTTACGGTATTGACGAGACACCGGTGTTGCCCTACGCTCCGGGGGATATTGAATCCGTTGTGGGAAACGAGAAGTGCCGAATTTATTGGAACTACTCGTTCTCCACCCTCAGGCTCATACAAGCTAATAAGCCTGATGTAGTCCTTCTCGACCACCAGACCAAAGCGATATTTGTCGTGGAGTTTTCAGCTCCTGGCGAGACGAATATAGTCAGAAAAGAGGAGGAAAAACGGATAAAATATCGAGATTTTCTCTTCGAACTCCGCATACTCTATCCAGATCACTCTGTCAAGATGGTTGTTCTGATTATTGGAGTCCTTGGTGGAATGATGTCTTCTCTACTCTCGAATTTCAAAATCATACCGGCTTGCCGCACTAAGGCAGAAATCTTAGCCGCACAGGTGCAGAAGGCTGTCATTCTTGGCTCACTGCGTTTGCTCAGGGCACATGATTCTCGGACCCAATGATCACTTACCCTACGGTGTGGGGAGTGGTCATTGGTTGATTATGCTGGCGCGCCCTCCCGAACGTATCGGGGCTTCGGGGGATAGGGCCTGACCAGCGCACACTACGGTGAAAAATAATAATAATAATAATAATAATAATAATAATAATAATAGTCATTTATTTTCTCAAGACAGTTACAAACCATATGGAAAAAGTCACTTGTTTACATTTAAAATACAATAATACTAATACTAATACTGAAAAATTGATTTCACCGAGTATTGCCACGACAAATATTCATCCAGTTTATAAAAACACTGTTCTGTCAAAAAAAATTTCAAATTATATTTGAATGATTGTTTTGTCATGCAGTTTCTCACATTTGAAGGAAGAGCATTGTATATTTTAGGAGCCATATGACTGGAAGATTGGTGAGTTATTTTGAATTTTCCGAATGGAATTGAAAAATCATTCTTTTGTCTGTGAAAGCCCCGTCATTGATCGTAAAATTCGTTTTTGTGCCACGAAGATATCTTTTGCTAGGGTAGATAAACCTCAAAATATCACACCGTATCGTAGCCTACTTTCAACTTGTGCATAGTAGAGCTGTATCAATTGATCAATATTGAGTACATGCCGCAAATTTCTAAATTCAAAGGCAATCGAATTCAATTTTGAGATTAGGTAATGGAAGTGAGCCTTCCAATTGAGATTTTTATCTATTCGTAATCCTAAGAAAATAGTTTGATCCGAACTAGTTGAGATCGATGGACTCGATTCGTTTGATTGGAATGACAACTCATTACATTTTTTTTTGATATGGTGAAACCTCAGTGCTTGCGTATTTAAAAACAAGTAACAATTACAATTGACATTAACCATCCCTATAGGACGACACTGCAGTAACGTTAGTAACAAAAAAAAAGTGTTAGAAAAACATAGAAAGTTTCATTTCTCTTTTCTTCACTATATGATATTTCATTTCAAAATACCTTCGATACACCACACTTCTATTTGGTACCCCGTATATTGATGAATAATTTGAAAAAGCCCAATGTATCTGTAGGTAATTTTCGTATGGAACATATGAATAGTTCAAATTCCATTTCGAATATTTTCACATCTTGCATATATCTTTTGTGAATTTCTTCAAATTATAAACCAACGTCCTTCGCCCTGTTTGTCTCTCTGAACGCTATAATTTGAAAAACCAACGAACGGATTTTCAAACGGTTTTCACCAACGAACGGAGTGTTTCAATAGAAAGGTTCGTGTGTATAATTCAACGATAATCTGTGTGAGTTAGTTGAAATATGAGGATTTTTTGAAAAGTTGTGGAATACTCTTGAATATCCTGGATTGTTCTGGATATTCAGTGAGAGTGGAACTCTCTTCAGAAAGGGAATGTTTTCCAACTCCGTTAATCTGGGATGTCCCAGAATTTTCTCAAACTTTCCCGAATGTTCTGTTAAGACTCATAATATCTAAAAATCTTCTTGAATGATGTGGAGTCTTTTCTGCAGTCTCCTAGAAAATATTTAGAGGTGGAAATTCTGGCCCTTATATTTCAGCAGTTACGCATTCAGTTGAAAAAGGAACCTCTCCTATATATTCAGGATACAGGGCTACCACAACATATAATTTGTTCGTTTGAGAATGGCCTGATATGTTTTCTAACGTTTCAGATCACTCCCACATATTTCACTGCATTCCAGAATATTTCGGTTGATCTGTAATGTTATTCAACGTTTTGTAATGATCTCATACACTCTCAAATGTTCTGGAGTCTTTTAGAATGTTCTAGAGGCCTCATTTATTCTGAAGCACCTCCTTCCTTCAGACGAAACGAGAACCTCTACCATGGACAAGCTGATGTAACACTATAGCATGAAAAAATTTGCATATATGTTCTGCTGCCTGCAAAACTGAGTCAGATCGCTACTTGATTTGTACATCTTAAATACTTACCGCATAAGGTAGTTGACACTTCCGTTCCGGTATATCCGGAGAGAAAAGTGCATCGGAATGATCGGATCTTTGAAATCACCGTGCATGATGAAGTACGTGTCAGGTATCCAGATGTTGTTGTGGTGGTGGATGGCGTTCAGGTAGTTGTACTGGCTCTGATTTGAATACTGCAGTCGTGGATCGTACCATTGCTGCTGGAGCAGAAATTCCACTTCATATTTCTATAAAAAAGAAACTCTTTGAAACAGTCAACAAATACTTTCGATCACTTTCTCTTTTTATTGCTATCGTTCAATGAATGTTACTGAATGTTACCAACACCAAATCGTTATTTTCAACATCTCGATACGTTTTTCAATCAGTAAATTGTGGTCATTATTACGCCTTGGTCAAAGAAGAAACGGACTGGTTTAAGTTTGACGATAGTCGTGTCACGAAGTGTTCTGGCGATGCATTGAATTTATTGGAGCCTCTGGAGACACCCTACATTTTGTTTTATGAGAGAGAGGACATTGTTAGATCAAGATCTTCAGATAATGTGGTGCTGCAGGTTTTTCCGGGTTTTCCTGCAGCTGAAAAAGCAAATGCGCCACTGGAATCAATGAAGTCGCCCCGGAGCACCAATTAATTTTTATTGTTGTATTTATTTTATTTTTATCGTTGTTTTAACATATTGTAATAATTTTATAAATTCTTTTAAGTAAATGATCATCTTCAAGAGAAAGATTAAACTAAACCTACATACAATGTTCTCCTTATCAATACGATAAATACCTCAGCTAGATACCTGAATTTTGCTTCGCTTAAAATTAATTTCCAAATGAAAATAACGGTTTGGTGTTGGGATAGAACTTCAGTAATATTTATTCACTACACCGAAGTCGGAGGTTCCAACAGTTCAAGTATCGTTCAACAGTTGAAATAAATACAATATCAGGTTTTCTGGTTCCTAAAAGGTTCTGGTTCGTGAAAGAAACTCAATATTTCATTAGCTGTCATTCCCCTATTCCAACCTCATAATTGCAAAGATAACGGATATTACATTTCTTCTTCGACCAATAACACAGGCCAACGATGAAAAAACTTTTTCACTCAAAACACCTTATTCTGTTTTTTAGGGTGCTAAATCCAAATATGACACTTATTAAGCCGTATCAACTACCATTTTTTCACATTTGCACATCAATATATTAAATTTTTTGATTTATTACATAATTTAAAGGTTTTATATACTAAAATAAAATTGTAAAATTATTTGTGCTGGATGTTTTGTTCACAGCTGATGTTTTGTTTACTGTCAACCTAACCTTACTTTCTGGTTTCCAGTACTTGTGCTCATTGAAATGTCTGATTGCGGTTGTAGGAACTCTGCTGACAGGTTTATTTCTCATATTTTGAAATTGAACCTGGTGATCTGGATAAATCTTAGGCCCTTCATAAGGTATGTTATGTTTGTGTTGAAGATCTTAGAAAATGGACAAAAAAAAAAGAAAAAAGCCTTTGAGTACGTCGTTTCTATGTTATGGAGGGAACCTAGAAACCACACTGATGATTGCTACTTTTGTAGTATTGATAGTACTGGCCAGAAGTTGAAAAACAAGAAGATGAAAAGCTACCCTAACCTAATTTATGTCATCCGACCAGTAGGGCACGATGTAGATTTGCCGGTCCCAGAATCTTCAGATGATTTGAATTCTGTTCAAACTGAAATGTTTTCTGATGTACTGTCAGATATAGATGAGTGAGATGATGAAGAGTTCCAATGTCCTACAGCAAATATAGAGCCTAAACTGTTTACCCAGATTGAGCTCAACGACTTTGTTAGGAATTCTGGGTTACTAAAAAAAAAACCGAATTGCTTGGTTCTAGACTGAAAGAAAAGAACTTTTTGTCAGTTGGAACTAGCATATATGTGTATAGGAAGAGAGAGCAGCAGTTTTCGAAATTTTTTGAATAAGAAGGTGATTTAGTGTACTGCTCAGACATTCCACGTCTGATCAAAGAGTTTGGTGTTGGATACAAAAAAGGAGACTGGAGGCTGTTTATTGATTCTTCCAAAACCAGTTTGAAAGATGTTTCATCACACAATAGTAACACTTATGCATCTATACCTGTTGGCCATCCTGTACATACGAAAGCGACCTATGAAAACCTAGAAATACTGTTGAATAAAATTGGCTATTCGGCTCATGGTTGGATGATATGTGGTGACTTGAAAGTAACATGCATGCTTCTTGGTCAGCAAGGCGGTTTTACCAAATTTCCATGTTTTTTGTGTGAATGGGACAGTAGAGTAAGGGATTAACATTGGTGCAGAAAGAACTGGCTTGGAGGGATTCTTTGAAACCCGGCGAGAACATTCACCGCAAAAACCTTGTAGATCTTAAAAACATTCTCTTACCACCTCTACATATAAAGTTAGGCCTCATGAAACAGTTTGTAAAGACATTGCCTTATTTCAAGTATTTCTGTCGGAAATTTCCAAACCTTTCAGAAGCTAAATCAAAATGGAAAAACGTCACCAGGGCCGCTGGAACATCAACATGATGGGAGACTATTGTTGGTCACTTCACCGTGAAGCTCAATAAGCGACTCATCGTAGAAAAAGCTACACAAGGAACTTCAATGAAAAAAGAGAATGGAAGTATAAACCAATTCCATCTGACTAGTGACACCTACATTACAACACTGTATCATTATTTCAAGTTACCTTCTGTAAATAAAAACCATGATAGTGATTTAACATAGTGTTTCAATAATTTTACCATATACCGTATGGATTTTAAATTATATAAAAAAAGTCAGTTTCTCAAAAACTATGGGTGATACAAAAAACTAAGACCAGATTTGGATTCAGCACACAAAAATCTATAAAAATAAGCTACTGAAGTGAACACAGTTTTCAAAAATATTTTTTTGTTGGCCTGTGTAATGAATGAATAAATATGAATTATAATAATGAAATAATAGTAATCATGAACTAAGGAAATTTCAAATTCAACTGGCATAAGTTTCCTAATGTTTCTATTAGGAAAGATTCTAGATTCGTCGTTATTGGTTGCTTTTTTTATATAGATGACGAAGTACAGACCCAAAACCTTTCCCACCATATTACTATTCTGTCAATAATAAGAAAATTTTACAGAAAATCGTGCTGATATTATTGATATCATGACTATCATGAAGCAGAAAGAACATCCAATCAGCAGTTTCCAGATAATCCAATATGCCATAAGAAGAATGCCATTGAGAAGAAAACCTATTGCAGAAAGATTAAAAGTTAATATTTGAGGATCCGATGTGGTAACTCCTCAACAACCGATAAAAGTAGTAATTGTGGATTGTAGGGTATTTTTTAGTTTTATTGAAATACTTTGAGAAACATAAATTCTCTCCTGATAAATTAAACAGAAGGTCATCAGAATGATTTACAATCTTCTGAGGCCATAACCCGTAATGAACCGGAGTGGCTGGATGATAATTTTCTGAACCGGTGAACATGCAGATGTGGTCGCTTGGAATTGCCCGCAAAAACAACTGAAATGACGTCCTCAGATTTCTGTGAGTAAAAAATTCAATTAAAGGAATAAAAAGTTTTTTTTTAAATTAAGATTTATTCGTATTTTTATTATTTGAAGTAACATAAAAATTAGTTTTCATAATTTTCAGCTCTACCTGTTTAAAAAAAATGTCATATACAAATGTATTGTTTATAAAATATTTGAATTTTTTTTGTGGGGATTTTTAACTGTGTTCAAAATTATCATTTTTGAAATCAAAATCGTTTCTTAAGAAAATGTTTATTGCCTAGAAACGTATTTAACGATAAACCTTTTTTTTCGCTAATAAATATGAATATTAAGGAACGATTTTTTTCAAATCATAATTTCTATATCTCTTTGATATTCTGAACATTTTTTTTTAATTTATATTTTCTTCATTTTTTATTCAATAAACAATTTGTTTTCAACAAATGAATTTTTACGATATATTTTTTCAAATGCAACAAAAAAAAAACAAAAACAATCATGTGTCACTTTTTGTGTAAAAAACACGTCTCAATTTCTCACAAATTTTTTAATATAATTCTTTATTTCCGCTTCGAAATTAAAATTATGAATATCGGTGATAGAGTTTCAGAAGGTGGGACTTTTTTTCAGGAAATTTCCACCTCTTTGAGGATCTTTTTTCAATTTTCAGATATTTTCAATATTTTCCGGAATATTTGCGAAAACCCCTTTTTTACGAAATTTTGTAATTTTTTCGTGTCCCTCTTGAAATTATTCAAAAATTAGCTAGAGGTAATTCCGAATCGAATGAACTCTGAATCATAATTTTCGGTGCCCTTGGACAGAAGTTACAAAAAAAGGATATTGTGAGCCAGACTATCAAACCCGAATGAAGATAATAACACTGGACCTCTATCATATTTAGGTAAATTCCACACGCAATGATGTCACGATTCAAGTGAGTTTCCACTAAACAATTTTTTATTGTTTGGGGTCTGGATGAGAGATGAATTATTTGAATTTGAATAGTTGACAACGTAGCTTTCTCACAAGATAGGATACATTATTTTTCTATCTCAAGTGTGGATCTAGATATATATTTCATTTTCCCAGAGGTTTTTGAATCTTGCGACATGATCGAATCCTAGTAGGGAAAAGAAGTTTTCGACAACTTAATTTTGAGTAGTAGATTTTTTTCAATAATGACCGTGAGGAGTCTATTATCAAATCATATTTTCAAGTCATCTTCTGCTTCGACTTCCAGATCATATAGATCTTCAGCTCTGCAAACTATCACAGTGTCATTCACAGAAATGGGAATCCATTCATATTTTCTCTAAAGAAAGATGCTATCCATATATTATGTTATTTATATAACACAGCGGCCCTGTCACCGTACCTTGAGGTACACCGCATTTTTTTTGCTTATCACGTTTTTTGATTTTGACTTTTAGTTGTCTATAAGTTGGATAACTTCTGTTGTATGCTCATTGCTGAAATGATGTCAATAATAATCAATATCTCCTGGTACAGTCAGGAAAATAATATCGTGGCTCCTTTATTTTTCATGTCATCAATGAAAATTATTCCTCCACTGTCAGGAGTTGAAAGAAAGAAGATGGATATACGATTACTTAGGAAATTGTTGTTGAATATTTCGACCATTTCTACTGGATTACTGATAAGTTCTTCATTTTTATTTTTCATTTCCTCCATTTATCGTTACTTTTCGCCAGAGTATTTAATAATTTTGTTTCCGTTCCACTCGATATATTATGAAATAGTTTTTTGCTCGTTCGCGCATCTTTGCCTAAAGTTTTTATTCTGGCATACATTTCTAATGGCATACACTATAGTAGGAAGTATCCCTGTAAAATTTCATTCGGTTCATTGGGATTCCGTTCAATGAGCGTGAGCGTATATTTTTTGTTCTTTCCACAACTCTTCGAAATAATGAACTGAAACATGTTACGAGGCGAGAATTTGGCGCAATCAATTTTCTGGATTGGCGTCTGACTCAGCTTGCAGATGAAAAATTGCATTATCATTAACGCCAGCGTTTCTCTGATTGCGCGAATCAGAAAGGGTGTGTGAGAAGCCGAAAATAAATGACCCACTTATTCACATTTTAGTTCATGTTAGCCCCATTGTCAGGCTGTTAGTGGGAAATTTTGTATTCTGCTAACAACTTGACATTGTTGACAAAAACATAATTGCCACTCATACATGTGAAACATCATAAACTATTTTAACAAAATCTCAAAACACATCAAACTTAAATTATGATTTGACATACTCCAACGGAAAAATACTACCCCTACCTTCAACCCTCGTCGAATGACACGTACAACCCCCAATTTTCCGAATGGGAAGTATAGGCTTGTGATATATCGGTTGGAAAGTTTCTTCATTCTCTATTCAAAAATGTTATTGCTTTCAAGTTTATTGCAACAATTAAAATAAAAAAATAAACTAAAACCATGTGGTTATCAAAATTCGATAAAATACTCTCAGAAAGTATTGCAATATACTCAAAACTCATTTCATGTTGAGGTATTGATACACAACACAACAAAAAAATATTTTTTGAATGTTTCCTACACTAAATTAGTCAATTTCTACTAATTTTGGGGTGATAAAAACGAAAATAACAATGAAAAACTTTTATTAGCTCTGGTTTTTGAGATACACAGTACTTAATCTTGAAGAGTAGTTATACTATACGTGAAAAGTGAAAGTACATAAAACAATATTGTTATGTTTCTTTTAGAATATTTTAAGTACAAAATTAATAAAAAAAACATTATTCTTAGTGTTTTGACAAATAAAAGAAGTTTGTACCACCAAATTTCAATTAAGTCCATCCGATTCATTGTAAGATCGCTGACGTTTAGCTTGTCTTTTATAAAACACTTCTGGAGCATCCCTACACACAGACCAGCAGCAGTTTGCAAGCATTGCTTCATTCCAACGGCCCTGATATCTCTGTTCCATTAAGGCAATGTCTTGATGGAATCTTTCTCCATGTTCGTCACTCACAGCTCCACAGTTTTGTGGAAAGAAATTAAGATGAGAGTGAAGAAAATGAATTTTTAAGGACTTGTTGCATCCAAGTTGGTGGTAAGCTTGAAGAAGCTCTTCAACCAATGCTGTGAAGTTATCATCTCTTTTGTTACCCAAAAACCCATGAACAACCCCCTCAAAGGCTTCCCAGGCTCTTTTTTCATTTCCTGTTAAAATCATGTCAAAAGCAGGATCATTTACGATTTCACGGATTTGAGGCCCAATAAAGATGCCTTCCTTGACTTTAGCATCACTCAACCTGGGAAACTTTGCTCTCAAGTACTTAAAATCTTGTCCTTTCTGGTCCATGGCCAAAGCTTTTCATTAGTCCCAACTTAATATGTAATGGGGGAAGGAGAACATCCTTAGGATCTACAAGAGGCTCGTAAACTACATCTTTCTCATTAGGGTTTAGGTCTCGTGTAGGCCAGTTCATTTTTTTATAGTGAGATTTTCTATCCCGACTGTCCCACAGACACAAAAAACAACAGTACTTGGTGAACCCTAATTGCATTCCTAGGAGTATAGCAATGACTTTCAGATCACCACAGATGTGCCACTTGTGTTGTTCATATTTGATTGATTGGAGAAGTGTTTTCATATTTATATACGTTTCCTTCATGTGAACTGCATGACCTATAGGAATAGAGGGTAGCTGATTTCCATTATGCAGAAGTACAGCTTTTAAGCTAAGTTTTGAAGAGTCTATAAACAGTCTCCATTCAGATGGAGTGTGATCCAAATTCAAGCAGTCCATCAAACCATTAACATCAGAACAAACTACGAGGTTTTCTTTTTTCTCAAAAAAAGGAAGCAAATCTTTTTGACGCTGTCTGTACTGAGATATTTTCACATCATGTTTTAGAAGATTCCACTGTTGTAGTCTTGACCCTAACAGCTCAGCCTTTTCCTTAGACAAGCGAAGATCTCTTATAAGGTCACTCAACTTTGCTTGACTAATTCTGTGCGGATCACTAGACCTATCGCTTACCTCAAAATCAGGGTCATAGGATGTAGAAGGATGGGTTGCTCCTTCTAAACAGTCTTCATCACCTTCCTCTAAAATTTCATAGTTTTGGGGTGGAGAAGGGACTGGCAAATTGTCTGAGTGTGGTACAGGCCGAAGAGCAGATGGGAGATTAGGGTATTTAACCGTTCCTCTTTTCTTCATAGATAAACCTTGCTTAATGGGAGGAGTTAAGCAGAAATAACAGTCGTCTGTATGATTGGTAGGTTCACGCCAAACCATAGGTACTGCAAAAGCCATTGCCCGGTTTTAATTTTTCAGCCACTCTCGCAATATGACGGAACAAGAATTACAACATATATGAGGAGCCCATGATTTATCTTGGTCCCCAACTTTCACACCAAAATAATGTTCATAGGCTGTCTTAACGATAGGTGTCATTTTACGTTTCTGAGCCTTAAATGTTATTTCACCACATATATAGCAAAAGCTATCGACAGAATTCACACACTTTCGAGACATTTCAGATCAGCACTTAAATTAATTAAAAAATCAACTTCACACGATAATTTCAATAGCAACCACGTGCGTACAATTGACAAACTCACATAGGTTATGTTTACTACTTAAGAACAGCTGATGAGAGGGGTGTTATGTAAATAAACATGTGTACCAACTGTTGGTGATGAAATATTTCATTTGTTGAAAACTCAATATACATATATATAATATAATGATACTATATCTTGAAAACAAGAGCTAATATATAATTTTTATGGTCACTTTCGGTTTTAACACGTGGAAATACATTAAAATCATCTAATTTCAACCCCGAAACAAAAACTTTGTTGTGTTGTGAATAAGAAAGTGAGCAAAAACCATAGCAATGTTTTTTTAGATGGTATCCTTTAAAACACTAAATAATTTCCGTGACAACGTTAGTTTAAAAGGCCTTGTCAATTTGTTTTATATGTTACAATATCAGTTGTCAGTATTTTAATTTAAGTTTACAGTTCGTTAACTTCAAGTCTGACAAATGGTTGGATTAACGGAAATGCATAAAATAACAGTTTCACAAATGATTGGTTACGGAGATAAAACACAATAGGAAGTAGCTCGCCTATTCCATGAGAAATTTCCTAATTTACCGCCCATATCTCAAGAAACAATAAGCAAAATAGAAAAGCAGTTTCGCCAGCTTGGCCTTGTAGGGCGACTAAAAACACCTGCACCAAAAACTGAAGGTATTGTTGATCCATCTCTGAACCAACAACTATCTGGTCTTAATATTTCCCTCTCCCGGAGGATCCAATCTTCTCTACTCGGGAAAGGACGGAAATAATAAACGAAGCAACCACACAAAGTTGCTTTCGAGTAAACAAATTCCTTTCATAGCTCAATTACAACTGAATTGGCTCTGAGAGGTGTCTGTGAAACCGCAGTAATGATAAAACCTTGACACTGACAACTAAGAGTTACTTAATTTGTTAATGTTGATACGTGGACTCGAACTATCTTTCACAGCGAAATTTCGACTTCAAATTGCACCCATGCCAAGCCGCTCGTCAGCCATAAGTCAAGTGAGTAGGAAAACCATCCCAATTATTTACTAAATCATAGTTAGTGTAGGAAATGTATAGAGAATACTCA
This sequence comes from Leptinotarsa decemlineata, assembly GCF_025532065.1. NCBI lineage: Eukaryota > Metazoa > Arthropoda > Insecta > Coleoptera > Chrysomelidae > Leptinotarsa > Leptinotarsa decemlineata. The sequence continues at coordinate 5,221,597 of NW_027412704.1, read as the reverse complement.
CCAAACTGGACTCATCCGGAGAGGCCAAACTGAGCAGCAATACGCTGACATTCACAAGTAGGGAATCTGTAACAATTATTATCCAATGAAAAATATTTTCCTCTTTCTCAAGTTGAATGTTTCTGTGGGACAGGCAGTGAAAAATTCTATTCTCTCTGTCTCACGGGACATAACTCATCATGCGTCATTTTCATCAGCCCTCCAGCAGATGGAATATCAAAGGAATACGCAAGACACAAACAGAATTTATAATTTCGAAACGTTTGGAACTGAGAGACTCTAGATTGAAGTTTAATTATATCCCTGAAACACAGGAAATTTATTTGATACCTCTCTCATGATATAAATACATAGTATTATATTTTTCCTAATAACGTTGGCAGTTTTGGCTGGTAGACGATAGTCAGGAAAATTCTAATTAGGTATTTTGTATTGAAAATGCGAGAATTATTAAAATTTGCAGTATTTTTCCAATATTTCCATGGGGTGCAATTCTACAGTTTGTTTATTTCATTTCATCTATCATTGATTTGCTGTATGTGTTCTATATCTACATTTCACTTTGAGTGAACAAAAAAACTTCATTGAAATACAGAATAGTATATTTTACATTCATTCAAAAAAAACATTCAGCAACAACACTTCTGAGTGGAAAAATTGTACACGTAGTTCCCCAGGGGTCAGTCCTAGGCCCAAATTCATTCTTGCTATACAGGGTGTAACATAAGTACGTTAAAATATTCAAGTGACGTATTCCTGAGACAATTTTAAGAAAAAAAGTCTATATGAACTTGTGTCGGAAAATGCTTCGTTTCGGAGATATGGGGTGTTGAAATTGATTTTTTTTGTTCGCTTTTTGAAAATAACTCTTGCAAAAAATAAGTTATTTGCACGAAATTTGGTACCCGGGGTTTTTTTGACGTAGGAAATCATAATTTCGTATTGATTTTCATGTAACATCTAGAGGGCGTTGGGTACGCTGTCATTATGTATTTCAAATTGCCCTAACTTTGTTGAGAGTGAACTTTTGGTACTTTTCATGAAAAAAACTAATTTCTACACCTTTTCCTAGTAAAAAAGATACACTTCCTCAACAACGCTGGAGGTGATCATTTTCGAGATATTTACAATTTTCTATATCGATGCATATTACTTTATAGCCAAATTTGATTTCAATAATTTTTGTCACTCTCCGCTTGCAAATTAAGTTGATTGAATCGAGTAGGCTATGAATGTTTGTTTATGAAAATAGAAGTTCGCTGTCACATTTTCAACTATTGATTGACAAATTCACAGTTCAGAGCAGCGACATTTGCGAATCTTTTCCGGCGACTTTCCGAATCTGAAAGCTTTGAAACAAATTCTGCAGTAGGACGGCCATAGACTACAAGAACTGTAGAATTGGAGGAGGCGGTTCCCGAAGAAATTAGTGAACATCCAGAGACAAGTACAAGAATAATTAATCAAATTTTGAATGTGAGTCACATGACAGTTTACAGAATTTTGAAGGAACAGCAATTTTATCCTTATCATATTCAGCGTGCGTGGATTTTTCAAAGAAAAATCGAACAACATCCGCGAATTTTATCGAAAATCCTCTTCACAGATGACGCTAATTTTTCAAGAAATGGTATCATGAACTTCCATAACAACCACATCTGGGCGAAAGATAACCCGCATGCAACAACGCAAACTCATTTCCAAGACAGATTATCTTTTAATGTATGGGTAGACATAGTTGGGGATTATTTAATTGGTCTTTATTTTCTCCCCTTACGTTTGAATGGAGATGCTCACCTACATTTTTTGTAACACGAGCTTCCCCAACTTATTGTAGATGTTCCCATTGGTCTCCGAAATCACTCTTGGTTTATGCACGATGGAGGTCTTGCTCATGTTTTGAAAAATTTCAACAATCTGTATTTCGAAAACGAATCATTCTTCGTTGACCATTTTATAGAAAAAAGTTGTTTATTTTGACGAGATCCACCACATACTTAGTTTTTGTAACGTTCTCAGCAACTTCACTTGGCGCCCTAGGAGCTAAATAATATGAATCGATATAGAAAATTGTAAATATTTCGAAAACGATCACCGATACTTGGAAAAGGTGTGGTAATTAGGTTTTTTCATGAAAAGTACCAAAAGTTGACTGTCAAAAAAGTTAGGGCAATATTAAATAAATAATGACAGCGTACGCAGCGCCCTCTAGATTTTACATGAGAACTGATACGAAATCATGATTTTTCCACGTCAAAAAAATCCTGGGTACACCCCGTATCTCCGAAACGAAGCATTTTGGGACACAAGGTCATATAGAATTTTTTTCTTAAAATTCTCCCAGAAATACGTCATTTGGATATTTCAACGTACTTATGTTACACCCTGTATATTAACGATGACAAAACTTGATATATCTGGAGCATTAACTTTGTATGCGGATGATACTACGGTATTTTGGTGTAATAAAGATCCAAATACTTTAACTAAGATTTAGAAAAACTGAAAAATGGTTGGAATCGAATATGCTATCGTTGAACGTTTCTAAAAATAATCTAATGACATTCAAGTGGTACTTAGAACAAGTAATACTAGGTGAACACATGATTGACAGTTAGCCTGTAACTGAATTTCTTGGTATATTCATTGGCAGTAATTTGAAATTTGTACGCAAATTACTGCTTTGAAAAAGAAATCATTTTCTGGTTGTTTTGCCATGAATGTCATATTTCGTGAACTCGGATTTTCAGCAGCAATAAAAAATGATTACTATTCACTTATGGAGAGTCATCTCCGGTATGGAATTCCATTCTGGAGCTCAGGCAGCCAGATTCTGATGCAGAGTATATTCGTTATCCAGAAAAGAGCTTTGAGAATAATATTCAAATTGAAGATGTGTGACTCGTGTAGGCCACTTTCCTGCAGAAACAAAATATCAACAATATTTCAAATATTCATTCTAGAGACTGTCTGATTACTTCACAAACATAACAAAAAGTTTGAAAGCCATACAGAAAGGTCTACGCGTAGCGATAATAAACTTGCCCTTCCACTGCCCACATCATCTTTGACCACCCTGGTTCATTCAACTACTTTTTGTTCAATCACCTGTCCTTCTATCTTACTTGAAAACTCCCAAAATAACCGAGTTTTCAATCACATTTCAGTTTTATACATGATAATGGGGTTAAACCCGAAACCGGTCATATAAATAAAATAACTAGTGGTAATCAGACAAAAGTGTTTTTATTCATTTCATTAAAGTTATCATGAATTACCACAAAATAAACAAGTCATCAATCACACATATTAGAAAATACCATGTTTCTAGCCTATACAAAAAAAATCAATCGACCTTCAGACTGAGTGACCCCTGTTTGTCCTCATTTCAACTTGTGATTTGTGGAGCGAACATATTATAAAATAATTGAGTACAGTTGCATGATATATTTCAACTGTAACAATAAAATCAACAACTCGGATGAATTCCTTCAACGGAGCACGAAATATGGAAGAGATTTCCATAAATAAGTACTTTATATGTTCATTGTTTTTTGAATCCTGCTTCAGGATTGTTAACTTTGATAGATAGGTGTACTTTTTTCATTGTAAAAGGTAAGTGCAGAAAGATTCAGTCGATTAATATAAACTACGAATGAAATTTTAGTATAAAAAAATTGTTTTTATTACCATTTCTGCTTTCAATAATTTTCTACTGACTGATACTGCACAAATATTACCTGCTGAACTTCATACGGACCTAGGAAGGGTAAATTCCAGTTGGCATCATAAGTTAGTGAGAAACTATTGAAATTTAGTATCGAAGTCAATCGTTTATCGATAATGAAAGAACACATTGCCAATTTCTCTATACTTCCAATAACTCAATCCGGATTTCGTGAAGGATATAGTTGTACAACTGCTTTGTTGCATATAGTGGACATATAAGAGCACGTGACGAAAAAAATAATACAGTATTGGTACTTCTTGATTTTAGTAGAGCGTTCGATACTATTAACTTCGATTTAATGTTATTAATTCTTGGCTATATAGGACTCTCTAAAAATGCTATATCACTAATCAGATCGTATCTCACCAACCGTCAACAAAAGGTTACCATAGAAGGAAGCAGCTCACAATATTTGAAGTTGATATGTAGAGTGGCACAGGGCTCTAATTTGGGACCCCTTTTGTTTGCTATATACACATCTCAACTTGCAAAATGTTCAAAATTTTGTAATATACATTTGTATGCAGACGATACCCAGTTGTATTATAGCTTCTCACCTGAAATGATAGATAATGCGTGTACTCAAATCAATAGTGACTCAAAATTATTTGTGAAAAATGCTTCTGATCACTTCTTGAATATAAATTGTAGTAAATCCAATGTAATTGTTTCCGGACCAAAAGGTACTAGAAATGATATTTGCAAATTTGTGAAAGTAGTAGTAAATGATCATGTACTTGGGGTTGTTCCAGAAGCCAAAAGCCTGGGCATCATTTTAGATAAGGACTTGAAATTCGAAAGCCAAGTTAATCAGTTTATTAGGCATGCATATTATTCGCTCAAAATTATATATGGACACCAAAATTTCCTACCCATGAAGGTGAAGGCGAATTTGTGCGAATCATTAGTTTTATCTATTTTCAATTATGCTGATGTTTTGTATGGTTTATGTTCAACCAACCAATTCAAGAAAAAGATACGAAAAGTTCAGAATTCCTGCCTACGGTTATTGTTTGGTATTAGAAGAAGAGAAAGAATATCACATAAACTGAAGGATACCGGCTGGTTAAATATGAACAACTGGAGAGTGTTACATGCTGCAACTTTGTTTCACAAAATAATTAATAGTAAAGTGCCGTCTTACTTATACCAGAAAATTACTTTTAGAACTGATGTGCATAATATTGATGTAAGGTATAAAGACCGACTAACTCCGCCATCCTTCCGCACAAAGTTCTTCAGAAGGAGTTTCAGCTACCAGATCTGTGTAATTTATAATGACAGTTCTGAGCCCATGAAACGAGATGACTTCAATCATTTTCATATCAATTTCGAACGATTTTTATTATCTCCAAACTATCAATGACCCAATAGCTACCTACCTATTACAAATCTTCTATAAATAGTCATAATATTTTAAGATATTTGAAAATTCTTTTGGTTTATTCCTTTGCGTACTAGGCGAAATTTTTGAGGTTAAGTGGAAGAGCAATTGAATGATGACTTGTCATCATGTAAATTGAACTTCGCCTTTTGTCTTCTTATAGTAAATGAACTGTACATGATTAATTTGATTTGAATGTATTAGAAGATAATAAAGACGATATTATTATTATTATATAATTTTGGATATCAAAAAGTGAGGAAACGTGTCATGTACATTTTGTTTAACGTAACTACCAAATCAATCTGAATCAGAAAACTTTCATTAAATCAATATTTTCTGATATCCTTGGAGGATCTTCGTGAAGCTTCTCATGATTTTTTATATCAGTATATGCATTAAACAAAACTTAAGACCATTATGTATTGTTGTATGTGTTATATGTGTAAATTAACATTTACAACACATATAAAGAATATGACTGCTGATGCAAATAGGATACTTGGATTCATTTACAGAAATGGCAAAAACTTCAAAAGTATTGCCACCTTAAAATTGCTATATTCCGCGTATGCTACATCTTAGTTAGAGTATGGCTCTGTGTTATGGAAGTCAGTTTACGACTACCAAGAAAAATCAATTGAGAGCGTGAAAAGGAAGTTTCTAAAATACTTATGTTGAAAGTTGATGGTCAATACCCCACGAGAAGCATCGATCATAATATTTTGTTGACACGATTTGATATGACATCTTTGGAAAATAGGAGAGTTATCCTTGGTATAAAATTCCTGCATAAATTACCAAATAACAATATTAACAGTACGGTTCTTTTATCCGAGATCAATTTCTTAGTAAAAAGAAGTGAAGGTCGACACAATCTGAAATTCTATTGCGAAGCATCACGCACAAATGTTATGCTCCGATCACCATTGAATTTTATGTGTCTGTGAACATTGCGATATTCATTTCGACTGTATTTGTTTTTGACTGACACTTTCATCCTTCAGAATGAATATTTCTTGCACGCGTTCTCAAACTCATGTCACACACAGAATTACCAGTTTTATAAATAGTAGTTTTGGTGACCACACAAATTGTATTATTTGGCGAAGGATCAGCATCATCCTTTGTGACGATTTTCGATTTACTGTATTCGGCCGTCAGTGGAGAATGCATGAAACCATTATAATGATTATATCGAAAGTCAAACTTCAAAACTTTGGGATACTGATTGGATAAAAAACTGTGAATCGTATCAAAACATGATATTCAATACCATTAAATGGTGAAGGCGCGGGGCAGAACATATTTAAAATAATTGGTCGCTAGCTCGCAGAAAAACAATGAGTGAATAAACGATTTATAAACGAAATGAATAAATATGTCATCCAACATCGTAGTATGCTATATTTCGAATCAATAAATTGAACTGGGTGGTCTTTTTACGGTACTTTCGTCGAGTTCAGGAGCAGATTTATCGACCCTAATGAATAAAATATTTACTTGTTATATTGTTTCCATGTAATTCAATTTATATTCATGAATGTTCAGTTCATTGATTACTGAGTGATTATGTGGTTGTTTGTTGATTTGACCAGCCATCGATAGATTTACTAATCGAATCATCGTTAGAGCTGATTCATTTAGAATGTTTGTTTCAGTTGTTCTGAAGGGAGTGTGACTGAAAACGCACACAAACTATTTCAAACTAATCAATACACTTTATCATATGATTTTCACTTTAAAGGGTTTTACAAAAAACGCAACACGTGTTTCGCTTCACAATAGCTTTCTCAAGCGTTCTCAAATTCGTGTAACAGTATCAGCAGTTCTATAAATATCCCGGGGTTTTGGTGACCACACCAACTGTATTATTTGGCGAAGGATCAGCATAATTTCTTGTTTCTACGAAACCATTTTCGACGCACTTTTTTACGTGCAAAAAACTTATTTTTTCGAATCAAACATATCAATAGTTGTTGATGGAAAACTATTTTCTTTATAAGCCACCCTGTATATTCCTGCATATTTCAATAGAGCTTGAAATCGCCTTTTCAACAAACAGTGAGATATATTTCTTCACAGTTCAGAGGAGGTGCTCGAAATGTCTACCAGCTCCTACACACAGGCGAAACCTTTTCTGAACGATTTTTGCCGAATCAAATAGTTCAATAACATAGAGAGAAGCAAAACTTTGCTTCTTAAAAATAAAGCTTGCTTAAAAATAAAGTCTTCCAACCTTCCTCAGAGGTAAAGTCCATAGGCGTTAGGTCCGGCGACTTGGCCGACCGACAGTTGAGTCCTTGGTTGGCTATCAAATTATTAATAATAATAATAATATTTATTTACCCTTCAATGAAATTGACAGTGTTTAAAAACATATGAGGTTTTGTAACACAATTATCAGTGGATTCATCAGATAGGCAAATAAATAAAGAAAACCCACAAAGGCTCAGCCTGTGCGTGGGTATCAAAATTATTTGTTACCTTTGCGTCTAAAATGTATTTTTCTGTTAGTCAATAATCAATTGAACACACATATTTATGTAGATATACCTAAACACACTCATGAAATTAACATATTTACACTCATACAATTATTCACATATACAGTGTCACCATTAAAGTACGCACCATGTGGGAAACTTTTTTTTCATGATGAGTTTGTTATGTATAAAGGGGATATCTGTCAAAAATAAGCAAAACGTTAACTTCATCCTTAACTTCAACTTTATCCATAAAATTTGGCATATGGATATAAAATTGGCGTAGATAGAACTTTTTCAGGTAACTTTTTGTTGAATTCGATCTAGAAATGCACTTTTCAATTTTTTTCAAAAAAAAGTTAAATTTGACACACACTGGACGTCAGTGGGTCGCAGTTGGCCGCATCAACTTCGCCGCATGAACTCCATTGAAACTTTTCGAAAAAAAGATTTCCATATGGTGTGCACTTTAATGGTGACACTGTATACACACATGTCACTACGTATACACTAAAATCATACAAAATTACAGTTATATCTCTGATATGGGCGGGTATAACATTATATAACCTAGAAGCAAGATAGATACAGCTGCGTTGTCCAATAGTTTTTGTCATTTTTGGTAATTCAGTCAAATGTATTCTATAACGTGTATGATGTAAGTGGTCAACAGTTTTAGCATCTTTGAGATTTTTTCGTTGATATACCAGTAATGTTAGAGCAAAAATTTGTCGTATGTCCATCAGTTCGGCTTCAGTTTATAGATCGTCGCTTGGGTAAGTATAGGGTATAATCAAAATGATCTTAATAATCCACTCGTGGAGTGTCTCCAAGTTCTTGAGGTAATAATTAGTGACCCCTCCCCATGCGATAATACCATACAACAGATGTGGTCAAGGATGTTTTTTAGGTATTTAAATTTATATACCATATATCTCAGTTTTTTTGTCAGATTATTTATATGTTTGTTCCACTTCAAGTTACTGTCAAGCGTAATACCTAAATATTTAAATGTGTTGGTTGATTTGAGTTGTACTATATCATCTGATATTCGAACTTCTATAGATGAATCTGTTTAAAAAATCTGTTTTAAAATCTGTTTTTCCGTTAACCAGCTGTCGCACCCCTACGAACGACAACCCTCAGAAGTCGAAACTTGTGCGAGCTAGGGATTAACGAGGTCTTACCTTTTAACGTGTGATTCGTAACACGTTAAAAGGTAAGGTAAGGTAAGGTAACACATAGTTGGGTAGATTTGATTCGTAGCTTATGAAAAGTATGTACATGGTTTTCTTTAGACTTACAGTGAGTAGTTTATTACTGAAATATTCCATGATTACGGGGAATGAATGTGTCACTTGTTCTTTCAAAATATTCCAATCATCAAATTGCTCGCTGCTTCTGCCTTTTCCCCTGTTTGTATAAAGCAGACTATCATATCCCATTTTTCATATTTCTCATACTTTATTGCGAGTGTACAATTGAATAAGAACTACTAATTGAAGAGTGTATTTACTGTTTAAATCGAAATTTATCAGCATTCTATTTTATCGTCTATTTGATCGAAGTGTGTGTTTCGAAGTCTACATGGATGAATCTAAATCCTCTGTATTTCAAAGATGACTCTAACAAAATATCAAATATGCTACATTGTATGTAGAGTGTTCATAAAAAAATTGTTTTCCATGAATAACTATTGATATCTCATTTGAAAAAGTAAGTTTTTACATCATTGAATTCTACGTGAAGAATTTCTTCAGAAATGTTTCCATAGAAGCAAGAAATTTTCGACAGGAAAAAAGTTAAACCAACTTTTCGAAAATGCACATGCTCTAACTCGGAAACGATGATGGATATCGATATGCAGTTTCCACCATTGAGTTTGTCATATAATTTGAACATCAGACACATCCATTAGTTTTTGTCTATCTAGTTTGAAAACAAGAGTTTTCATGTAAAAGGGTCCAATTTGGCCCACTCCGTATAATACAATACAATAAAATAATCTCTACATTATCATCAAATCCACAGAGGAAAAGCACATAAATAATGAATTTTCAACATCAACTTCTTTACTGAAGATAAAATCGAATTGTCGATTGATATTTTCTTGAATTATAAACAACAAAGTGGCATTTTGAAGCAAACTCAATGATTTACAGGTAATTCATCACAACGTACCCTTTCCCATTTGAAATATAAGGGTGAATACCACTCTTACGAAATGACGTAAGAATTATGGAATTTTGAAAATGAAAGTAAACGCGTCCCATTTTTTTTATTTTCACATACAAACTGTGAGTCATATTGTGCTGTTTTCGATGAAAAGAAATGCTTCTATTCTAATAGGATACATCCTAATATACAACAATGATAACATTAATATACATATAAACACAATAAGAGAAAAAAATCTACTGATATTTGTTAATAAGTAGTCTTATCCACGATAATCGGAAATACAAAAAAATTATAAATAATAATTTGGTATCATTTTAATGGTCTCTTAAATAATCTAATATATTTCTTTTGGACATAATAAGACTGTTAGAAGACTTTACATTTCCAGCTAGACTGTTACACTTAATAAATCCTTTAAAAATTAATGTTTTAGTTTTGAACGATTTTGTTTGATTACTTACATACAAATTATTCTTTATTCTAATATTATACTGACGGATTTGATTACTAAAAATGATAAATTTGTCAAAATATGAAGGAAGAAGGTTATGCAACATTTTGTAAATATAAATTATCGTTAAATATGTGAGCCTACTTTCTATAGATAACCATTCTAGAGAATTTAACATTAAAGATATATGGGTACTTCTGTCACATCTCAAAATAATCCTCATGCGCGATTCTGTAGTTTATGGAGTATTCTCATTTTATTTGAATCACTTGTGTATAGAAGAGTGGGAAAATATCCGAAATGTGGTTGTATAATGGTCTTATATACAGTTATCCATGATTGCATAGTTAAGTGTTGGGACACTTCTGTATGCAATTGAAATGGTTATTCATTGATAGATGCTTATCTAACATGAATCCTAGATATTTGAATTCAGTAATGAGCTCAATTTTGTCATTTTCTATTTTGATTTCAATTTGATTTGAATCTAATTTTCCGTACTTAAACGGTGTAGTAAGTATTTTAGCCTTTGTTTTGTTGACATTTAGCTCCAATTTATCAGTTTTTAAATATGAAGCAATATTATTCAATGCTTCATTCATTTTTTGAATAACTTTTATCTTTATCACTAACGGATACTAGGCCATCATCAGCAAAATAATTTTCATAACCACATTCATCACATTTGCTGATATCATTTATGTAAATTAGGAATAGCAATGGCCCTAAAATACTTCTCTGTGGAACCCCGTGGACTACGCTTATTGCTGTTGAGACAAACTAATTACTTTTGTTTACCTGCTTCGTTCCTGTGAGGTAATCACTGATCCAATCAAGTACTTTTCCTTCAATGCCATATTTTTTAAAATTTTTCAATTAATATTTCACGATTGACTGTTTCAAACGCATGTTTAAGATCTAAAAATACTGCTACAGTGTACGTGCCTTTACTCATGGGTCATTCTGTATCAATTCGATTACAGAGTGAATCGCAGCCGAAATAAAACACTGATAGGAACGTCCCCGTTTCGCCATTTCTGCAAATGGTGCCTCTGTTATCAGGCGGCGTGAGTAATCTTGGAAAAGATCAACAACGCCCTTCAGCGCAAAGGCAAATACCGTTTCTAGACATGCCATTTAAATATGCAGTCATGCAGGTATGCAACATTTATCGTGCAAATAATTATCATGTGGTCATGTGTGTGTGTGGGAGTTGATTATGCGGTATGTAATTTAAGGTTGAATATGAATTATTTTCAGCTTAAATTGAAGTGTTTACAATGGTAGGGTAGAATGGATGTTTTTCTGTAACTAATGCATAGGGTAAACTTTAGTAGATTGTGAACGCATGAGTAGACCTGATAATTATTTCATACTCAGATTTATCCAGGTCTGGCACCAATGATGAGAAACATAATGACAGCTGACGTTGAAGAGAGCGCAAAGAATCTGGAAGTCATAAAACTAAGCATTTGAATTCGAACTTTAGGTAAATGAGATCAATGCTTGGACGATGGTGCGAGGCCAGCTGAAGGAAGACAAGGTTCAAATCTCGTGACTTTGTCGCCGGTAAATCGCTAGCTAGAAACGCATCTCTTACTGAAATATCCTGCCTTATATTGAGGTAAAAGACCATTGTATCCAAGAATCTTGCTTGAGAAGAGTACATGGCCTAGGAATAACAAGTATTATGGCGCTGAATTTGTGTGTGACTCTGAATTTTAAGCGTAGAGAAGCATTACTTCATCAAGCCTGAGGATAGGGAATGGATATTTGTGGATTTACCACTTGTCGTTTCCACGAAAGATTCAGTATCTCAAAAGGCAACAGCATTATCTCGTGATACCGTAAAAGTATCTAAGCACTGGTAAGACTGCATTTTACCGATGAAAATTGGCTGAGATTGAACATGCAATATACATCTACAGCAAATGAGTAATGGTTTCTTATGTCAAGCCGTGTTTCAGAAACCCTATACCTTTCAGATGACTTCAGTATACCATGATGTCCGCACACCGTCCACGTGCCTAGTTTGTATATCTACCAAACTCCGATATATATATATATATATATATATATATATATATATATATATATATATATATATATATATATATATATATATATATCTAGAAATGAGCAAATCCATGAACATTTCACCAGAAATAACCTTCAACTTTATCAGCCTTATAGTAGATTGACAGTATCGAAGAATCACCCCATGTGCTGTGGGATTAAAAATCAATGTCTTCAAAAGGCAGCTCAAGGTTTTTCTATTGCAGAAAGCATACTACTCTGCGGATGAGTTTCTCCATGAATCATAATCATAATTTGATTCTAGCTTAGTAATTTTATGTTTGCCTAATGTGATTGTAAATGAAAACTGATTCAATAAAAATGATTGATTGATTGATTGATTGATGGGCAGATTGCACACGTTCAAGCTATTCTGAAAAAGGATAAGTAAATCTTCCAAATAACTATAGATCAGTCGCTTTGCTATCAGTGATCTCTAAAATCATGGAAAAAGCCTTAACCACCACAACCTTGAATATTTGGAAGGCTTTAACATCTTGAGCCATCTATCGAAAACAAATACCAACAGGCGACCTTCTATCGTATGTGTACCATTAACGCTGGTGTTCTCTAGCGATCCATATAATCTCCAACCCTCTTTTCACATAAGTAAATCAATATCTCCACCGACTATAATTGCTGTTCTTTGACGTTTAGATTCTTCAAAAGCTGGCTCAATAATGAGAACATCCGCATCATGTCTGGCCTGTTTAGTGTTGTTGTATTTGTTAATAAAAATGAGAATTGTTCATAATTATTTATTAAGTAATGATTTATAAACCTCAAATGAGCTGGTTTCGATTGGGACAACCAGTTGATTTCAAATAGTATTCAATCTGCGCTCGCGCTGCCCTCTATCTCAAAAACGATTCAACGTATGAAAAAATATTTGATACAAAAGTTGTAGAGAATTTAATTCTCTACAATATTGATAATGAATACAATTAGAATAAAACCCATTGGAAACGAGAAATAGGCAAAAAACGTGCAAAAAGTCAGTTTTTTTGACTTTTGACCCCCAATTTTTGAAGTTGCGGCCGTCGAATCATATGTGAATTTTGAGAATACTTTTATGATGCGATAATAAAAAGTTAATACAAATTTACAGCTGGTTGTGTCAACTTTCCGAAACACAGGCCCAAATCGACCTAAAATGACTGGACAATCTTGAATTTATAAGTTTGACAAGCCGTGCGATTTCTATTATTTACAATGTCGAATTTCATAGTTGGCATCCCTGTTCATTTAAATACCCCCCTATCCAGCTTAACTACAAACTCCCTATATAACCTCGTGAATTTCAAATATATTACTTAGTTTTTATACTTGATAATAGGATGAAACCCGAAACCGGTCGTAAAAGTAAAATAACTGGTGGAAATTACAAAAAAGTGATTTCATTCATTTCATTGAAGTGATCATGAATTACCACAAAATGAACAAGTCATCTTTTACACTAAAAAGAACATATTATTTGGCATACAAAAAAAGAAGTATCGACTTTAAAATTCAAATGAACAGTAACATCAACAAGAAGCTCAAATATTTTTATAGGGCTTTTTTGGACGTTTCATTAGACTTGATGTTTTGTTTTCGGATCACGTGAAATTTCACAAGTATTCAGTCAGTATTTTCTGATTTGAGTTCACTTTAATGCACTTTCATTCAAAAACTTGGAGAAACGTCAATTTCTGATACTTTTACGTGAATAGTGTTGAATTATCTGCATTTGTGTTGACAACGTGTGATTAGTATTCAAAGGACACAGAAATACATACACATTCACAAAAATAATTTGAAAGAATCGTTGTTTTTTGTAACAACTGCAATGCATACTTATCTTTCCTATCAAATTTCAAATTTCATTCACCAACAAAGACATGCCATACAATTAAAGGAAAAGACAACATAAAGAGGAAATTTGCACACGACATAATTGTAATTGAAGTTATGCAGGACGTTCCCGGAATGCTTCTGAAGGCAGTGTAATCGTTATTGCATTCGGAAACAATGTACAACGTGAGTTGAGACTGAACTGAAATAATCATCATTATTTCAACACTGTTGTTGCGTTTGAAAATTACATTTTTTATCAATCATAGATGGAAAACGAACTTCAAATGAAAGTAAAGTTTGATGAAACATAACTGTTATTTCTGTTATTTCACAAACTTTGATATCAACAATTTTTATGTGCGTTGAAAATGATTGTAGTTGAACTGATTCCACTGCTGTTTTTGAAGTTATTTTTATAATTTTGTAATTTTCGAAGAAAGTAATGTTATGTAGTCTAAATGCCATAACTTGTTTTTTCATAAATCACATTCATTTGTGACTGAAAAGTCAATACGATCTTGATAATTTCTCAAGATAAGGTTAGGTTGGATTATGTCCAAAGTGGGTGGGTCTATTCGACCCTCCACCTCAACCCGCAAGGGTTTATTGTGGATCACACTCGACCAAATAAACCCAGCTTTTAACGGAGCCGATTAGTTTGTATGGTGAGTGGTGTTTTAGGTGATAGAATGGCTCTGCCAAACCCTTTTAAAACCTGATTCGATCCCCACAAAGTATGCTCTGCTGTTTCATCATTTTCCAAATAAAGGCCACCCACACACACACACTGTCTTCCGACAGTCCGAGTCTCTGCATGTGATAATTCAAAGGACAGTGACCTTCAAGAAAGCCTTTAGACATCGTAGTTCATCCCTACTGTAGTCCAACAACTGTTCGGTATCAAGCTTCGAAGGGTAAATAAACGCCTTGGAGTGAGCCAATCCTGGAAAATTCTGCCAGAAGTCCATGAATCTTCTTGCCATCCAGGTGTTCAATATTTGTTTGGCAAAGCCTCTTTTGCAAGGGAATCAGCAGCCTCATTGCCTTCAAGGCCTGTATGGCCAGGAACCCAGACCAGAAACAATCTTTTGGGTCTTTCTCTCGAGGAGAATCGTTTTTGGCAATTTACTACTAATTTATACGTTGCTCGTTAGGAGCCAAGAGCTTTCAACGCCGCTTGTCAGTTGGAGGTATACAGTCAGAGGTCATTTCCAAAATGCTATGACTTCCAGTGTCAACATTCTGCATTGAACTGATTTGTGCAATTGGCAATGTGAACAAGTCTATAAGCAGTCCATCTCGTCTCTCTCTAGAAATAGAGTAGATCTAGAGTAGATCTAGAAGGATTTCCATGGCCGCTGACGGTGTGGTTCTGATGGCATCACTGATAGCCAGACAATCCTGTCTCTGTAAGCCAGAGAGCTTCGCCTGGGTCGTCATGGATTTGTTTGGGACTCCAAACATAGTTACGACCGCACCGGGGGTCTGGGGGGCCGGTTAGGCCCCCAGTCGTACCCTGGCGTTGGATGCGATCGGGCATGGTGGGGTGGATTTTCCGGAAATCTTTGCGGATACCGCCCCTCGCCCACACCAACAGTATTTCGCACGGCTTCCTCCCGCTATGCCGAATCCGGAGTTGCCTCCTTACATCTACTTGGTGTGGCTAACCAAGAGACAGGACCATCGGCAGCGTTCGACCGAACGTTCGTACAAGATAACTAAGCTCGTCTTTCGCCAGAGAGTGCTCGCGTCGCACACCTGCCCCCGCCAACCTTGCCAACTCAGTTGGGAATATTGTCCCAGAAGTGACAGGTCGGGATCCTAAGCTCGGATACCAGTAACTCCGTCCATCCGGGGTGCGACACCTCGAACGTCTGCCTTGGTGCCCTCCAAGACTCGGATACTAGTGCCCGTTGGAAGGACCGCGAGCCCCGACACCTCGAACGCTTGGATCCGTATAGAAGCAGGCGAGGATCACGGAACAGCATGAGCCGTCCAGTGCCTCAATAAGGGGCTGCAATGCACCCATGAATGGATTATCGCAACCCTGTATCCCTTTACCCGCTAGTGGAGCAGCTGCCCCTGAGAGGCCAACGCCAGTTGGAGATGAGGCTCGGCCTCCAGCCGCGAGCGGGCACTCACCTCCCCCCTAGAACTCATGTTAGGAAAGTTCCCTTTCCAACGTTTGATGAGTAACCGTCGAGGACACTTTCGAGCATCCTCTACCACACATCTTATGTCGAAGACGTCGCGCCCATTACCCGTATAAGTGCGGGATACGGCGGTTCGTCAACAACTTTTGTGTGTACGCCGTGTGGTCTGCACCGCATACCCTTACGTTACCCCGAAGGGCACTCATGTTAGGAAAGCTACCTTTCCAGCGTTGGATGAGTAACCACCGAGGGCTCTTGCGAGACACCTCTCCCACACATCTAGCTTGAAACCGGCCAACGCCTGTTACCCGCAGGTGCGGGATTGGGTGGTTGACCGATAACTTTACTGGGTGAGTGCCGTGTGGTCTGCACCGGGGGCTTGTCCAACACCCGTAAGAGAGAGACAGTGGTTCCCCCGCCACTCACCCCGAGTAGGGTTTAGGTCCCAAACAAATCCATTGGATTTGTTTGGGACCTGAGAGGTCCCAAAATATTTCACCTCCGTTCCGACTGGAATGACCTCACCATTGAGGGGAAGTGGCGTTGGATCGTCCAATTTTCTCGTCCTGGTGAAGGGGATTATCACAGTTTTGCTGAGGTTGACAGACATCTGCTCCCTCAGGCAGCAACTGTGAACAACGTCTATCGTGCTTTGCAAGATATTACAAGCTACCCTTCCCGGCGTGGACATTGCCAAGATAAAAAGGTCATCTGCATAAGCTTGCAGATCTTTCCTTCTGTCGAGGGCATCAAGCAGACTATCCATCAGGAGCGACCACAGAAGGGGAGCTAGTACCACACCTTGGGGGCATCCCCTGGTGACCCTGAACCTAATGGCCTCGCCTTGAATAGTCGTAGTTGCAGTTCTGTTTACCAACATGGCATAGATCCAACCGGTTATGGTCGATTCCATACCTTTTCTCGCCCTTGTCAAATGCTCCTTCGATATCGAGAAATATAGCAAGCGCAATCTCCTCGTTGTCAAGGGATTGGGAAACTTCCTCTAGAAGGTTGTTTGACGCTGAATCTGTCGATTTGCCAGTTTGATAAGCATACTGGTGGTTATTCAGGAGGGAAGCATGTACTGCCACCCTCCTGATATGTCTGTCCAGTATCCTCTCAAGTCCTTTCAACAGGAAGGATGTAAGGCTGATTGTTCGTACCGATTACTGCCGACTAACTGGGTGATATATAGTTCCACGCCAGACTAGCTCTATATAATTTTATAGAAATAGGTGAAATTATTTCCAGTCCGTTTTAAAGAAGAGCTGGAAATATACCATCCTCTCCAGGAGATCTTCAGGTGTTGAAACAACTTGATAGCGCATTCAACTGCCGGTGCTGTGATAACGTTCTTGACGACCTTCCAATCGTTCTTTTTGGGCGTTAAGCGTCCTCGAAGTTGGGAGGTCTGTTGTTATAAAGAGTCAGGTTTCCAGGAAAGTGGTGTTCTTTAAAAAGTTCTAACGTTTCTTCACTAGAGGTCGTTGATGTCCCATCGGGTCGTTTAAGCGACCCAATTTTTGCAGTAGGCTCTCTAGAGAGTATCTTGTGAATTCTTGTGCACGATAAGGTTAACATCAGGTAATAATGAAACACAAAATCAATAATGAAATTATAGAACATAACGGAAATTGAAAAATTTTCTAATCTGAGTAGAAACATTTTTCTGAGTGGTTTATTAAAAGTTAAACCTCATGTTTCTCAATGGAAAGTGATTCTTGATTACATTTTGGATAAAAAATTCCCCCGAATATCCTTTGAGACGTTCCCAAGCTTTGATTATGCTCAAACATGCGTCTGCTATACAAAGTATTTCAAGAGAGTTCAACTCCTCACTCGATAGGCTCATCAATCAAAACATATTTCACAAATACCAATAACAAATATTTTCAATTTCAGTTTCTATTACTTGACAGTTCAATTATCGAATTCATCGTGTGGCATATGCCAGAATATAAATAATTGATTTGAATGTTTTGTATGAATTCACCAACAGAAATGTTGTGGAATGGAAATTTCATTTAGTTTTAATAACCTGGTATGACAACAATTCAATCAAAATCATCATTCTATTCCGCAAGATTTCAATCAACTGCAGTACAAATTACGCAATACGGTTATTTTGATTGATATTTTACTTTGCTGTATTGTGTCATCAGTAACTGAGCTCTTTAGTTTTTCAATCAGTAATTAAAAGTGCGTTGGACATCAACTATTTTTTGTAAAGAAGTCAATCTTGAAAGTTGCAGCTGAGAATATTTTTTAGGTTTGACTTTGAGAAAAAAACACTTATTGAGTACTCGAATTTTGACATAGTAATGATACTCACAAATGCTTTCGATGTAGAGGATAACAAACAAGAATCTAG
Organism: Leptinotarsa decemlineata; assembly: GCF_025532065.1. NCBI lineage: Eukaryota > Metazoa > Arthropoda > Insecta > Coleoptera > Chrysomelidae > Leptinotarsa > Leptinotarsa decemlineata. The sequence continues at coordinate 5,202,929 of NW_027412704.1, read as the reverse complement.
AACGCATAGATCATATTTATATGTTTTGTAAGTGTAAACAAACTTCTGTCATAACAGTTCGGTAATGCATTTACGCTAGGCGTATGTAAATAGCAGAAAAGCATAAGCTACTCTATTGTGTATTAATTTATTCAATAAGTGAGAATAACAGTTAAAATAATTTTAAAGAATGTACAGAGGATATTAATTCCTTGATGCTACAGTGTGTACAATATTTTTCGTTAGTCCATGTTTGGCTAACACAAACGAACTAGATGGTTTGTCCACTCGAGAGCAAGTCACGTATAATTGTCCATGTAAAAACATGGTGTGCCCAAATCCAAGCCACAAACAGACATTTTTTGGCCTTGAAACTCATTATTAGTCATTGCAAATGCCAATGTAATTGGAAATTGCACACGTTCAGAATGAATTGGCATATCTATTGGTATAATAGGGACTCGTGATATTTCACCTAGAAACTTGCTGGCTTAGGCAACGTTTTTCATTAATATTGCAATGATCAATCGTGAGCCGTTGCATAGCCGTGGTGGATTTAAATTACGGAGCGATCCAACCTCCAGTTGTAAATTATGTGGTGGCATGCCTGGCAAATACAATGAGTTCAAAAACTCTATCAGATAATTCACAGTTTCGGTGGCATCGTAAACTGTATCTACTCTCGATGGATAAACAATAATAGTGACCGAAAACCATGTAGGCAGTGAGAGAAGGCGTATTGTGTGAGACTGATAAGAAGGGGTTTATGGTAGAAATGTGAAAATTGGGGATCATATTTATGTATTTTTCAATGCTACATCATAAAAAAATGAAAACAAAAATTTTGTCCAAGAAATGAAATGAATGTTTGGGGTGCAAAATAGATTGAAACCTATTCTCAGACCTACCGAATATACATATGAAATTTCACGAAAATCTGTCAAGCCGTTTTCGAGGAGTATGGGGCTAACACTGTGGCAGGTGAATTTTATAAATAAGATAAATATTTGGAAATGAAATCTCTTCCATCATACCTACACAGTAGGTTCTGGAGAATGCTTGCTGGAAAAAAACTTCCCTAGCTAATACCATGCTTGATATTTACGCAAGATACCTCACAGGAGTTAATCTTGCAGATGTTTTTCAATCATCCAGCAGCAGAACAATGCTGAAATCAATTAAGTAGATCACCTATGGACCAGTTCCGAGGTATTATAATATAATATAATAATAAGACGTTCGTTAATCCGAATTCACAATTACATGACCAATATGATAATACATATATTTTGTGATATACAGATTATTTGGCCTATTGCCAGCTTTCTGATACGAGATCAGGTGCTCCTATGTGTATGAAACCTTCATCAATGAAAATGATCCCAAGTACCAATACTTTAACAGAAATCAGACTAATTTTCAAGGCTGTATCCAGAAGAGAATGATAGTGAATACAGAGTAGTACAGTCTTCTGGTATCAACCGTTGTCTGATAATAAAACACAGGGGTCCTCCCCTGACACCATGCACGAAGAAACTCGTCTGAGCATTAGTATTTGCATACTTACAACTGATTTTGACAAACCTGATTTCCATTCAGTTCCATTCAGTATGAAAAACTCATCCAAATTGTCGCAGGGAAAGTTTTGATATTCGTATTTGTTGCAAACTCTTGGATAAGGAGGTGAGAAGTTTGAAATTACGTCCCTAACTATAAACACAACCAAAGGAATTGTATTTCTAGCATCAGGTCTTCATTGAGATAGTTTATAATCGATGGGACAAATGCTGTTCAGTTGAGCAATTTCCTTCATTTTTGTTATTCCAACTTAGGAAGAGGAATGAAATACTCTGAAAGAATTCCGATTTTCAATTATGGAATATCATTGACTTTAGGTCGATGATAGCCACTATCTTGCACTGACGAGTGGCTAATGAGCCCGAAACCGGTCTCATTAGTGTGCCCGTTCCGAAATTGAGGGTCGACTCTTTCAGCTGTATTGCTAATTGCATATTCAAGAAATTTTCTGTGAAGATTCCTGCAATCCAACGCCCTTCGTGGTATCAGCCAGGGGAGTAGTTGTTTTCTGAAAGGCGTCAGTCCATTCAACCTACTTTGTAGGTATATTCAAGACTGGCTTGAACGTTTGAAGTTAATTTCTTTACAGGTGATTGATGCATCATAGAAACACAGTTGAAGGAAATATGGGAACACCAGCGTTGATGGTAAGAGTATTCGAAAAAAAAGTGTCAATGGTCACTTCCGAGAAACAAGTTCAGAGATAGTTCGAAAAAAAATCGTACAATAAAAGTTTATTTGGTGAATTTTCATAACATATTCAATAAAATATCGAATTTTTTGCGAAAATTTAGATCCAGATTCCTTTCAGCTAGTTGGCTAGTTCTCAAGAGAAAAGTAGTCGATTGCTCCGTAGGTCAATTGATATTCCTCAAAAATATTTTTTAAACTTCTCTCATCTATTCTGTTTTATATTCTAGTCATCACGAAGATATGCACATATTTTTCTTTTATTATCAAACTGAATATGCCAGAAAACTTCATTTCGTATTTCATATTTCGTAAGATATCAGGGATATAAATTTATTTAGAAGCGCCTTTTAGAGGCTGCATGAGCTCGGTTTCGCTGTAAATCTCCGTTTTCAGACTATTGAGTTCTCTGGGTGTATATGAGAATAACTTGCACATAATTCTTTGAATTTTTCCGCGATTCTTGATGATAATTGACAATAACTGGAACAAAATCCAACACATACATAGTTTTTGTAATGTTCTCAGCAACTCAACTTAGCACTCCAGGAGCTAAGTGATAAGCATCGATATAGAAAACTGAATATTCCGAAAATAATTACCTCCAGCGTTGTTTTTCTCGAAAAGTGTAGAAATTGGGTTTTTCATGAAAAGTACCAAAAGTTTACTGTCAAAAAAGTTAGGGTAATTTGAAATAAATAATAACAGCGTACGCAGCGCCTTCTAGATCTTACATGAAAATTAAAACAATTATGATTTCACACTTCGATTTCACACTCCGGGTACCAAATTCTGTTCTTCATGAACAGAACATATTCAATCTTGGGTTCACCAAGGTCTTTGTATAACCTTGCTCTCTGCAAACATTTTTGTGTGATTGATAGAATGAAAGTATTTCGATGATTGATATAAAACGACTCAGAATTTTGACTTATTGTTTCTCTAAAAACACAACAAGTTGAATGTACGTTTGTATTGGATGATACTCGTAATGATAATGTCGTTAGTTTTTGGTGTGGTGGTTATATTGTTTTACATTTCTGGAACTGATGAAGAAAATTGAAACTGAAAACTAGAGAGAATGCTTGTGGAAGTTCGTATTTGATTCCATGAAACGTCACGAGAAATTGCAGATCTCATTTTCATCTATGAACTGGTTAATGGTGCTATAAACTCACCAACCCTATTGTCTCAATTCAATTTTAATGTCCCTCGATATAGGTCCAGATCAAACGTGCCGAAATGTCACTAAATACTCTATAGATTTATTTTTTTCCACCCTGAATCAATTTAGTTAGTTCCTAACTGAATATCAAATTTTTCACTCATAGTTCCATTTATTCAGATATAGTTACCTCTTCTATTGATGTATATTTCTTATGATGGACCTCAGTCTGTTGGATGTAACGGGTAATTTTTTAAGAGGTATAGGATTTGATTTTCAAAGCAACACATGAAATATTTATTGGAATCGACAGAACGATCAATATAATTGTGCTCCTTCACAAAATGTTAGACGTTGTGGAAGGTCATGTGGTTTGAATTCTTGCACCAGCTGTATCTTATGAGGTTTTATACACGAATCTTTTCCCAAAATTTTCCGTAGTGGAGTAACAGAGGCCCAATTGCTGGGAACGGCGGCGAATCGACATTTCACGGTCATCACGAACACTGGCGGATTAAGCCGCAATTTTTTTTCGATCCTCACTCTACGTATGAGTTTGGTGGTTTAATATCCAATGATGTAAACTGTGTTTGAAATTCACTCACAAGCTTCCGAATAGCTCCCTCAGTAGGCCGACGAAACTGCGCATAAATTGGAAGAAGTGCACGATACACTTTCTTCACCGAGCATGAATTTTGATAATGAAATTCAATGATTTGCAAGCGTTGTTCATTCGTTAGTTGATTCATGGTTAGATTATAGACCAAACTGAACAAGTTTGACAATGAAACAAGACACGATTCGCGCGTGATCTGTCAAAAACAGTGTAGCCAAAAAGATAGCAGTAAAAAAATCACTCAATATCATATATGAATAAATAAATAAATGAATGAATATGGAATTAAATATAGTTTCAGTCATATAACCTTGGGATGGATCAACTTCTTCTTATGAGTGTTGTCATTATTTCATCCTGGAAAATGGGCACTCATTTTTCTTTTCTGTGTACCCACTTTTCAACTTGGACGACACAAAGACGTGATTTTCCCCGCTAATGGCATGCAAATATAACTGTACTGAAATTTTACCGAGTAAAGGAACAAAGCTCACATTCTCCCGCATAACTTCAACTACTTGGGATCTGCAATTAGCAGATTCCTTGAGATTTTCGTGACTCTCACAAAGGAAAGGAACATCTAAAGGGTAACAAATAAAATAGGCGCAGACTTAGGAAATGATGGGAAAGTTAGATACAATTCTACAGAGAGTTGAATAAGTGGATATTTATAACAGTTTTGGAGATTTACCACTTCAAGATACAAAATTTTCTGGAGATTCCATTCTTCAAAAATTTTTCGAGATTGGGAAAATTAATTATAATGAAAGATATCCGAATTGAACCATTTTTTGATGTTGGTGAGTGGGTATAAAGGCTCTTAGCCTTTTATAGATTGATTTTATAAACTTTCATCGTTTACTAATCTAAAAAAAAAAATTTCCATTATAATAAATATGCCATTGTAACTGTTAACATATGACAATTTTCTTTTCTCCATTCTGAAATAGGTACGTTCTTCTTCATGTAAGTATTTTATACTTCATTGTATTAACTATTGTTATGTTGGTCTTTTTTCATTATAGAATTTCAAATAAGTGGCTGAAGATAAACCTATATATGTTTCAAACATGTACTGATTGATGGTTTTACCATTCTAACATCTGAGGGTGATAATAAATTGGGGAGACGACTATGAGTTTTTATTATTCGCACTCCACTCCACTCCACTGTGAGATATAATGGACTTCTACCACAGGTTAAAATCATGTATCGAGAGAATATAATCCATATGGGTTCTTACATCTTTTTCATGTATGGTGAGTTTTCTATCGACTTGTGACTTTCTAACTCATCGTCATGAAAATATGCATTAAGGAAATTTCATAGGTTGATCATAACACAATTTTTTCAACATTGAAAAATAATTCAGATGATGGTTAACCGTCTGGTACCACTATTTTTATCTGAAATAACTATAGTATTTTCTTCTCCAACGTCATTTTTATGAATTTCCTAAATTGTCTGCACCTACTGGAACAAGATGTTACCAAATTACCTGAAATGAACTATCGAAAATTCATCTTGTATCTTCTTTAACAATAATTAACTTCTGGTAACACCTTGTACGTATGAACTGAAGGTGATGAGGAATGACATTGCTAACATTCAATACAGACGGGAAAGTATATTGCAAACGGACCACGCTGTTTTATTCTTGGTCGATTTTGACTATCAAATTTTCCATCATCAGGAGTTTGTAAACCACAGCAGAAGTCTGCATCTGCAACAGCAATTGTTTAGTGAAGTAAATGGAACATTGAAACATTTTACATCTATAGATAACCATAAAAATGGAATCTCTGCAGTTTATTTACCAATTGAAATCATCACTAACGAGCATAGAAAATGAAGTTATGTTTCAGAACATGTCGTTGATATAAGGACTCTAAATACGAATTTGTATTTAGGCTCATAAATGTACAGGGTGAGTCAACAATAATTTTTAGATTTGATAAATATTTTTTACGCAGTCATATCGATTAATACCATCTTTTAAAATACTGGGTGGCCAACCAAAGTTGAATTTTTTTGAATGGAACACCCAGTATATGAATACATCATTTGATTTCAATTTTTTTAGCTCTCTAAGGAATTTTTGTTTTCGAATTTCCATTGCGGCATTCCAAGTTATTCCAGAAAAACCTATTTTGAAGACAATAATTTTTAATTCATCAGCCGCATGTCTGCAGCAATTAAATGGATTTTTTTAGGAATAGTTAGTCAACAGCACTATGATAGTTTCTGGAATCTCAACTTTCGGAAACAAACATTATCTGGCACTCCTCAAACTGTTCAGTTTGAGGAGTGCCAGATGATGACAGTACTACCAACTGTCGAAAGCGCTCGCAGATAATTAATAGAATATATAAAGCTTCAAATCCTTTTTGTAGAATTTATTATTGAAATACTCAAAATGAAGGAAAATTAGTTGCATCAATCAAATATATATATATACATATATATATATATATATATATATATATATATATATATATATATATATATATATATATATATATATATATATATATATATATATATATATATATGTATATATATATATTGCTGCTTTCGTCAATTTATGGTGGGGAACAATAAACAATAAAATTATAGTTAGATTTTAACGTATATCCTGTGGCGAGCCGAATAATATCTCTTGATTCAAATTTGTCGAGATGAGTTTTGACATAAACAACACAGTTGGATACATATAGTGAAATAATGGTTAGAATGGTTGTTGAGGTCATTTACGAATAAAAGAAAAAGAATAGGTCCTAGGACGCTACCCTGGGGAATACCGGTGGGAACGACACAGGTTCTAGAGTGGAATGTCCCAAGCCTCCAGTTTAACCCTCACAGTTTGCGTTCTGCAATCCAGATGAGATCTCAACCAATCCAGAGATGAGTCACGAATTCTTTGACAAAACAGCTTGCTCAAAAGTAAATCGTGATCAACAGTGTCGAAAGCTCGTGACAAGTCGAATAGAACACGTTTTTTCACCTCTATTGAGATTAGAAATGACTTCATTGACTATATTCTTTCAAATCTTGTTTTCAGAACCTGAAATGCCCTTCCATCTAGTTGTCTTCTTTCGGGGAACTTGTCTTCGTAAATACTAGATGCATAGACCCCAAAGCATAGACCATTTGCATCATATCTTCCAATACATAATTCATAATGAAAATGATTCAATCCACACGCGAAAGAAACTTCAACACATGGTGTTATTGATTAATTCCGAGTCATGGATAACTGGGTTTTTAAAGAAGAAAGCTGTATAAATATCATTTAGGTTTTTTACGCGTTTATTACCATTGAAATCGGCTGACAACTATCACTAGATGGTATGAAAAATGCTAATGTACTAGCGATTAGTTTTATTATTCGAAAAACAATTTTGAGTAATGAACGTATAAAAATACATTTTTTTTTGGTTACAACAATATCAGTTTATTATATAGTATACCTCTAATACAAATAGAAATTTGAAAACAAAAATTCCTTAGGGAGCTAAAATAATATGGAATCGAATGACGTATTCATACACTGGGTGTTCCGTTTGAAAAATATAACCGATATGACTGCGAAAAAAATTGAGCAGTTTGAATAATTGTTTCCTCTGATAGCAATGGACCGAGGGAATCTTGTTGACTCACCCTGTATGACTACTTGTGTCACTTCAGAAAAACTAATGCAATAAAGTACCTAACACTGAAAAAAGAATGTGTGAAATATGTCATTTGTCTCCCCACTCCTTTAAAGATTCTGAAAGTAACAGATCTACCTCCTATAAAGGGTTGAGCTGCAAGGATCGAAAATATTCCTTGATTTTTTTTCCTTGAAAATGAAACGAACGCGCCTTTTCGATTTTTCATCTTCTAGAAATCAATATTGAGGGCGGGAAATTTTGAAACGGACGCTCTGTATATATCAAATCTTCCCCAAAAGTAAGGAATACGTTCTATAGAATTCTCGACGATATTTTCAAAAATTGAAATGGAAAATACCACTGACAATACCTCAATTGATATTTTTCTTAAGATTCCAATGCCAACTGTTTTGATATGTAAATGTGTCACCATATTATTTTTTCAACGAATTGAAAATATGGTAAAATATGTGTTTCATCAACTAGCTATCGCCCCTTACAACTGTCAAAAGTTGAAACTTGTACAAGCTAAGGTCTAACGAGGTCTTACCTTTTGACGTGTGATTCCTAACACGGGTTGGACGGTGGCTACCGGTGAATTGACATGGATTATGAAAAGTGAGAAATATAACTTTCCATGTTTTTATACCACTTGTATTTATAACTAATGTTTCTGCGGTTTCAGTTTATAAGGGCATTTTCAAACGGATATTGTCTTCGTATGAAAATGTCTTTGAAGGACATAACTGCAGTAACGTTAGTTATGAATACAAGTGGTATAAAAATAAGTAAATAAATATGTTAAACGGTTTTATTGAAAAAAAAAAGAAAATAATGATGCAGGTAATGTACTAAAAAGTAAAGGCTGATTCGGAAGGTTCTAGGTAGTAGTCGTCACACCACTCTCCTCAGCAATTTGCTGTATTGATAAGATTAAAAAGTGATAAAATCGTTGGATGTAGCTTAACCTGAGTGAAGATAATAATAATAATAATAAATCGACTTTATTCATCAAAAATAAATTAGATGAACAGGCGGATTATCAGCATAAGCTGTTTTTCAAATCAACCTTACAAAAATATACAATAAAAACTATAATAATAACAAGTATAGAATAGAAGATAAATCAACCAATACAACAATAAACATAATAATGAAAGCTTGATTGAAATGAATAATAATAAGGGTTTTGCAAAAATCGACATACAGAGCACGAATTACCAGGATTTAAGCAGAAGTTTCAAGCGTTTTTTAAATGTCATTATCGTGTAAAGTCTGAAGTCACTGGGCAACTTATTATACAGTTTAGCGGAAATATAGGAGAAACTTCGAGTAAAAAGTGCCGAGTTGTGTTTGGGAATGACCAAGACAGATCCATTTCGAGTATAATAGTTGTTAGTCTGGAAAAAACTAACAAGTCTATTATATAAATAATCAGGTTTATTTGTTAATAGTAATCTATGTGTATTTGTGAGGATGTGTAGAGTGCGTAGTTTTTCAAGTCTTAACCGTCCGGAGTCATCAAACCTACTACTGATGTGATCAAATTTACGTATACCGAAGGAAAATCTCGAACAAGAGTTTTGAATTCTTTGGAGGCGAAGAGAGTCGTATTGAGTAAGTGCAGGTCCATATATGCAATCGCAATAAGATAATTTAGAGAAAATTAAAGTTTCGCAAAGCTTAAGTTTGAGTTGTGTAGAAAGAATGTTTCTATTGGGAAAAATTTGTCTGAGAATGTTATAAGACGATTTACAAAGATGACTGATATGTTTAGAAAATCTCAAATCGGAGTCAATCCACAAACCCAAGTTTTTGCATTCAGAAGTGAAAGGCAAGGCAACATCATTTATGTGGATCTTGATGAGGTTGGAAATAAGGCTCCTTTCAGATTTGGGTCCAAATAACATATATGATGATTTTTTAGCATTCAATTTCAAGTTATGTGCGCACGATACGTTATACAGTGAATTGAGATCTCTATTTATCAGTTCTTGTGCTTCCAGGTTGCCTTCCGGAAAAGATAAGTAAATTTGAGTGTCATCAGCGTAGTGATGGATATTGCAAAATTCAATACATTTGTAGAAATCTGAGATATAGATGTACAATAAGAGAGGTCCAAGAATGGAGCCTTGTGGAACTCCAAATTTGGTGTTCAGAACTGCAGATTTCAAGTGATCAAGGCTGATACACTGAGTTCGGTGTTCCAGAAAGCTTTCAATAAGATCTACGGCACATTTATCCAAACCAAAGTGACTAAGTTTATTACATAAAAGACTGCGGTCTAAGGTATCAAAAGCTTTACTAAAGTCCAATAAAACTAGACATGTAACATAATTTTCAGAGGTTGCTTTGAAAATATCATCCGTTATGGAGAGGAGTGCGGAAGTCGTGCTATGTTGAGAACGAAACCCAGACTGAACGCTAGTTATGATATTGTAAGAAGTGATGAATTCAATCATCTGATCTTTGAGAATCAGCTCAAGCGTTTTAGATAGGGAGGGTAAAATACTAATGGGCCTAAGATCAGAGTAATGGGAATACTACGTCCGAAGATTATATTATTTTCTGATCTATACCGTTGATTGCTAAGGACAGTGGTGTGATGACTGCTACCTAGGACTTTCCGAATTATTTTCTAGTTTTCGGTAAATTATCTAATGTGCTGCTTTTTTGTGTTGATATGAATGAGTGGAAAAATTATGAGCGATAAATTCGTTGAATTGATTGAATCGTTGAAACAATGGATGTTCTTTGTCTCATTGAATCGCTTGAAATGAAATGAAATTTACTTTGTTTTTCGCAGAACCGCGATACGCGTTTTGCTATACATTGGCTTTCTCAAGCAAGATTTGATAAACTACTTTGAGATTGGAGCATTTTGTATTCCAAAAACATCACCATGATCTATGGTTCGATCAGATGGATTATTCTGATGTAGTTTTCAACTACCTGAAACTAGCGAATACAATCTTTACCGTTGGCCAATTTCATTACCTACAATTTACGATAATAATTACGACTTATTGGAAAAACTAAGAATCCAATATATTGCTTTGCTGACGACGACACACTTGTCTCGTCATTACATCTGGATTCCAGGACATCGGCTGGTCACTCACTTGTGACCTAACCTAACTACTTACTCACATATATATTCAATCGATCGCTTCGAAAACACTTCATTTACTTTCTTGAAAAGCTTCTGATAATTCCTTCTCCATATTCTCCGTTTCACTATCACTGTCGTCATTTGAATCAATAATGAATTTATTTCCACCATTGATATAGAGGTATCCAATCTCCATATAGTCTTTTTCAACTAAAAGTACTTTTTTGATCCTTTTCTGCCAGTCTTCTTCGGTAATATTAGATACTTCTTCTTTAAATAGCTCTATCAACTTGTTATCAAATTTTGGAAAATTATTTTTTCGCCTGATGCTTTGTTTCAATTTTCCCCAAATCAACTCGATGGGATTGAAAACACAAAAATAGGGGGGAAGTGTCAATATGGTGTGTCCATTCTTTTCAGCAATACTCTCAAGGGAATACACTTTTTCAAATGTTTTTGTCTGTAAAACTTCAAGTAGTTGGTTTTTGGTATGGTTATCTTCAAAATACAAATTATTATCCATTGAAAAACTTTGTATTTCATCTTTCCTCGAATTTTTATTCGGAACTTTGATGAGCTGTCGCGAATGATAGGAAGCGTTGTCAAGAACTATCACACTATTCGCATCCAAATTTGGGAACGATGTCTTCTCAAACCGTTCCTCGAAAATATTAGCTACCATGTTCTTATGATAGTTAACATTGCAATCCTCAAGTTTTTGACCACATAATTTCAAAGAATTCGGAACCCTTCCTTTACTTCCTTTGCAATTCGCAATGATTAGTCGCGATCCTTTGTTTGCAGGAATGTTAGGCGTACACATTCTCGAACCATCAGTCCACCCTTTCGTAACTGTGTCGTGAGTGTCATACCAAGTTTCGTCCAAATAGAAAATTTGCCGTTGTGCTTGTCTATATTTAGTTATTTGTTCTGAGTATTTGTTACGTAATTCCACTATTCTTCTGCATTCCATAACTGCTTGACGTTTGTTTATTATTTTAAATCTAAATCCTAGTTTCTCTATCCAATTCCGAAGAGTTTTATCGCAGCAGCTCACGTTATGGCCGGAAGTATTCAATTTCTTTCTTATGATTTCAATTGTAGGAATCTCATTGCTTTTGTAACAGTCGTATATTGTTTTTTCAATGATTTTATTAGATGAACATCTGAAGGTTTTGGTAATCCCGCATCAAAGCGCGTCTTGCGTTTCTCAATGTTAGTTTTTAACTATTTTACGTACAGTTGAGAAAGGAACTTCGGTCAAATCTATTGTAATAGTTGCTTGTAATAGTTTAAATCCTTCGAAACCAAACTTGATATGTAGATTCTTATATACATTACATTGTTCATTGAAACATACTTTCTGTGTTTCAATATTCAAATGCATCCGAATCTTATTCACTGGTATCTCTTTTTCGCATTGTTCACCAGCGCTATTGGAATAACTACACATGAAAAAGTCTGCGTTGTTTTCACACTCGTTAACACTATCAGTACAATCATAAAACTCGGTTAGTAAAAATTATCCAATACGAACCGCCAATTCTTCAGTCCACGTGGACTAATTCGTTGCGGCATGATTCCTTTGTATTGGTTTTTTTGGCCTTTGACTTCGCCGACACCTTTAAGATTACTATATCAATTACTTCGACTATACAGATGAGAAATACGCGACGGACTGTGGCTGTTCACTGTTTCGAAATTCAACTCAGTACAGCTCGAACTTCAACTGTTTTCTGTTGATTAACGTTGATTATTGCGATTATTATCATGACAAACCATGATTACCTGGTGATAACATCAACTCACAAGGAGCTAGTGTACTCATTTTGATCTTCCATCAGACATTGGATTTTTTTGTTATATTCAACACAAAAAAATCTACCAATTGAGGTATCGTAAGAAGTACTTTGATATCATTCAATTTGGAGTTGACAGAAAATGATTATAAGAAGGACGAAAATATGAGAAATTTATGCCTGAATGGTAATCCACACATGAATATCGACGTTTGCAAAATCCTTTCATGAAAGATTTTCTAGAATTTTCTCTCACTCGAAAGACACTGTATAATCAAACGTTCCCTGTCCAAACAGTGTTTCATATTCAAACCTAACATGGAAATCAAATAAACCATGAAAACCCCTGTTATTCCGGAGGAAACGCTCTCAAACAGTCCTCAACAAATAAAGCGGATCAACATTTAATCTCGGAAATAGTAAAATTCCTTCCGCAGCATGCATTTTAGTGTATGTGAGTGTGGTAGGCAAGAAATTGGTGTTTATACTGACCTCTGACCGGAGGCAGGAGTCTCTTGTCATAACGAGTGGCCTTCAGGAGATTATCCAAGATTTCTTTGTCGGACTTTCCCTCTTCGAAGCTGCAACAGAATGAATTTTGGTGTTATTTGGAGTAACTGTGAAAGGAGAAAGTTTTTTTTATAATACGGAAAATCGTCTCAAATTTCTTCCAGTCATATTCTCCAAACATATTCTGATGCGCGATGTTGAACAACTTTGAGTTGAATAACCAGAAAAGCATTACACACCCCAGGGTTCCATACTGGGGCCTTTTTCCTAGTTATATACATTGAGACACATTCAAAATGCAAGCTCCATTATAAGACAAATTTCAAACGATTGTAAATCAGGTAGACATTGGTGAAGTTTGCTAAAACACACAATTTCATGAACGAGTCTTAGATTTCAGAACCAACTTTCATTATAAGAGATTTTTTTATTGAAAAAATCACTACGCTACTGGATTCAGAGTGCCTCTAAATAGGTGTGACCAAAATTTCATGAAAAAATATTCATTATTAACAAAGTTATGACAACTCAAAAATTCGAAAACTCACACAGCTAACAGTCACAATATATAATTTTTTTTATGATTTCAACAATAAAGTGCCGCCAGATGAAAAAACAAATAGCATAAATATTTTTAATGAAAATAACGGAATTACATTCACACAATTCAACTAACAATGAAGCAAAAAATTTTAATAAACGTAACTAATAACTAATTATTGAAGGTTTCGATTCAGTGCAACAATTAATTCTAACTCATATTTCAGAACGTAATCAGAAACTAATGTTTCTGATTACGTTCCTTAGTTCTGGAGGGGTAATATCTGCACATACCTGTCGAATCCTTGCACAAAGTTCATTTCTATCTCTTGAACGGTTTTTGTAAACCTTTTGTGTGAGAAGTCCCCAGAGAAAAAAGTCTAAAACTGTGAGGTCTGGAGATCGGTGGCCACTCTATAAACGGACCACCACGGCCTATCCATCGGTTTGAAAAATGTTCGTTAAGCCATTGCCCCACAGCTCTGGCATAACGAACTGAACACCCATCTAACTGGACAATTGAATTTGATCGTTCATTGATTGGCAGTTCGTGAATAGCATTCCAAAACTCTGTGTTTAAAAATTCTAGAAACCTCTGCGCATTAATGTTTTCCTCAAAAAAGAAAGTACCAATAATTCGTTCGTTCAATATCCCACACCAGACGTTGATTTTTTTGAAATACTGGCTTTTACAGTTTATTACCCAGTAAGGATTATCCGCTGCCCAATAGCGATAATTCTGTGATGACACTACTCCATTTGTAGTGAAAGTGGCTTCGTCGGTATATAAAATATTTTTTAGGAAATTTCTATTGTTTAAATATTCCCCTGGGGCCCATAAACAATTTCTAGGCGTCTTGCTTCGTCGCCTTCTTGAAGTGTGTGTAAAAATTTTGGCTTGAAAGGTTTCATATTCTTCGCCTTGAGACATCTCCGAATAGTTTCTCGTGGAATATTCAAATCTAAAGTGGCATTCCTTATACTGGCATTAGGATTATTTCCGAAAAAATCTAAAATGATTTGATCATTCCTGTCATTCCTGTTTCGTCTTTGTACAGGATTACTTTTTAACATCATTTTTGATACTGCACCAGTTTCATTGAATATATTATTTATTTTATTTACCATACCGCAGCTAATACGAGGACGATCTGGATGTCTCTCATTAAATACTCTACAAACCTCTCTAGCACTTCTAACATCATCTCCCAAAAGGCGTACAATTTCAATTTTCTCTCTTACGCTCAATCTTGCAGCCATAACACAAAATAATTCGAAGAACTGTAAGGTGAATATTGTTGACAATAGTACACTTAAATCTTTCACAAGTGTCAAACTGTAATATCGTTTCCATGGCAACTAAGATTCAAATTGAAATATTAGGCCTTAGTTTTAGTTAATTTTCGTGAAAACTTGAATGTAATTCCGTTATTTACATTAAAAATTTTTACTCTATTCGTTTTTTTTTTCATTTGGCGGCACTTTATTGTTGAAATCATGAAAAAAATATTCTCGTGGCTATATCTGTTGATATAGGGTATTTATTGTAACTGTTAGCTGTGTGAGTTTTCGAATTTTGAGTTGTCATAACTTTGTTAATAATGAATATTTCGGTCATGAAATTTCGGTCACACCTGTTTAGAGGCACTCTGAATCCATTGGTCGAGTGATTTTTCCAATAAAAAAATCGCTAATAAAAATCTCGATTTACGACTATATATATATATATATATATATATATATATATATATATATATATATATATATATATATATATATATATACAATACCATTTCCAAGCTATATAAAAGTTAATTTCACAATATTGCCTATCTACTTTCCTAAATTTATTTTAACAATGTGTTCTTATGCAATAGTCAGTAAATCTAATAATATTATTTTAACAAGCTATATAGTATGGCTATTTGGTATTGGTCCGTCATCGTTATTCACAATATTATTATGTTTACTTATTTCTACACTCTCATAGGCATCTAGTTGTCTGTTGTTGTTAACTTGTCTAACTTATCTTAATGAACTGAAGTCTATGGAATGGTTTTGTTGCAAAATATGATGGGCGACTGCTGATTTTTCAGGTCTTCCATATTTTAAGTATGCTAAGTGTTCCTTATATATTACTTTAATAGATCTTTTTGTCTGTCCATTTTTCGAAACGACAACATATCAATGTATAATCGCTGAATGAAATTTTGATACATTTATTTTCATTGCTCAAAAATACCATTAGGAAACATCACACGAGTTGATCAACCACCAAAAAATGTGAATACAACAAGTTCTGTTGTTCTTATTTCAATTTTTTTCTCCGCAAGACTTCATGAACACGGCTTCATTCCGACAGACTATTGTTTTCGTTATCCGCAATATCACCACTACATCTACATCGCTGCAGCAGCCAGAGGACATGTCAGCACGAATGAAAACGAAAAATACGTGATGAGAATTTGAAAGCTATGCTCCAATTCTCTGGTGTACGAAAGAGTGGCATGTGACAGATTTGATTTGTCAAACTTGCCGACGGTTCGAAACGAAGCAATCACTTCGATTTATATATTTTAGCGTGAGCGAATCTCAGTTGATATTGCTAACTGGATATCATAGCCTAGGAGCTGAAGGAGAATTTAGAAAACTGATTTTTAGCAACTTGATAGTTGGAAAAAACTATCATAACGGTGTTGATGAGTCATGAATCATAAGTCTGAAGGGCAATTTAGGTTTAATTCGTTGAAGTTATGTATGCATTTGAATATACATGTGAATCATTATCAATTTCAACATCAGAACATATTCAATGAAGGCTGTGCATTCAATTCTATTTGGTCCAATGAATATTCTGAATTCCCCAATCTATTGATTTCTATTTATTTCAAAAGATTGAGTTCCAAACTTTTCTCTTTCAAATATACCACGTCATGATGAATTGGTTAAGGCTTTCGCAGCCGAAATTTCCACTAGTAATACCACTAGAGGAAATTTTTTCGAGCTCATTAATATTTTGAAAATTTACCGAAACGCAGACGAGGAAAATTTTCTAGAAATATTCATGAGAGAGAAAACATTTCCGGAAATTAACTTAATGGTGATGTTTTTAGTTGATAGAGTGAATTTTAGAGTGTGTCTGCTGTTTCGGGTGTTAAAATGGGAAGAGGATGCAGCAAAATTTAATATATGCTTATTTATTAAACACACAGATTGCAGTTTAAATAATGCAGTTACCGTTAAAATATTATGTTTTTTGAAGAAGGTTCTACAGGAGTTTCTTGGTTTAAGGTTTCATATATACCGTATATACCGTACATACTGTAAAATTAGTAAACTTTTGAATGCAGTTGAACTGCATGCTCCCCAAAACGGTATTCCGTATCGTAAGTGAGAATCTATGAGTGCATAGTACGCCATATTTGCAGTGCTGAACTCTAATTCTGTATAAATCACTCTAACCGCATAACAGCCAGAGGAGACTTTTCTAGTGAGTTGTTCAACATGATCCACAAATTTTAAATTCTGGTCAATTCAATATGTAGTTGGAATTCAGTTAGGTTGGGTTGCTACTTTCCCTTCTACTTTCTACAACTCTTCAATCGATTCACAAAAAGTTTCAAGCAGTTTCTTGAACTCTGAAATGCAGTAAATCACGTGTGTCTAGTCGCATTGAATTACAACATAAGCGGGAGACGTGGACGAAAGAGAACCGAGAAGAAAAGTGGATTAACTCCGGACGAAGTAATTTTCGTGAAATACTCACATATCAGAAAGGGCCACAGTTTCTCGAGTCACAAGAAGAATAGCAGCCACGCGAACCAGCATACAGGGCTGACCCATATTAGGACATCTGAAAAAAAAAGTTCATCAAAATGGACTCTTATTAAAAGTTAAAATCGAATACAGGTGATATTATAATATTCGTGCTGGGCATCGCACGTTTAAAGGTCAGACCTCTTTAATCCATAGCTCGTTCAAGACTCGTAAGTAGGGAGGCGACATCTGATTCTGATATCACCTCAATGAAATTGTCAAGGAGTTGTTTCATTACCTCTCACTTGAAATGAACCTCTAGAAACTCTTGTTTCTGCTTTTCACTGTGTTTTTCCGTTAACCAGCTGCCGCCGCCTACGAACGACAACTCTGAAAAGTCTAAACTTCAGCAAGCTAAAGACTAACGAGTTCTTACTTACAACGGGTTGGATGATTGGAAGTGAAAATCGATCGCCCGACCTTGAGGTTTGAACCACCGGTACACACAGTGGTGGACTGAGTGAGTGAAGCGACCTACCCACTTCAACCCAACAAGCTACCGTCCCCCAATTGAATTGTGGAGGATGTAGTGGAGGATGATGCCATTTTAATATTTGAAGAGGCGATTTTACAACAGAATCTGTTACTACTCTTTTTTGCTAACACGTTTTTATTAGCTTCACCTTTATGTATGTATGTTTGTTTGTTTGTAACTCTCAAGCTTGGGATCCGTATTTGACAGAATTATCGACATTATTGCTTGATCTATTTGCGGGTAGATGGCGCTATTCGTAACATCCTAGATATATCGACATTATTGCTTGATCTAGTCGCGGGCAGATGGCGCTATACGTAATCTTCTTGATATAATTCGAACTCACTTCACGTGTATTTCTTCATTTGAAAAAAGTATTTTTTTCATTAACACGCACGCCTGCTTCCTTATTTGTAACCCTTCTTTGCGAGGCTCCTGCTCTGCGGTTGGTAGCTGATTTTCAGGCTCCCTCTCCGGAATCGGAAAATATCAATGGTCATTTTTCTAAACAATATACGGCTGATTGATCCCAACGTTTAGATGAAATAAATATAGTTTGAAAAGGCTAAGAAACACGCCTTTATAGTATACGTAATAAAGAAATGAAAATGAATATAGTTTAACAGCCTGAAAAAAACGCTTTTAAAAAACATCGTTCTAAAAAGTTGAAAATATTTTTTAAATAAGCTCAAAGCATTAACACATTGAACGCCATGTGAGTTATATATAACTCACGGTGTGTTTAGTCACCAAGTTTCGTGAGGTAAATACAACTCCAACTACACAATCGACTTTACGTTCTGCGAGTTAAATATACTTCACGACCACTATATAAATCATAAGAAAATGCATTCAGCGTGGCCTGAGGACTACCTTATTCAATTTAGCCCATATTTTTATGTAAAAGTTAGTCACATGGGACTTGTTGAAATTGAGGTATCAATGAAACAGGAACCACTTTATTTTTTTATTAAAACTATTTGACACATTTACAAAAAAATTTGTATGCTGGAAAAACAGTACAAAATATTGAAATATATAAAAATAATTCTATTGTTTTACAAATTTATGTTTCAAAAAAAAACATTCAACACAAAAAAATTTTTGGCATCCTTCACATTTATAGGGACTTTGCTTACACTTTTTCATAGCGTGCTCTCTTCCATGTTCTACTGACATATTTTCATAACAAACACAGCATCTCCTTCTTATTGAGTCTTTTTTTAGTGCACATCGCGTTTCCTCTTCAACTGGAATATTTTCTTGAAGTTGCACCTCTTTTTCGAGCAGACCTCTGGTTATCTCCTCTCTGAACTGTGTCATGTTCATTTTGTCGTTGGTTATAGATTTGTATAAGATATGGGCATTTGTTATAGTAGATCCGGTAATGAGTTCCACTGCCAGTTTTCTATACCATTTCACACCCCTACGGAGGGAATTTGAGTAGGATTTCATTTGATCAGACAAATCAATAAATGCTTTGCATTTGTTATAGTCCACTACAGCCTCTGGTTTTTCTACTACTTTTCTGTTACCTGCTTGGACTTCCACTGTGTTTTCGGTGTGGACTGTGCTGAGCATGAGCACGTCTCTTTTATCTTTCCATTTCAACACAGTCACACCAGTATTGCTTTCTTTTGCAACAACTTCATTTTTTTTCAGTTTAGCGGTTACAACTTCAGAAGGATTTAGTTTTCTGTTGGACCTTAGGGTACCCACAAGATGTGTTTTTCTACCTAATAATTCATGAGCCAGATGTACACTGGTATAGAAATTATCGGTGTACAATATTCTACCTGAATCAAGAAGATTCTCCATCAGACCCATTACAATTGATGTGGACACAGGAACATTTTTGTCTACAACATCTTTTCCGCAGTAAACTTTCATATTGAAAGTGTATCCGTTTTCTGAGCATAACTTATAAAGTTTTATTCCGAATTTATGTCGTTTGTTTTTTATGTATTGTTTGAAGGAGAGACGACCACGGAAAGGAATCAGCGATTCATCAATACAAACATTTTTCTTCGGGACATTTGCTGCTTGGAATTTTTGCAACAAACGATCAATCAATGATTGAATCTTGTAGAGTCGGTCACCTTTTGGACATTGTGTATTGTCCGAAAAATGCCAAATGCGAAGTATCAATTCAAACCTGTTTCTCGACATACATTTCTTCACTTCGTTTGTATAAAGAATAGTTTTAGACCAATAATCTCTAATTCGTGGCTTTCTATCCAAACCCATCCAAATAATTATTCCTAAGAATATTTCGAATTCTTTTGTTGTTACAGGTTTCCATTTTTTCAATCGAGAATATTGAGAGATATTATCACTCTCTATTTTTTGCTGGGCGTATTTATTTGTCTCCAAAATTATATACTGAATCATTTCCTGATCAATAAAAAACTTGAAAAAATCGTAAGGTTTCTTTCCTTGTAGAGAAGCGACAATTTCTGGTGAGATTCCGCAGTTTATAGCAGTAAAATCAAATGATTTAAGATTTTTACCGGTTACACTTGTCCAAGTGAACTGTAATTCTGCAGGGCGCTCATCATCGTCATCATTTTTGGAAGACTCACTAATATTGTGAAAAACTACATTTTCAATGGTTTCATCAATATGAATATCTGTCGCTAAATTTCGCATTTTGTCAATATCTTTGTTGAGTTTTATTTTTTTTCGCTTAGGGTCTTCGAACTCACTGTCACTGGATTCATTTTCTGACGAAACATAATAGTCACTATCAGAATTTTCGCCTTCGAATGGGTCTATTATGTCTTCGTCGCTCATATCAAAATATGTATCATGCAATTGCTGAAGCTGCTTTTGTTGGTCTTCGTAAGACATGAATTTTCGAGCCATAATTTTGAAATAATTCAGGAACAACGGTAAAATACAATTCTTGTTGACGCGCACATACACCCTACTTCAATAGCTAACAACGGCAACTGAGGAACAGATTATTTGAACACCAGCACTTTACAGGTCACAACATGTGGGACATGAGTCATCTATAATGCACGTGTCCCAGAGTCATGATTTTGGTATTGAGGCTCCGTGAGTTGTATGTAATTCGCGCAGCTAAAAACTAAAAAAAATGTTTTTTTTCAAAATTTTCATATGTAGTGGATGAAATTAGTACCTTTTTTTATTGAATTGATATTTAAAATGAATGGCCCCAGTGGACACATTTTTTTTTTGTATGTGGCGTTCAATGTGTTAATGAACGAAAAATACTAATATTATTGTGAAAAAAGAGTGGGCGATTTGTGCCATATTTTTTGTATATCAAGCGCTCGTCGCTTTTTTCACAATGATAGTAGTATTTTTCGTTCGTTATTGTTTGAAGTTCACCTAAAAAAATATTTTGAACTTTTTAGTTCGATGTTCTTCAAAAACGTGTTTTTTAGTTTTTCAAAATATATTTATTGATTTCATATCTAGGAATATGGATGATAGAAAGCATGTGGCCGGAAATTTCTATGGCTTCCAAATTATATAATATTGGTATTAGAGGTACAAATATTGATAGAGTCATTTAGTTCCTAAAAATAGACAATTCTCTGTAAAATTAAACGGAGTTGAGCCAGATGAATATACAGTTGATACTACAGAGGTGCAAGGTTCAATTTTGGAGCCACTGATTTTCGTACTCTTTCTCAATGACTTCACACTACAAATTGATAGGCGCTTTTATTTTGTGAATTTTGCTGATGACACAACTTTTGGTATAGTAGAATCATCTATGGAGGAAATTATTATATCATTTCAATTCGGTATTAGTGAAAAAATGTTGTCATCCCAATAAACTGATGCAGAATGCACAGAAAACAAAAATTATTCACTTCAATGAGAACAATCTGATCTATGGCTGCATGGTATATAGTTCAGCGCGAAGATGTGATTATGGAATGGAAATTGTCGAAAGTAAAATATTTCGACAGTTTACTGCATCTACATCTTCAAACTTTTCTTTTAATAATTCTAAAATACAAATCATGAAATTTTAAAACGACAACAAAAATCAAATGACGCTCCGGGCGACTTCATTGATTCCAGTGGCGCATTTGCTTTTTCAGCTGCAGGAAACCCAGGAAAAACCTGCAGTACCACATAATCTGATAATCTTTATCTGCCAATATCCTCTCTCATAAAACAAAATGTAGGGCAGTGGTCGCCAACCAGTCGATCGCGAGCTACCGGTAGCTCGCGGAGGCAATTCTGGTAGCTCTAACAACGATTTCAATTTAAAAAATACAAACTGCAAAAAACAGAGAAGCTTCCGAAAATTCCACAAAAAAATCTAATTTTCATAATATTAAACATAAACAGCGGCAACGTTGCGGTGAGCGATCTGCCGCTGACGCCATCAAGCTAGAATCGGCTAGAACCGACCAGCCGGACCAGCGCGTTAGTGTTCGAGAACGATCTGGATTGCTTTGAACGGGATAAATACACACGGCGCGGCGACATTGAGCTTAGTTTAAAACTGAACGCGTAACCAACGTCCAGCGGTTGGGTTAGTAGAGAATAACAAAAATAATATTATGGCAAGCAGTTGTAAGAAGGTAAAGACATACCACTTTCATTCGGAATGGGAAGAACAATACTTTTTTACAGAAGTTAAAGATAAAAATGTGTATTTGTCATGTAATACTTCGGCCTCCGTTGCTAAAAAAGGAAATATTTAGAGACATCATAAAACTGTACATTCTGATTTTGAAAAATCATTCTCACTACATTCTGCCACCAGAAAGGAGAAACTGAAACAGTTAAAAAAGCAGTTAATTGGACAACAATCAATATTTTTAAGAACAGTCGACAAAAATAAGGCTGCAACTGAAGCATCGTACCGTGTGTCCCAGATAATTGCACAAAAAAAGAAACCTTATGAAGACGGGGAAATGATAAAACAGGCGTTTTTAGAAGCTAGTGATTCGTTATTTGCCAACTTTAGAAATAAAGACGAGATAGTTTCAGCTATAAAATCTATGCAACTTTCTGCTAATACAGTGATGAGACGTGTAGAAGTAATGAGCAATGATATTTTTTTACAGTTAAGAACTGACTTAGATAACTGTTTTTTATTTTTCACTTCAACTGGATGAATCAACAGATGTCGTTGACACTGCCCAGATGGCCGTGTTCGTCAGGATGGTTTTTAGTGATTTTACGATTAAAGAAGATCTTTTGAAGTTCATTCCACTGAAAGGACACACTATTGGACATGAGTTGTTTTCTCATTTAAAAAATATTATTTCTTCCGAGAAAATTCCAATATCGAAAATGGTAGGCTTGACAACCGATGGCGCTCCAGCTATAGTGGGTTGTGATAAGGGTCTGGTGGCGTTATGTCGTAAAGATGAAACTTTATCGCAATTTCTCTGTTACCACTGCATTATCCATCAGCAAGCATTATGTGGAAATTTCCTGAAATTAAACAACGTTATGAAACTGGTGGTAAAAATTATGAACAAGATTAGAGCTCAAGCGTTACAAAAGAGATTATTCAGAAACTTGGCCGATGAAGTTGACTGTCAATACGGGGACTACTACTTCACTCTGAAGTCCGATGGTTAAGTAGAGGACGGGTGCTGAAACGTTTTAATGATGTCCTATCTGGCATAGTTCAATTTTTCAAACAACGCGATGAACCGACTCCGGAACTAGAAAATTCAATCTGGCTTAGAGATTTTGGTTTTCTCGCGGACATTACAGAGAAATTAAACGAACTCAATTTGCAGCTTCAGGGGAGAGACAAATAACTAGCGGAAATGATTTCTGATATAAAAGCATTATCAAAAAGCTGGAGTTTTGGGAACAAAACCTAATTAACAGCGATGCCAAGCATTTTCCTATTCTTTCAGAAAAAATATCTCAAAATCCCTATGACAACAAATATCATGTAGAAATAATTTCTACCCTGAAGAATAACTTCAAAAATCGTTTTAAGGATTTCAATGAAATGGGTTTAGTAGCACAGTTTGTTGTTTCACCCTTTATGGAAATTGATATCCAACAGTTTGCAACTTGTGTTATGCAGAACTTTGGCGAAGACATCGCTGCAACAGAAATGGAAGTCATTGAGTTTCAAAATGATTTAGCCTTAAAATCGTTAGTCTCAAGTACTGAATGTATCTGGCCTATTGTAAGTAAAGACAAATATTCAGTTCTATGCCGTGTTGCCTTGAAAGTGAAAGCATTATTCAGTTCAACCTATTTGTGTGAATCTTCTTTTTCCAATATGAAGTTTATTAAGAACAAATATCGCAATCGTCTTACAGATGAACATTTGGATAATTGTATTCGAATGGCTGCATCAAATTATACTGCAAACATAAAAAAATTATCGATAAATCTGAGTGTCAGCCTTCTCATTGAACGTGCTTTTTTATTTTTCAATGTTTATGTTCATGATAGTGCGCCAAAACTACCGTGAACAATGACTGCATGCAGATTATAATAGTGGTCTGCTAGATTGAAGTGTTCATCTATTTCGAACCTTCGCAAGAGTTTGGTGCTTCCGTCAGAGGTTGAGTCATGTTTGAAGATCATCAGTGTTATTATTAGATTGACTGGTGCTTCAGTGTACTTGTTTGCTTATAACAGTCAGTTATACAGATCATCACCTGTTGAAAGTTCCATTTTCAGATGCTTTAACAACAAGCTTTGCACATGAAAATGTTTGAAAATGTATTGCATTGTAAATACTACTAATTTAATAACAATGACTCACAAAACATTCGTAATTTGAATAATTGCCAATTTATACTGGGATGAAAATACATAATGATCTCCCTGTTTTAATAAGGGCCTGTAATAGTCTTGAATTCAAAAAATTACTGAAATCTTTTTACCGGCGAATTCGCCAAAATATGCAATGAACACCACTGCGATATTTTTAATGTCTTTGAACTACTTTGACGTATTTGTTTTCGTATAATATATCCAAAAACGAGCAGAAGATTAGAGAAAACTACTGAATTTTACTGACATTCCTCATGGTTGAAATTTCAAAAATGTTATATATAGGGTCGAATATCGACTTGTCAAATACAATATAACTCGACTATTATTCCCATCTGAAATTTTCAACATGTGGGTTGTTATGAGATGGGGTTGACTGACAAGGGTTGATTTCTACTCAGATGAGTTGGGTTCCTTCTTATCTAATCTCTCAAGTTCCTTTATAAACCTTATCTAGTAGATCTAAATGCTGCTCCATATTCGAGTTGACCCTGATATATCACTGAAAATTAAAGCCTGTATACAATAATTCATAAGAGTCGTGTCCAACGCGGAGGACTTGATTGATTGTAATACGGAAACAGTGACCTTCCACGCTGATGACGTCAGTACAATTGAAACACGCCCCGGAGCTGAATGAACCGGAGAATATGTATTTGAGCTTCCATCCTGCCAGCCTGCATACATCTATGCTGATTGTTATTTTCAGTATGACCGGAGCTATCAGCTTCGGCATCGTTTTTTTGTAGGTCGATGCAAATACGTGAACTGATTGATATTTGACAGTGTTGACATATTGTTATGTCGGTATAGATTTTTCAATGAGTGATACACCGAACAATATTCTTCTGGGTCACAGGATTTTTTTTTTGGAATTTCTGTCCAAGGGCACCGAAAATTATGATCCGGGGACCATTCGATTAGGAATGACCTCTAGCTACTTTTCAAAAAATTTCTAGAGGGAGTCGAAAAAACTGCAAAAGTTTTAAACAATTTAGTAAAAAAAAGAGGGGTTTGGTTTTTTGTAAATATCTCGGAAAATATTGAAGCTATCTGAAATTTGGAAAAAGATCCTCAAAGAGGAGAAAATTTCGTAAAAGAAGTCCCATTTCCTAGAAGTCTATCATGAATATTTTTGATTTTAATTTATAGGCGAGAATAGCGCTAAAAGCTTGCGCTGACCTATACGGACCTTTGAACAATAAAAATTATTTTAACCCATTAAATATCATTATTGAGAAAAAAAAATCATAGCTTCCAGACACTTGAATAAACGAAAATCCATAAAAAAAATTTCAGTGAGTATATTATTAGATATACTTCAGTTAATTAACCAATTTTTACAAGTTTTTAATTTACACAAAAAAACTGATAATTTTTAAACTAAGAGCTTCAAAGTTTTTTCACTTCTTAGAGTTTTTCTTGAAAGACTTCAAAAAAGATTTCCGTTGAGAAAATTGGAAAATTTTGATTTTCCACTTTTTTAATAATAATGAAAAACGTTAAAAAGTGAAAAATTCAATTTAAGCAATGAAAATTTTTTTTCAATATTCAAATTCATTACATAAAAATAATTTTTCCTAATTTTTAGCTCTATTTGTTGATGTATTGTTTATAAGATACTCGAAATTTTTTTTGGTGGATTTTCATCACTGATGAATGTTATGATTTTCAAAAACAGAATCGTTCTTAAAAAAAATTCTTATCGCCTAAAAACGCATTTATTGATTAAAAATTTTTTTTTGCTACTGAATATGAATATTGAGAAACGATTTTTTTGAAATCATAATTTCTATTTCTCTTTGATATTCTGAAAAAAACCTTTTTTGAAAAAAAAAAACCAAAAATAACCATGTGTCACTTTTTGTATAAAAAAATATTGAAAAATGTGTAAAAAATTGAGAAAAAAATTAATAAAGAAAATATAAATAAGAAAAAATTCAGAATATCACACAGCAATAGAAATTATGATTCTTGGAAAAGCATTTTCCTCAATATTCATATTTATTAGCAAATAAATTGTCAATCAACAAATGCGTTTTCAAGAAATGATTTTTTTTTAAGTCGCATATCTTTAATAATTTTCCGAGACATTTGCAAAAAACAAACTCCCTTTTTTTACTGAGTTGTTTCTAACTTTTGCAATTTTTTCGTGCCCTTCGTGCCCTTTGAAGTTTTTCAAAAAGTTGCTTGAAGTCATTCCGAATCGAATGATCCTGGATCATAATTTTCGGTGCCCTTGGACAGAAGTTCCAAGTTCAATACAACCACCGTAGGCACTCGAACATTCTTCGAACTGTTCTTCCCTCACCAAAATGAAAAGTGGTTTTCTTCAGTAAACACTCTCCTAGCTTCTAAAAGTACATAGTTGAATTCAAAAAAGACATTTCATATAATTGGAAACCAGAGCCCCGAAACATAACGCAACCATGATGCAACATGAGACAGCACTGTTTCGACCCATCAGAGATCTCATTAGTAATGCCAGACAATATTTACGTAAAACTATTTGTGGTAACCATTTGTAATCTATAAAAATGCAATATGTTTGTAGCATCTCTGCCAATATGCTCATTCCTGAAAACTCGTTCAGCTCAAAAGAGTCGTGATTTTCATTTAGCAATCTCCAGTGAGTGAGCTCAGCCACGCGAGAAGTTGTTGATTTAAAGATTGACCTGTTTTTCAGAATGTCCGAAAAAAAAACAAAAGTTTCCAGATATAATTTTCAATAGCAACAAATCGCAGAAAACAGAATCCTCATAGTTTTGTTATTGTTCTTTTCGATTTTATTGTTTTGAGAGCCATAACAGATCGGCGTCTCCATTGAAGCGGATAGTTCTGTGCCGCTAATCATTGAACGCTCATAAAACATTCGTAATAGGGACATAAAACATATAAAATGCTTTGGCGAAATGAGGTCTTGAAGACATTATCGAGTGGTGTCGAGAAGAGAATCTGATATTTCATAATTGCTGGCAAAGCTCGTAGACTTCTCCCGTCTCGCCGTCGCCACAGAGCAGTCCTGTAACAAAAGGTTTTTTAAACTCATTTCTCAATGTTCCATTTGGAAAAGCAATATTGGCTTTTTTCTGGATATAATTCAGCAGCTTCAGTGCATGTTTAGGAGAGGAGCTCCATACATGAGAACAATACTCCAAAGAGCTTATAAAGCATCAAAAGTTAATGAGGTTTGTAAAGTTATCTGGTTTTGAACAGTGTTTCCAGTTTTTGAGAAACAGCCTTTGCAATTCCAAAGACATGATTGGGCCAAGACTTGATGTCTATTTTAATCCCCAACAACCCGTGGGTTGGGCTACCTATCGGGCACGTCCCCTGGTGGCGGAAAGGGGAACGGCCAGGGGACTAGAGGGCCTGTCCGGGAAGCCTTACGGACGGGGTCGCTGGACTTCTGGTCAGTGATAGAAATAAGAGGTGTGAGAGGGAACTCAAACCCCCTAAAAGCCTTTGCAAAACATGCTAACGTGGACCAGCCTATCCAAGCTAAGGTGAAAGGAATCCTGCCGACAACTGAATGGCCGCAGGGTGATATGCGGTCTCGAACTATTCCTTTGGGTAACTGGGCGAAACCTCATTGTAATCAGCCTACCTCTGGTAATGCTGGAATCTGCCAGAGGTGACCAACTCTTCCCATGTTACTCGTGGGAACACACATGCATGAAACAATACAAAAACAGAAACAACAAAAACAGAAACCAATCCCCAGGCTGGACAGAAGGGCTCACCTTGATACAATGTGGTGGCTGGGGATGAACAGAAATGTCCACCCCAATCTACCGCTTGGAATGAGGGAGGTTGAAGAAGCCGCGCCAGTTATATCGCTGCACACCTTCCAAAAACCTTCGCGGAGGACACCATGGGACACCTCAAAGTTGCCAAAGAGGGTGTGTGTCTCCCAGTGACCTGTCCACCTTCCTGGAAAGAACAGGATGGACGATGACCTAGGAAGACAACTCTTTGGGAGTATGTACAGTGAGTCACATGCGGCTTAAGTGCTGTGAGTCTATACTCACCCTTCCTACTCTACAGATACAGAGATACATAACCCCCAACAAACTCATCGAAGCACTTCGAACTCAAAATTATGGCTTTACTCTCTTCTTAAAGTGGGTGTTCTCAAGAAATAATAAAAATTTGAGACTCTTTTTCGCTATCGTATATTTCCGTTCTCACTGCTTTTACTTGGGATTGATAATAAAGTCTACTTTTAGGAAATGTAATGACCTGAGTTTGATTACGAATGATAACCAATGACACGATCAATTCATAAGTTTCAAAGGGAATTCAATAGGGTCCATAATCAGCGTAACATATTTATTTTACAAAAAAAACACAAAAAACTGTTGGAGAAGAATGTAAGTACCTATATGTCCTTCTCAGACTCAATATTTTCGAAACTGAATTTATCAAATAATTTTCCATCAATTTGAAATTTTCATCAACAAATTAGATACAACTGAACAAAAATGCAGATTGATTGAAGAAAACTGGCACATAAGTACTTGATCTAAATATATACACATTCATCTTTTTGGATAAAACCTATGCCTGGGTTTTCGTAGCATTGAATTGAAACTGGTTACTTTCACCCAAATTTGAAATCACTTCAGATCTTTAGGAAAGAAAGTTTTTGGCTTTCTACTACTCCGTCTTGATACTTAAAAATGTGAGGATTTCCCAAAGTATCAGTATCAAGATAGAGTAGTAGAAAGCCAAAACATGTCTTTCCCAAAAATTGTAAAAATATAACCCTTTCAATATAAACACCTCTGTTCAGTGAAAATCTCAAAATAAACTATCAATATGGATTTTCATCAAGTATTGTCATTCACTCACATTTGGAGGTTATTTTCACTGGAGGCTAGTTTATGCAGGCAATCTCTTCGAACGAAAAGCGTAGATAATAGAGTTTGTCAGTTTGAACCGCATAATTATTTTCCTGAAATGGAAAAAAAATGAAGAAGTGAATATTCTTCAATATTCAATTGAGCTTCTTGGCATTCTACTTCTTCATATTCATCCAAGAAATGTGCAAAAAGTTCGGAGAAAGAAGGAAGAATTTCAGAATTAATCCTTCACAAATACAAACTGGAAGAGAAGGAACTTCCAAAACAACTACTCCCACATGATCATCGAATTGCATGGAGTGCTCTCTAAATAACCACTTTCAAATGAATAATGAGACACACGAGAACTTTTTTTTTTCAGTTCATTCTTAATATTTTCATTACGGAATAAAAACAGATATCTTTCATAATAAATTATAGAAAACGAATAACTAGTCATCACTTTGATCGAAATATGAAAAATCGCAAAAGAAAATATGAATATCGGTTATTAATTCTAGTTCTGATTAAATCTTCACCTGTGAGAAAATTCAGACAATATAAGTGACCCCAAGTTTTACTAAAAAAAAAAATTCGAATCAACAATTACAATATTTCTTTGAATCAAATCAAACGGAACTCAATCGATTCACCTGAATAGAGTCACTTTCAGTCATTATGTATTTCACTTCTTACTGAAACATTTCTAGAATTTCTAAATTCAACGGTATACCCTCATAATAAATTCTCAATTACTCGCCGCCACGGCCATATTGTACGGGAGGACATTTTTAATCATTTCTCTTCAAAGTACCTCTGAATAATTCACGAGCAAGGGCGTATTTCTTTCGTGAAAATTGATATCTACTCGTCGCACAAGAGACAATTGTCTTTGGAGAAAGAAGGACAAATACACTGAATAAAATTTTCATCGTTTCATGTGACGTTATCCGTTTAGAAACATTATTTCCAGTGAAAAGTTTCAGTTTCTATGAAAATGAATATTTTAGATGAAATTGGTCGACGATATACAATTTGTTACGAAACCTCTCAATTCCTCAGCCCAATCATATCTTTGGATCTGTAAATCCAAAATGTGCAGCGTTCATAGTGTTGATAATAATGATTTGTTCGAGCAAAAGTACAAACAGAACAGGATATTTTCAGAAGGAGGTGTATTTCAGGGTGATGCCCTCAGTCTCCGTCTGTATGACAGAGTGGTAATGATGGAGCCTTTGATATCATCATGAGTTCAGATCACTTCTTTCCATGGACTACGAGCAGGCATTGGGACACTTATTTTTGAAGCAGATGCCCGAACGGCTGATTAATTAGGTTTAGTTTCCAACACTGAAAGATGTGACCACAACTCCGTCACCGGATTGGAACCCGTTCAGCAAAAGATCTACATGGAAGCCACAGAGATCACTCCCCTTCGGCAGCAACACAGCTTGAGTCTTCTTCAACAACATCGAGGACTTCGACTCAACAAAGCACATTTTGGTTTCCTCAGGTCGATTAGATTGAATTTAGAAATTAGAGTCAACACCTTAGTCCACCGAAGTGACGTGATAACTATATAGGTTCCTGACACCAGATGCAGGCGTCTGGGACCCTAATGTTCTTCCTGTTGTCATGTTCAGCTTGTCTTTTCTAGTCTCCAATCTGAAGGTCATGTTGGTTTGCCCATCGTAAGGCATGAATCTTGGCCGGACAACTGCAGAAGGTTGTCTTTCTTGGTTTATTCTGTCTACTTAACGCACACGATTCTTGGATCAAATGAGTACCCACTTCAAGGTGTGAGGATTGATTTTTGGTGGCAATGCCGGTACACTATCCGAATATATCGGAGTTTAGCGACAAAGTTCGACCGGTGCAAATGCAACTTTTTAGGTGAACAAATAACAATAGTAGGTACTGTTAGTTTTATAATAATAATATTTATTTGCCATTCAATTTGAAATACACAATAATCTCAGTTAACGACAAGTAAATATAGTTTCCACAGAAGGATAAACCTGTGCGTGGGCTATACCATTTCAATATACAATAGATTATAATGAATGAAATATAAAAATAAAGTTCCCTTCAGTATGAACAACAGAAAGGACTAGAAAAATTGTATACAGATTTTACATTAAAATCATATATAGTCAATATAAATGAAAACATTCAGCACGAACAAAAAAAATGCTCTAGGAAATTTGTATATGGATATCACATTAAAATCACATATAGTTATTATGAATAAAAACATTTAGGTTATATAATGAAACAATCGCAATAGGTAAATTAAACAAATACCCTATTTTTTTTAATGAAACAAACAAACCATAGAGAAGTTGATCTACAGATTTCACAACTCTAATCACATACATCTTCTACAGACATTTATACATTGTAGTAATATGTATTTTGCATATCAACATATCGGTGTATCTGTGCATCTTTGTTCTAGGCAAACCGGAGATCCAAGCTTTAGGCTTATTTTTGAACATATTAATGCCAATGATAGTATTGATATGTGCTGGAATAAGATTATACAGCCAAGAAGCTAAGTAAGTATAACACTTTTGTAAAGTATTTTTCTGTAATTTTGATACATAGGTTGAATTCGTTTTGTGGCGAGTTGCATAATGGTGCTCAATTTTCATGTTCATGTTTGTTTTTGTGTTGCCTTATAACAGTTTTGAAGAAGTAAAGTTGCCTAATATCTAAAGTCGATGTTACCTTATATAGCGCTTCTATGGAGTAAGTTCTATTTTTATTTGTGATTATTTTCAGACTTAATTTTTGAATTTGTTCTAGGATTTTCATATGAGAATTACTTGCTGCTACTCAGGCAACTATCCCATAGCAGAAGTGGGTTTCAAACAAGGTATAGTATAGCATGAACATTTGAGCTATATCTAGGTAGAATGTCATGTATTTCAATCTATATGTAACACTACGTAATTTTTTCACCAAATAGTCAATAGTGCATTCCATTTCAAACTGGATGGGGACATTTTTGCCATTTACATGACATTATGAATAATAACAATACAACTCAAAGTACAAAGTAGAATTGAAAATCTATACAGATGAGTTGAAGTAATTTTGATGATTTTTCCCAGTTTGGAAAAAAATCACAGTGGCTTCATAAGACTATTTGTTTTTGTGAAGGAACATTCAAATGGAACTTTTGTATTGAAAATGGGCAATGTATATAAAAATTAATTTTGCCTAATCCCTTTGAGGTATGACAAAAAGTTTCATTATAACTTGTTCTTCTTTTTCAGGTCCACAAGAATATCAGCAATGGTATATTTTCAATGTAATGATGGTCACATACAGTGCCTTCATTTAAAAAATTCCCACCCCTAGTACTTTGTTTAGCAGGGGGAATTTGCCATAGGTAAAAAACACGTCAATTTAGATATCGAAGATGAAGTTTAAAACCAGTGCCAGTGGTATTTTAGGTTTAACCTCCTTATCCCCAGCTATTCACACTTAATAATTTTAAATGGCACCCCCTATCGTGTAACACATTATTTCAAATATCTTAAAAATCCTCACTCAACCCCGTTTAGAAAACTGAAAATGGTTGATCCGTTCTCGGAAAATAGGGCAAAAAGAAAATTAATTATAATAAAAAATAAAATAATAGCTATTGCAATTAAATAAATGTACCTTACTTTATTGGGTGTATAAACTATCCACCATTGGTAGCTAAGCAAAAGTAAAATCTATTCTCGAATTCCTATCGGACTTTTGTAAATGTTTCGTTATTTATTTGTCTGCATGTGTCAGTAATCCTGTGTCTTGGACCCTGAATGTCCTGCGGGGTTGTTTTGTATACCATTGTCTTCAAATAACCCCAGAGAAAGAAACCCAATGGCGTTAAATCCGAAGATCTCGCCGGCCATTCCATTTGCCAGGATACCGTTAATCGAGCCGCTGTCGGACATGCAATGCGTAGTGTGACGGTGCGCCGTCCTGTTGAAAATGTAAATGCTGTTCATCCTAGAGTGGGTTGTCTTCTCCATCGACTTGGCGTTCTAAGGACTGTGTTATGAATGGATCGTTTATATTTTCCAATAAGTTTAAATATAATTGACCAGTTAAATTTTCTTCAATAAAAATAGGGCCAATTATTTCGTTTCCCATAATTCCAGTCCGAACGTTTTTTTTGTGGATATTGCGTATGATCCACTCGAAACAAGTGAAGATTTTCATGAAACCAGAATCTACAGTTATTCTTATTTACAAAGTCATTAAGAAAAAAAGTTGATTCATCACTGAAGCAAATATTTTTTATTAAATTTGGGTCATTTTGAATTCTAGCAGTCATTATTTCACAAAATTCAATTTTTCTATCATAGTCATCCTCACTGAGTTGATGAAGATCACCCAGTTTGTAAGGAAAGAACTTGTTTAGTTTTAAAACTTTGTGTATAGAACCAAATCAAATATTTACTAACTTAGCGACTTTCGAAATAGAAGTAGTAGGCTCAACGGCGAATTGGCCTAAAATCTTTCCATCCAGAAAGGAGCCTTCCGCCTAATTGGAGACGCAAACATCAATTTCATCCTTGATAGTCTAGAACATCGAAGAAAGCTGAGGGATATGTCTCTTTTCTGTAGATACGGGAAGTGTTCAAGTGGAATACGCGACGGACTGTGGCTGCTCATCGTTTTGAGGTTCAACTCAGTACACTCCGAACTTCACTGTGTTGAGGAACTCTTTCATTCGGAGATCATTCTGACGGAATCAGTTGTTAGCAAAAGTGTATTGATTCAAATGGCCCTCATTCCGACCATATTGAATACGCATTCACTGAGTTTGAATTAAACTCATGAAAACGGAAAAAACTTTCGAAACAACCTATACGTCATTAATATTATTATATTCCAAAATACATCCAACTATCGTCACGAACCACTTACGGATTATCATGTGTAATTGCAGTAATTGAAATTTAATCCAAGAGTTTGCTTTATATCAAGATGAAATATCATATATGAACATATGGATTATCCATCTTCATTGTTTGACCGAAATTTCGCAGGTGCAAAGTTCCCTATTAATTTCATTATGCTGAAATAATGTCTCATTCAGCGACTGTTCGGAATAGAAATTTCCTATTTCGAGTGATAAAATGGGGTTCACGGAAGATTCACCTTACGTAAGACTTGATTCGAATCGATTGGAGATGGAGGTTTGCAGGGATTCCAGTGGAGTTCATCACGTTTCCTTCACGGCATCCTTAAAGAGATCTTCTTCGACTTTCTCGTTGTCGATTTACGAGGAGTCACTTGATTTATAATCTGATTGAGACTTGTTCTTATGATGCACTGTTTGGAACCTTTGGTGTACTAAAGAATATTTCTGGAGTTTTTTCCCAACACCAAATCGTTATTTTCAACACCTCGACACGTGTTTCGATCACCAAGTGATCATCTTCAGAGAGGAAGATTAAAACATTTTTAATCTTCCTCTTTGAAGATGATCACTTGGTGATCGAAACACGTGTCGAAGTGTTGAAAATAACGATTTGGTGTTGTAAAAAACTCCAGTGATATTGATTGAGACTTCATAATCATGATAACACGAGAAGTTGTTGTGGCTTCTAATTTGATTGGTGTTTCAACTTAAACAGCATGGATATTTTTCAAATCGTTTTTGAAATTTTAAATGTCAGAATAGAACTTTTCAGAGTCATCAAAACAATTGACCGTATATGTTAGTTCTTTATTCACTGCGTTGAACAATATTACTGTTTGTAGTGGTTCAACAAGCAAGGCACATCATAAACAGTATAATTTCAAAAATAACATTTGAAATGTTCGAAGCAATATAACGTTTCTTCAATCCTAAAAGGCGAGTCAGGCGAGAATTTCCCTGTGACAAAATGAGTAGACCGAGCATTATCTAATGTGAAATTCAAAGTGTTTTGTTGTTGTCTCATTGAAGTGAATTTTTGAGCTTCAATGAGTTTTTTATTTCTTTCCTTCCATGTGTGACTATCAGAAGTTTCTTCAGTGAAAGATTTTTTTTATAACTTTCAAGGAGTCAAGATATACGTGCAGGAGAGAGAGTCTGATAATTTCCTAGTGCATGAATGATGTCTCTATACCCGACACTACCAATTATTTTCATTCTTTTTGGTGTAGAATGAATACAGATAATCATCAGTTGAGTTTGTCAAATAATAGGTTCAACGCTTTATTATTCCAATCTATTACCTGGGGTGAATCGTAATTTCACACTATAAATTTCGAGTTTTCTAGTACATTCAGAAACAATTATATTTCGATATTTGTCAGTTTTTTTTGAGTGAACAAATGTCGTTAGCAGATATGACATGGTTTCATATAATTATAAAGATCATTGCTATATATGACAATTAAGAGCGGACCTGAATATTCATAGCTATGAAAAACTCCCAGAAAGCGATTCATTAGGTATGATCCAATCATTTTCAAGGCAACGCCCCTTACATCATATGAAGTTAATTTTTGAAGCAACATTTTGTGAGAAACACATTCAAGCAACTAGTTTTTTTCCAATATAGTTTGAGTGATATTTATGAGATTTTCTTTAAAAACCATTACTACATTCAAGTTTTTTTATTCGACTGTTAATTAGGTTGATATCAGATGATGATGAGTTATTCAGATATCAAAATAATAATCCTTTTGGAGATCTAGTGAAAGTTCAATATCAAAGTCGCAAATTTCCATAGTGGCATTGACATATTTCACATACATATTTCAGATGTATGATAGCATCTATAGCATCAGTTTGTTGATGAAGATGGTGGCAACTCAGTTCTTACACAAATCCAATAAAGGATGATACATTGGAGAATAAATGCATCTCCATAGAAAATTATTCTGATGACATCCAAATCGACCTCGTCCTTTTTCATTCCCAATAATCTCATTCGAATGCGTTTTATTCACTAAGAGATTAATCTAGTTTCAAACTTTCGTTGTATGATAGATCATTTCTCGTAATAGTTCATCTCATGTGTTGACAATTCAATAGTTATTGGAAGCTGAAACGGCCTCGATAGCTTATTATTTCAATTCTCAAATTGTTGAAGAAGAAGTGAAAGACAAAAATTATCCGATTCTATACGTGTACATGCTCCACAGGGATTTTTCGTCCCCGAATTGATATTTTGGGACTAGACGTGACCAAACAACAAACACAATATTGCCTTTAATCACCTCTATTCTCTTTGTTCTCTGGTTTTTGGCAGGAAATAGGTGACTGTTATTACAAAAACGACTACTGAATCTGGAAATCTCATTACCTTCTGGGTATATCCCAATGCTATGGAATTCAAATGTTCTGGAATTCAAATTGTTATATTTGCTCAGAGTCAATGGACCTTCTGAGACAATATTCATTTCGTAGGCTTCATCAGTGCCTGATAAAGGGCCCACTGATAAGATTTTTTTCTAAACAGAAAATATACATTGACAACAAATAATGATAATGATACTGATGATAATAATTTATTCTCTGGAAGGACAATATAAGTATTGTATTGGAGTAGACATTTATCTGAAGTGAAGGACAACAGATACATTCAGTCAGTTTGTAACATTATAACATGCATATAACAGAAGAAATACAGTAAATTCACAAGTACTTATTATAGTGCCTGAGTAGTTGTTCATCTACAGTAATAGTAAACGATAAAAGTAAACGGTAAATAATTGAATATCCGTTTGTTCGAGAGTGATTGGTAATGTTTCATGATAAATTTTAATAGTTCGGACTTTTATCGTCTGATATTATATGAAATGATTTGATGTCCGTAAGAGAACTAAAGAAGAAGAATTAAAAATGAATAGCTGGAAATAACGATCGACACTAAGTGGGAAACATCTGTATACGGAAAACCCACTCACAGAGGGCAGTATCTGAACCACGAATCCAACCACCATCAATTGACTGAAAGAGGAATCATCAAGATTCTATTAGACCGTGCTTTCGAGCTCTGTAATAGGAAGGAAGGTCTCGAGAAGGAACTAGACATCATCAAAAATAATTTTCAACGGAATGCCTACTCCAAAGCGACGGTAGAACAGACTTCGGATGAAAGACAGCATGGGCCTGGCAAGGAAGAGAAGCTGTCACAACCACTGCTTTATCAGAGGACTCTCGGAACGGATAAGTTGAATTGGTTCCAAGTACAACATTAGAACCTGCTTTAGATCCGGAAACACTATCTGTAGCAGCCTCACGAAAACCAGGCCACCAAACGCGGACTGCGATTCCAAGAAGAGGCATTTACCGGATACCCTTCGAGTGCGGAAAATCCCATATCAGTGAAAGTAAGAGGTCATTGAATGCTCGCATTGCCGAGCACATGAAACATACAAAGCGAGGATGCACCAGCAAATCAGGAATAGCAGAGCATGTTAGGACCCATCAAGATAACATCGAGTGGTCCGAAGCTGAGATCATACCCAGAGAGGAACATTGGTTCAGGAGGAAATTCAAAGAAGCTGCATACATGTTGTCCAACAATGTATTGAGACAAGCTAGCGATAGCGTCGAGATACGCAACATATAGAAACCCATCATCAAGCGAAAAATGGCCAACTCCCGCCAAACGGTCATCTCCCACTGAACCAGTAAAACAGAAAAAGGAAAGCGGCGAAAGTGAAAGTACGCATTTCAGGTTTTTTAGTAATTGTTATTTTCAGCTATTTATTTTCAATTTTTCTTTTTTAGTTTTTTCAGGGATTTCAAATCATTTTATAAAATATCAGACAATAGAAGTCCGAACTAATAAAATTCCATTAAATATCCATAATTAATATATATGTATAAAATATTATATACGATGATGCTCAGTTAATTGTGTAAGGAATCACAAATACTTATCATAGTTCTTGATCGACTCTTTGATAGCATCTTGTAATATTGTAACATGTATATAGTAAATTTACATGTACTTATTATAGTGCCTGACTAGTTGTTCATCTACAGTAATAGTAAACAATAAAATTGAACTGTAAATGATTAAATATCCATAATATATAATACAAAATGATATTACAAAATATTATAAACGATGCTGCTCAGTTAATTGTGTTTTATGTGCATGACAGACAAATAACAGGGGATTTACGAATACTCATCATAGTGCCTGATCGTCTCATTAAGAGCATCTTTCAATTAAAAATTGTTTAGGACATTTTTTGAAACATGCTCTGATAATTTGTTGTATGATAAAGCATTGACTAAATCAGGACAGTCTTTAGATATTTTAACACATTTCTGTAAAGGGTTTATTGTTTTCTGATTCTTTGAAAGTGTTTCACATTTTTATATAAAGAGGAAGTAGTAGAAAGCTATAAACTGTTAAAAAAATGTATTTCCAATTCAAATATGTGTGATGAATAATTCATTCAACTGTAACTGTACGTATGTAATTTTTTTCAAAATATTCATGGCTTCCATTTTTCATGAATAGCATGATTGTCAATTTCACTTTCTTCACATCATCATGATTCCAGAGCTGGGTATCATCATTCCTTAAAATAATAGTGATATCTTCACATTACATTTGGGACTATTCTTGAAAAACCACTCCATACTTTTTTTTCAACTTTCAATGATTCACTTTTGAAGACCAATATCATAAGTAACACCGAACGAGGGCTTTGAATATGAACTTTGCGGCATACCCTACTTGACAGTTGTGTAACTGGTTTTCACAATTTGTTGTAACGAAATATTCTCCTCTTCTTTTTAAGGATTTCCTAACCCATTGATTGCACATGAATAAAGCATTTCAATCCTTTATGTTCAATGGAATTTCTTCACTATTGTTAGAACATTTTGGAATCGTAATGCCTCAAAGAAATGTGTATTTCATTCAGCAAACTTCGTAATAATATACACCTGTTAAAACTGAAGTACACCTTTGACAAAGTTTCTCGAAGCCAGGAATATTGTATCGAGCCATGATTTCAAATTCTTTGTGTCACTTCAAGGCAGTTCTTGTGTTTATACGTAGTTAATTAAACCACCTACTGCGAGACGAAGAACTTCTTGGGAATTTGTGGTTGACGGAAACAATAGCGCCCTTCAGAATTCAATATTGACATCATCAGGAAGCCTTTGAGTTTGTGAAGTGTAGTTCGATCGCACTTTGGAGCAGCAAAGCATGGATAAGTTCTTGATTACCGCAACATTCAATGGTTACTGCTTGAGTTTCAAGAGGATTTGCTATTCGTTATCTAAATATAATACACATCGACACGATATGAGAAAGTAGTTTTTTTCGCCGAAATGTATCTCAGAAAACATTATGTATTAGAAAAAAAAAACAGATAGAAGGAGCATAAACAATATCAAGGGAATATTTTTAGGAGGTTTAAAAAAAAAGCTTTTGGGTTTTCTACTCTATCATCCTCCAACAAAAATGTGGCAAACTTGGAAATGAAGGAAGAGATGAATCAACTGTGATGAATAATCTCAACAAAGATGTGTAGATCAAACACAAAACTTCCTTTCAGATACATACTGGAAACAACGACTTCCTCTGGTATTTCGTAAAGATCTCGAAATTTCGGGATTAGACACCCGTCTTTATCTTCTCATGAGCCCCATTTTGACTTTGATTGAAAGACTGAGCACTCATTTCTTCCATATCTTCAATGCCACAAAAATCCAGGAATCGATTTTTTCCATAAAGATAAATATCTCCGAACCGGATATATTAATGTCAGAACCGACAATTCCGCTTTCTACGTCGATAAGTTTGTTGGGGGTTAAAATAGACACCAATATGTCTTGGCACAATCATATCGTTGGACTTGCGAAGGCTGCTTCTCAAAAGCTTGGAACAGACCTTCCTTGAAAAATTGTTCACATGATGGAGCTTCGCCCCTAAGCATACCCTGAAGCTGCTGGATTCCATCCAGAAAAGAGCCATCCGCCTGACTGGAGACCCAAACATCACTTGCAACCTTGTTAGTCTTTGATTTGTCTCTTTTTTATAGTTCTTTTTACCTGAGGTGTTCAAGCGGCTTGGCACATTTGATTCCACGAAAAGCGATATACAGGGTGCTTGGTAGCTGGGTGCAAACCTTTGAGGGGGTGATACACTAGCCCAAGTAGAACATTTTCATACAAACATTTTTATTTTCTAGCGCGTTTTTGATTTTTAAGGGAACTTTTATGATTTTTAGTACAAAAACCCAAAATTGGTCAATTAAATGCTAATAACTTCGAATCTTAACAGAAATGTCCGATTTTTTAAATTTATTTTAGTAGTCTTATATGTCCTCAATCGTACTAAAGTAGTTTGAAGCACCATTGTGTGCTTATGTACAGAGCATTTGAACTTTACAAAAAAAGAAAGAAAATAAAAAACCTGACCTTTGATGCCAATTAAAAATACATACCGGTGTTCAGACACCTTTAAAAACATGCTTAGTTATTGCTCTTTCGTTTGAGGTATCATTTACCTAGCTAAGTCTTAAACTTTTTTAATTAGGGTACCTGAACCAGTTAAAGGTCATAAATATGGATATTTGAAAAATTTAAAAAAAAGTAATTTAAATGAAATTCAGCTCAAAAACCTTTGAACGAAAATCCTAAAGCAATATGCGATATTATTTTTAGACTTACATGGAATGATAAGAAACTTAGCCCAACTTGAAAGAAGAGAAAACTGAACAAAGGCCGGTGCCGGTGGCATTTTACAACAAAGAATTTGACCTGAAGCTAGTCATTAATTGGAATGCATTCTGTTGTTATGATTTAGACCTTATGCTAGGGCCATAAACTTGCTTTTGAGTTTATCAATTTTTAGGTACCTGAGTTGAGTAATTATCTTGGACCCCTCGCCGGGTCGGTTTGGTTGGCCAAACAAGTTCTGTAGTCACTGCTTTGCCCTTTCGAGTTGCGAGTAGACGTTGGTTTTGTGTTTCCCATTTTTGTAATTCACCGTGTTCAGTTGTAGCCTTTCGCTCCTGCAGGTGTTGTTTATTTTGGACGATCGAACTTTTTGTTGAGTTTACGAGTCATGAACAAGCCGATATCGATTTGAAAGGGTTATATTTTTAGGAGTGATTAATTTTTGGGAAAGAAAGTTTTTGGCTTTCTACTACTCCAGCTGATACAAAAAAATGGATGGAGTAGTAGAAAGCCGAAAACTTTCTTTCCCAAAAAAAGCCGATATCATTTTTATGTATGGCAGAGCTGATGGTAACGCATCTCTGGCACGACGTTTGTACCAAGAACGTTACCCGAACCGCAGGTAAATTAATTTCTAATTGTAGCGGTAGTTAAATTTTGCCATTTTCACCTTCAAAAGACGTTAAAAATTAGTTATTTTATTGCAGGGTGCCTAACGTCCGTGTGTTTTCCAACACATATCGTAGACTATCTGAATCTGGTATTCATCATGCTGAACCTGCAGTAAATCCAGGAAGACATAATGTCAATGTTGAGGAGCAAATTCTCGCAGCCTTCGAAGCGGATCCTACCACCAGCATCTGAGTTGTAGCGGGAGATTTAAACATTTCGATATGGAAAGTGTAGAGTACGATGCACGACGAAAAGAAATATCCATTTCACGGCACGGGTGTGCAAGGCTTGGAGGAAACGGATCCGTCGAGACGGATACGGTTCTGCTGTTTTTTGCTTAACGCAGATATTGACGACGCGTGGTTCTTAAAGTCCATCCTCTGGACTGACGAATCAAAGTTCTCCAGGGAAGGAATTACTTTCTTCCACAACCTTCATGAATGGGCTGATAAGGACAGCAATCCAAATTGGAAAAAACAAGTAAGTAAATGATTTTTATTATTATTATTTCATTACCCATGTTCAACACGTGTTTAATTACCTAAATTAACTAATTTTATTGCATTTTTGTTTCAGATTTCTTTCCAAAGATAATTTTCAATAAATGTGTGGGTTGGGGTCATCGGACGCACATTGGTTGGCCCACACATTTTGCCTGACAATTTAAATGGACAAAATTACCTCGAATTCATCATAAACGACTTGCCAATGTTACTCTATGATGCCGAAGTGCCAATATTGGACACGGACAGGCCGATCACATTTCAGCAAGATGGATGCCCAGCACA
Organism: Leptinotarsa decemlineata; assembly: GCF_025532065.1. Taxonomy (NCBI): domain Eukaryota; kingdom Metazoa; phylum Arthropoda; class Insecta; order Coleoptera; family Chrysomelidae; genus Leptinotarsa; species Leptinotarsa decemlineata. Next base: position 5,160,286 of record NW_027412704.1, on the reverse strand, counting down.
TTGGGCTGTAAGCGTCCGCGAACACCTGAACCGCTGTTTTCCTGGCAACTGGATAGGGAGAGACGGACCCATCCCCTGGCCTGCCAGATCGCCCGACCTGACTCCGTTGGATTTTTTTGTGTGGGGTCGGGTGAAAGAACTCGTATACACAACATAAATCACCACGAGAGAAGAATTACTTCAGCGAATAGAGGCAGCCTTTGAAATCATGAAACAGGAAATGCAAATGAAAGTAACCACAACTGAAGTAAGAAATCCTTGTAGAAAGTGTATACGCAATGGTGGAGGACATTTTGAACACCAACAATAAATTTTTACAGCACAAAAATTGTTTTCTTTAATTCCACAAAAATCCATATTTACGACCTTTAACTGGTTCAGGTACCCTAATGAGGTCTAAATCATAACAACAGAATGCATTCCAATTACTGACTAGCTTCAGGTCAAATTCTTTGTTGTAAAATGCCACCGGCACCGGCCTTTGTTCAGTTTTCTCTTCTTTCAAGTTGGGCTAAGTTTCTTATCATTCTATGTAAGTCTAAAAGTAATATCGCATATTGCTTTGGGATTTTCGTTTATTAAAGGTTTTTGAGCTGAATTTCATTTAAATTACTTTTTTTTTTTAATTTTTCAAATATCCATATTTACGACCTTTAACTGGTTCAGGTACCCTAATTGAAAAAGTTCAAGACTTAGCTAGGTAAATGATACCTCAAACGAAAAAGCAATAAATAAGCATGTTTTCAAAGGTGTCTGAACACCTGAATGTATTTTATTTATTTTTTTAATTGGCATCAAAGGTCAGATTTTTTATTTTCTTCCTTTTTTTGTAAAGTTTAAATGCTCTGTACATAACTTTTTTGGACACAATGGTGCTTCTAACTACTTTAGTACGATTGAGGACACATAAGACTACTAAAATAAATTTAAAAAACCGGACATTTCTGTTAAGATTCGAAGTTATTAGCATTTAATTGACCAATTTTGGGTTTTTGTACTAAAAATCGTAAAAGTTCCCTTAAAAATCAAAAACGCACTAGAAAATGAAAATGTTTGTATGAAGATGTTCTACATGGGCTAGTGTAGCATCCCTTCAAAGGTTTGCACCCAGCTACCAAACATCCTGTATATCAGAACTGTGGCTGCTCATCGTTTTGGGGCACCGCTCTCAGAGTGCATCAAGGAAATTACTGTAGTGCTTGTGTTTCGTCTATGAAAACAGTGTCTGCATCAGGTATAGGGGCCAGTTTCATGACATATAATGAAGTAAGACTTTCATAATTGGGTTAGGTACTCAAAATTCAGTATTTTTATGGAAAATATTCCTAAGCCAAGGTCATGAAATAAAACTTGAATTCATATTAAAATTTTTGTATTATTTGAATCTGTAGTAATATATAGTGACGGTCCATCAACAGGAAACACTCCTTGAATCGGCCATGCTCCAACGAAACATTCTGTATCACTGATTCACTTTAAAAAATAATAGTTTCATGCCATTTCAAAAAAAATATTGGCTCACTGTGTGTGATGTTCCCGAACTTTTCTAAATACTGATAATTTCGTGAAACAATCGAATCAAACGGGTCGACTTCCCCGCCCTTCGCAATGATTTTCGTCGGGCCAGACTCTCTGCTGATCAATATTATGCTGCGGAACCGCTTCTCGTCTGCATAGACATTTTGTATACGGGTCAAACGAAACGTATCGGCAAGCAAGAGAATAGGTAGTTTTTCGCAATTTACTGGGATCGCTTTCTCGAGAATTGGTTTTGTCTCGAGGGGATAAGATGTATACACAAAGTGTGTCGCATTGAGCTTTCATTAGAAATTGCGGAGGTGAAAGAGTTATCGAAACAACTTTCTAATGAAAGTCGTCTGAAAGTAGATCTATATCACGTAGTGTAGCACAAGGTTAGATTCTCGGTCCTTTGATCCACATCATTTACACATGTTATTTCTCAAATTTCCTAAAATACGCATATAACATCCAACTTTTACTACTTTTTTGAACCGAATACAATAGTAAAATCATAACAGAAAATAAATGAAGACCTGCTCCAAATTTAAGAAACATAATTGAGTCATAAATCCTTCGAAGTCGTCTGTTATGTTATTTGAGTCTGTCAGTCCAGCTGATATTGGCATTGAGTTACAAGGCAGAAAACCTCAAAATGTTTTATGGTCCCAAATTCGACAATTTTGTTTGTTTACGTACTCAGTCATTCTGAAATTGGCCACATCGCTGAAGATGATTTTTCGAAAATTAGGTTTAGTTGCCAACTGCTCCACAGCCCATTCAGCGAACATACGTCGATGTGCCTGGTCGTTTACTTTCAATTCCTGGGTCGACTGTGTCGGATTCTCCAGCACACTCTCATACTCTCCTGCACACATTTCTTTGACGTACATGTATTGTTAGATTCTTTACTGAACCAGAGGACAAATTCAACCACCACTTTGCGAATAGTCCTCTCGTTACGACCAATTAGGCCACCGTACGTGTTGTTGAATGCTATATCCGTTCATATGATTTGGCAAAACGTACTGAATAAATGACAACTAGCTTCAACAAGATGGCCGTTATCAATTGCCAAAGCTCGGAAGTCCCAGTTGAAAGACCTTATACTTTGTGATGCAGTACTTTGCATCTATTTTTGGCCTTTCTAGTCGTAAGGGATGCACTCAATCCAATTCACTGGTTATTTTCTTGCCTTTCTATCGTTATTTTTACGCACAAATGAGATTACAACCGACCGCAAGTTATTCGACTGATGTTTGGCTGAGACCGATTATCAGTACTGATATCAAACGGATTTGATAGTGCTAAATGTGACTCATGTATTCTATTTGAAGTGTATCGAATCCACTAGCGGCGCCACGGGTGGCAAGGGGGGCAGATGGTCCTTTTGTTACGGGCGAATTTTGCACTAGCTCCATGTCAATATTAAAAGGAAAATATATCGGGTACGCCACTGAGCGTTGTTTATAGTTGAGATCTTTATCCCTGTGCGATTCATATTCGAAGCTCTGGCTATTTTCTTGCTGAGATGTGGTGGATTTTGGCCATAGAAATACCATAGGTATTCCGTTCGGAATTACCTTTATTCAAGGCCGACTATTTCGCTGAACGCGGAAGTAGAGTGTCACCTCTGGTATTTTAATCGACCTGTCATCACTGTCACCGACTGAAGACCGTCCTAGACTCTTTCGGAGCTGACTGCAGCCATCGTAGCAACCCTAATACCCCGGAAGGAGGGTGTTCAAAGAGCTAAGATATTTCTTTAGATATTTATTCAAATGTTTCTGGGATATTCATTTATATGTTGATTATTATTCAGTAAGATTATTATCATTATTTGGGTACTCTGAAGTGACGTCACAAATCAGCATCCCCTACATTCACAACTGTCAATATTATTTGCTTTGCATCAGTAGTTCTGATACTAATAGTTTTTCAGCCCAGATTGTGGGAGTTCAATAACAATTAATTTAAGATTCTGTCGGGGTACTGTACCTTTAGTATTGTGCTTTTCCATACAAATATACATGTTTGTGTAAACTAATGTTGAATATTTCTTTACCATCCGATATTTCCCTAGTGCTGAAGTTGAATCTTTTTTCCAGATATTTGTATAAAGACATATTTGAGATTATTTATAATTGAAATTTTACTGATATAATACAGTAGGGGGTTCCTTAGTTATCAAGGCGGTTTCCTTTTTTTTGGCCAAAATTAGGTGGCGCGAGAAAAAACAACCATTTTATTTTATTAATAATCGAACCTACGACCACTGACCTAGCTGGGTAACTTGTTAGTGGTGTTTCATTGCATCCCTCTACTGCTAGTATTTTAAAATTATCATTCGGTAAAATACACCCTAGCACTTTCCACTAAGAAAAGAAGTTTATCGGGATTAAAACCTTCCGAAATCTTCAAAAGCAAATTAAACTTCTCTGAAGAGGTGAAATCACTTGGTACTATCTTCGAAAGGAAGCTAACATGGAACTCTCATCTACAGAGTAGAGCAAAAAGATCATATATGGCTTATGAACAATGCCGGAGGACAGTGGAACGCGCATGGGGTCTTTCACCCCGTGTGGTCACCTGGATCTACACTGCAATAATAAGACCTATGTTAACGTACGGAGCCATTGCATGGGGACCGAAAGTTCTACAAGCAACGGCTATTCAAAAATTATATCAAATACAGCGACTGGCTTGTTTAAACATCACAAGAGCCATGAGAACAACACCAACCGCTGCAATTGAATTAATTACGATGGCCATTTTACAATTGCGCACGGCTGGTGTGAACCTCGAAGTAGGAATTGGACAATTGAGGCTGAACCTATGGCAAGAAGCGCTTACTGCGCAATCTCTGCTGCAGGCAACCAGTGAAGCAATTGAACTCAGGTTTGTGTCTAATAAACCCTACAAAATACGAATAAAACAGATCACAAAGTCAGATGCTACAAATGTAATACGCATATATACAGACGGCTCAAAAACCAAAGAAAGTTCAGGATGTGGAGAGTACTCCAGGTCACTAAGCCTAAGAATTGAGTAGGAAATGGGAAAAAATACCAGCGTGGTTCCAACAGAACTGGATGGTATCTCAATCGTCACAAAAGAAATAACCAGGAAAGGAATTTCTGGCGAAAACAATCTGCACTGACAGCAGACAACTTCTATAAGTCTTGAACAGATAACGTGTTACCTTAGGGTTAGTACTAGAGTGCCACCAAGATTTACGCAAAGCCTCGGTAGATAATAACATTATCCTGAGGTGACTCAAAGGGCACGAAAGGAGTAAAGGTATTTGCATTGCCGACTCTTTAGCCAAGGAAGCGGCTGGACTAAGAATTTCAGGACCCAGTGGCACCTACGGCCTGATGACTTCGACAATCGCAGAATTAGCCAAATGTTACAGCCATGCTCAATCTCTGAAGATATGGGATGGAATCAAAGGATGCAATCTTGCTAGTATCACCCTGGGCGACCTTGGAAGCTGGCTCCGAAGAAATATCTGCCGATGACCAGGAAAAATCTACGCTTAACAGTAGGATTTTTGACTGGCCACTGTCAAGTAAGGAAACACCTCCATGATATGGGGCTAGTGGAAACACCTCTATGCAGGATGTGTGAACAGGAAGATGAGACTGTCATGTCCTATGTGCCCGGAGTGCCCGGAGTTATCGTCAATAAGGGAGTGTGTGTGTTCAGCGAGTCTTGGCCTACACCTGCCCATATGAAGGAGATGTCCACCTTCCTGAAAAGGACAGGATGGACGATGACCTAGGAGGACAACTCCTCTGGAGGATGTTCAATGGATCACATGTGGCCTAAGTGCTGTGGGATTACACTCCCCCTTCCTACTCAACAGATACAGATGCCCACCGCCCTTTGCGGAATGTTGTTCTTAGCGTCCTTTCGATTTCACAAATATGTTGTTAGGTACATAACACAGAAAACCAATAAACGTGGCAACAGTCGCTTTCAATACCTCGACCTCGATCTGTTGTGAATCCCATATCGCTCGCAGTCTCCTGCGAATGTGATCATTTTCTAAGAGATTGGAAACTGATTGTATGTCGGCATGGTACACGTGGCAGTAGTAGGCAGTAGTGGCAGTCTGGTTTGTTATTGTTACTTTGACGAATAAACAGTTTGTGGATTTTATTGATTATGGAGAAAAAGATAAAATTGTCCAGGGCGGATTATCGAAAGTCACGCGAAAAGAAGAAGTTAAAATATGCTGCAACATCACTTTCTCAAACAAAATAAAAATTTTGTATAACTTTCAATTCGTAAGTTTTTAATTTTCTGTTGAAGATCCGAAATCGCATTCATTATGGAAACTTGTACATTTACAGAGAAACGAAAGAACAAATAATTCAAACTCAAAGTTGTGTAGAGGAATCGGTTCCAAATAAACCTGACAGTACGGAGAATACGGTCAGTACGGAGTCAATATTTCTTCATGTTCCATCCACATCAACCGATATAGTAAGACAAATTCCAATTTATCAGTAGGTTCTGCTAATTTAACATTTACGGAAGAAGGTTATAATTCGGATTTGGATAGTGATAGTACTTAAGAACAAGATGATTTTGATAAGATTTATGCTGATAATGAAGGTGGAAAAACATTTTGTGTGGAAAATTTTATAATTGATATTTCACTTTTGTAAGTATTTAACTTTTCGTAGATGAAGATGCTCATCCTGTCGACCCATTTTTATTCAAAAATACTATTTTGATCCCTGAACTAGTACGTTAACTAATTCTCAAAGGACCTTGCCAACCTGGGTTATTAGATGACTTCCAAGACATTCCAGTTTCCAATTACAGACAATTCACCTCTTTATTGAATTTTGGCGCCTTATTATGGTGTGCTCCCTTGTCCTCAACTTTTAGATCGCCACTGATTGAGTCAGAATAGTACACCACTGTAAAAAATTCACAACTTCCACCTCATCACCGCATTCGACAAGCAGAAGACACAAATCGCTACTGCATTTTTTTATTTAGTCATCATAGAAAAGAGTTCCTTTGAGCAAGGCTGTATAGCACCTAATGAAATTATCGTCGCCATGTAATTTGGCATGAAATGGCCCGCTCTGAAATTTTCTTCGTCTAGAAGCAGTTGAATTATGACCGTAATTACGTTTTTTACTTTGGGATAGCGAGAGAAACCACTAGAACGTCGAGATGTTCCTTTAAGAGTCCAAAGCGATTTACCCGGCAAACTAATAAACTCGTGTTGACTTTGAATCAACTCTCATGGATTATCATTGAAAGGTACATCATTACGGACGATATTGTTAATGATCTCGCAGAATGTTTATTACCTAACATATCCTACAAGTATATATTTTGGACGTTCAGTGTACGTACACGTCGAATCCAAAGATATCTCAATTACATCCAAAATACTTCAAGATAGCATGTTTCCGAAAAAGGTATATGAGAACAGTATATTTGTGAAACTCTATTTGTGTAATAGAAGGACAACTTGTGACTTGTCACAAGTGCATGAAGGACAACTTGTGACTTGTCACAAGTGTATGAAGGAAAACTTGTGACTTGTTACAAGTAAATGAAGGACAACTTGTGACTTGTTACCATTGAATGAAAGACAACTTGTGACTTGTCAGAAGAATCCAGCGAAACGTTAGGATGCAGCTCCAAACCACGACGGCCTTCGAACTTGTGACTTGTCACAAGTGAATGAAGGACAACTTGTGATTTGTCACTTGTGCGTGGAGGAAAACTTGTGACTTGTTACAAGTAAATGAAGGACAACTTGTGACTTGTAACAATTGAATGAATGACAAATTGTGACTTGTCAGAAGTAAATGTAGGACAACTTGTAACCTATGAAATGATTAAGGCTTTCGCGGTCGTGATTTTCATTGCTACAATCTTCATTCGGGTTTGAACGCCGTCGTGTTTTGGAACGGTATCCTAACGATTCGCCACCACGAGTGACTGGCTTCTTCAGGGGTTTATTCATCTTGATAGCTCATCGGTGAGCCATCAAGATGAATAAACCTCTGAAGAAGCCAGCGAAACGTTAAGATGCAGCTCCAAACCACGACGACCTTCGAACTTGTGACTTGTCACAAGTGAATGAAAGACAACTTGTGACTTGTCACAAGTGAATGATGGACAACGTGTGACTTGTCATAAGTGAATGAAGGACAACTTGTGACTTGTCACAAGTAAATGAAGGACAACTGTGACTTATCACAAGTGAATAAAGGACAACTTGTGATTTGTTACAAATGAATTCACATCACATGTTGATCGAGACACATGCCCTGAATCTTCAATAAGTATTTCGTTGGTTTTCAGTCTGATTAGTTTTCCACAAATCAAATTTGATTTTACAAATGTACTGTTCTCATATTTCGATACTTTCTGTTACCTGGCGAGTGAGCACCGATGATGATGGAAGTCGAAAGCGCTTTGCAAAAAGATTTCACAATTTTACACTTCTATATACATTTCTTCGATTCATTCATTACAAATAAGTCTATTCATATTTTCAAATTTATTCATACTTGGGGAGTTACGAATAATGTTCTTCAAATATTTTTGGTCTCATATAATATGTGTTCGCGATGCAATTTATAATACTGAATATATTTGAAGCCTGAAAAAAATGTGCTTTAGACAGAATTGAAATTTTTTGCATTCTTGAGATGACACCCTCAATATGTACTCAACAAAAATTTATTCTGGATTGTTTACTTCCTCCTACAAATATATGTTTATTTTTCTGTATGCGGAAATAAAATCTCAACAATGCCTGAAATTAATCAGCAGAAATACAGATTTTTATCGATGAAAAAAATTCATATTTCCATAAATTCGAAGAAAATGTTCTAATATAACGCGAATTTACGATGTTCAATGTTTCAGCAAATATTTCAATCGTGAAGAACATGTATATATGTTATCTCATAACATAACGATCATATAAACATATTCGATAAATTATTTTCATAAAGACTGACAAAATTGTATTTCTCATTTGTTATCAACATGAATATCAGAAAACTGATTATTCAATTGATTTCCAAATGATGGTTGAATTTATGATTTGATATTCATAATTTAAGATCATCAGTAATATATTGCAATAACTAGCCACATAAAAATTTTCCCTGATATGTTTTAAACACATATTTTTTATGAATATTTCAATAATCATCTCAGGGGTAACAAAATATCATTATTGATATTTCACATCTACCGTGACCGCTCACAAATTTCATTTCGATCCTCAGTTTGATATTAAATTAATTCCAATATGAGAAAGCATGATTTATAAATTTATTTATACAATTCAGTTCTCAAATTGGCACCAAAAAATATTGAATATTTTTGTAGTGGTAACTTCTTATGAGAGGGTAAACCGCTTCGCTACCTAACGCGTAATGTCACGTCTGGCTTCCCTTTCTCTCACGCATACGACAGCGAAAGGCAGGTTCCTCCTCTCTCGTCGGACAGAAGCTCAGTGTTCAGTGTGCGTTAGACATATACTGTTCACAGTATTATAAAAATCTAACCAGCAAACAGGTAATATGCTCTTATTATGAGAAACGTGACTTAAAAATGATGATACTCATGTACATTATGAGTATCATTATTCAATCCTATAAAAGGAACAATTGGCTTATGGTAGGTATAATATATATACATACACAATATAATCAATAAAATATTCCATTGATAAATAACCTTTCCTTACATTATCATATTAATATACACAAAATTGAATAGTTCAACTCAGATTAGTTTTAATTTTCACTTTTGTCGGGCTCACCGAGACGCACACGTTTTTTTTTTGATAGAATGTGTCAAGTTTTGAAAAGTCTGTTCAAAATATCCAACGAAAATTGTGGTTACTTCTGAAATGTGAAGTAATAATGTTGATTTTTGATCTTACCTACAGTTAACCTCAAACTCCGAAACGAGTTGCACCAATTCGAACTCCAGGGGTGTATCTCGGGGCATGTACCCAAGACAACTGTTTCCGTAACCCCAGCAGTTCCGAAACTAATTAATTCTAGACCTAAATATTCATACGGCGAGTTGCAGTGTATTAATGTTTCGAATTAGGAAGGCCGTCAGTCGAAAACACGTGTAGAGTTCACAATGATTCGATTCAAAGTTGGTAGCTTCGTACTCGTTGGCCCAAGTGGGCCTAGAAACTCCCTAGACACCATCTCTGCTACACGTCAAAGTTGAAAGGAAAGTTTGGGAGAGAGGAAATGGAATTTTGAACGATACCAGCAGCTTTGTGGAGTTGAGCTATGCTTGGATAATAACTTCGTTTAACTTTCATAGTTGTTATCAGTGGAGAGTCTAACCGACTTGGAGTAGGAAAAGAAAATCTTTTGTGAACTGGAGGATGAGGTGTGAAAATATTGAAAACTAACGATTCTCAAAGATATCATCTTTGGAACACAAAAATATCAAAGTTGATGATTTAAGACAGTATGAGGGCAAAACGGTTGAAATTTTAAACAGTATCAACAGCTTTGTGTGATTGTGAAGTTATGTTTAGATGATAACTTCGTAGAACTTTCATGATTGTTACCAATTCACACTGTAACTGATTAAGTGAAAGAGTTGTGGAACTTTGATGATTTTATGATAATAATATCCTTTGGGAGTCATAGTTGCTACCAGATCGTAGTCGATTCGTGAGAGGGATATCTTTTGAATTTGTAGATGAAGGTTGAGGAATTTGATGAAAAACTCATTATTTGTATAGGGCTTCAGATAGTTGTTATGATCTAACTCGAGGAATGGAAGTCTGATAGTCAATTTGGAAATTCGGAAAATATCAACTGTACCGCAAGAGGCGTAACTGCATTGAAAACTTATTTATACAGAAGTCTTCAAAAGTCAACACAAGTCTCAGTCTGATCTGAACTAGTATCAAAACAAAAGCAGCTAGACTCAAAAAAAGTTGCACCATAATTTGTTCTAGAAGAAAAAAATCGTTTCTGTTTGGTTATTTGTTTATTGTATATTTCAATGTTCATATGAAAGTAGTTATTTCGACAGTATTTTTTCTGTCGTGTGGTACAATGATAGAAAGAAAGAAGAAAGAAATTTATTCATTCATAGACCAACTACATGGTATCGAACATGTCATTTAATACTTGATAAAATGATTATCCAAAGTGTACATGATAAAAAAAACAAAAGTTAATATACAATTAGGACTGTTAATGCAGATTTGATAATAAATGTGTGAAGAAACAAACGAACATGTACATTTACATTAAATACACATAAACATACACGTAGGTCCCTGAAATATAAATATATATACACACATATGTATAAATGAAAATGTAAAAATGTTGAAACATATACAAGCAACATTCATATGTATATGTTAATGCAGCAAACTGTTTACTCTTGAAAATATCCCTGCAAGAATCATGTGGCTTCATGTTGAATATCAATCTAACAATCCGTTTTTGTGTAGGGTTAGGTTAGGTCCAAAGTGAGTGGGTCTATTCAACCCCCCACCGCAACTCGCAAGGGTTTATTATGGCTTACACCTATTCACACTCGACCAAATAAACCCAGTTTCTTAACGAATCCGATTAGTTTGTATGGTAAGTGGTCTTTCAGGTCAGATGATTTTCAGAGTACGGCTTTGCCGAACTCTAAAAACCTCATTCGGTCCCCAGCGTGACAGGCACAAAGTATGTGCTCTGCTGTTTCATCATTTTCAAAACAGAGGCGACACACACTGTCTTCCGACACTATGAGTCTCTGCATATGATAAATCAAATGACAGTGACCTGTAAGAAGGCCTGTTAGACATCGTAGTTCATCCCTACTGTAGTCCAACAACTGTTTGGTATCAAGCTTCGTAGAGTGAATAAACGCCTTGGAGTGAGCCAGTCCTGAAAGATTCTGCCAGAAGTCCATACATTTTCTTGCCATCCAGGTGTTCAGTGTTTGGCAAAGCCTAAGGCGATGTCAATGACAAGTTCTGGTCCGATGAAGCTGCTTGCAGCACCCTCCTTTGCAAGGGCAACAAATATCATATTTATTTCGGTAGCATTTCATCATAGCATGTTTATTTGAAAGTAGTTGTTTCGAAAGGTTTTTTCCAGTTTGTGCTTGAAAGTTACTTGTTTGCATGATCCACACATCTTTGTACGAGTTTATTTTGAAATCAATTACCTACATTTTTTTATAAAGATGCAGAAATAGAAAGCAAAAACTTTCCTTGTAATGCAATGTTTGGAACCTTTGGTGTAGTAATGAATATTACTGGAGATTTATCCCAACACCAAATCGTTATTTTCAACACTCCAACATGTGTTTAATCTTCCTCTTGAAGGTGATCACTTGGTGAATGAAACACGTGTCAATGTGTTAAAAATAACGGTCTGGTGTTGGGTTAGAACTATAGTAATATTCATGATTGGCGGGTTGGCTGTCCTTCTTTATCTTTCACTAACTGAACCACTGTGCATGCTGTTTTTGGCGAGTGCATTGGCTTGAGATGAGGGGGTTGAGCAAACTGGCCATTGGATGCCTGCTTCCACGTAGCCCCGCTGGATACAGGAAGGACAGAATCACTTATGTTTCTGATATTTCCCAACTGAATGGCATCCCAACGATGCATGGCTTAAACCCAAGGTGTGTGTATCCGTGCCGCGATTATTAATGACACTGAGCCTATCAGCTGTCTCTACGGAACCTTCGAGATACCGGGCGCCGTCTTGTCGTAGCATCGCCTTGTCACGGTAATGTCGGGCTCTGTCGTGATTGACCGTCTTTCCCTAACTACTCGTGGGACTTTTATGGACAGAGTAAACATTAAAATTTTTTCTGACGCTGAGTCTACAGAGAATAGCTGCTCAACTCTTCAACTACTCTTTCAATAACTGAACCTAAAAGAAGGTTTGGTGGTGCAGCCAGGAAACGACTGAGTCATCTTCTCAAGAGCGGGGTACCTTATGATACCGCCTTGCACCAAATTCTTGAGCGGCGTACGCAGAATCTGTCTCAGCTGGAGGAACAAACCCCCCATGAGCAGGTTAGAAAACGTTTGCGCTTAACTAAAGATTCACCAAAACCAGAAGCGAAAAAGTCCTGCACGGTTGAATCTAAGGCATCGTCAGGTGTAGCTGACGTGCAAAAACCCTCATATGGGAAGGTTGTCGAGGGTATCAAGATGGGAATATTGCACCTTGACTATTCGACTACCTCATTAGCGATGAAATAGGGTCTCACTCGCTTTGCACCTAACCTAACCTAACCTAACCTAACCTAACCTCACCTCGCTTTGGACCTAACCTAACCTAACCTAATATTTATGATTTTGTTGATTTGGCTACAGAGAAGGATGAAAGATGAATGGATATTGATGGATTATATTGGAGAAACGTTCGAAAGGTGAAATTTTGCTGTTTCTTTTTCACTTACCTTTTCGGAGAGACAGCGCCGCCAGTGCGGGTGAGCTCAGCCCACGTGGCTGCCTTTTTTCAGCATTTCACTGTTTCCCTGTCAGCCTCCCGGTGGTCCTCCCGCATCTCATCGGCATCGTGGAGCGCCATAAAACCTGGAACACGGCCAACGTTCAGTTATTGCGGCAATAAAGAGCCTCACGAAACATATTCTAGTTATCTGATGAATCTGAATCTCTGTACAGGGTGTGTATCAGTTAATTATTCTCTGAACTGATAAAAGACAAGTCAAATTTTTGGTGGACTTGATCGATACCTAATGAAAATCTTTGATGTACTCAATAAACATTCTGTAATGTTCGGGAATGGCCACTATCATATTCAACTTTGCAAAAATGTTTGAAACGACCTGAAAACGAGACAACGGAAAAGTTAAAGTCTGAGATTTATGAAGAAAGGTGTGAGGATTCCAATAATACATTAAATAAGCGGACTGTAATAGCCCTCTACAAAAACGTGCTCCTCCCATTTGGTTTCATAGGTCAGAGAAGCCCTGTGTTGATCAACGTGCCGTAGAGAATAGCTACGGAATAAGTGAGAATTTTGTTGGTATCCGTACATGGCAACAAGCAAAAAATGTGGAAGGAGACCTATAAACCGTGATAAAAGTCCCATTCACAGAAGCTCATAGAATTTGCATAGCATCTACGTACTTATGACTTTTGATATATTTTTGTCTATTGGGTAATCCAAACTTGAAAATTAAAAATGGAAGAGATCAATGGATACTATCCTGGTGTAGCAATAAGCATGTTGGAGAAGGCTTTTAAATCTGAGAAATATTCTCTCTGAGACTTCGTTTGATTTGCAAAAATTTTGACACTATTGACTTTAACTAATTTCTTGTTTTTCAACACTGTTAAGGCTTCTTCCGATGAAGGAAAACATACTTTGACAGGTCTATTTTTGTTCTGATCAAATTTGCCTAAGCTATATACACGGATGTTTGAGGCATCTACCGCAACATTTTCAAGTAAATTTTTTATGGTCTCATTATCATCTGTTATTCTATTTGCATGTTTTTTATGTTTAGATTCATTAATATTGAGAACTACAATGTTTGCTGCCCTTTTTTGCCTCTCACATAGTTCATTTACAATTTGTTGAGTTGAATCCTCAGAATTCAGTTTTCCAACATCCTGTATATTGTGCTGTAATTGTAGTTGTTTGTTTTGGTTTCTCAGTTGTTCAATTTCTTTGTGAAGGTCACAAATGTTTTCTAGTGCTTCTTTTACCTTCAGTTTTTGTGACACTTTTTCGGCAAGTGTTGAAACAAATTTGTCGTCAGTAAAAAGTTCCGTAATGGATTGTTTGATTGAAGTTTTGATATCATTAATTTGTTCACGTGTAAAAGGCATTTCACATTACATGGATCCTCTCACTCACACTTATTTGCACACAGCCTTTACTTTCTTTTCTTCTGTCAGTTTGTTCACTATGCGTTTCAACACTTCACCACATCTGGCATCGTGATGTGGAAGGTTGTAAACACAAAAAACTATAAAATATTCAGCCCTCCACAAGAAAAGTCGTTTGAAGAATACTTACTTTGGTTTTAGTGAATAAACTTCATTATTGAAAAATTATTGATATTATTAGGTGTTCGAGTTACATATATTACTTTAGAGCGGAGAAAATCAGTTTTTTGTATTCATGAAAATCATAACCACTCTTAGAAACTCAAACAGTAGAGTAACTCAGGATGACGATCACAAAAAAAACAAAATACTGTTTATTTATTCAAGGAAAATTTACTTTCCTGACTGAGATGTCTGTTTCGAACTTAAAATAATTCGTGCATTTCATTTGGAAAGTTCAAACCTGTCAACTTTTTGTGATGTATAGTATTCAGCTATTGCTCAGTTCGAAGAAATAAATTTGACACTTTCCTAGCTACTGACAAAATGTTCCAGGCTTTCGCGGGCGAGGTTCTATAGTATCTGTAGAGTAGGGAGGGTGAGTGTAGGTCCACATTACTCAGTCCACATATGACCCATTGTACACCCTCCCAAGGAGTTGTCTTCCTAGGCCATCGTCCTTTCCAGGAAGGTGGACAGGTCTCTGGGAGACATCTTCTTTATATCGGCAGGTGCAGGCCAAGACTCGCCGAACACACAACACACATTCTCTTATCCATGATAACTCTCGACACTCTCATAAGACATGCCTGACATTTTCATCTTCCTGTTCACACATCCTGCAGAGAGGTGTGTCCAATAGCCCCATAATATGGAGGTGTTGAAGGTGGCCAGTCAGAAATTCTACTCTCAGCGTAGGTTTTTCCTGGCCATCGCCATATATTTATTCGGCGCCAGTTTCCCAGAGTCGTCCAGAGTGATCCTCGCAAGACTACATCTTTTGATTCCATTCCATCTCTTTAGAAATTGAACATGCGTGTGATGTTCGGCTAGTTCTGCAATTGTCGAAGTCATCAGGGCGTAAGTGTCACTGGGTCTTGAATTTCTTAGTCCAGCCATTTCCTTAAAGACGTTATCTAATAGTTGAAAACTACTCTATTTTTTTTTTACTTTACACCACTTTTGAATGAAGGTTCACTTTGCTGTTGGAGCAGTCAACTTATCTGATTCACCCTCATCGGTAGAGGCGATAATCAATTCAAGTTGACGACGTTATACTGAAATTTTGCATTATATAAACCGAAAAGGCCGATAAAATCCAAAGACTTACTTCGCCTTTATGGAATCTTGAACGATCAACCCCGATCGATAGAAATAACTGGAAAAGCACCACGGTCACGAAGAGCCACGTTGCGACAACAAAGCTTTCTTGAAAGATAAGAGAAGGAGTTTTCGTGTCTAATAGCACTTAACTTTCCATTTTTGTTTTCATTATATTTCTTTTAAGTTTCATTGGAGGTTCAGCGTCAACATTCATGATTGATGTTGTGCATATTTTCTTTAATGTGATCTTTAGAATCTGCTGTGGTAAAGAGTTGTATCTAATTAGCATTATGATATAACTAATCGATATTTGACGGAAATCTATTATAACGTATTCAGAAACACACTTCGAGATGAGAAGCAGGATTATGTAGTATGATTCACAGACTATTCAATATTTCACTTCCAGAAAGCAGTTTCCAAAGAAAACTGATTCCCATAGAACATATTGCTGTCAACAACGGTAACAAGGTGGATATTGTTGACTCAATTCTTCTTAAGAAAATCTCCGAAATAACTCTGAAACAGGTCTATGCAGTTTCAAAAAATGATACTTAACATTTTGTAACTCCAACTTACTTTCGAAAATACAAAGAATTGGAAGTAGCCTACAGAACAAATGATAATTTGAGTGATTTCATCAAAAACACTGAAGATAATTCTAGTGTCGGATACATTAGGAGTATACAAGTTGACTTGAGGTTCTTGTCCAAAATTCTATATCGGACAAACCGAAAGAACCTTTTACAAAAGAACAAAAGGCCATAGAAGTAGCATTTTACGTTTGTTTGAAGGTGACTGACAATGTTTCATGGTGTTTCAGTAATACTGAACTAGACGCCTTCCTGAAACACATCAACACTTTCACTTCCATAATGGAGAAGGAAATCCACAACGAATTTCCATTCTTAGACGTATTGGTGAAGGGGACTGACACTAGATGGGAAACATCTGTATACCGACAGTATCTGAACCACGAATTCAACCACCATCAGTTGACTAAAGGAGAAATCATCAAGACTCTATTAGACCGTGCTTTCGGGATCTGTAACACGAAGGAAGGTCTCGAGAAGGAACTAGACATCATCAAAAATGATCTTCAACGGAATGGCTACTCCAAAACGATGGTAGAACAGACTTTGGCTGAAAGACAGCACGAGCCTCGCAAAGAAGAGAATCCGTCACAACCAGTGCTTGCACTTTCCTACATCAGAGAATTATTGGAAATGATAAGAAGAATTGATTCCACGTACAACATCAGAACCTGCTTCAGATCCGGAAACACTATCCGTAGCACCCTCAAGAAAACCAGGCCACCAAACGCGGACTGCGATTTCAAGGATTGCATTTATCGGATACCCTGTGAGTGTGGAAAATCCTATATTGGTGAAACTAGGAGGCCATGAAATATTCGCATTTCCGAGCACAAGAAACACACAGAGAGGGGAAACCAGCAAATCAGGAAAAACAGACCATGTTTGGACCCACCAATTCAAAGAATCCCCATACATGTTGTCCAACAACGTATTCAGCCAAGCTAGCATATGGAAACCCATTATCAAGTGAAAAATGGCCAACTTCCGCCAAACGGTCATCTCCCACTGAACCAGTGAAGCGGAAAAAGGAAAGCGGGGAAAGTGAAAGTACTCGAATAACCCATAAATAGTCTGATAGAAATCAGTCCAGTCATCACCCGGAGATGATTGTGGATACCAAGAATCGAAACGTCGTCAAGCAACATGGCTTGGAATCTCTCAACTATTTAATTTTTATTTTTGTTCAATTGATCTATTTTTACTTGTATTTTATTTCACAATTATTTCATTTCAAGTTTTTTTGCTTAATATAATTGTTATTTTCAGCTATTCATTTTTCAGTTATTTCAGGGATTTCAATTCATTTCATATAATATCAGACAATGGAAGTCCGAACTAATGAAATTTAGTAGCTTTTTAAGTGGGAAGACCAATTCAACATTTGCGAACCATCTTTTCCGGAGAGCACCAGTTCAACCACGATTATGACGTATTTATTGCATTTGAAAGACAAAGGTTCAAAACTCAACTTCCTGGAATTTTTAGGAATTAATAGATGTGCAAATTCGGGATTATTGTTCAATTGATCACTTATTGGGCTCAGATTCTTTATTTTCCCTAGTATCGTCATCAGTTGAAAACTTTTCTGTTTTTCGGTTTCATCTAGTTCAAGTTAAAATTTTTCAGTAACTCAGATACAAGTTTTGACTCGTTGCCCCACCGAAATTATCTCGTGGTCTCTTGAGAATGTACGTGGAATAACTCCATCAGGACTCCACGACCCTTTAGAACATCCAGTCATACACTTTTGAAACTCCGAAACTTCAGTAAAGTACGTACCTATCCATTATGCAGGCCGTTTTTTCAGCTAATTCCACTACTCGAAAACGGTAAAACCTACAAGGTTGGTCAAATTGGGCAAAAGTTTCCTATCTTGGGGAAATGGAATAATCTCTTCACGGATCAAGAATATCAGTGATTGTTTTGGAAATATTCGCCAAAAAATTTAATTGTTGGATTTCGTTTCTTGGCTCTAACGCCTCCATTTCGGATGATATGGAAAAAAGGCAGGAAAAATGCCATTACTGATAAATTGGTTAAGACTTTTGCGGTGATTTCTAGTTCGTAGGTTGTATTTATGTTGACTCAGGTGGCCCTCCTCTCTTGTTGATGAGTTACTATTAGCCAAAGTATCATTGCCAGAGTCAAGTATCGGTACCGTTACCAATAACAACCCGCTAACAGGTACGGCGGGAATATTTACGCCATTAACAAGCAATAACACTTGGGCCAATAGCAACACATCAACAGGAGAGACGGACTACGTGAGTCACCATAAATACAACCTACGGACTAGGAATCACCAGTCATTGACGAATCATCAAGATGAATAAACTTCCAAAGAAGCCAGCCAAACTACGGCGGCCTTCATACCCGAACTTTCCATACTGTTTTATATTTGTTATAATCTGATAGACACCGATTTGCAATACGACATTTCGTTGATTAGATTTATACAAATACTCTGGAGTCTGGCAAAATACGTTGTACGGAAGCAAAGGCCAAGAAAACCTATAGAGAGGAAGAGATATACCCCGGAGTACATAAGCGTTCACCTCCACTTTGTATTTAATGAACCCTAAAAAATACAAATGAAACAAAACACAGAGTCAGATGCCACAAATGCACAATACGCATATAAACAGATGGCTCAAAAATCATAGAAGGCTCAGGATGTGGAGTGTATTACAGATTACTAAGCCTAAGGATCAAGTGGGGAATGAGAAAAAATACCAGCGTGGTTCAAACAGAACTGGCTGGTACCTCAAACAGGAAAAAAATGTCTGGCAAAAACATAACAATCTGCACTCATAGCAGACAAGCCCTATAAGCCTTGAACAGACAACGTGTTACCTCGGTACTAGTACTAGAATGCCACCAAGATTTAGCCAAAGCCTCGGTAGATAGGGCCTGATGACGTCGACAATCGCTGAACTAGCCAAACGTTACAACCATGCTAAATCCCTAAAGAGATGAGATGAAATCAAAGGATATAATCTTGCCAGAATCACCTTGAGCGACCCTGGGAAGCTGGCATCGGAGAAATATCTGGCGATGACCAGGAAAAGTCTACCCTTACCATTAGTTTATCTGACTGGCCACTGTCAACTAAGGAAACACCTCCATAATATGGGGCTAGTGGACACACCTCTATGCAGGATGTGTGAACAGGAATATGAAACTCTCAGGCATATCATATGTGAGTGTTCGACAATAAGAGAGTGTGTGTTCGGCGAGTCTTGGCCGACACCTGCCGATATGAAGGAGATGTCTCCTAGTGACCTGTCCATCTTCCTGGAAAGAACAAGATGGACGATGACCTAGGAGGACAACTCCTCCTAGCTCCTCATGATGGAATCACTGCTAATTGAGAACTCTGACTTTCCCTGATATGACAACACTATCACTGTCAGCAGGTCTCCAAAGAGAGCCGGTGTTCATGATATTCAAAGTAGCTTCAATTTTCATCTCCAAAACGAAGCTAGATATGATGAGAACACAAGCGACGAAGAAGTTGTATTTTCAGTTCCTTATCACTTTGAATGACTGTACCAAATCGGTGTGAGGGTATTTATGATATTGTTTAAATACTGAATTTTTCTATTCAATCAGATCAAATTCAAGTATTTACACTTTCTAATGGAAACATCTTATTTCTATATTCAGAAAAAAAATTTGAATAAAGAAATAAGGTTTTATAAATACCTCTGAAGTTTGGTACCGTAGTTAGGAAGTACCCTTTATATTATCGTTTCAATCTTGCATCTATGTATATGATTCACCAACAGAGGATAAAAAGTGTTCAAAATAAATTCGTTGAACAGTTAGCCCGTAGAACAGACATTTCTATAGTTAATGAAAATCTTCGTCCGGTTTTTAAAAATATTTTCTGTTTTCTCTTACAGATAGGAAAAAATGTGAGATATGTTAATGTAATTTTCAATAATCGTATCGATTGTCCAAAGTTGATGATGAAAATTTCATTGAATACACTTTGCAGATACTTGCGAAACCATTATCTCTCTGCTACCCCTTTTAGAAAATTAAATTGAAATATAAACCCTTCTTCATGCAGAATTGTCAGATCCTTCAACAGTTGTTGCAATGATATTGAAAAACTGAGGTTACCTTAGATTTAAAAACTATGTGGAATCTATTTTTATCATTATTGGTAATCGGTTCTTCGTATATTGTTTATTTTATTTCTTCTCATATTCATTGCTAGTGTAATGTAATTACTTATACAGGGTGATTCAAAAGTACTTTGACGAACTTCAGGAGGTGATTCCTCACAATATTCTAATATAAATTGTTCAAATAAATGAATATCCGGAAACGCTTCGTTTCCAAGATACAGGATGTTGAAGTTTTATTTTTATTTTCGTTTTTTTCAAATAACTTTTGAAATTCTGAACTTAATTAAACGAAACTTGGTAATAGGAGGTTTTTGAGGTGTCGAATTCGAACCTGATGTTCTTATAGCTCTTACTCGTAAGGGGCGCCACCTACACATCCTTCTCTTTTCTAAAGATTCATAACTTTTTTGGGCGTACTTCTAGCACATTTTTCAGTAAAAAAATCGATTCCTCTATCATATCTACGTAAATAAGTTACCTTTGTTACTAGTCGCTGTAAGCAACCGTTTTCTAAATATTTGGACTTGAAAACTTCAATTCGATTATTTGATAATCGATGTATGTTGAAGTTATTACGGATATTTTGCATTTTTCACAAGGATGCTTTGGAAATGAATTTGACGTTTGTGAGTAGTTTTGGTAATTACATATTTTGTGACTGTTAGACGTTTTGTCGAAGTTTCCGTAAGTAGAAGTAGAAAACACTTATTTTGAAAAAATGGATTATTTAAACAATAATGCTCATTTAGCCGATATGCATTTCGTTTATGGCCTTGCGGATGGCAATGCGCGCGAAGCAAGATGTTTTTACCAGAAGCGATTTCCTAATCGAGTACTGCCTTCAGTTTGGCAGAAACAGGTAGCTTTAAGAGGGCAGCTGATATTATTGGAAGACCACGAGCAGTCCGAACCCCAGAATTGGAAGAAGCTGTTTTGAACGCTCTCGAGGAGAATCCACAAACAAACACAGGAGTAATTACTGAAGCTGTCAATTCTATTCAGTCCACAGTTTGGAGAATTATCCACGATCAACAGTTTTATCTATACCATATTCAACCACGAGACTTTCCCCAACGCATTACTATGTGTCAATGGTTTTTGAGAAAATTGGCTGGAAATCCTCAATCCTCACGGGCGAGGCAAACTTCTCCCGAAATGCTATCACAAACTTTCATAACAACCATGTTTGGGCTCTCGAAAATCCGCACGCAGTTAGTGAAAGGCATTATCAGTATCAATTTTCTGTAAATGTATGGGCGGCAATAATTGATAATTACTTGATAGGTCCTTTCTTTCTTCCGCTCCGACTGAATGGCATAACTTACAGACACTTTTTTGAAAATGAATTGCCGGGACTCTTTCAGAATATACCATTAGAAATTCGTATTCGCATGTGGTTTATGCATTTTAGCGTTGTAGCCAGGGAATTCCTTAACACAGTCTATCCAAAAAGATGGATCGGTAGGGGTGTAGAAGAACCTAACCAGGCGTTGGCACCAAGGTCCCCAGATCTAAACCCGACAGATTTTTATTTTTGGGGACATTTGAAGTCACTAGTTCTTCCTCGTTCACTACTCCAGTAGTGAACGAGGAATATCTAAGAAACCGAATAGTAGACGCCTGTGAAACAATAAGAAACACACCAATAATTTTTGAGCGGGTACGAGATTCAATGACTAGACGACTGACTGTCCGTATCTTCACTGAAGGTGGACACTTCCAACAATTTATTTGAATACAATTTAGTTTCGTTTATTTTAGTTCATTCTACATATTCAAAATTTCCTGAAATAAAATGTTGACATTTCTTGCAAATTTTATTAAAACAAATATTGATTATGCACCCTTGATACAAAAATAACTATTTTGCTTAAGGATGTCATAAAGGAACGTACCCAACAGTAATGACCTCTTCAAACGAGTAAAACGTCAAATTCAAAACGTAATTACTTCAACATGCATCGATTATCAAATAATCGACTTGAAGTTTTCAAGTCCAAATATTTAGAAAACGGTTGCTTACAGCGACTAGTAACAAAGGTAGCTTATTTACGTAGATATGATAGAGGAATCGATTTTTTTACTGAAAAATGTGCTAGCTAGAAGTACGCCCAGAAAAGTTATGAATCTTTAGAAAAGAGAAAGACGTGTAGGTGGCGCCCCCTACGAGTAAGAGCTATAAGAACATCAGGTTCGAATTCGACACCTCAAAAACCTCCTATTACCAAGTTTATTTTAATTAAGTTCCGTATTTCAAAAGTTATTTGAAAAAAACGAAAATAAAAATAAAACTTCAACATCCTGTATATTGGAAACGAAGTGTTTCCGGACATTTATTTATTCGGACAATTCATATTAGAATATTGTGAGGAATCACCTCCTGAAGTTTGTCAAAGTACTTTTGAATCACCCTGTATACTGTTCACTCACTATCTTAAATAAATAACATGAATGAAGTCTCTATATTTTGAAGTGGTACATATTACTCTTCAACAAAATTGCTTCCAATATTTCCAGTCTACTAGCCCCGAGCTATCAAATATTACTCCAAAATATTTGTCAACCGATTGTAAATTGAGCTATCACCAAATTTATCTGATTGCGGTTCAATTCCCTCTTATTGCTGAACTCAAACTCAACGCAAATTATGCTTTTATTGATCCCAAATGTAAAACAACCTATTAGTGTTGTGTCGGAGACCATGCTTCTAAAAATAGAACAATTGCTGGAGAAAGAAATCAATATTAAAACGGATAATGATCAACGTTGCTGGTAACTTCTTTGACATATTTCATTAAACTAGGTGGAACTTGAAGTGAACAAGGTCGCTGTTTATAACCGACGTCGAGGTAAATGTTGGGATGTCGTGATTACTCAAGATTAGATCAATGGCATTGCCCGGTTTGAGAGTTTCATGTTGACTTTGCCTTCAGTTCATATCCTTCGAACTCTTCAAAGAAACAAACGTATTTTACAATGGATGATAGCTCGGTCCATTTATCGAATACAGAGAAGAATAAAGAATTTTGTTCCTTTCGATGTAGTTTTCATCACACTATTTGATTTATTTGTCTCTGAGATAATATCATTCAACATATTATTCGTTCGAAAACCTTTGCACAGCATGCCTAGTAGGCTACAAACTATCAACAAGAGATGGATAACACTGAAAAGTCACGTAGTGAACTTTCAATTCTTCCATTCAACAACTGATAAATCAATTACAGTATGCTTTTTTTGAACTTGTACAATTTCCTATCTTGGTCAATCCTAACTTTATCAGAAAGTGTTGAAGGGCCCTCCAATCTGTTTGTAATACATTCTTTTCTTGCATTTTTCCTACCTGAAACGATTGCAACAAATTTATTAGAATCCAGTTGAAGGCAATGGTACATGAAAATTGCTCTGGATGATATACATCAAAGCACTAATAGCCTAAGAATGTTCTTCAGGTTTGAATGACGAATATAATTGGGTATTACCAGCATGATAATGCTGCGTGCATGATAGAAAGGACATAGGAGAATTGCAAGTATATAAACTACAGAGTAGGGGCCCCAATATTCACCCTTGTGGTACTACTTTATGAATTTTAAGAATTCATAAACTTTTCTACCATATAGTACTGAGTTTTATCGCTTGAATAGCAAGATAAAAGTTTGGAAGTTTTTTTGCGGGTCCCTCCTAAATTGAAAATGGCTTATGAAAATATGTGGTTGGGATTATCAAATACACTAAAATAATCTAGTGATATGAAAAACACATACTTTCCCTCTTTCAGTACCATCAATAATGTCATCAGCCAATTTTGGAAGAGCCGAAGTGCAGCTTTGACCTGCCTGAAACCAGTTTGTTTTTTATATAAATGTTTTCTAAAATTTTTGATATCAATTGAATGGACAGGATTTGTATTCTTGAGCTTCTCATGAGCCTTTTGCTGAAGAGCGTCCATCAAATATTCCTTTATACTTTGCAGACTCTTCAACCTATTTTACAAGAAAGGGGGTTTTCCTTTCGCTTGGAATTTTGCTCGCGTTCAGTCTATTCCCAAAAAGGGCAAGAAAAATCTTCCAAATAACTATAGACCAGTCGCTTTGCTATCAGTGATGATGAAAACTATGGAGAAAGCCTTAAACCACAATATCCTGAAATAAACTACTTAAAATGAATATAGAGACATGTCGTTAAAATGCAAGAGGTAAAAAAATATGTATTATTTTGTCAAACATTTATATTTATGAAATAGTTCATAGATGTCTTTATTAAATTTAACTAACATTGTTTTCAAAATGCTGTTTGGCAATACGATTAAAAAAAATATAAAAAATACAAGAACAAATAAAATGTATTTCAGAAAAAGATTAAGAAAAATGTACATTAATAGTGAGTACATCCACCCCTTCGTATCAAAAAATTCAACCACACATATTATACAAAATCACCACAACATAATGGACTTACACTATTTATCGCACCCTCTCTTCAAGAAAAAAAATTAAAAAATGCTGACAATGAATGCTTTCTAGAGCCTTGAAGAATTTTTGCAAAAGTTTTTATTTTATGGTAATACTTGTATGTAAGTATTCCCCTGTATGAATATTTTACTTTCAAAATAATTTATTGAATTTATAATTTTTTTAAAATTGATTTGCATAACATTAATAATGTTATGCATTATAATGTTATAATGGTTAATAAAGAATCTGAATCTGAAAGAATCTGAGTGAGACTAAATACAAAATTTTTCATATTAATGATTTTATACCTGAACGTACAAAAAGAAGTAAAAAAAGTAAACAACAACCGAATTGAACATGATAAGACTTAGTATGGAGCATTATGCATTATTAGTATGGATTTTAAGGATGTGTCTCTATATTCATTTTGAGTAGTTTATAAGAAAGGCTTTAACATCTTGAGCGATCATCATTATGGTTTTCGGAAACAAAGATCAGGCGATTTTCTATCGTATGTCACCGTTATTTGAAATACCTCAATCGAAAAATATGGAGAGTTAAGAGGTGTTGCGCTTGTTGTTTCTAAGGCCTTCGACCGTGTGTGGAATAAGGGTTTGCTGGGCAAATTTCGATACTATGGCTTATTGGATTATTTTTGTGTATGGCCATGCAGCTTGTAGCGTTTAGTTTATCTCACTTTAATTTTCTATAATTTTTGAAATAAATCCAAGAGAAGTCAGCTCACACCATTCGAACACTTTTGTGTATGGTTAGTTGCCAGCTCCCAATTAATGCGGAATTTTAAATATCTCAGCTTCCATTTGTCCGATAACGGAGGTGTATTCAATTCGATTGGTGAAACCAAGCACGATTCTTTTCACGGATAAGGCTTCAGTTCGATATTTTTTCCTGTGAAGGTAGATGTGCCAAGGTGGTTGTGAAGGGTCACAGTTTTTGGATTTGAATTCTTCTTCCTGTTGAAGTTGATAATTACCCTTCCTGAATTGAGTAGAATAATATTCTGGCTATTTTGTAAACCAGCCCTGAAAATTCCAGTTTTTTGTTTAATCAAACCACGAGGCTCCCGGTTTTTGATAGATAAACCATTGCTACCCTCTTTAGAGGTGAGTCTTTGAGAAGCCCCAGAAATTGGAGAATACTCTGGATACCTTTTTGTATTAGGTTTGCCTTAACTAAAATTTAATTCAAGGGTTGTAGGATGACATCAGACGAATAAGTAGTTTATGTAGAAAAGAGTGAATCTAATCACTTTGCTGTTGCACATGCTATTACGTCCAACTCGGCTAGAGGCTAGAAGTACAGATCTTTCTGATCTTTTCCTTTTCTTCAATTGTGAGGGAAACGTCATTGGTGGTGTCCAGCTAGATAGTGTACTACCTCCATTTTACTGTTATGTGAAGAGGACCAATAAGGCCAGAACTTATAATCTATTTCAACTTATAATGTTATTCTGAACCTATTTTAAATTTTTATAAAAAAACTATAGGGGAATTGTTACATATAAATCTCTATAAAAATTATGATTATGATGCTATAATATTGTGAGCTGATGCATAGTACTATGGGTAAGCATTTTTCAATTATGATGTGATATAATCTTGCAAAATTGAGTTGTCAGTCTTCCCCAAAAATATCTTCGATTTCCTCCTATCACAGAAGCCTTTGTTTCATATAATTTCAATATACTTGTATTTATTTCAGTTGTTTACTATTTATGTCATTACTCAACAACCAAACTCCACAAAAATACGTTCCCATCAATTATCTCCATTTAATTTCCTAGCGTTATAAATGGTTGCTACTTCTGATTTAACAAAGTTGGGTGGCGCCCACTTCAATGTTAATTTGAATTTGATGAAAATAATCTTTTAACGAACCATAGTGCTCTCCAGTGACTCATCAATAATTTGCTGTTACAAGCTTCCTGAGAAAACGTTTTTTGCAACTGTATCCTGTATCTCGCAAATACTTTTACCATTAACGCTGGTATTCCCCAGGGATCCATATTGTCTCCAACCCTCTTTCCATTGTATATCAACGACTTATTAAAAAAAAAACAAGAATTCAGTATATTACTTTTCTGATGACAGCACACTTGTCTCGTCATTTGGATTCCAGGACATCGGCTTCATATGCACATCTTCATCGTAGCAGGACGTTGCATATTTTGATGAGGTTCTGAAAGTAATTTCTAATTGGGGTGGAAGTAATCAAGTTTAGTTCAATGCCACACAAACCCAGGCATACGTTATCTCCAAGAAGATAAATGTTTCCAAACCAGATAAAATGTCAGGACAGACATTCCGCTTGTTGGGAGTTAAAATAGACATCGATATGTCTTGGCACAATCATGTGGCTGGAATTGCAAAGGATGCTTCTCAAAAGCTTGGAAAACTGTTCCGAAACAGAAAACTGTACACACCTCAGCAACTTTTGACGCTTCATAGAGCTCAGATCAGACCTTCTTTGGAGTATTGTTCACATGTATTGAGCTTCGCCCCTAAGCAAACCCTGAAGCTACTGGATTACATCCAGAAAAAAGTCATTCGCCTGATTGGAGTCGCGAACATTTTCTGCAACCTTGATAGTCTGGAACATCAAAGAAAAGTTGGAGAGTTGTCTCTCTTCTATAGATAAGTGATTATGTGACTTGGCACATTTGATTGAAGGGCAGTTGCTGTTCATCGTTTGAGGTTCAACTTAGTACACCTCGAACTTGACTGTTTTGAATTCCTTCATTTGGAGAACTGCGTTAATGTCGAATGAACTTTCTGAGAATGTTTTTTCAAATGGATTTATTCTCCATTGATTGAAATCCAACGCGAATCGCTACTTTTGCACAGGCACAGCTCTTAGTGTTTTCCTGTAGTGCTTGTGTTTCATCCTTAAAAAAATCTAATCGATCAATCATATCTGACAAAACTCATCATAACTGAACTTTTTTCACTCCGAAATTTGGGGCCCAATTCCAAGTTTGTCCGGAATTTGAGAAATGACATAATCAGAAGACCGTGCGTGTTTTCACTCCCGTTTTTTCCGTCCTGCTAGACATTCCGACTTGCGAGACGTCAACGAGGATCTTCCACAAATTCCACTTTGAACGATCAGTCTCTCTCCGGTCGGGACGTTGCGACGCCAAATTTTCTGGCGCAATTTTCTAGATCAGACTTGGCTGGCGAAACAAAATGCGAATTCGCCGAATCACGAAGCATGTTGATAAATATATTCGTTCGTAGGTCAGAGAGAATTATAATGGCATCGGCAGTTTGCTATTTGCTGGTTGGGTGGCAGATTAGCGAGGATTGAATTGGCGAGATTTTTGGTGCAGTGACATAAATTGTGAAAATGGGTTATATCCGGTCGGATATTTTCCAAATTGTGATTAATTTATGGGGTTTAATGGTTTTGCATGATTGATTGCCGTTCGAAATCATGAATATAATAGTTGTTGCCCGCGTAGAATTTAGTTTGTCACATTAAGTTTGGTACAGAGCATTTTAAAAAAAGAGTTATGATATTTTTCATTAACCTAAAAGTTCACGTTTTCAACTTCAAAGCTGATGAAATTCAATAAAGTATTTAAACCCCTATTTTTCGCTTTGGCTGATTCCCTTTTTTGATGCTTATTTACGCTATACAAAGAACCTACCTGCATATTTCAAGATTCTGAAGTCTATCCAAATCCAAGATAGAGTGAAACAAAACAAAACCGAAGCGTGATGTTCACGTGATCGCCCAGTATCAGATGGAAAGGGCAGCGTTCATTGGTGAATTCGCCTTCTTGGTACGAGTTCGGTACCAGCACAAGGTTGTAATCAGTCGTTTGCGTGTATGTGTGGCGTGCGATATAGTATATTGTTTAAAATTGTTTTCCAAGATGTCCAGTACAGACACTGCTGATGATACTGTGAGCTATCACGATCCAAAAAAATACATTTGTGTGTTGAGATGAAAGAAGTGATTTTAAATGTGTTCAAGAAAGAAATGGAAGAAATTGAGAATCGACTCTCGACGAAGTCGTATCGAAAGTTTCCGATAAAATTGGAGTGTGTTGCGCTTCGATTTACAATGTTTCACGGGAATATAAACAAAATCATACATTTTCCAAACCGAATACAAATCAGAATCGTCAAACCATTATGAAATCAATAGATGATGCTGATAAACATGCAATCAGGAGGAAAGTGCATGGGTACTTTTTCAGAAATGAAATACCCACGATAGACAAAGTACTCACAGAAATAAATGAAGATGTTTTATTGCCAAGTTTTGAGCGGTCAACATTCCGTAAAGTATTGAAACATTTGAATTTTGTATGGAAAAAACGAGGGCGCAATAGTTCATTATTGGATAGAGAGGAAATTGTGTTATGGAGGAGAGAGTATTTGACCAAAATCGAATATTATAGGGAACAACAGAGGACAATTAATTATATGGATGAAACCTGGGTTAATGCTGGTCATACTACCCCTAAAGTATGGGTCGATGAAACTGTGACCTCATCTAGGAGGGCCTTTCTAGATGGACTATCCACCGGATTAACAAATCCATCAGATAAACTTTTATTTATATTAGGACCTGCCTCAATCTCAATATATAAAAAGTAACCCTCGTATTTGTTTAATTTACTTATATACCTCTTCATAATTTCAGGTAAAGGAAAACGGCTTATTATTTGTCACATCGGCAATGAGAATGGGTTTGTTGCTGAAGGACTGTGGTGTTTCGAGTCGAAGAAAACTGGAGATTATCACGAAGAAATGAACGGTGAATCTTTCGAACAGTGATTTTCCAAAGTTCTACCCCACCTGGAGAATAATGCTGTGATTGTAATGGACAATGCACCTTATGATTCGCGACGGTTAGAGAAGATTCTGACAACGTCTTCAAAGAATGTTGAAACCCAAAATTGGCTGCGATCAAAGAATATTAGCTTTGAAGACTCAATGCTAAGAGTACAGCTACTAAAAATTGTCAAGGAACGCAAGCTTGAATACCAAAAATATATAGTCGATGAGATGGCAGCAGGCCAAAACAAAATTATCCTTTGCCTGCCTCCATACCACTGCGAGCTCAATCCCATTGAGTTAATATGGGCGGATGTGAAGAATTTTGTAGCTCAATTTTGAACACCACGTTCAAATTTGCAGATCTCAAAGTACTTTTTGATGAGGCTTTGAAAAGGGTCACAGCGGAGAAATGGGAGAAGTGTGTTCGGCATGTGATATCGGAAGTCGAGACAAAGATGTGAAAGCTTGATAACATAATAGAGGCACAAATCGAGCCACTGATAATTCAGATTGGTGAGGATGACACTACTGATGAAGAGACAAATTCATCCAGTTAAATAATTTTGATTAATATTCCTTTTGATTTTACATAAAATAAAAATTATCAAAAAAGAAATAATTACGTCTCTTTTCATATAGTGCTTGAGTGCGCTGTGAAAAATCCAATGAAAATCTTTTTATATTACACATATTACCTATCTGTATTAATCCCGTTATACTGCAAAACTTGAGCATTCCACTCGTTATTATAAAAAAGTTTTCCTAAGTATGATATAGCATTTGCGATCAACAAGATGTTGGTTCTGAATACAACCCTGGCCAATTCTTGGGCGTAGTGCATGTCAATGTTTACATACACTCTATCTTGGATTTGAATTTGCTTTAGGTTCAGAAGCTTCGGTTGTACGTTAATATAAAAGCGGGCAACTACCATCTATAATTTTACCCCAAAAATACAGTAACTGGAAAAATATGTCAATTGCACCAAGTGATTGATAGCTTCAAGAATAGAATTATGTAACCTATAAAGAAATCTGCAAAACTAACACAACCGTCAACGACGTCTGCCTTCTCGCGTTTGACCACGTTCGGGTCGAGTTCTTGGCGATAGCGCTTCATTGCTTAGACCGCCTCTCTACCCCGGCGCATAGTCCCCGTCGTCTTACAGTAGACGCGATGCATAATGGCTTATTGCGTTGCGTCAAGATAGCCTTATCGTGGTAACTTTTAAACAATTCGTCCAACTTTCCTAGTGTGAAAGACAACGTTTGTATATATTAAATCCTTGAAACGACAATTGTATGAAATTTTATAAGAATTTGAGCATACATTTTATTAGAAATCCTACGAGCATACATTTTATTGGAAATTGATAATTTGAGCAAACCGATACCACCATGTTTTATCTTATTTTGTCGCATGAATAGCTCAACACATCGTTTACATAACTGATTACTCTCCACATTTCTCACATTCCTTGGACAACAATAAATAAAATACATGCCAGTTTGGATTCATTCCAAACTAATTCATCTATCAATAATCCAGGAATAATACACATTAGCGCTAAACAAATGTAAAAGTCGCACGTTTCATGTAACTCACATTATTGATTTGCCACCGAGAAGAGATGTGAAAAATGCAGGTATTTTTCTTTCTCACATAGTGTTACACAGCTATTCCTCGAAAGTTTCCGTTTTTACCTGAAGGGTGTACTTTTGAATATATGAAGCTTAGAAGTTTCACCTTCTAAAAAATTCTAGAACAGTTCAGAACATTCTAGAGTAGTCGAAAACATTCCATATATATCGGGTTTCGCTCCGTGTTCTGTGTTTATGATCCTCACAATGATTATGTCCATAACGTTTCGGCAAAGTCTCGTCTGTCATCTTCTGGTGATGTCTGGAGTTTAGAACTAGACTGCTTTCCTTGACCTCTGTTCCCTGTTTCTTAATTTATAAGAATGGCTGGTGCAATTTACCTGAGTTGCCCCCACTGCCTGCGTTGGCCCAATTACTTATGCTCTCCCGTCTGCCTTTGTCATTGTACCTGAATTTTCTCGTGCTGAGTTTTGCTTTTGGACTTGTGCAAATAGGATGGATCTCCCTGTTGTAGTTAATCATTGCTCGTCATCCCTCTTGTTTATACTACTAGGTCATTTTTCAATTTCGATAGCCCCTCTTTTTCGAGAGTGGAAGTTCCCATTGCCTGCTAGTGTTTTGTGTTCTCGAAATTGTGGTTGTGTCCTGTCACCAATAAGCGTTGGAAACGAGAAGACGTGATGACTTTTCCCCTCCCTTGTGTTCATTTTTGCGTATGTTGATTCGCCGATTGGTCTGGCCGATGTGAGTCTCTTCACAGTATTGACAAGGTACTTCGTGAACTACCTGGAACTCACTTGGAACTCCAGTTCTATCTGATTCTTTGGATTACGGATCATGAACCTGTTGCTTTGTTGTGTTAGCGGGGCATTCTGCTGATTTTATCTTTGGTTCCTTCAATACATGGTAGTACATATATATGACCGGTGTTTCCCGGGTTCTCTATTGTTTCTGTGTGATTTTGGAAGCCACTTTTATAATTTTTTCTGAGTAGTCATCAATTCGTAGAGTTGTTTCAGTGGTGTTCAACTCTTGTTGTCTATATTCGTTGCTGTCAGCCTCTTCGAAAGTGTGTCTGTGGTTCTTCTGTTTGACGTTTTGGCTTCTGCTCTGAAGACATTCTCAAATACCAATTAACAGTGGAGTTACAAGACTTGATGACAAGGTCGTAATCTACCAGACTCCCCAAGTTTCGTCATTGGCTTTGTTCTAACTGTTTTCAATTACTGGAACTGCTATCACTGCGGGATCTGCTATTCTTGCAGAGGCTTTTCGGATCACGTCTTAAATAGGTGTAACTTTGATCCTTATATAAATATGCTCAAGTTATGGTATGTTACTTCCGTAAGAAGTCAGGTAGATTGTGCATTTTAATTTGGTCTCCATCATATCAAAATTCCGTTCAGCGATTAGAATCTGTTCAGCGTGAGTGCTTTAAATTCATGTTTTTCAATAGCAATGGATTCTATCCAGCTAGTGGCACAGACCAGAATATTTTATCAAACACATTCAACTTAGAAGCCCTAGTAGATAGAAGAAAATGCACCATGTTCATGTTTTTGGTTAAATTTTCGAATAACAAAATTGATTGTAGTGACTTATTGAGTCTGTTAAGTGACTATTCGGCTAAGATTTCTGCCTCGTTGTGACAAGCTGGTATTATTTTAAGATTCAAGAGTAGAGATGCCATCATTCCACTCCACTAATCAGAGCAACCATCTTGACACAGTGGTCTAGATATAGTCTGCGGAGTTCGAAGAGAAAATCTGTTTTTTCTCCTCTTTCTGGACGATATTCGTCTCGCCAGGAGCTGAAAACTCCACGACAAATATCGTCTTGCTCTGGTGGTCGAGAAGGACTACATCAGGCTTTTTAGCTTGCATGAGCCTGAGGGTGGGGAACGAATAGTTCCAATAAATTCGGCACTTCTCGTTCCCCACAACGGATTCAATATCTCCCGGAGCGTAGAGCAACACCGGTTTCTCGTCAATACCGTGAGAGTACAATAGATGGTAATATAGCACTCTTAGGGCCGTGTTATGTCGATAGATATAGGCCGAGACCGCATATGCTGAATTGCTGGCGCTTTGATAAGCCAAGGTCTTCAATGTTATTGAAGAAGACCCCATGCATTGGCTTATCCTTGTGTTTCCGCAGAACTGAAGTGATCTCTGCGGCTTTTATATGAGCTTTTTGCTGAACGGGTTCCAACTCCATGCACCATATGAATATTTTGAATGGGTTTTTCTGTGAGGCACAAAGTTGCAAAGTGGTTGAAACATATCATCTGAAAACTTCATTTTCATAGATAAAAGTTAACCTGTACGATTTCGATTTCCGAAATAAATTTTCAGTAAGGAGATGCTGATTCAATTCCACCATAGTTTTCCACACTGTATATGTTGTCTTAGCCTTGATGATCGTTAAAGTGTAAGCAGGCAACATCTAATATCGTCTTCACTTTTTTAACCCCCAACATAGATATCGAAGTTCTTTTCTCCATGATAACATTAACCGTTTTTCCAAGTTTCTTTCGCCCAATGAGCAACGTCGTTATTCGCTTGTTCCCTTCGACCTTATTCTCTAACGGCTCTATGAATTCATCTCAACAATAATGTTCTCGCCGAATATTCATCAAGCCCTGCTGAGAATATCATGAAGGACAGCACACGTATTTTGACTTGCAAATTGACGTGGAAAAAATAATTCAAAATTGTCATGATCCGTATAATTGTTATGTGCGAAACGTGTGAACCTTGAAATTGAATTCTTGAACTCACCCAGTTTTTGAAGAACGTTGAAACTGATTGAAGAACCCACCTGAAAAAAAAAAGAGTTGATATACAGGGGGGATGTGAAAAGTTCATCTTTCATCCTAACTTTTGAACGGGGAAAGATATCAAAGTCGGACAAACATTATGTGAAAAGGTATAATTTTCAGCAGTTTTTGAAAAGAGGGACACGTGTTGCCTAACTCGTCTCCAAGAAGGCGCTACCAACTTTCATACCTTGTTTCCAAAAATAATATACGTGTCAAACGAGGCATCACAAATACTAAAAATAATACGTTTCTATTCAAATTTTGTACGACCTTGATATATCGTTGTTGAAAGTTAAGCGGGAGAGTATTTATGTCCGCACTGTATAATAAGTTGGCCACCCCCAAAGTATTCATTTCTACAAGGACTAACAAGGTCTTACCTTTTCCTCACACGAGTCAGACGATAGTTAGTGAAAATCAATGGTTCAGCCTGGGGCTTGAACCAGCAACCAATGATTTGAGTGAGTAAACAAAGCACCCACGTGACCGGCTATCGTTCGACCTATTGGTACCATCCGATCTATTGGTACTAATAAAAAAAATTGGAGGAAATCTGTGGTGAATTGTCAACAAATTTGACAAATTATACCTCTGCATTCCCAGACTGTCGGAAGACAGTTTGGGTCGCCTCGGTTTGGAAAATGATGAAACAGCAGACCACTTACTTTGTAGGGATCGAAGCAGGGTTTTAAGAGTTCGGCAGGACCGTACTCATACCATCTGACCTGAAAGACCACTCACCATACAAACTTATCGGCTTCGTTAAGAAGCTGGGTTTATTTGGTGGAGTGTGAATGTATGTGAGCCACAATAAACCCTTGCGGGTTGCGGTGGATGATCTAATAGACCCATTCACTTTGGACCTAACCCCGTGAGTCATTTGCATCTTAATAATGAAGCAAAAAACATTTCAAAACATTTGTCATAACGTTAAATTTCATCATAAACAACAATATATAAAGTAACTTATTTTCGAAAAAATATAAAATAATGATAAATGGGCTTTATTCATTGACATACATTGTTTATGAAGAAGAGGTAGACACAAAAATCAATGAAAGAGCGAAGTTCAGCTGAGGCTGTTTTACAAATTAACCTAGGGGATAGCATGTATTATATAGAAATATAAAAATAATTCCCTAGTATATCGGTAAGTAAGTAGTTCATGAATCTTCATGAAACTAAGAAAAAAATAAAGGTTATAAATTGCAAAGAAAATATTAAGGATATATTTAGCTTAAATAAGGGCTTTTCATGATGAGCGTTAATTAGCCGTTTCTGGCAAACTATTCAACGGATCAACCTGAAAATTCCACAGTATGCATAAGTCAATATGACCTACACGCCTAAAATATTTTAGACGAAGCGGCGTTGTCGCTTCTACTATAAAGTAGCCGCTTCTTTGATTTTTCAAATGGAACACCCCGTATATAATATCATATTATGATTTATTATCACTTTGTCAACAAATTCATATACTATTTCCCTATACCTATCTATTACCGTTCAGAAGATATAAATTAATTTCGATATTTTTTTTACCAAACATGAACTTTTATAAATGCTGATAATCTTGAACTCTCTTGCACTATCAAATTTGAAATGGAGTGGAGTGAAACTATGAGGATCTTCACTCCGAGTCATATTTTCATTTGCCTCATATGGAACACCCTGTATATTTCAACATTTTTGAGCTCTACATCCAATTTTAGATTAACTTTGTTCAGATAATACTATTTCTATATTGAACCGTTTTCGAGATAAACTGTTTCAAACGGAAATTGGCATGGTTTCCTTGTTCATCACTCATTTTTGTAAAACAGATTTCGTTTGATGTTTCTCAATCAGTCACAGATAATACAATGAAAAGATAATCATTTAAATACCCTCAACCATCGAATGAAACTTCTCTTCAAACAATAGTTTTATTAACGCTGAAACACGAACTGAAAATAATAAACTCATAAATAATTCAGTTAATTTATTCGTCAGTGTATTTCAGAATATCTTCAAACACATCTCCACCTCTACTTAAACAAACATGTAATCTCTTCAAAAGATTGTCATGTGTAGCGCTTCTGATCAAGTCTGGAGTCAAACTATTGAAAGCAGTTGTAACTCTCGATTTCATATCTTCCATTGTTGCTATTGGAGTAGAGTAAACCATATTTTTAATGAAACCCCACACGAAATAATCTAATGGATTGCCATCTGGTGTTCTAGGAGGCCAACGAAAAGGTCCATTATTACCAATCCATCTGTCTTCGAAGATTTCGGTTGAAGCTTCGTTGACTGAATGAGAATTATGGGGTGGAGCACCATACATTTGGTACCATACACGTTCTCTTCCTGGTCTATCATTTAAAATCATTTGAATTCCATTCCTCAGTAAATCTTCATATTTTGATGCATTCAAATTATCATCATAAAACTCGATATAAAAAATTAACTCATTCTTTATGGCACAAAATACATTGAATAGCCATCTTTCTTGAAAACCCCTTTGGCGGACAACATGGGGATTTTCTGGCGCCCAATAATGACTGTTGTGTCGATTGAAAACTCCATTTTTTGTGAACTTGGCCTCATCTGTCCATATGATATTGTCAAGGAAATGTTCATCCTCTTGAGTCTTGACAAGTAACCATTCAAAGAATTCCAATCTATAAGGTAAATCAGTCTCTTTCAAATGTTGGACACAGTAGAACTTATAGGGATGCCATTTATGCTTATTAAGAATTCGACAAATTGTCACATAGGGTATACCTATCTCCCTTTCAGCCTCGTGCAGAGAAGCATTTGAAAATGCATGAAAGTATCCCAAAACTGTTATACCATTGTCATCATCATCCACTTTAGTCTTCTTACGCATGATTTTTGGACGGAAGGTTTCATTCAACCTACAGTTTTTTAGTAGTCGATTCATCACATTATTATTCGACTTCGGAAGTTGTGGATATCTTTCATGAAATACTCGGCATATTCTACTTGCAATTCTATTGCACTCACCATAAATTATTAATAAATTCAAGAAATCTTCATTACTGTAACCTAATCTTGACATTATTCTATTATAATTGGTAGCTATCACAATCAGTCAAAACCACCAACGAAAGTCTGACGTTAAATAATTGGTTTATTTATTTTTCCAAAGCACATTATTGAAAAATATTAAGGTGTACTGTTGTACGTTAGAGACCAATACCTCAATGTATACAAATTGTAACTTTTTCTAAGGTAGGTACATACCAATTTCGAATAGACTGATCTGAGACAGTTAAAAAACTGGATCAAAAAGAAATATTACTAAGTATAAAAAAAAATGTTGAATATCCAAAATAAGTGATGAATTCAAAAAAACGAGCAAGAAAATCACGTCAGTTTCTGTTTGAATCAGTTTATCTCGAAAACGGTTCAAAATAGAAATAGTATTATCAGGACAAAGTTAATCTAAAATTGGATGTAGAGCTCAAAAATGTTGAAATATACAGGGTGTTCCATTTGAAAAAATTGAGTTCCACTCATTTTTTCATGAGATCAAAGTATCTGCATTTTTTGAAGACCCTGTGTGAGGCAAATGGAAATGTGACTCGGAGTGAAGATCCTCATAGTATCACTCCACTCCATTTCAAATTTTATCGTTTTAGTGCAAAAGAGTTCAAGATTATCAGCATTTATAAAAGTTCATGTTTGGTAAAAAAAT
Source organism: Leptinotarsa decemlineata (assembly GCF_025532065.1). Lineage (NCBI taxonomy): Eukaryota > Metazoa > Arthropoda > Insecta > Coleoptera > Chrysomelidae > Leptinotarsa > Leptinotarsa decemlineata. Next base: position 5,122,461 of record NW_027412704.1, on the reverse strand, counting down.
ATCGAAATTAATTTATATCTTCTCAACGGTAATAGATAGGTAAAGGAAAATAGTATATGAATTTGTTGACAAAGTGATAATGAATCATAATATGATATTATATACGGGGTGTTCTATTTGAAAAATCAAAGAAGCCGCTACTTTATAGTAGAAGCGGCAACGTCGCTTCGTCTAAAATATTTTAGGCGTGTAGGTCATATTGATTTATGTATATTGTGGAATTTTCAGGTTGATCCGTTAAATAGTTTGTCAGAAACGGCTAATTAACGCTCATCATGAAAAGCCCATAGCAAAACATACACAAAAGTAAGACGAAGGGAAAACCATATAAGCAAGGCATAACATGAATACATTATATATCCAGAAGACTTCAGATATTTTCCCAACTTTTTCTGGAGTAGTGTCTAAATTCACTGGGCAGAGCGTTATATTGTGTGATATCCTGTTGGGATATTTTGTGATCCCAGCAGGACATTCGACTGTGTGGATCATAATATTTTGATAAAGAGGCTATACCATTATGGTGTAAAAGATAATGCACTTACATGGATTACAAGCTTTTTACAAAATCGCAAACAGTGTGTATGTTTGAGAAATGAACAATGCAATGAATTGAGGGTTACACATTCTACATTAGCTTATATCAACGTAGGTGTTCCACAGGGTTCTATTTTGGGCCCTGTGTTATTTCTACTATATATTAATAATATTGAAAAACTATGTGCAAATGTTCATGTTACAATATATGCAGATGATATCACTGTACTTGTGTCAGATCATTCCGCTGAAATGCTCGGAACACGTTGTAATGAGCTGATCCGATCATTGGCTACATGTTGATATAACAGCTCATTATTCTTCAATGTGGATAAGACACAATATCTTAGGTTCGACAACCGTCAAAAAATTTGTACAAAACTCGATCTCACTGTAAATGATAAACCAGTGCCCAAAGCTGCCACCCATGTCAAGTTTTCAGGAATGTGCATTGATGAACATCTCGATTGGAAAGTACATTGTTCGAGTCTGATATCAGCGCTTCATTCGCAGTGCTATCTTCTGAAAAATTTGAGAACGGTACTTACACATTCTCAATTGCTGATGGTATATTACGGGCAAGTGGAGAGTCGTATGCGCTATGGTGTTTGTTTCTGGGGATGGTCAACCACGTCTCAGGAAGTTTTCATTGCACCAAAAAAAATCATCAGGTGCATCATGAATGTGCCTAGTACCGAGAGCTGTAAAAGTTTTTCCAGCAAATATGAAATCTTAACACTTCCATCGTTATATATTTTTGAATTATGTCTCAATATTTTCAAGAATAGAGACAGTTTTGTGAAGAATTCTGATATACATCAAGTAAATACTCGTTCTCAAAATCACTTCCAAATACCAATTTTTAAAATAGAGTACATGTCTGCTCTCCTGCTAATAATGGCTAACGGGCATTCAATAAATTACCAAATGAATTGAGAAACTGTTCTTCGTTATTGACTTTCGAAAAGCAACTCAAAAAGTTACTCGTTACAAGATGTTTCTATTCAACAGATGAATTCTTTTCAGAAGATATCTCATAATAATATTGTCTCTAAAGTTTCTGTTATATTCTACATTGTTATATGTTTTTATATATATACGGCTAGTCTTTGTGTTCCAAAGTTCTGAATGTGATATTATAGGTGGAACTGCCAGGTTTTAGCAATCGGTAACCAATCTGACTCCTCGAACTTGGGACATATATGGTCGAAATTTCTCACACCATAAGAAAGACGAATGCAATTGTTTTGTATTTTTTGTATCACGGTAGCTTTTTCGTAACTTTTTGAATAAGAAGTTTGTGAATATCAAATCGTAAGGTATAGTTTATGAAATTACCATGGAACTTCATCAAGTAACGGCCGAATCAATCAGAAAAATAACTTATTTGTATAAAATATTGAAATCCGAAAAGAAGATATGTACTAACACAAGCATTCTAAATCTTATTCATATTAATATTTATATGAAAATTCGAGCTATTGTTAATGTTGAAGAGATACAATGTGCTTGGTATATATGAATGAACAAGAAGTTAAAGTTTTCGTTTCACATTGATTGTTTTCATCTTACGATTTTTGAATGCTCTTAGCAATTTCAATTTTGTTTGTTAGTGAAATGTCTATATTTCCTTCAGCGATATTGGTAGACTTCCAACCACCCTGTCACTTCAAATGTGTGTAGTTTCCACCATTATCAGCAGATAATGTCGCTGAAGTTCGACGAATGCTTTGGCATGTGTAGAAAATTTTCGAGAATCAACAAAGGTACTCAGGAATTTCTTCAAAATGATTTTCAATTGTTGGTTGTGCAATGAAGTCCCTATTCAAGAGGGTTTCCCAAATACGTTTTCCGTGCAAAATTCTCACTCATGTTTTCCATTAAATCTGCCTAATGATAATACTAAACTCTAGCCAAACTTTGAACTCAAGCAATTAAAGTTGACTGGAGAGATATTACCCTGGATGATGCAAGTTGTTCAAATGAAAAATTAGCATAAGTTCTACGAGAAACATACAAATTTAATCAGTTTTAGTATTCTCCTGCGTTAATTCGTTGAAGATATGATATTATGAGCATGTATGAAATGCAGACGAGGCTCAGTGTAAAATGAATTGCCCCGATAGAAGTGGAGATATAAATCCTTTGTTCTTTTGTAACTTGTTATGTGTTCACAAAAAAACAAAACTTTGGTGAATATCCTGAACACTTCATTGGAAGAGGTTCCCTTTCAGTAAGAAAAATACTCGTGTTGAAAATTACAAGACACTGAACTACAGTCCAATTAGAGGTTCAGTGAATATACACAAAACCACTCGTATATAATTTTTACCAGGGCCGCAATGAGAAGAAAAATTTATGGAAAGGAATTTTCAATGTACTTTAACTAAATATTTCAGAAATATGGTTTGCAAAACCTTAATACCAACGGAAATCGAAAATGAAGGTGACAAAATACATACAGTTAGTTTCAAAAAGTTTGCACCATATGGGAAACTATTTTATTATCCATTTGTCAAACAATTTTATTCCTGATAAAAATTGTTCGAGTAAATTACCCTTATTTTCGACATTATTGAAAAAGTTTGTTTAAAAAAGTTGTTCAATTTTCGAAATTCAGATTTGAAATCACCGCCACCTACATATCAAAATAAAAAAACTCAATTTTTTTAATGGTTCTAGCCTCATAAAGAGTACTTGTATCTCATATATAACTTAGGCTCATATTAGGGGAAACTGGGGCAAGATGAAATAGCGAAGACAAAACTCGTTATACAAGAAAAATTAAACTCTTTAATAACATTCTTCAACAAAAGAGGTAACCATTATACATTTCTCTCTTATAATTAAACGTTGTAGCATGCAAAATCACAGAACTTTTTTTGGCAAATAATGAAAAAATAAACTCGGCAAATTTCCCGTTTTGTCCCATAACTGGGGTAAGATGGGAAACGCTGTGGGGCAAAACGAGTACGCTTTTCAATCGGGTAGACAGCGTCCACAAATGTGTGGCTCTTCATCTTCCTCATCAACTCCGGCACATGAATTATGCGCCCAACTGTGGCACACGCCGCAGATGATCCAACCTTCGGTTGAATCTGAGTATGAGTACCCACAATAGATGCAAGCACAGTCATCATCCTCTTCTTGGGATGAACTATCTTCCGATTCAGTTTCTTTTTTGCACCTTTCGGTTTGACGCTTTTTCTGCAGGTTTTCCTTGTCAGTTGTCTTTTTAATTTTCTTTGCAGTCTTTTTTCCAGGTTTCTTCATTTGTTTTTTTTCCTTTTTCAGTCACTTGATTATCAGTACATAGAAAATGTTATTTTAATCACAAGGGCAGGGCAAAACGGGAAAGTATCCCATTATGCCCCGATCATCTTGCCCCGATCCACACGTAGATAAAAAAGATGACGCAATTCTAACCTCAAACTTTACCGGCGAAAAAATCTGGTTTGAATTTAATGTTTTGGACTACGATAATGAGCTCGGGATTGAAATAATACATCAACACAGGTACTTACATGTCTGTACATCAGTTTTCGAATCAAATATCGCGTAAAAACACTTGCAATATCACTTTTTTCTCTCTGCAACGCAAAAACGAGTTCTAACCTGTTCGCTCTGCTTGGACACACTAGCGGAGAGTGAAGTTCGTGCAAATGGCGCTGTCGTCGCTCCGAACACGATTACTATTCACGCACACAAGCTTACTTCCTGTGCTGCCCCGAACTTCATCTTGCCCCGATCTCCCCTACTATAATGAATATTTCAATGCTACTAGTTTTTTAGTGCAAATTCGATATTTCACTCTGTATTTATGTCCATAATAACTATCAGTATGATTTAGTGACATAAAACAATTGACCTAATTCATTAATGATAACAATTAAGTAATACAAATCTGTAAGTAGTAGTATTACTTTTTATGAGGCTAGAAACATAAATAATTGCGTTTTTCTTGTTTTCTTACGTATGTGGCTGTGATTTTTGATCTGAATATTGTTTTCAAATTCAAACAATTTATTTTAAATTAACTTTTTCAATAATGTCGAAAATAAAGGTAGTTTGAACTTGATTAAAATGTCTATTTTTTGTTCTCTCCTGTGTGTTAAGTGTCAACATTACACTCGTGCGAAGCCGGGACAGGTCGCTAGTCTGATTGTATAAAATAATTAATGAAAATTCAAATGTTTTTGTCAGGACTTTCTAGTATGTTTATGAAAGTTGTGAATACCACAGGTGTAGTATATTTTCTTTGAACAGTTTTAACATATGTTTATGGTTTTAGTCGTTTCCTTGGATGAAAATTGATAATGTACTCTTTGGAAATGAACACAAAAATATTCTTTTACCGAACCCACGCGTTTATCAAAAAAGAAAGGAACATGCGTTGATAATTTGATAACTAACATAAAAGATAATGTTGTAGTTGAAATCCGTGACTTTTGTTTATCAGATCACTCAGGCATTCTAGCTACTGTAAACTACTGTAAGCATAATAAAATGAACCCAAACATGAAAACAACAAGATATATTTCCAAACTCCAATTGGTGAATTTCAAAAAAATGCTATCAAATCACGATTGGACGTATTTATACACAATTGAAGAAGCAAATGTTTTATTCTCTGATTCCTTTCAGGTTTTCCTGAGGGAATATTACAATTATTTTCCAGAAAAAACGATCAAGTGTAACCAAAAAAAGCACCTAAATTGGTTCAACGAAAATCTGAAAGAAATGAGAAACTTACTAGATGCTATAAATATTGTAAAAAAATGCCATCCATCACAAGAAATATCTGGTATTTACAAGAGAATGAAATCAAACTATAAAAAAGAAATAGATGAAGCAAAACGCAATGCAAATAAAGAATTTATTTATCCAAAGCAATCTGGACACTGATAAAGTCTCAAGTAGACAAATCTGAAAGGAATGATTACAGCATTTCAGCTGACAATTTCAATCAATTTTTTGTTAATGTCGGAAAGAATATTCTAAACTTACTTCATTACACCCATCACTGAGGATGAAATTAAGAGCATTGTGAGAAACTTGAAAAATTCCAACAGTAGGCATATTTATGATATAAATATTACAGTACTTAAAAATATAGGTGATGAACTGGCACCTTCATTATGCTACATTTTCAATAAGTGTCTGGAACAAAGAATATTCCCAGATGAACTGAAGATTGCCAAAGTGGTTCCCATTCCCAAAACCAATAATAAAACTGATGTGAATATGTTCAGACCAATTTCAGTACTACCAGTCTTTTCGAAAATCTTGGAACAACTGCTTAAAAACAGAGTCGTTTCTTATTTCGAGGGTAAACAACTATTTGCTAAAGAGCAGTACGGTTACCGTACAAATAAATCAACGACGAAAGCACTGATATCCATTCTTGAAAAAATCACAACGTCAATAGACGATAATAAACTTTTTTTCTGCTACAATGCTTGACTTATCTGAAGCATTCGATTGTGTAACACATGATTATCTCCTGAATAAATTAGATATTTATGGAATCAGAGCTCTTTTCCTCTTATTTGAGTCGGAGACAGCAAAGAGTTGTTTTACCCTCGGGCTAAAAATCAGAATTATTGCCTTTAGATATCGGAATTCCTCAAGGGTCTGTCCTAGGACCAATATTTTTCATTGTTTTTATAAACGATCTACCAAAATACCTGAACGCAGATGCAGCTATTTTATATGCGGATGACACGACCATTCTGAATGTAGCCCAAGAGGTCGAGGAATTAACTGTAAAAAAATCTGAAACAGTAGCGAGAGCCACCAATTGGTTTACAGCAAACAATTTCAAACTGAATACTGAAAAAACAAACGAGTTACTATACGGAAAATCTGATCAACAAAATAGCGTGAAATTATTAGGCATCCATATTGACACTAACTTGAATTGGAAAAAACATATTGAGCAATTGGCAGCAACATTGAATAAAGTAGTTTATCAAATCAGAAAACTTACAGAATTCACCACTTTTGACACGACACTAACATACTACTACAGTAACTTCTATTCGGTCTTTTCTTACGGCCTTTTAATTTGGGGTAACTCTTCAGATAGTGAGAGAATATTCAAATTGCAGAAAAAAGTCATACGAATAATAGCTCAAGCTGGTTTCAAGGACCACTGCAGACCATTATTTGAAAAATTAAATATATTAACTCTACCATCAGTTTTTATATTACAATGCGTGATGTACATTAAAGAAAATGAGAATTCACTATCTCAAAATTCATCATATCACTACTACAACACCAGAAATAAAAATTTATTGAGTATTCCCTACCATAGAATGAAAAGAACTCAGCAGCCAACAAATTATACTGTTCTGAAACTTTTCAATAAATTACCAAACGGACTAAAAAATGCTCCGATAAAAAGATTTAAAGCTGCAGTTATGTATACTGTATAATGCTTTCTACAATCTCGACGAATTTTTTGACTTCTCTTTTGATGAAATACAACCATAATCCACAGAAATTGTTAATAATTTTGTTGAAAGTTTCTCAGATACTGTAAATGTCATGTACTGTTTGTCACTAAACTATATGTCGTTTACTTTTTCTATGTTTTACACTGAATCTACGTTCTATACATATACTTATACCTCTGTTATGACAACCTTAAATGTACTTTATACATACTTGGGTTAATAAATTATGATTATGATTATGATTATGATTATGATTATGATAATAAATAGCATTTTAAACCCCTATGGTATATTTATATTGAGCAAAAATCATTTTTATACTGCTGTCATTCTAGTTCATCGACATATCACTATCAGTCACATCCATTGAGAATTTTCCAAGTTGTTGCTTTATGATATTGCTCAATTTCCACTTTTCCTGCTCCACTTTTTGCTGCACGAGATGGAAGCCATTGCATTATGGAAGATTTCATTCACGTCAGCAAATTTGAATTATGTATTATGCTCCACAACAAAATTTTTTGTATCAGCCCAAATTAACTCAATGGGACTAAGTTCTCAGTGATATGATGGTAGCTTTAGCCATTTCTTCAATAATACGTGATTCATATTTTTTTCAGTGCTCGATAACTATTGCTGAAAGTTCTACTTTTGGTTATTTTTTCTTCAAATTAGATACTTTTAGAACCTAGCAGGTCCTGAATATCAGATTTCCTAATTCTATAGTTTGAAAAGATTTTCCATCCATTATAAAGTCAAATTTGCAATAACGCCATGTATAAAAAAAAACTCATTTTTTCGTTATCGTGAGGACTGTATCTAATACTTCACGAGGTTTGCCTTTTTTGCAAATTTCCGTGCACTCAACGTTTTTGATGTGCGTGACCAGATGGATCGATCGATAAATGTGTAGAAACAGACCTGTCGCAACCAAACAACAATATTCTCTCTCTCTCTTTGAGTGAGTATAAAGCTACGACGTAGAAAAAAAGGTGAAAACCGAGAATCGATATCAAAATCGGGACGAGTTCAAGACCACCTGAATATAGGTTGAGGTTGCGTACGACGAAAGGGGTATTACAAAAAGGGTTATAACTGACGATTTGATGTAATGGTATAACTCAAATATTTATAATATTAGTTGTGTCAGCCAAGGCGTATTTTGTCGAATCGTCAAGAACAACCTCTGCTTTTATGATTTTACCTTCAAAAATGTTGTTTGTTCGTATTATTTGAAATCATAAACCTTTAAAGGTGGTGACAAAATTAATCATACTGTTCAAACAATTTCTATGATATTAACATACATAATCAACTCTGCATGACTATATTTTTTTATAATAAATATAGGTAGACATAGAGTTTTCTGTATTCATTCAATAGTTATATTGTAAAAATTCGCTATGTAGGTTGAGGAATATGTATTTATTTTTTGTTTCAGGGCATCAATGAATTTTTGAATTCGTATATATATATATATATATATATATATATATATATATATATATATATATATATATATATATATATATATAGCGTATTCAGAAAATACTTTATTGTAATGAAATTTTCTATGTTTTGACTACTTTTATTTGTTACTAAAGTTACTGCAGTTCCGTCCTATAAGGACATTTTCAAACTTATACCTTAAAGTTCAATGTATAAGTTTGAAATTGTCCTCATGGAACGAAACTCATATTTTAACTTCATTTATCAATCACATGTTATCGTTTCAAAACTATGTAACACTATTATTGATTCTCTGCATGCGGTACTTTGATTGGCTTTCTAATAAGGGGAAGTACCTAGATCTCTGACCGGGGATTTCCCGCGATAGCAGATTAACTCCAAGTAATATTGCCAGACTAATTGAAAATCAATGATCAGAAACGACAAAGATGAGAATTTTCCAATTGATTGATTTTATAATATAATATAGTTCATCAAAAAAAATATATTCACGAATTTTTCATTCCTATGCCGCAGTTCGCGAAGAGTGGAATATCTTTAATTTGTGAATTTTCTTATTTCGATATTGTATGGTAACGACATACAATATCGAAGTTAATTCAAAATCACTTATAGGATTGTCTCCTTTCATGGCTGATGTATTATTGAGCAGATTTGAAATTGAAGCAAGGGAAGAGTTGGGTTACTTTACACAAACCTGGATCCGATACGTGAATGATGTATTTGCCATTTTCGATACGAATAGGAGTAAGGAGGATTTGGTATTTTGCCTCAACAACAGATTTGTAACAGTTTGTAAAAGCCAAATGGAATAAATTCATTATTTTGGTTACGGTACATATTTAAACAAAATCCCTAAACAAGTCAAATTTGAATTATAATTTGACATACTTCAATGCTACCCCAACCTCCAACCCCCGTCGAATGACAGGTACAACCCCCAATTTTTCAAATGGGAAGTATAGGCTTGTGATGATATATAGGCTTGTCATTCTCTAATCAGGAATGTTATCGCTTTCAAGTTCATTGCAACAATTGAGATAAAATAAATTAAAATCATGTAATTACCGAAATTCGATAAAATACACTCAAAACTTATGGGAGTATACTCAAAACTTATTTCATGCTGAGGTATCGATAATAAGACAGTAAGCAAAAACCATAGCAATGTTCTTTTCAGATGGTATCCTTCAAATAACTGTAAATAATTTCCGTGGCAACGTTAGTTCAAAACGCCTTGTCAACTTGTTCAGTTTGTTGTCAGTATTTTAATTAAAGTTCATAGTTCGTTAGCTTCAAGTCTGACAAATGGTTAGATTAACGAAAATACATGAAATAACCGTTTTACAAATGATTTGTTACGGAGATAAAACCCGAACACAACAGGAAGTAGCTCGCATATTTCATGAGAAATTTCCTAATTCACCGCCCATATCTCAAAAAACAATAAGCAAAATAGAGAAGCAGTTTCGCGAGCTTTGTCACGTGGGGTAGATAAAAACAGCAGCTGCCAATGCAATGAGTGTGAATTTGAGAGAAACCCACATACATAGAGTATAAAAGCATCCACTACATTCAATGTTAGCCATACATCGATAGTAAACATATTGACAAAAAATAAACTGCATCCCTATAAAATGATATCTACTCAGGAGCTCATGGAAGCCATTTTGATAAAAGAACATTTTTGATAACATTTTTGAATAGAGGATGAAGAGACCTTTCAAATGATATATCACAAACCTTTACTTCTCTTTAAAAAAATTGGGGGTTGTACCTGTCATTCGAAGGGGGTTGAAAGTAGGGGTGGCATTTTTACGTTGAAGAATGTCAAATTATAATTAACATTTGACGTGTTTCTGGATTTCTCAAAAGATGTACAGTAACCGAAATAATGAATTTATTCGTGTTTCGATCACCAAGTGATCGTCTTCAGGAGCAAGATTATAAAAACAGTAATATTCATTATTACACCGAAGGTCCCAAGCAGTGCATCACAAGGTTGAATTTATGTTGACTCAGGTAGTCCGCCTCTCTTGTTGATGTGTTGCTATTGGCCGAAGTGTTACTACCTGTTAATGACGTATCTATTCCTGCCGTACCTGTTAGCGAGTTGTTAGTGGTTGAGGTATAAATACTGTCGCCTCTTAGAGCCGTAACATTGCATTGCGCTGTTGCTACTTCAGCAACTTTGAGTATGGGATTCCAAATCCGGTTAGGCGTTACTGCCTACTCTTTTCTGTTGTAGTTCTGTATGTTTATGGATTTCTGTGGTATCCATGATCGGGGCAAGTAGTTTCACATCTTCAAACAGTATCGTGTGATCTCTTTCACTGAGCGCGAGTTCCGTCACTGGGGTCTATTTGACCCCATCTATAGTTTCTCCTATGTTCATTCAGCCTTGTACTCATGGATCTTTTGGTGGTGCTGATATAAACTTTTCTGCAGGTGCATGGTATACGATATACCCCCACAGCTGAAAGTGGATCTATTTTGACTGTTACGAAATGAGCTGCAAAGATTGTGATATAAAATATGTTGGTTAAACCAAACGAACTTTATTAGATCTCAACACGGAACATGTTTCGCATGTTCGGTTTCGTAGAGCGGAGAAATCTACTGTCGCTGAACATATCATAGAGAACGTACACAGAATAAGTGAGAAATGTTTAAAATTGTTGAGCGGTACATGACAACCGGTTTCTGGATGCCTTCTGAAGCTTGGTAATCGAAAAGTGTGGAGAGAGCTCTATGAATAGCGATAAAGGTACTATTTAGAGCGAAAAAACCGATAAATATTGGGGAAAAAATGTAAAGGATAGTTACTAATATAGAGGTAGTTAAGCATAGAAACAATAACAGGTAGTCGTTAGGTGATACTAACCGGTAGTAGTTAGGTACTACTAACAGGTAGTAGTTAGGCCACTAGCATATAAAAAACACTAACATAGTAGTAAAATTCAATTACAATAATCTCCTGAGGATGCTAACTTGGTTAGCGAAACACGCGTCGAGATACCGTAATTACGTTTCGGTTAAGCAGCTGTCGTATCCCTACGAACGACAACCCTCAGAAGTAGAAACTTGTGCGAGCTAAGGATTAACGAGGTCTTACGTTTTAACGTGTGATTCCCGACAATAAATTCATTTCATATCAAAGGTTCAACTACGAACTATCTAGTAAAGAAAACCTATTCAGCCTAAGCATTATTTTCAATTTTATTCTACAAACACCGTACAGTTTCTTCCAACTAGCTAGTCAATGTATGGTATTTAAGATAATTGTTTTATTTTCCCTGTTTCTTTTCGAAGAATTTTCTTTCTCATTATTGTTCGAAACTTGGGAGGTATTCATCAAGCAAAAAAGTGGAGATTCGAGTTGATATATTGCAGTCTCGAATCGTAAAAAGCTAAACTCAGCACAACATGGGGTCGATATCAAACCCCGAAATTAATTGGAGTTGTTAGTTGCACCGTGAACGGGTTTCTGTGGTAGTTTTTCAGCTGAAGTAGGATTTTTTTTTTCATTTTTAGAATTTAGGAATTTCCCGACTACTATAGGGTTTGCTTTCATCTCAGCGATTGCAGAAAAAATACCGGTAACTTCAATTATATGAAGTTTGTTCAAGGGCTATAATATTTGATTGAAAATTTCCTTTCGACCCGTGATTCAAATAATCATGAATGGGTCAACTGTTTCATTATATTATCGAAAAATTAAACGATTCGAATCGCATGGTTTGAAATGAAATTGAAGACTATTGTAACGAAAAAAATCACATACTTTTCTTTGTTTTTTCTTGTTTTTTTTTCTTCTTCCTTTATTGCTTCGTCTTTCATTCTGCTTCGAACTCTCTTCGAGTGTCTGATTTCTCATCCCTTTTTTTCGTCTTCTCTCAAAATCGGCACAATTCAGGAAGTTATTTTGATATCTTCATTTTGACGTTACTTCTCCAAAGATTATGTTACTTACTGCAGAATAATATTATCGATGCTGCATAAAAATTTTCATCATATTGGTTTTATTGATCTGTTTTTTTTATTCCCCATATTGTTTACTGGAAGAAAGTTATTAAGGGTGTGAAATTTTTGAATTGACACCCTGTAAATACAACAGTAATAGTTACCTCACTCAATTGGTTGATGGAAAGTGAGATAACAGGTAGATTTTGGAAAACAAAACGATTACAATCTGATTTTTTGGACAGCGGGTAAATTTTGAATATGAGTAATTATATTGTCATTATGAAGAAAGGTTCAATTTTGGGTGGTTAACCTCTTGTTGGTCATTCAAAAGGGAATTTGAATATTCTTGTCGTTGTTGATTTCCTGGAAATCAATGCTCTTATTGGACTGAGAGCATTGATTTCCAGAAAATCATCAGGGGCAAACATTCAAATTTCTTATTGAACGATCAACAAGAGGTTAACCACTCACCATTGTTGAATCTTTTTTCATAATGCCATATTCAAAATTTACCAGGTGTCTAAGAACTGAAATTGTGATTTTGTTGTTTTTCAAATTCCACCTGTTATCTCATTCACCATTAACCAATAAAGTAAGGTGACTATTACTGTTTTATATAAGAATTGCAGTCCGGCTACCAATGAAGCTACGGTGTTAGTGAAACACATCTAGAATTTTCAAAAAATTGTGAAATATAATCACCACCATGAATATTGTTGATAATTTTCATCAAGTAACAGGTCAAACCATTCTTATCCAAAACAATTTCTGACACCTATTGAATACTCTGTGTTATTACTCGTCTGTATACCATAAATTTCATTAAATATTTTCCCGACAGGCTAACAAAAGAAAAACGCAATCTATTTTGAGCACGACAATAAAAACATTTTACTATTACGTGGAAGTCGTTCTACCATTAGTTGATTATAGAGGATCTTCCAGACGACTGTTTGGTTGGGCGAAATAGTTCTGCAAATAGACTCGGCGAACAAGCATTTCAGTTTGTTTGTTCCAATCCAGAATTCAGAGTTTACGACTGGAGGGTAATAACATTACTCGTTTGTTGATTGCAAGTGAATGATGTGGTCAGAATCTTGGGAAATCGAGTCAATAATATTATTTTAAGCTTCAATTTGAGTACCTTCAGCTAGAAATAAAGATTTTTGAAAAAATCTCATACTCAAGCAACCCAAAATTTTTCAGGTTATACTATTACGTCAATGGTATATAAAACCTGGCGAAACTTCAATAATACAAGTGAAGCTAATGACCAAAGCAGTCGATGCTACACCAAAAAAAGTGAAGCTAGTATAGTTCAAGTAAACAGCTTCCCTTTAATAATAGTCAGGTAGCTAATTAATTTTTTTGTCACAATAAGGATTTGAAGCTCCATAACTCCTATAACTCCTTTATAACTACTAGGTTGAGTAGTTTGAGTAGAGCCTTGATGATGTCGAAAGCGCTCGCATATAATTAAATAGGAGTTATAAAGCTTGAAATCAATTTTGTAACAAATATCGAATATTTCTATATATATATATATATATATATATATATATATATATATATATATATATATATATATATATATATATATATATATATATATGTGTGTGTGTGTGTGTTGTTTTTCCGGGTGTTCATCCGTTGTGTACTATTCGATAGTCGACGTTTCGCCATCATCCCAGATGGCATTATCAAGACGAGTTACTGTTTCGCTTCGAGAGGTGTAACTGATGTTAGGTTCTTCTTGTGGTGTTTTTATATGGTTTCGCTTGCGTAAGTTGTATGGATTTGTTACCTGTTTTTCCACCTGAGGGTTGTTGATGGCTTTTGGCAGTTCTCCTACCTGTTTTTCTACCTGAGGGTTGTTAATGGCTTCTGGCGGTTCTCCTACCTGCGATGGTTCATTATCAATTTGTGGTTGTCTTTGGGGGTTGTTTTTAATTATTGTTTTCCAAATCCTTGGGATGCTTGATGAGTCATCTCTTTTGTTGATGAGGTCTTGCCTTTCGATTTCGATAGCTTCCCTGATTTGTCGAATTCTTGGGTTTTGCACCTGTGCTATCTGTTTTGTGGACTCAAAATTAATCTTGTGACCTGTTTGTAGATGGTGTTGAAAGAGGGCGGAGGAGGTTTGTTTTGTTCTTATAGTTTTTGTGCTCCTGGGTTCTGGCAGATATACGTCTGTTGGTTATATATATATATATATATATATATATATATATATATATATATATATATATATATATATATATATTCGTATAATTTCCTGGACCCGGATGTCACACAGGTAGCTGTAGCTGCCTCCGTGGTGATTTTGATAGTTTTCTTGTGAACACGAGATCTATCAACTGAAACCACAAATGTGCGGTTGACTCCTGTTGGTGGCTCCGTGCATTTGTATTTCTATCTTTTGGTAACCAAGTGTTGCCCATCCTTACACTTGGCTGCACCATACTGATGATGGGCCAAAAGCCCGAAACACGTGTCTATGGTTTGCCACTTTCATGAGTGCTATGTCCGATATTAACTTCTGGTTCTATATCAAGACACTCAATAACTTTCATATTCGTATATATATATATATATATATATATATATATATATATATATATATATATATATATATATATATATATATGAAATCTGAAGTTTTCACGGATAGGAATATGCTGAACTGGTTTTTCCGGGTATTTGATCCGTGTATGTGATATTATCTCTAATTTCACCGACGTTTCGACAAAATCTCATTTGTCATTATCAAGGTGTGCTGTTACGTGTTCAGAAGTTTGTTGACCTTGCTCAACTCACTTCTTACTATAATGGTAAAATGGTATTCGTTACGTGTTCAGAGATAGAGTAGTCCATAAACCCTCTACTACCTACTATTTAAATGTTGTTGAGTTTTACCTGAGTTCTTCTTCTTCTTAGTTGACCTCATCTCCCCGTTAAGGTATCGAATATGAAATCTGAAGTTTTCACGGATAGGAATATGCTGAACTGGTTTTTCTGGGTATTTGATCCATGTATGTGATATTATCTCTAATTTCACCGACGTTTCGACAAAATCTCATTTGTCATTATCAAGGTGTGCTGTTACGTGTTCAGAAGTTTGTTGACCTTGCTCAACTCACTTCTTACTATAATGGTAAAATGGTATTTGTTACGTGTTCAGAGATAGAGTAGTCCATAAACCCTCTACTACCTACTATTTAAATGTTTTTGAGTTTTACCTGAGTTCTTCTTCTTCTTAGTTGACTTCATCTCCCCGTTACTATTGACTGAAAAATGCCAAGAAGTCTTTCAACAATTGCATGGTTGGTACTCTGCTAATCATTTATTCCTCAATATTGAGAAAACAAATTCTATGAGGTTCCATCTTCGTCAAAAAAGATGTGAGGATATTGAGTTTGGATTCGATAACACACATATTTCCACCGTTCTCCTTCCTAAGCTTTCATTTAGATCAACATTCAAACTGGGAGAATCACTGTCGCATTCTAATATCTAAAATGAACTCAATATCATACCAATTCAGAACTATTAGGGAAGTTCTGCATATGAATCAACTCATTTCTTTATATTACGCCAAAATCGATATTCGATTGCGGTATGGTATCTCTTTCTGGGGTCTATCCCCATGTTCCAAATATGTTTTTTTTTGGCACAGAAACGAGTCTCACGTACTCTTGTCAACACATCAAGTCGAACTAGCTGTAAGCAATTTTTTCAAAAATATAAGATTTTAACACTGGTGTCTATTTTGATTTTCGAACTATCAATATAGTCTTTTCAGCAGAGAGATACCTTACTCCAATCCAGAACCAAACATCACTTCGAAACTCGCCAAAAAAATGATTTACCCGTACCATTTAATAGACTCAATGTATCTTTGAAATCACCCCTGTCTATAGCACCCAGAATTTTCAATAAGTTACCAGTTGAAATAAGAAATATAAATTTTTTAAATATTTTCAAAAAACGTCTGCGGGACTATTTATTTGGGAAATGTTTGTGTAGTATTGAAGAATATTTGTATCTGTGAATATTTGTATGGTGCTTTAACTTTTACTCATTTCTTTAATGTTTGTATATTGCTATAAGTTTTATCTGATAAGACATGTTTGTATGTTGCTATAAGTGATTAGACATAAGTATATTCTAAGTATTCCTATACAATGTAAATTGTCGATTGGAAAATGAAGAAGTGAATTGAATTGAATCAGTTCCTGAACTGAACATTGATTACACGACGACGATAACCATTCCTGTATTCCCCGATTTCTATTCGTCACCGTAACATGACTTCAAATTTAATTTTATGCCTCTTCAGTCAATCGTGAAACTTTAGTAAAAATGATCCAATACAAACCGCCAATTCTACAGTCCACGTGGACTAGTTCACAGCCGGTTCATTTCTATGTATTGGTTTTTTTGGCCTTTGAGAGTGCCGATAACTTTAAGTGTGCACAATATCGTTTACTTCGACTACATCTAGTTCCAGAATGATCACTCAATAATAAATGAGACAAAATCTGTCTTTGCAGGAAATCAACCCCAACATTATCGCCAAACAGAAGTCGTCTGCGTCGATTTTCTCGTGAATCTTCTTCTTTTTTTCGGTTGTAGTTTTTTTCTTCTTCAAATCTTAACTCTTCTCTACGAATAGACTTTTTTGTTCTATACACTGGATTCTCTAAAAGCTTGTTTGGATTGTTCATCAATGATCTTGGAATATCAAATTTTCAACTGAACTCTTCTTGCCTAACTTCTGGCAGAGACAATCTTTCGAATGAATGTAGTACTTCCCATTTTCTACTCCTGGTTGATCATCAACTGATTTTCAGTGTGATGGTACTGCAATGGGCAGTCCATTAAGTCCGGCAGCAAACTTTTTCATGGAAAATTTCGAACCTAAGCGTCTTCTTGAGTTACTCAATCACCTGGAGAATGCTTTAAAAGACAATGAATAAAGTGGAAGAGAAAACGAGTGGGCTATACGACCGAGGAGAGAGATCGCCAAAGAAAGCCCAGGTAGGCTGGCCAAGGGAAAAGCTTTCCTTTCCTACGTTGAAAATGTTCGCATATCGCATTGGGGGGATCTTGGAGAAACACGACGTTAAACCAATATCTAGGCCAACAGAACTATCAGATGAAGTCTAAAGTTAGTTAAGGAAACCAGAAAACCTTTAGCACCCTGAGTATACAGGATTTTTCGCAGCTGAGGGCTGGTCTGCATTGGAACCACGAAAAGAAGTGTAGGTATCCGTCTCTCTGAACACACGAGAAATTGTCGACTCGGGCAAATCCACAAATCAGCTGTAGCTGAACATGCTCTCATTGGAAGAGGCGCTCATATTTACTCATTCGAAGATACAGTACTACTCGGTAAATCTCAACTTGACTATCCAAGAGGTACACATATGGTCAGGTGATCAAATCGAGAGGAACCTAACCAAATCAACTAATAATAATATAGGTTCGATTAGGTTATGTCCAAAGTGGGTTTATTCGACCCTCCACCGCAATCCGCAAGGGTTTATTGTGGCCCACACCTATTGACGCTCGACCAAATAAACCCATTTCCTTGACGAAACCGGTGAGTCTATGGTCAGTGGTCTTTCAGGTCAGATGGTAACAGAGGCGACAGTCAGAGTCTCAGCATATTATGATTCTAATGACAGAGACCTGTGAGAAAGCCTATTATGCGTAGTTCATCCCTACCATATTCTAACAACTGTTTGGTATCAAGCTTTGGAGGGTGAATAAACGCCTTGGAGTGAGCCAATCCTGGGAGATTCTATCAGAAGTCCATAAACCTTCTTGCCATCCAGGTGTTCAATTTTTGTTTGGCCAAGCTTAAAGCAATGCCAATGACAGGTTCTGGTTCGATAAAGCTGCTTGCAGTACCGTCCTTTGCAAGAGAGTCAGCAGCCTTATTGCCTTCCAGGCCAGAGACAATCTGTCAAGACTTTTTTGGCAAATTGCTACCAATGTAGACGTTGCTCGGTAGGAGCCAAGAGCTTCCAATGCCGCTTTACTGTTCGAGAATATTTTTAATGATTTGTGTATGAGGTTGGATTCTTCCAATCTCTCCTCACACAATTCAATAGAGTAAATTTCCGAACAAACACATCACAAAGTTCATGTGACCAAAACACTGTTGACCTGTGTAATCAGTGGGTAGAACAAATGAAATAGGTCAGAAAGAGGTAAGGTGATATAGAGTATGAACAAGATTACATGGTTGGTTATTAGGCATGAGGATTCACAAAATAAAAAAAAAGCTCCACCCCTCAAAGTTCCATTCCTGCCTACCACCAAACCACGTATTCAAATTTGAATGATAATGACATTGCTCTGTAAAACCAGGCACTCGTCCTTGTCCTGATTTCGAAATTAACTGCAGGTATACAAAGTCGGTCGGTTTATTGTCTAGGATATAATACACAAGGTTATCAAAGACGCCACGATCAAGAAAGCGATGCACGCGAGTTCTGTGCCGACTCCATTAAAAAACCTCTGCATAATAGATGCGGTCGATGTTGCCAATTTCGCGGTGTAATAGATTATTCATCAACTGCTGTCGTGGGGGATTTTTCCTTCTCAGCTTGAATTACTGTACTGTTGACTGTCATAATCTAATCAACAAGTTCAAAAACATGAAAAATAGAGATAAAGGTCCTTAAAATATGAGCGATATCTCATTCGACTCGGAATCACCTCTACAAAAATGGTTTCGAAAGATTTTGGTGCAAAATCCTTCAAAAACATTTTTCTAGTATTCTAGTATAAAGGTTCTAAAAATATGAGCTATCGCTCATATTTTTAGGATCTTTATCTCTAGTTTTCATGTTTTTGAACTTGATTAGACTTCACAGCAAACGAAGACATTGTTTGGTATATCTCTTAAAGAAAGATCGCAACTTCCATTATATCATATCTATTGAAAATAGAAATATTGGCGCAACTTACTATTTCTTTGGGCAGTTTATTAAAAATCCTCAGAATCGAATATTGAGATTTTGAGGATACAACATATTTACAGTAGGGAATGTGGAAATCAGCGCAATTCCTCGTATTATTACTATGGACTTGTTGGATTTTAATTAAACTTATTTTTATTTGTGTATACGTATATACCTACACACATTTCTGAAATTGAAATAATTGTCATTGTTGAAATTTTTAATTCTTTTAAAATCGGTCTGTAGGATGATTTGCTTGGGGTATCACAAATAATTTTTAAAATGCATTTTTGTGCAATAAATACGTCTGGTGCTCGAGTGGAAACACCCCAGAAACATACGCCATATCGTAATCGGGAGGCTACTTGTGCATGATATAATACGAATAATTGTTCACGTAACAAAATGTTCTTTAGATTTCGGAACATAAAACACAATGAGTTCCATTTTGATATCAAGTTGGTACAATGTTCTTTCCAGTTTAAACCAGCTTCTATAGTAATTCCAAGAAATTCAAATGATGAAGTAGGCTCAATCAATATTTCATTAGTTTTCATTGTTACAGTTCTGCATTGTTTTTGGTAGTTGTGGAATCGATTTATATTTGTCTCATTACCAATGAAATAGAGAGACTTCTGATCACACCATGAAATGAGGTTATCAACCGCAGTTGTACAGTTTTTTTTCAAGGTATTTTCACATTTGTCAGATTCAACTATATTGGTGTTATCTGCATATCTAATAAAGCTGTCAGAACATTCGATATTATCCATGTCATTCGTGTAGAATAAAAATAAAATTGGCCCCAAAACAGAGCCTTGGAGAACGATTCTTTTCGAATTATTTGTGAAAGCTGTGTTTTGAAGTGTCGGTAACCATGTTTCATCAATATTTGGGCTCTCTTCCTGATGATTGGAATTATTTCTAAGTTCATCGATTTCTATGGCCTTCCTGCACACCCATGGATAATATCTTCTGGTTTCATCTAAAACGTATGTTCGATCAAAGCCAATGACGTAAATGATGTCTTATGATATATCTGACAATTTTTCCATCTGGTCATAACGACAACTTCTTCTATGCTTTATCAATCGCGTTTTAATGCTTCTTTCCGTAGTTCCGATAGGAAAAGTGTCACCACAACAAGAGCAGAGACTATTTCCTATCTGTATACCGAAAACCTACTTTCACGGAACGTTACCGGAATCACAAATCCAACCACCATCAATCTATCAATCGATGGATCATCAAGACTCTAGTCGATTGTGCTTTCGGGCTCTGTGATACGCAGGAAGGTCTTGAGAAGGAACTAGGCATCATCAGAAAATATCTTCAAGTGATGGTGGAAGAGACTATGCCTAAAGACAGCAACAGCCACGCTAGGAAGAGAAGCCATAACAACTAGTACTTGCCTTCTCCTATAACAGCAAATTGTCGGAAAGGAGTAGAAGAATTGGGTCTAAGTACTACGTCAGAACCTGCTTCAGATCCAGAAACACCACCCGCAGTAGCCTCACGAAAACCAGGCCAGCAAAAGCGGACTGTGATTCTGAGAATTGCATTCACCGGATACCCTGTGAGTGCAGCAAATCCCATATCGGTGAAACTGGGAGGCCATTGAAAGTTTGCATTGCCGAGCACAAGAGGAACACACAGTGAGAAAAATTAGCGAATCAGTAATACCAGAGCATGTTTCAACTCATCAACTCGACATCAAGTGGCCCCAAGCTAAGATCATCCACAGGGAGGAACACTGGTTTAAGACGAAGTTTAAGCAGCTACGTATATGTTTTTCAATGACGCATTCTATATCTGGAGGTCCTGCTGGGTAAGTTCAGTTGAAGATTTGATAAATTCTGTAATCGACTCCATCTGATCCAAATATTGTAATGATTCATATCTCACGCTGGAGGTGACAAATAAAACGCATTCTAGGTTCCATGAAATTAATAAAGTGTGAAAATCATAAATTCATTGCTTGTTCATTAAAATAACTCAAAACTTGTTTCGTTTTATTTTTTATTGAATGAAGGCAATGAAAACAATCAACTATCATTTGCTTTTCGACACGTGATTTACCAACCAAGTTGGCATTATCAGTAGATGATTTGTAAAGTTCTACAGTTCTGGTTACAGCCCTTCTGTAGAATAATTTTTTTTTCATGAGGGAACACTTGCACTTTGTGAAATCGTATTATTACTTTAAAACTCCTCATCTTGAACTCATATTTGGCGATTTAGATGAAATATTTTTTTAATTTTCAAGGTTGATAGGAAATAATTGTCCAAACTGTAATTTCGAGTGCATACTCAATTTATTGGCAAGCAATTAATATTTTTGGCTGCGGTATATGTGATTAGAAATAAAAAGTATGTAAGTTGCCAAGAGACACTGCTGTGGAATGTGAGACGACACATCTATATCGTTTTCAAATTTGAATTTGCCATTGTAAATAACAATCCGATTATCATTCGTGAAAGTTATTTTGGAAGCAAATGATGGTTTGGTGAACTCCAAATTAGAAAGAGGTTCGATGGAAGAAACTTCATTTATTTGAAATTTTACTTTCAGCGGGATAAGGAAAAAGTTGAATGAGTATCTGTCGATAAGTAGAAATGGATGTACAAAAAAAAATTGACGAAATCAACAGTTTTGAATTCTAAATTCTCTACAGCTCAAAACATTTATCCAGCATTTTATATACACTCTCATGGGGTTGGCAGACAACAAACGAGTTGAACACCATCTAGATAATTCTATGAATGAATGACTGAGAGAAAATCATAGAAGCGGCTTTCAAAATCACACAGAAACAACAGAAAACTCGAGATACACCGGTCATAATAACCATACTTCCATGTAATTCTCCGCCAGACAACATAGCAACACCATTCGTATCAGAACGAATAAGGTCTGTTCTCCGTAATCCAAAAGATCAGATACCACTGGTGTTTCAAGGAGTTTACGAAGTACCATGTCGAGACTGTGACGAGACTTACATCGGCTAGACCAATAGGCGAATCAACATACGCAAGAATTAACACAAATTAGCAGTGAAGAAAAAAGTCAACACGTTCTTCCAACACATATTGGCGCCAGGACAGAACATCAATTTTGGGAACACCAAAAAACTAGAAAGCAATGCTACTCTCGAACAATCTGAGAGGCTATCGAAAGACCGCAAAACCACAAAAGAAAAACATGATAATGCAGGTATAATGACGATGGCAGGCGGGGCGGTAAAGGAATCATGCTAACATAGGTAATGGGAGCAACCCAGGTTAATAATAGCATCCACCACCAACAGAGTGCTGGTTCGTCAGGTATTTTTAGCCAAAAACAACACCGTAATCATACCTACGCATATCAAAACTACTTCAAGGCTTGGAAAATATGCTGGCACAAGTATATTATATCTGAAGAGGCCTTCTTTGAAAGAGACAAGTTCTCCTTATTTTTTGAACATACCTCATATATCATAGGGAATGAGAACATAAATAAATGAATGTCCAAGAACCATTCAAACTGCCACCATTCTCTGATTGGAAATTTCACTAACGGTACTTTTTCAATTGGTACTTAGAAACGAAAAACAATAATTTTTAAGTTGATTCCAATTAATATCACATGGAAAATGTCTGAGTTGTTGAGAAACACTCTCGAGATCGACACTCACACTAATGCGGCAATTCGCAGGCAAAATAATAGATGTTTTTACCGTCAAGCTCCAGAAGTAGTCTGCTTTGTCCCATTTATGAGAATGAAAGATATCGATGGCGCCGCATTGTCCGTATTCCGCTCGAAACTCTGGACCGAGTAACATGATATCCTCGTTAGTCTGGAGCCAACAGGAGTGGTTACCCCTTTGTGGACTTTTTCCAGATTATCATGAGAGGTATTTCTGTAAATGAGGTTATCAGTTCGACAATATGTATCTCCGTATTATGTGTCTAGAACTTAGTTGGTATCAAATTTATTGCATTTAATATTGAAGCTGCATCATAAATTTTGTATTAGGTTCGTTCCAACCTTAAGTCACAAACAGATTTCCAACTGTTTGTAAATCGTTGACAACGCGCATGTCTGGTAAATATTGGTTTCTGATTAATTTAAAATTTCTGATTGGAATAGCTGATAGTTCAACTGAAGTTTGGCATGGAATTTCAACATAACCTTTAAAAATAATTTGGGAAAGAAAGTTTTTGGCTTTCTACTACTCCATCTTAATACAAAAAAAGGGGATGAGGGAATCTTCCAAAGAAAGGAAGGAAGTAATCAATTTGAAAATAAGTAACTCTATACATGGATGTGTAGATCATGCAAAGAAGTAACTTTCAGACACAAACTGAACGAATGTCCTCCTGAAACAGATACTTTCATATAAACATTGAATTACACGAAAGAAAAAAAAATCTTTCGAAACAAATACTTCTATATGAACACTGAATTATACAGAAGATACTTTTCTCTACTCAGTTTGTATTTCAAACATTACACAACGAATGTCACTCCTAAAAATATAACCCCTTCAATTCTTTAAAAATAAATCTAATCAAGTGTATTTCTGGAGAGTAAAAGAAGGTTGCAGTATTTTATATCTCTATTCTATTTACTTATCAACATGAAACTGGGAGGTCACCGCAATAATTAATTTGTGTAATTAAAAATGTTCATATTATAGGTTCACTTAGAGAATTCCCAATTTTTCCTGCGCCAGCAAATACATAATTTATTTTATAACAATTTTTGCAGGTTATGTTGTTTGTAAGTTGCATGAACATAAAACAGAAACAGTAATACGGAATACGCATGCGTCAGATTGATGGTTAGAAGATAATCCTCAAACCATTCTGATAGATTTCGAACAGGTTTGAATCTTGGATGGAACAGAAAACTGATAGTTTACTAATGGTTGGAAACTCACGTTGGAACGCAATCACATTACTGCGCAGAATCCTGACTGTCAGAAACTGTTCCTGACGCTGGTTGGAACGAACCTATTGTAAATCAATTTCGATAGTTTCAAAATATTTTCCCTAACAATATCTCTAGTGAATTGTTGTACTCTGGAAAGTCATTATATTTTTTTCTCTATAAGGAATTGTCTTGAACGGTATCTAGCTACAATTCGTGGGCAATATATTTTCGGTTTGTTAGACCCCACACTCATAGAACGAGATTAGCGTCTTACTGGAACCTTGCGCTTTATGCGATTGTTGTTCACTCTCATCGTCTATCCTGAACTGTGTGTATCCACGCCAAAAAAAAGTATGATTCTGAGTCCACTCAGTGACACAAATGACAGCTTCTGTCCATGGATCATACGGTATGCTAGAGTCAAAATAAAATGCCCCTATGTTCTTCAGTTTTTGAGTTGAAACTACATTGGTGATTGGGCTTGGCCAATCTATGTAACATCGGCTAAAGAGAAGGTGTTTTTCATTTCTACAACTTTCGATGAAACCTAGGAGGCTAGTTGGTCCTCTCCAGAGGCGTCTTATTGCCTCTCTAAGAGTAGGATATCTTATGGAGCTGCTTTGCACCAAATCTTTGAGCAGCATGAGCAGGATCTGCACTAAGAGACAACGAAATTTCTTCATGAACAGGTTCTGCAATGATTAGCTGCTGAAAATTCCGGCTTGGATGACTACAGGCTTCCTGTAAGGATCAGTAAAATCTCTTTTGGCTGGTGGGGGCAGTAAGTACCCTGTGGCAATGAGAGAGCGTCTCCATGAAATGCATCACACGAGACCCACTTCCGAAAACTGGACTGTCGGTTAGGTACTCACTAGATTGAGGAAAATGTACAATGATATGCCAAATTCAGACCCTGATAGAGGATCACTGATTCTGTGCCTTCCCCGCTGTGAATTCAATCAGGTCCTCAGCGTTTGGAAAGGTCCAACTCTTGCTAGCTGACCTGAAAGATCTCTTACCGAATAGAGTGATCGCTTTCATGGAGAAGCTAGAGGTATTCTGTCGAGTTGAATAGATGTAAACCACAATAAACATTCGGGGGTTGAATTGAGGAATTTAGTAGATCCACTCTCTTTGGACATAGGTGTCTACCAACCTACGAAATGAGCTGTTCGAGTGACAGGAACGATATAATCAAGATTCATTGGTACTGGTGTCGATTAGTGGACAGTGCGTTCATTAACATCATTATTGCCAAATGCCTGGTTGATTTTTCAGGCTTTTGAATTCATAGAGAAAAAAACACATGAGATCAAAACGGACAAAACTGTTGGAACAACAAATAATGAATTGTTGAGCCACAAACCCTACCGGCTGAACTCCTATAAAATATCAAGATGGACAGTATATTTTGTAGCCCGAACTGAAGACCATGCTCCAATCTCTCAGGCCCTGTCGTTCCAAGAAACAATTATTTTTCCCATTTCCGATAACAATTGGCTAACCCCGATCTAGTGGAAACTGAAAATTTGGTCTCGCTTTTTGAGTATGATATTATTTCCCGACAGAGCTACTGTATACTTTTCCAGACTGTTGATATATCAATGATATTGTTGAGGAGAACATCGAGGCTGAACGAACAATAAACTGTTTATACAATTGATGCTCTTTGCTAATTGTTCAAATAGTTTCCGCAGATCTCCCTATGGTACATGGAATTGTTTCTTGCCATTGTTTGATATTTTCAGTCGTCTCAGAAAATGTTGCCGATCAACTGTTCAACCAATTACCGAAAAATTATATGAAGTGTTTTTTTAAAGTACTAATTGATGTATGAAATTGTTGATGTTTTCAGTTGTTGACAGACAGATAGACCACAAAATTTTCAACCCACCAGTTTAATCTTTTCTGCAAGAGGATGTAATGAGTTCTTGAGCTGGTTAAACTTTTATAAAAAATGAAGATGCACAATAGATCATAATACCCGCAATGCAGGCCAAACTCGCCTCTTCAAGAAACAATTCCTTGTTTCTCATCCCCGTTGACATTAACCCTTGGCTGACCCCGATTCATCGGAAAATAAAATGTTCGCCTCGCCTTTTGTGCAGAACTTTATCATTCCCCGGCAAAGTGCTGCGGTATAATTTTCCAGGCTGATGACATGTTAATGAACTTGTTGGATAGACCAACGGGATTGAATGAACGCATTAAACTGTTGATAGAATTGATGCCCTTCCAATAACGATTCGATTGGAAAAAAACTGTTTGTGGAACGTCGTGATTGAGTGGTTGAGTGTATCGTGTCGCTTTCTAGTTAATTTATCAGTGGAGTTTTTTCGTGAATCGAAGTCTACTAGGAAGAAGAATCGATTGTGATTTCGACATTTACAAATATTAATTCCAACCAGTAATAAACCTGCAAAATAATCGCGAATGATAGCATGTTTGACGTAGATCCATCCGGTAACTAGAAGCAATGATTCAATTCCATCCATCAACCGACTGAACAAATAATTTTCTGTTCAAAAGTCAGTCAGAGGCAAAAAGGATTTATGGTGAGGATGAAGGGAAATAATCTGTCGAAATTTTCAACTTTCTTGAAAACGAATATTCACTAGAAAGATACCAAATAATATTTTTTGTAACACTCGAATTCACAATAATTATGCTCCGAAATAGATTAAAATTACTAATTCTTTCTTGGAAAATGGGATATTTCTATGTTTTTTACCACTTTTTTATATGTTTCATGATGATCTACTACGTAGTAATGGCTACATCCATCAATTTACTAATTCTTCCTTTCACAAATATTTCTAACCCAAGGATGTACCAAAAGTCAAGTGGTGATTTTTATACCAACGTTAATTCGGACCGCCATACTGTTAAAAATCTGTTTACCGCCATACTGTTAAAAATCTGTTTTTCCGTTGATCAGTTGTAGCCCCTTCAGTATTTCTTATGTTCTTCTGTTTATCTTCGGCCAAAGAAACGTGAATACCAATAACTGTTGATGAAATTTCTCCACCTATTGTTGTGAATCATCCCCTGAAAAAATAACGCCGGCCGCCGCTGGTCGCCAAAAATCAATTGTGACGTGGCCAAGATCGCGCTCAACTCGAGTTGACCTTCGCAATTGTTCGCGTTGCTTCCAGATACTTCCAGCGACTTCCCTATCGGCTTTCAGAGACTTCGATCACCATATATGAACACTACCAATACGCAGATCGAGGAGTTCCAGTTGGAAGTGTAGTACGAAGTGATCTAATAAGATGATAGACATTTGAGTATGAGTCCGAAGTTTCAGAAGTGTTTATTTTGTATTGTTAGTGTAGTCAATTATTGTGAAATCCAGGGAAGAAATGTAACACTATATTAAGAACACCAATTCGTTTTCAAGGCAATTTGGATCATCCCCTCTGTAACAATGGTCATGGAAAAATAGTTCAACTCCATAAGTTGATGTTGAAGGAGTTGGTAACACGCTGGTGACTCCCTAATTCTGTTATGAATAAAATAATGGTTGAACTCGAAATTGAAGTAATAAATAGATTTAATCTACCTCGATTTTAACATTAAAGTAGCATCATCATTTCAAATTGGTATGTATTTGAGTGTCAACGTTTTCTGATTATCAAACTGTGAAATGCGAATAGCCATGATGCTCCCCAGGTGGCTCGGAGAGTTATGAACATTGCCTTCGCAGAACACAAGGCTATGACCGAATCAATCGATGCCATTGCTCCAAAAAAATGTATACTTGCTGTTATGATGATTTACTGTATTTCCTGTAAGTGTAATTGAGAAACTATGATATAGTTTAATCGGATGTATAAGCATAACTCGATGAATGAATGAAGCATTATGTTTATGCATCATCATCTGACCGCTCAATTATAACAGTAGACAATACTCCAACTGAAGTGAGAACAATGTTCCAGGTCAACGCACAACTACTGCAAATGCTCTGGTAGTGCTTCCTATGACGAACACCTGCTTCCACCTTCTGGAGAAGTTCCTGAGGACCAGTGAGTTGTTTGTAATGCTCAGTAGCATACCAAAGCAGTTTTCCTGGAGCCTCTCCAACAAACTGCCTTTGCAGCTTCAATGTATCCTTTCAGTTCCTCCACAGAAGCTGGACGGATGTTGTCATCGTCATCTTTGCTAAGGATACGGAGAACTCGATTTCCCAACAGAATATCGGGTCAATGTCATTGTTATTGTTGAGCTGGAAATGAAATTCCATCGTGTTGACAAAGGCGGGGGAGAAGCACACTTCGCGCTCTCTGTGAATGGCCGAGAGGGCAGTCTTCTTCGCATCAGGACTACGTGTGATCCACCAGAGCTGATTCTCCCCAGGCTCAAGAGATTCCAAGAGCTCCTCCCACCTTTCGTTTTGGTAGTCGATAATGTCCTGTTTCACTTCTTTGGCCATCCTGTTTGCTGCAATTCCGTTCTCTAGGATGATGATCCGCTGGTAAGTTTTCCTCAGGCGCTTCCTTCCGCTTGTAAGAGGTTTATTCCTCGCTGAGACCGATTATGTTTTCGACGCTGTTAGGGGGTCAATGTGCAAGCTTGACTACGTAACGTACCGCCTTGGGGAGCATCTTCCATCTTCGTGGATTGAGTTTACTACTCACTCAGGTTTGTCCTCGAAAAACAGTTGAATCGAGCATTGCATCCTTGGATCAACGTAGTACCATTGATGACACCTACAACGAGTTGATATTGTATTGCAAACCATTTGTTTTTGGGCTCCGCTTCCAACTATTTTTCCCACAGATTCACGGGTGGTGCCCTGTGATGAATTGATGATCATTATCATATCCCCAAGTTACTGCTCCAAACTATAAACAAACTGCCAGTGAGGGTTTGTTCTTCAAAAAAAAATACAATGGAGATGACTTCAGATATACTACATGGGTCTAAAAGTCTCAGGACTAACAGATAGACGGCACTCACCGCTTTTTCAGTTAGTACTAACCTTCAGAAGGGAGCTGTTGAAATTTCATGGCCAGTTAGATATCGTAGTTCATCACTACTGTGGTCCAACAACTGTTTGGTATCAAGCTTTGAAGGGTGAATAAACGCCTTGGAGTGAGCCAATCCTGGAAGATTCTGCCAGAAGTCCATACATTTTTATGCCATTGTTTTCAATGTTTGTTTGGCAAAGCCTAAAGCAATGCCAATGACAGGTTCCGGTCCAATGAAGCTGCTTGCGGCACCCTCCTTCGCAAGGGAGTCAGCAACCTCATTGATTTCCAGTCTTCCTACCGAGGAGAGTTGTTTTTGGCAAACTGTTCCAATTTAGACGTTGCTCGGTAGGAGCTAAGAGTTTCTAACTCCGCTTGACTGTCCGAGATTATTTTTATTCACTTGTGTATGAGGTTGGATTCTTCCAATATCTCCCCACACAATTCAATAGTGTGAATTTCCGCTTGAAATACAGTCGCATAGGTACTTCACATATCGAAAACCTGAAGCGGAGCAATATTTCAAAATGAATATTTCGGTAGGACGTTTCATAACATATAAGCTCCGTGATTCGTCATTTGGTGCCTATTTTGAACCAGGCATTGTTCTGAATATATTGAACATTCGACCAAATTGTAAGATATGAGCATTCCACGCATTTCGGAGATTCTTGTCGAATGCTCCATCACATAGTATGATTAATTAACACCGAGTAGAGACGTAACACCGAGAGACGACGCCCTAGTCGAATTACAGTGTTGTTTGAAGTGTTATGAATATAACATGATATTAGGTTCTTTGGTGGATGATTCAACACCTTCGAGAATTGTGTCGTATTCTTCATTCAATTATAAAGTGTACAAACTACCTCTTATCTTCTAAGGTATAACGAATAGAAAAGCCAGATTGTGAGGTCAATTAAAATCACTGTAATGTCACATTCTGAGGAATTATATTTCAAGGACTTGGTTAGCCCTGTATGGTTGATTTTTGAACACAAGGTTCGTTCGGTTGAGTTTCTGAATTTCATTGGAGAACTGATTAACTGGAGATCTGAGACTGTCTTTCCATGATTCAAAAATTCAAATCAATTGACAGCGGACGCTACGATGTCTATCTTTAGACAATTGACTCGGATTCTTCTTCAGAAAAAAAGTAAAATGTATCCTTAATGAACGTATTCCAAAAACACTTTATTGTGAGATTTCCACTAAATTGTTTTACAAAAACGCAACACGTGTTTCGCCATACAATGGCTTCATCTGGCGTGTCTTTCAACTAATTCTACACATTCAATACTAAATATATATATAGTGTGTAGAATTAGTTGAAAGACACGCCAGATGAAGCCATTTTATGGCGAAACACGTGTTGCGTTTTTGTAAAACAATTTAGTGAAAATCTCACAATAAAGTGTTTTTGGAATACGTTGGTTATGGATTTTCATCAAGTATCGGCCGATTCCATCATATATCCTTAATGGTGTCTATTATACCAGATTTTTTCAAGTACTTCACTACCCCTGAAAAACTTTAATGCAAGAGTACCTAATTGAATATAAAAGAGACAATCTTTCTAGATTTGGTAAAATGAATTTCATTTCGTTTTCTTCATCTGTAAATTATTTCACCTTTCTTCATGAACTTAACTGGTGCTCATTGCAATAGGTTTCATTTATTCTTTCGGGTTTTACACTCATGCTACGGATATTTATAGGCATACTGAGTTCGTGAGAAGTTATTGATAGATGAGAATTTCGTTACTTTCTGAGTGAAAACGCGAAGGAAACAGGAAAAATCCTGAAGTTGAGATGCAAGGCAGAATAACAAAAAATATAGCTGTAAGGAAATAGCTCGACATAAACTGAAATTTCATGATAGAGATTGGCCAAACCATTTCATTTGTTTTTATTCTTTCTTCTACAAAAATACCTTAGCTTTACAATAAATAGAGATACAGTTTTTTTTTTGAAAATCAACTGCAGTATTGTTTGTGTTGTCAAAAAAACATTTACAAGGAAAAATTGGTTAGAAAATGTGAGTAACCGAAAGTACTTGATATTTGAACATATATTTGTGGCAAATTTTTCCATAGTGAAGTGAAGTAGTATTTTGATTGGGGATATTTAAATCATCAAAATCCAGTCTCAAATGAAATGAATGGAAAATACAGTTTTTGAGTAACCAGGAAATTCCTGTCGAATTTCTTTCAAGATATATGCTTTCTTAGCTTTAAATAAAAAATATTTTTTGAAAAATGTAGTAAGCTTTCCATTCTCAGTCATATTTTTTTAATTATTTTTCATATGATTTCCATATATATTCTGTATTACTAGATTTTTCTACTATGAAGTTTTTTATTTCATTATTGTGTCTGAAAGATTATAGTTATATTTCCAGCCGAAAACAGTTGAAACCGAATGTTTTATATAAAATTATTTTATTTTTTTTATAATATTTCAATGATTTGCAATTACTTCGATGGTCAATATTATATAATATTCTAAATGAAAATTCATGCACATATCTTCAAATTTCAGAAAATATCTTTCTCCATTTTGAATGAAACTGTTTTCCGCACATGCGTATGAGATATTTGTTTACGTTCAACATCAAAATGGAATATAAAATAAATATTACAATTCAAAAGAATGTTCAAGAACCCTTCTTTGAACTTCTACCGTAGACGGTTCAAACACACTGTGAAATATTCATACTATACGAATGAAAAATAAAAATGTGTGTCTTGATACATCGTTTTCCACTTACAAACCGATTCAGAATCGTAATCTCCAAGAAGTATGTAATGAATTAATGTTATTGGGTCGCCCATCACATCATCTCTCCTTGTTCATTTGATTATAACTAATGGAAGTGATTACCCCTACAGCTCCAAATTAACTCAACCCTTCGTTAGTACGGAAGTGAGTTCCACGTAATTCTCTTGCTTCCTGCACACTTTGTTTCGATCTCGAGGGAAATTCGTTTCAGCCATACTGAAGATGGAGGCTTTCGGAAAAATATATTTTTTTTTGCTTTTTATGCCAGCCTGAAAGGGATGTTGATACATTTTTTTGAGGCTCTCTTTACAAATTGTGGTTTCCTTGCTCATTGTCAGTTTCAAAAATCGATTTTAGATTCCTCATATGGAGAAATCTAAAGGCGATAAGATGGGTGCTTGTGGTGGTCACTCTATTCTTTCTTTTCAACCAATCTGCCTTCCAGGAAATCTCACATCGAACCCCTGTCTAGCTGAAGAAAAAAGTTTGCTGGAGCCCCATCTTATTGAAGGGGAATGATACCATCTTGCAAAAGCATATCATCATCATCAACTTGGTTTTACAGAATATTTGTTGATGAGGTCTATTATTTTTTCAAGCAGATTTGAGTAAGCTCACCAGTTAGATTTCTGCCAGTGTATTCCCAGAAATACCAGCATAAACATTCATTTCTTCTCCGTATACTGTGAATGACCTTTCCTGAAAAGCTACAGATTTTCATCGCTTCAGTAAAGACAATTTTGGTCCGTACACTCATCAGTAAAGAAAATATCGTAAAATATATTTTGGCTCCAATTCATAAAATTCATCATTGTTTCACAAAATCTGCTGAAAAATTTTAATTTCATACAGGTAAAATCTTTTTGGCTTTAGTGCTTTCTTTATTTTTTCGTGACATATTTCTATTTGGAAGTGTTGAGGAGGGTTCCGTAGTAAAAGTGCAAAAAACTACTTTTTGCGCTGCTTTATCTGAAGCACGGCTATTATTTCTTTTATTTTTGACATGGGAACCAGTTCCACTAAGCTCAGCAACTAATGCCAGGACATATTTTCCTTTTTCCTATTCTTCTCGCGCATTCCTCATTGATGAGAACAATTCCAGTTCTCTGTTGAAATGCTAACACTATTGTTAAAAAACATACAACAAATGTCATAACCTCTAACTCGCAAAACAAATTTGACAGTAAAGTAATTTTGGCAACCAGAAATAGTCTGTGGAATGATAAATAGGGAATGATTTAACAAAACACTCAGAAATGCATCACCTGGGCTCTTTTTTTCTGCGGTATGTGAATTGTATTCAACTTGTGAATGTTTCAAAATACGTAGAACAATCAAATTAGTGATTTTCGTTTATTTCTTGAATATTTGGAAACTATTACTTGACTACAAGTATTATGTGTAAGCTATCTTCCTGATTTTCCATGAACATAATCTGCCGGTTTTTATGACTGACGTTTCACTACCACTGTGGTAGATATCATCAAAGACGATGTGGTAACGGTGTTGCTAAAGGTTTCCTGGGGTTTTTAGCTGCCTTAGACTATCTCTGACAGTTTTCGTTGGCCTAAATATTGGTTTTACGTCGTGTTTAGGCACTACGGGCGTTTCCACATCGCCTTTGATAATGTCTACTGCAGTAGCAGACGAAACGTCAGACAAAAACCTGCAGACCATGGCCAAAAAACTCGGAAAATAGCTTCCAAGTGACAGCTCGTTTGAAAGGTATTGAAAATACCTATTCAGTCATACCAATTTTGTTTGGGTTTCGGCTGATTTTGATTGATAAATTGAAGAAATACGAAAATTTAGTTTCGCATTTAATTAATAAAGATTTTAAAGTACGCCTCTGGTTCATTGTCAAAAAGGTTGACGTGTTTGAATTATCTACTTGTCAAAAGTGTTTATACCTTGAAAATTTACCTAAGCTATTGTTTAGCGAGACGTTTAAGTGTTTACATAGGCAAAATGGTACGTACTGTAGCCGACAAAGTAGGAGCTATCTTAATAATTGGTGAATGTAGAAACAATGTCCATGCAGCGGAACGACTGTTTAATGAGAGGTACCTCGATCGCCCTATATCGAGGGTTTATTTGAGGGAGCTTCTTCGGAAGTTTGAAGCATCAGGTAGTGTTCAAGATGCCAAGCGATCTGGTCGACCAACAATTAGTGATGACAAAAAAATTGACATACTTGGAGAAATGGTAGTGAAACCTACTTCTTCCACAGCCCAAGTTGCGTCTATCTGTGAAGTCAGTCAAAGGACAGTACATAGGGTGTTGGCTAAAAACAAATTTCATCCATACAAATTAAATGATGACCCCGACTGAAGACTAGAATTCTGTGAATTCTAGTCTTCTGTGCGTTCATAAAATAAAGTTACCTTTTTATCACTGTTTCGTCATAACGGTATATTTTCGGAAGCTGAAGTTTTGTATGTAGGTTCATTTTATATTGTAGATGTTCAATAAGGAATAGTTTTTGAATATTCCAACTGAGTGCCAGCCACGGGAAAAAATTCGCGTCCAGATGGACATCAAAAAAATATTTTTCAATATTCCAAGTAAGATCCCAGCCACGGCGGCAATAAGCGCGTTTATAAAATTATTAAAATATATTCTCTACCTTCTCGATTCATAATGTTATCAATATGATTCCTAAGAGTATTTAATTCAAATAAATATATTCGGATGCAGGGACATAGCGGTTGCGGTGGTATCGGGCCAATTATACGTCGCTCTTTCAAACGTAACCTCTAAAAAAACATGTGTGTATTGTCTACTGACAAAAAAGCTGTGAACGTTGTTCATGAAGACATCCTGTTATATATTTAGTATCAGCATTGCACCGTTGCGGAGCCGGGGCAATTCGTTTCTATTCATTAAAATGATATCAAAAAGTTTGAGAAACTGCCCACAAGAAAGGTCAAATATGTACCTACTATTTTTCAAAGAGAAACTGAACGACCTTCAGAATGACGTATCACAAAACCCTCCTTTGATGTGGAGTTTGACTAGTTTTTGACTATTTCCAGATTTTTGATAGGACCCAAAATATCAGGGTCTTCAAATTAACACACTGTATAAATCATAAGCGAAATTAGCGTATTTGGAAAATATGTGTCCGTATTCCGGGTCATTTCTCAACACGAGTTGCCGGTTTTTCGAAAAATATGTTTCCATAAAAGCGAAGAAGTTATCCTGTAATAGATAAATGTGGATATCATCATCGGTGTCGACGTATATGCGGCGGTTGGAGCGGAAAATCGATGACACAATGTGCATTTACGCTAGAGAGTGTTTCTCCATCAGGGCTGGCTGATTCGAACTTGCTATGGGGGTTATTTATGATTTTCACGATAGTGCACACTCTGGTCATGTAAGAAAAAACCTGGCCTGCTTTATTCATCAATGTTACCTCCATGAAGACCCACACAATTATTCCAGCGCTGTTGTAACATTTGAGTTGACAGTGAATACTGTCGAAATATTGTAAATAGAGTTTCATAAGAGTACATTCATATACATAAGTATACATTATTTCAATCATAATATTGAGTCTAGAGAAGGTAGTCATTCTCGTTATTGTAACATTTTTCACGTTTCTTGGAATACCTAAAGATAAAATTAGGGGTACTTTATCTTGAGTTTAGAGTTGCAAATTAATAAATAGTAAAAGTAGAATTTTCATGTCAAATAATCTATCATGAATGATGATATACATTTCCAATACAATTTTATGTTACAGGATAGTCGTCCCATGAATAAACATGCTCAAAAAAGATGATTGAGTATTAGAAATTAGAATGGGAATAACTCGGATCATTCATAATTGTGTGTGTATGTTAACTCCAATTTGTCAATAGCAATTACACCTTAGTTTCAACAGAAGCTGAAAAAGTGTGTTACCTACTCATGATAACGTATATTGTTATTTTGTCCCTTTTTAGGGGCGTTTTTAGTCTACAATAATGTGCACTTGATAATTTTTAATTATTTAGTATTAGGGTATTCAATTTATTTCTATATGTAGATCATTTTCGCGGTCGTTTGAATATATTACAATATGTTAAATATCAATTAACTTGTGCAAATATACTAACAAATTTGTTTTGCATGAAGTTATATAGGTTTATTGTTTGTTTATTCCTAATTTTGTAGTGAACACATTAAAAATGTATAAAGCCAAAGCAGTTAAATTAAAATAATAGTCGGCACTTTTGTAGAACTACTTTATGTTTATGTTTTATGCAAACATCCAGTAGTCTCTGAGAGCCAAATCTGGCGAATACGATGGATGTGGGAGAAATTCGAAGTTCATTTCATGTAGTTTTGCCATAGTTTTGAATGACTTGTGATAAGTTATGTTGTTTTGAAAAAATTGCAATAAGATAGTCGATGAATATTGCACCACGCACATTCCAAAATACTGAGGCCACAACCTTACCAGCCGATTGGTGTGCTTTCGGGCGCTTTGGACGAGGTTCACCAGTTGTTCTCCACTCAGACACCGTATATAAGTAACCAGAAGTAAATTCACTCCTGGTCGGTCTCTTTGATGTTTCGGATCGAGATTTTATTTTTTGCTGGCATGTAGCAGGGCAGGAGGGTGTAGGCTAAGAGCTGTTGTGAACCTCCGCTCGAGGTTTGATCAACAAATATGTGACCATGATCTGACGTCATCATTGCTACGAGGAGCTTTCAATAAATGTCTCATATGATTGTGAACTGTTTAGGAATTGAGAACAAAAATAAGACAAGGTGGTGAAATGAAAGTATATTTCATATGGTAAGATTATACAATTCATTTCAAAAACTTATGCTAATCTATTCCGAAGGTTTTTCAGAATGATGAGTTTTTGATTTTTTTCAACATTTGTTTTCAAATTTCTATTGGCAAATTTCAAAGTATAATCATCTGTATCTGTATCTGTAGAGTAGGGAGGGTGAGTGTAAGCCCACGCACTTAGGCCACATGTGACCCATTGTACATCCTCCCGAGGAGTTGTCCTCCTAGGTCGTCGTCCATCCTGTCCTTACCAGGAAGGTGGACAGGTCGCTGGGAGACATCTTCTTTATATCGGCAGGTGTAGGCCAAGACTCGCCGAATACACACTCTCTTATTGACGATAACTCCGGGCACTCGCACAGGACATGACTGACAGTCTCATCTTTCTGTTCACACATCCTGCATAGAGGTGTGTCCACTAGCCCAATAATATGTAGGTGTTTTTCCGATAGCCTGTTTCATTCTATACAAAAAATGTTTCTTGGGTTTTTTGCCCAAAATAAACCAGTTCGCAGCAAAAAATTATTTTAGGAACAACTACAGAGATACATCGTCATAAATGCGAAAATACGAAACTAATCTATCTAGTAGGTCGCTATTAGCGATAGTGACAGTCAAATTGGTATGACGCTGTCAGTTTGTGAATTTTCGAAATTGAATCAATACTAATTGTGTGTTGTTGTTCTGTTCCTAGTTTGTTACTTTAATGATTCACTTGTTATTAAAATGACATACACAAATGAGGAAATGGCTGATATGCATTACGTTTACGGCCTGTCGCAGGGGAATGGGTTAGAAGCTTCTAGAAGACATGCTGAAATGTATCCTCAACGGCAGCATCCTTCACATAGAATATTTGCTCGACTTCATCAACGATTACGAGAATATAGTTCATTCGACAAAAGAACGCAGGATTGTGGTCGCCATCGAGAAGTACGAACACCTCAGCTTGAGGAAGCGGTACTTAATTTGATTGAAGAACAACCTACTACCAGTACTAAAAAGATTGCTTTTCAGAATATTGATCATATGTCGGTATTTCGAATTTTAAAGGAAGAACTCTTACACCCTTACCATCTGCAACGAGTACAGGCACTGTTACCGCGAGACTTTCTGTACCGTCTTGAATTTTGCAATTCGATGCTGGAAATGATTAGAAGAAATTGTGACTTTCTGAAGACGATAGAATTCACAGACGAATGTAGTTTTTCTCGGGACAAGATTATTAATTTTCATAATTACCACATATGTGCTGATGAAAACCCTAACGCTATTGTCGAAACTAACCATTAAGAACAGTTTTCTCTTAACGTGTGGTTCGGAGTTATTGGGGATGATTTAATTGGGCCTCATTTTCTACCTCCTCGATCAAATGGTGAGGCATACGTTCAATTTTTAGGAGAAGCGGATCCAGTGCTGCTGAAGGAAGTTCCTTTGGGCGTCAGAAGGGATATGTTTTTTATGCATGATGGGGCTCCCACCCATTTCAGTTCAGTAGCACGTCAGCATTTATCTGAAACATATGCAAATCAGTGGATAGGTCGAGAAGGACCACAGAACTGGCTCGCTCGATCACCGGATCTCAATCCTCTCGATTTCTCTATTTGGGGCCATTTACAGTATTTGGTTTATCTTACTCCTATTCGCGATGTAGAGGACTTGAGAAACCGCATCATCGATGCGTGCAGGGTAATCAGAGAGACTCCAGGAATATTTGAGCGAATACGTGGCTCAATGCGCCGACGTCTAGACGCATGCGTAATGTCTGAAGGTAGACATATTGAATATTTACTATGATTTCTACATGTTGTGTGTTTTGTTATTAATAAATTAGTTTTGTTTATTACCCTTCAATCGTTTAATGCATGTACTAACAACAATAAATCCAGTTCGCATTTATGACGATGTATCTCTGTAGTTGTTCGTAAAATGATATTTTGCAGCGAACTGGTTTATTTTGGGCAAAAAACCCAAGATACATTTTTTATTTGGAATGAAACAGACTACCGGAAATATATTTTTAAATGGTAAACAAATAATAAGGCAAAAAGTTACATTGGAAATGAATTTTAGGGGTTGCGTTTTCCACCCCTTACAACTATGAGGTAAACCAAATAAATTTCTGGCTAAGTGTCTTTTTGGTAGAACAAAACGTCAGGTTAATTTCAATATTGTAACTTTTTCAGTGCTTGTGAAAAAAATTGTTATACAAATTTTATGTACCCCCTTTAAGGGGCTGTATCTTAACAAGGGATGCACCAATGAAGTTTCTTTATGTGAAAGATCTTGTCTTTTTTTCGATGAGGAATCACCTCCTCAAATGATTTACACTTATTCAGTTACACCCTGTATATCACGAAAAAACTGTAAAAAATAATTTCCTAGCTTTGAACTTTGTTGGAACAAAGCAGAGGAAAACTTACCATCGCAAAACTTTCCAATTTTCTTGTTGACTACTTTAAATTTTCTCACAGGTTGCACTTGATCATTTCATTTCTTGGTGGTCTACAGCTAGTTCTAACAAAATATATTATTGCGTATTAGGATCACGTACGATTCTAATTTTTAATAGTCAACATTTGAATTCAATCTGCGATTAGTATTTCCGATGGTTGCGAATCGAGGCTCATTATTGACTTATAGGGTATAATTTATGGAAGGCAGGTGATCCTGCCTTGACAGTGATCTTGTTGTAAATTGTCCAGCGTGATGTGCAAACTTAATAGAAGAATTCATCAAGATAACGAATTAAACATATGCTATTGCGTTATTTTTTACAGTACCTTGGTTCAAATTTCATTAGCAAAATTGAAAATGTTTCGAAGCACTACACAAGCACTACAGAAAAATCCTTGATGCACTCTGAGAGCGGTGCCTGTGAGAAAGTAGCGATCCACGTTGAATTTGAATCGCTGGAGATTAAATTCATTTGTAATAACGTTATCAGAAAGTT
Organism: Leptinotarsa decemlineata; assembly: GCF_025532065.1. Lineage (NCBI taxonomy): Eukaryota > Metazoa > Arthropoda > Insecta > Coleoptera > Chrysomelidae > Leptinotarsa > Leptinotarsa decemlineata. The sequence continues at coordinate 5,082,640 of NW_027412704.1, read as the reverse complement.
TATTTCACATAAGTACAGTTCTTCAAGTGAAGAAGTTCTTGAACAGAGAAGTTCGATGTGTACTAAATTGAACCTCAAAACGATGGGCAGTCCCAGTTCGTCGCGTATTTCTGATATGTACCGCTCTTGGTGAACACTTTTCGTGAAAGTATCTATAGAAGAGAGACAAATCTCCAACCTTCCTTCGATGTTCCAGGCTATCAAGGTTGCACGTGATGTTATCGTCTCCAATCAGGCGAATTACTCCTTTCTGGGTAGAAACCAGAATTTCCAGTGTATGTTTGGTGGTGCTATCATCAGTAAAGCAATGTATTGGATTCTTGGTTTGTTCCAATGAGTCGTTGATATACAATAAAAAGAGGGTTGGAGGCAATATGGATCCCTTGGAATCACTAACAATGATGGAAAAAGTATTCAAGAGATATCCATCGATGGCCATTTGCAGAGAACGTTCTCTGGAGAAGCTGGAGAGTCATACAAAAAAATGATCTGACAAGCCATAGCATCGAAGTTTGGCCAGCAAACCCCCTCTTGCCACATACGGAGAAAAATCCCTTTCGGGAGATTAAAAACATGTTTTTTTTTATGAATCATTTGTTATTTTGAACTATTTAACTCCAGCATCAGCCAGTTCATCAGCCAGTTCATCAGCCAGTTATTACTCGAAAGTAGTATTGCAAAACGTGAAGCATAAGTTGACAATCAAAATTGACACGCCAATTTTCTTCCAAAAGAAAAAAAACGCAATAACTGATTCCCTTTTAGAGGAAACATAATCTGAGCTGGTGAGCCAAACGTTTCGTTTGCAATGTCAGACATCGTCAGTGTGATATATGTTGACTATGAGGACGAAGGTAGTATCTCAAAGTCTCAGCAACCAGCCTGGATTTTGTTTAAGAATGATCAGTGGGTATATTTTCACTATAATGAGAAAACTTTCAGAATTACATTCAAATCTTATAAGAAGTGAAGAACTTTTGAAAAAGTGTTGAGCATGACAGAGAAAAACATTGTATTCTGGTCATGAATCTGAAGCATTCGAGCTCTGGTATCATCTTTAATTGCCAGATTGAAAGTGAAAATTGCAAGCAGAAACAGAAAGCGATGTGTCATTCATGTTCCGTTGTTGAATAGTGACCTTACCAAATTACGTATACTCCAAATAGGGTAGATGTTCTCTGGGCTTATTGAGTAAGAATGGAGATGAAATTAATCTCGAAGATAATACATTTTTATCAACAACAGTACAAACAACGGGTTTTGTCAATTTTGAGACAATTATTTTTCTATCAATACTTGAAACGAAAATTTCCCAATTAACATCATTCTTTCATCATTGAAATACCGTTCATTGTAGTCGCTCTGATGGTATTTCAAAACCACTCAAAAATTCGAGTGGAGTTAACGTCAAATGATCAAACTGAATTTTCATGTGAACTTATTTGCATGTTTTCCACTCATTTCAAGATAGTTCTGGTTTCCTGACACGTGTTATTTGCAACGAGTTCTATTACCTCGCTTAGTCTGGCCAATATATTTTTGTAACAGTCCTCTCAGCTCATTTCATATATCCCCGGCCTTCCATTTCACACCATCTTGTCTTTACCGTTACCTAAAATTTGTTGAAGTGAGCAAGTAGTACATTTACGTTCAACTTATGAGAAATGCGAGATAATCTGTTGGTATGTCTTGGTTCATACGGAATGACAGTGCACTCTCATTCAATATCTTCTCGATGTTTATGTTTGCTAATTAACTTATCTACTATATTCGAAGGGTACCCGTTTGTTGAGGTAAGCAAGAAGTACATTTACGTTTAACTTTCGAGAAATGCGATTAATCCGTTGGTGTGCCTTGGTTCATACAGAAAAATAGTGCACTTTCAATCAATATCTTCCCGACGTTTACGTTTCCTAATTAAATTTATCTACTATGCCTACTATATCTACTAAAGAGACCCGTTGATTTCATTTATGTTCCTGATTGGCCGCAGTGGTAGTGCGCCCGACTAACGATCGGGAGACCGTGGGTTCGATTCCTGCCCCGACCAAACATTTTTCTCGAGAGAATTTATCTGGTTGAAGCCGGGATGATTCTGCAACCGTGTTAGGAATGACACGTTAAAAGGTAATACCTCGTTAGTCCTCATCTCGCACAAGTTTCTCAACTTCTGAAAGTTGTCGTTCGTATGGGGGCGACAGCTGATTAACGGAAGCACAGATTTTAAACAGAATAGATTTTTTTCTTGAAACAGATAACGTTTTCCTCAGTATCGTATCTTTCTTTACTCACAATGGTGTGAGCTATCAGGTGTATATCTGGAATTACTAGTATTTTTTCTCTAGACATTGAATTCTAGAACCTGGTTACTTCTAATTACTGATACATTCAAAAATGGTGACGCCTCGTTGTTTTCAATTCCAATATTTGAACCTAATATTCGGAGATATGTTGTTGGGAGTTGAAACAAAGTCCTCTACGTTAGATTTCTTTGTGTCAAGAATCGCAAATAGATCATCTACATATCAGATCCAAGCCCTTGGGAAGTAATCTAGTACCTTTTTTGCTTCCAATTCAAATCTACTCCAGACCAGATCATCTATAAATGGGAACAGTGGTCTTCCTTCTGCCGTACCTTTCGTGCTGTCTGCAAACAGAAACAATTATGTTCCATGCAGATATCTATTAGTTGTATGTAGTATTCGAAAATTTTCCCACTGAGAGCTTCGATTTTCAGAAGATCCCTCAAAAATCTAATAGTTTTTGGTAAGAGGACACTTGGAAACGAGAATACATTGAGTGAAATTTCTTCATCTTGCAGCTGAACATTTGAACTCAATTGTGGGATTGCGAGATTTCCGACTAATTGGTTGAACCATTCAGCAGTTTTATGAATACGGAAACATATGACAGAGACAATTGGTTGCATAGACTTGCCAAGTTTGTGAATTTATCGTACACCTTATTATTTAAGGAACTGTAGGATTGAGAACCTATAGACTTCTATTCAAAGCCGGTGAAGTCAAGTTTTGAAACTTGATAATGCTTCACAAGGACCGTTTTCAATTAACTTATCAATTCTCTCATAGTAATCTGACTTGTCCAAAACCAAAACCCCATTGCCTTCATCTGCTTCTTCCTTCTCCAGTCTTCTGATGATCTTTCTCTCTTCTTTGCAAGCCACCCGACAAATCCTTTCGATGTGTCAGGTGAGTGCTGAGTTTCACTTTCAACACCGACCATAATATTTCCCAAGACTTAGCTCGAAGAACTCAAATCTAATTTCAAACCCTCTTTCAACAGATCACTTTCTTCTTCATCAAAAGATTGACTCGAAAGATTTTCAACAATATGAATAACTCTCTTCGATTTTTTGTCCGTTTCTTCAGCTTCAAGTTTTTCTAGTTTCTTGTCTAAACAAGTCTATGAAAATGTTGCCATTGTTCTGTCTAATTTGTCTGAATATTTCGTTAGCAATGTCTGTCATCCATCATCAACACTTGTAGAAGTAAACAAGCAGTTCTGAAAGCTATTTTCATGTTCAGTTCTCAACAATACGATTCAATAATGAAACCCAGTCTCTCTGAAATGTCAAGGATTTACTTCTTCTAATTAGTCAATGACTCCAAGAGTTATTGTCGTAACATATCCAGAACAGAGAGTGAATGACTACATTTGTTGATGACATCGACAAAAATGAAAAACACAGACTCATGTTGATCTCATTGAAAACTTCCACTCATATAATCAGGAAAAGAAAACTGTTCTTTGATACATTTTCTTTCAAATGTTTCGTCATGTTTCGATGGATCCATCTGGTGACAAATATCTGAAACATGAGAGTCCTCGAATATCCTAGGTGTGTTGGAACAACTGAAAAAACGCACGTCTGAGAGATTTATCGGAAAGGGACAAATTGCAGTGAATTCAATATGCCAACACCTCCATCTTTTCATTATATCTGACAGATTCAAGTGGAATGTGTTTTTGAATGAATATACACTTGCGAAAGCTTTCAGAATGTCGCTTGGTTTGAGGGTTTTGTGAAGTGCACTAGTCGAATCATTGAAAGAATGTGTCTGATAAATTTTGGCACGTTCCCACAGAAGCACTTTGATAGTTTTATTTTTCCTTATCAACTTGGTTTTTATTTATTGGCAAGCAATCGGAAATCTGGGGAGTTCGAGTTCTGAACACTGTTAATTTTAACTTGTAGATTACTGTGCGGAGAATTGAAAAACTATAATGTGGAAGAAACATGCTTCTTAATGATGATCTACCGCCCAAACACAAGCACTACGGGAAAATCCTATCAAACAGTGAAGTTCGAGGTGTTCTGAGTCAGTCAGAATCCGTCGCGTATTTCTGAAATGTACTGCTCTTGGTGGAATCAAATGTGCTGAGCAATTTGAACACCTCCAGTGGAAGTATCTATGAAACAGTGACAAATCTCCAACTTTTCTTTGATGTTCCAGACTATTGAAGGTGCAAGTTCATGTCTCCAATCAGGAGGATGGTTCTTTTCTGATTGGAATCCAGCAACTTCAGGGTATGTTTGGGGGCAGAGCTCCATACATTAAAGAATGTCTGATCTGAGCTTCATAAAGCATCAACAGTTGAGGTGTGTATAGTGTTCTGGTTCAGAACAGTGTTCCAAGCTTTTAAGATGCAGCCTCTGCAACTCCAGTGACATATTGGAGTCGATTTTAACCCCCTACAAACTTATCGAAGCAGAAAGCGGAATTATCTGTCATGACCTCTAGATCCTCATTGAGATATGCAAGAATCTCTGACTACTCAGTAATTCATTGTTGTCATGAATTTTGATTATAAATCTGTTTGAAAAAATCTGTTTAAAATATGTTTTTCCGTTCATCAGCTGTCGCCCCCATACGAACGACAACTCTCTTGTGCAAGCTACGGACTAACGAGGTCTTACCTTTTTACTTGTGATTCCTAACACAAATAGAATAGATGATTGATAAACTTGAATAATGAGCTTTTTTTAAATGATCAACATTGCGAAAAATAGTTATGTTCGTTCCCAGAATCTGAATAAATTGTTATTGTGAAAATTCTTGAAAGGAATGTACATTTTCAATGGAGGCATTTGCAGTTATGATTCTTTCATTTTATAACCTGAAGGACTTTAATGGTGATATTTTTTCATTTGCCGATGATAGGGCATTGATTTTCTATGGTAACATATGGAACTCAACTTATGCAAAAGCACAAAACGGATTGAACGTTAGAGATCAACCACTAGAGGGAAACATTTTCATACATACCCCCAATTGCCAAACTCCTATAATTTGTTCTTCTTCACGTATAAAGAAAACGGATACAATGAAATATTTGGGTGTGATGCTTCACCAACATGTACGCTGGGATAGACATGTAGATTTTCTCGTGAAAAGGCTTAGAAAACTTATTTTCAAATTCTACCAACTCAGAAATATACAAAATAAACATTTATTGCATTAGCTGAATCAGTTATAAGGTACTGTTCTATTGTTTGGGGTGGGTTGAATAAAATACACTTACATAATCTTCATGTGATACAAAACACATTGCTTAAAATAGTATTGAAGAAAGATAGAAGATATCCAACTGATAGATTATATGGGGAGGCTAGCTTATTCAATATCAGAAAATTATACACCTATCACTGTGTTCTATGGACGTTGAACTCGCCTCTCGCATATCTGGCACACATACACGACACCGAGCCAGATCCGAGAGAACAATTAGTGTTCTTTTTTGTAAAAATGTATATACCCAAAGGTTCGTTACTTACTTCGGACCGAAACTTGTCAATCAAGTTCCCATTGAACAAAGAAATATAAAAAATATTAATAAACGCAGAAAAACAATTAGATCCTTCGTTGGTCACAACTTTGATTTCTTGAAAGAAATATTTGAATTAACTCGCTGAATCATGACTGAAAGATTTTTTTATCTCACTTAGACGTGTCTCCTCTTCGCATGATTGTCTGATCCAATCCTTCTGCGGGTTGATCATTGCTTTTTATTGCTTTTTTCATTATAAATTTTCTTACTGAAAGGAATCAATAGTCTTTTTTTTCTCACTTACATTCATGGTTTTGTTCAGATCTGGGAAAATACGAAACACAAGCTTTGCTTAGGCGTTTCCCAAGAACTGAACACCATCACTAATTCATTGTTATTTACTATTACAACCAAAAGGTCGTGAAGTAAATCTTTCAATTTCATTAATTTTCAGCTGTTCAATTTTTAATTTTCTGCTTAATTTTTATTTTATTTTATTGATATTTCTTTTCAATGTTTTTTATTTGATTTTCATTTTTATTAATTTTTTCAGAAATTTCAAGTCATATTATACCATATTAAACAATGGAAGTCCGAATTTTACATAATCTACACATCCTTGTATGGAGTTAATTTTTTGCAATTGATTGGTTCCTTCCTTTCTTTGGAATTTCCCACATCATTTTGTATAAAGATGAAGAAGAAGAAAGCGAAAATCTTTTTATTCCAAAAATTTCAAAACTTATACTCATTCATAATTATTTCCAGAATTATCTTATCATTTTGAAAGATAATACTGTATTATTCCAGATTTATTTCTAGTAGGTATTTAATGCAAAAATATTGAAAATTTTCCGAATGAATAGTCTTTCATGTATTTTCCGTAAGTAGTATTTTGAGAAGTCCACAATTCCAAAACTAAAACTCTCGAAAATCCGTGTCAAATCGTCCATTCACATTTTCGATCCAATTGCAGTTCCATAGTAGAAACTTGAATATATTTTCTTATATTATTTCGCCCACTGTACACAATTTCCTTAATATCATTCAAAAATAATCCTTCCTCACACATATAACCGCAGTCCTTTGTCCGCACAGTTGCAACAAAAGAATTTCCCGAGACGACGCGATGGGTCGATACCGATTTGATTTTCCGGAAAAACTTTCAAAACTTACCTTGAACGTTTGCGTCACCTTCTGTTTTGCCGCATTAGGTCCAAATGGCGAAAACTCGCGGTCTTCACACTCTCTACGGCACTTGTATTTGATGGAAACTCCGACGAAAACTAGGAAACCGCGCGAGGAAATCGGAAAATTCGAGCACACGGACCGGACTGGCGCTGGCGCACCGATCGCTACAACTATGAAAAGTGTCCTCTAGAATTCGCCGTGCCGATACGCCCACCGTATCGAAGTGTGCTGCTATTTTTGGCGGACTTGGTATTGTTGTCTATCGAAATAACTTTTTGTGTTGTACCTGAATCTGCGAGGTGTTGATCAGTTCAGTTTCGGCGGTGTAGCCACCTGCTTGAACATGACAGTTTTTGATTGTTTTCCCACACAAAATAGACGCTACTTATGTATTTCAAATAAAAATTAAAATGTTGTGAGCAGATGCCATTCGCTATCACTCGTTAACGAAGCCACATGAATATGTGGCTTGAAAAATTGGTATCCTGTGACGTATTTCAGAGAGCAGCTACTTGCTATCTTTTGGAATATCCTTTACGGCAGCCATGATGGCATAAATAAGTGATAATTGCACCCACCGGGTGATATGAAGCCATTTGGGCCGAAATGGGCAGTTCTGGAATAGTATATCTGTGAACCATCTTCTGAAATATTCTTAACGGCAGCCATAATGGCATACTGAAGTGCTTACTGTACTCACGATCCGGGAAATGCTCTTCTGATCATCTGAGGTAATCTGTAACCTTCTAGGCCGGTATCAACAGCTCAGGGATAGTATATATGGATCATCTTCTGGAATATTCTCTATGACAGCCATAATGATATAGTGAAGTGTACTAACTGCAACTGCTAGCCAGAAGACGCACTTCCGATCATCTGAGGTGATCTGTGGCCATCCAGACCGAAAATAATATATCTAGAATAGTATCTGTGAACCATCTTCTGAAATATTCTTAACGGCAGCCATTAAGGCATACTGAAGTGCTTACTGCACTCACGATCTGGGGAATGCTCTTCTGATCATCTGAGGTGATCTGTAACCTTCCAGGCCGGTATCAACAGCTCAGGGATAGTATATATGGATCATCTTCTGTAATATTCTCTACGACAGCCATAATGATATAGTGAAGTGTACTAACTGCCACTACTAGCCAGAAGACGCACATCCGATCATCTGAGTGATCTGTGGCCATGCAGACCAAAAATAACAACTCCAGATAGTATATGTGAACCATCTTCTGGATCATTCTTCACAGCAGACATTAAGGCATTCTGAAGTGCTTACTGCACTCATGATCCAAGAGATGCCCTTCTGATCATCTGAGGTAATCTGTAGTCATCCAGGTCGGATCGATGGAATGGCTGAAGTGATAATTGCACCCACCAGGTTATCTGAAGCCATCTAGGTCGCAATGGGCAACTGTGAACCATCTTCTGGAGTATTCTTCATGGCAGCCATAATGGCATACTGAGGTGTTAACTATACTCACGATCAAGGGAATTCTCTTCTAATTATCTATGTTGATTTGTAACTATCCAGGCCGATATCAAAAGCTCTGAAATATTATCTGTGGATCATCTCCTGGAATGTTCTCTATGGCGGCCATAATAATATACCGTAGTGTACTAACTGCAACTATCAGCCAGGGAACGCTCTTCTAATCATCTGAAGTGATTTGTGGCCATCAAGATCGGAACTAACAGCTTCTGAATAGTATCTTTGAACCATCTTCTGGGATATCCTCTACGGCAGCCATAATGATATTCTGAAGTGTATTAACTGCCACTACTAGCCAGAAGACGCACATCCGATTATCTGAGGTGATCTGTGGCCATCCAGACAAAAAATAACAGCTCCAGAATAGTATATGTGAACCATCTTCTGGATTATTCTTTACAGCAGCCATTAAGGCATTCTGAAGTGATTACTGCACTCACGATCCAGGAGATGCCCTTCTGATCATCTGAGGTAATCTGTAGTCATCCACGTCGGATAATTGATAATTGCACCCACCAGGTTATCTGAAGCCATCTAGGTCGCAATGGGCAGCTGTGAATCATCTTCTGGAGTATTCTTCAAGGTAGCCATAATGGCATATTGAGGCGCTAACTATACGCACGATCCAGGAAATGCTCTTCTGATCATCTGTGGTAATCTGTAGCTATCCAGGCCGGTATTAACAGTTCTGGATCATCTGTGGAAAATTCTTAGCCATAATGACATACTAAAGTATACCAACTGCAACTACCAGCCAGGAGACGCACTGTCATCTGAAGTGATCTGTAGTCATCCAGATCAGAAAAAACAGCTCCAGAATAGTGTCTATGAACCATCTTATGGAATATTTTTTGCGACAGCCATAATAACATACTGAATTTGAATGTTTACGGCTCGAATAATCTAACAGACTGATAACAGATTTCTACACATCTACTGCACATCTTGAGGGAGGCAGCTGTATAGAGCACTAAATTCTTTATCGTTCAGTGTATATGAAGTAGTATAAATATTTATTGAGATATGGAGCTACAAAAACACACGACATTCAAAAGGATAAAACTTTTGAAACAATCTAATACTTATCATATCTAAGGAACTGAGAAAAATAAATAACATGTTCAGTCGTGATTTGAATCAATTTATTCATTTAGATAAGCCAATGGTTCATATTGATATAGTCTGAGGTATCATTGTGTCGAATTATGCTCAGATGGTCTCCAGGCACCAAAGTAACTCTAGGTTGTGACTGACAGCACTGAAACAAAGGAAAAATCACTTAATTTCAGTCATATCATTTATCTATATAGTACATCATCAACAGCTAAAGCCGATAACGAAATGGGAAAACGAAATTCAGAATAAACAAAAACAAGTACTTTCGTATGAACGACTGGAAACCATCATAAAAGTAACAAAAAATAATGTAAACAATACAAACAGCGAGATATTTCGTATGAGATATTGATGTACTTGGCGAGAAAAAAAATTAAAATGACGAAATGAGAATCATGTTGGTTGGAAAATAGGGTATAAGGTGGTGATTTCGCAAACAAGGTAGCAGAATTATTGTTCTTCACATATTTGGGCAGACTATTTCAAATTATTATTGAAGTAAAGCCTATTGAGTTTCTAGTAACTTTACAATGACTAGATCCTTGAATTTAGGCATCTTTGTAGATTGTGGCCCTCAGTGTATGAGAAAAAAGAACTGGTGAATTTTTACGACAAAAGGAAATCATATAACAACTTTTTCTATAGAGAAAACCACATTTGCTCCGGCTTCTTGATATCATCATGAAAATGGGTACAGTCAGTCAGTGATAATAATCGAGAAAATATCTCACAATCATTTGTGTAAAGAAGGATTCCAGAGTCTTATCTGAGCAAATATCATCTATGAAAATGATGAATAGTGATGGACCCAGTACAGAGCCTTGTGGAACACCTGAGGATGCTGCAAAGTCCACAGACTCAAGGTATTGTATCAAGTTTTGACATCAATGATGTATGATTGTAAAAACGTACAGACACAAGAATTTATCGATAAAGATACAATTTTTATGATATTTTTTTCAATTCGTCAAGTAACAGGCTGTAACAGGCTCATTCATCTCAGTTGAAGATAATGCCATTATTCTAAATATCTGAAGTGATCAACGAGAATAAGTTTTCAGGCAAAGAATGAACATTGAATCTCTTACCGATTCCAGTCCACAGTAATCGTTTTGGCTAGCCTCATTTGGTGCTAATAAATGGACCGTTCCCGAAACGAGAACGCCATTGGGTCGATAAGTAGCAATAGTATCAAGTTGGTTTTCGAGGCGAAGTAACCCTGCTTCCAATAGATGCCTTTGTTGTTTGGTGCCTTCATAACCCTCTAGACATATTTTGATCCTGCTGTTCCAGTCACTGGTGGCTTCTAGTTTTCTCACAACCTAGAAACAATGATAAAATAGTTCAGTGGTTGAAAATCTATTGGTGCATTGGAATATATTTTCATTATTATCATCATTTCGATTCCACGAGTCAAATCTTGAACTAATTACATTCACTGATAAAAAAATGTCATTATCTGACTAACCTCTGAATCCTTCATAGCAAAAACCATCTTGAGTACGTTGAGCGCTTGGTCGCTTCTATCTTCTCCAAGTCTTTCCAGGGCTTGCTGTATTTTCCTTGGAGCACTGTCGATGAAGAACAGATGAATACTGGCCTTCTGTTTGGTCAGAATCTTCGCAATCTCAATAGCTAGAAAGCCTCCCGACGAAACACTGACTATGTTAAATACACCTTTTGGATAAATGGAACGCATTTTCTGAAAAAATAATGAAAGTTCACCTTCGTTATTCAAAATTCGACAACCTCTTAGAGGTTACATCAGAACTGATCAATTACGTTTGGATGTATTCATTGTATTGACGGTGTGATTGAAAAACAATCGGCTATCGAGACAGTCAAGTTTCGCGAACAGTGCGGTGCGGAGCGACCTAATAAGGCCTTAACGAAGCCGATTAGTGTGTATGGTGAGTGGTGTTTCAGGTCAGATGGTGAGAATACGGCTCTGCCGAACTCTAAAGACCTGATTCAGTCGTCAGCGGGGCAGGCACAAAGTATATGCTCTGCTGTTTCATAATTTTCCAAACAGAGGCGACACACACAATCTTCCGACAGCCCGAGTCTTTGCATATGATGGTTCAGATAACAGTGACCTGTCAGAAGGCCTGTTAGACATCGTAGTTCATCCCTACTGTAGTCCAACAACTGTTTGGTATCGAGCTTCGAAGGGTGAATAAACGCCTTGGAGTGAGCCAATCCTGAAAGATTCTGCCAGAAATCCATAAATTTTCTCGCCATCCAGGTGTTCAGTGTTTGTTTGGCAAAGCCTAAAGCGATGCCAATAACAGGTTCTCGTCCAATGAAGCTGCTTGCAGCACTCTCCTTTGCAAAGAAGTCAGCAGCGTGATTGCATTCCAGGCCAGTATGGCCAGGAATCCAGACAAGAGACAATCTGTCCTATTGAGGAGAGTCGTTTTTGGCAATTTGCTACCCATTTAGACGTTGCTCGATAGGAGCCAAGATCTTCCAACGCCGCTTGACTGTCTGAGAATATTTATATTCACTTGTGTATGAGGCTGGATTCTTCCAATCTCTCCGCACATAATTCAATAGCGTAAATTAGTGTAGTAAATTATTGGTAAACCCACGAAGAAAAATTTAACAATAAGGACAATGAAAATGATAATAAGTCTTCATCAAATCATTATTACCTTGGCATAAACCTCTGCCATTTTATCCAAAGGCCAAGATGTGGCTGGTGCTACGGCTACGAATGTGGGTAAAAGTAAACGCTCAATCATTTTCTCCAGTTCTTTGTGACCAGTCAATCCAGGAATGATGAACAATGGTGCTAATTCTCTGATCTCTAGAGGTCCTTCGCTAACAACTTGCACCCACTCGGGTTCCTGCTTTGCGTTCTTCTGTTCTCTAATGATTTCTTCTATAGACGGAATCACGTTACCCAAATCTGGAATATTGGTAAACAGGGTTGAAATAATTGAAAGTTCCTTTCTGATTGGAAAAATGTGAACTGCATATGAAAGAAAAGAAGTCAAAATATATGGAAGATAGGGAAAAATAAAAAAAAACAAAGTAGAGCATCTAAAAACTGAAGTGATCATGGTAAAAACCGGAAAAATGAAACTAGAACGAAAAATTTCGAGATAACTAATAACAAATGGAGAAATTGAAAATATAGTTGGGGTATTGAAATCGCAACCGAATGGTTAGGACACATAATGGAAAGGAAATCAACCTAAAAACACTGAAAAATGAAATATGAAAGATAATGATGAACAATAGTTTTTTAGTTCTTGTTGCACTTGTTGCATTAACTAATGGCTATGTTAGCTTGCAGTTCAGATTTTGTTCCATTGAAACTTCTTCTATACAGTTATGAAAGACACTTTGAAAAAAAATTATCTATTGGTCGTATAACCCTATGAATTTGGTGGTAAAAATAGCGCAAGTTGAAAAAGACAAAATTGCAACGACGCGTTCATTTAAAAACCACATGACCCATTTCTACATATACCTTCTCTACTCTAGAGGTAATTCTGAATCATCAACCTTAACTCGTTTATGCAATGTCTTCAGGATTCATGAGCCTCCTACATGAAGGCAGAGTCCTAACTGACTTGCAATTCAAGTAACCTTGTTGGGTACATGGTTACAAAGGAATTGAATGAAATGAGGAAACTAATGTCCACACCAAGGAGGGTGTCAAAATACTTCTTACTCTGAATAAGTTTCCTACAGTAGAGGCTTCATCAATTAAGACATCACTGGAGTGAAGAAACGCAAAAAATATGATAGGAGCATCGCTGGAAGGAGTCAAGCCACTGAAAGGGTTTAACAAATAGAGCCTGCCAGTGTTTATTGAGATATTAGATATGTGAAATGTGTCATTGAAACTATTGAACATTTGCTTCTGGAATACCAATTTCTGGTCTTAAGGCTTAAGTACTTCGAAAGGATAACATTGATGGTCTGTGATATCAAGAAATTGTTTCTCAAAAAACTGAAACTTTGCTGCGTAAGCCAATAGATTGGCTTACGCAGAGCAATATATATATATATATATATATATATATATATATATATATATATATATATATATATATATATATATATATATATATCAGAAGCAGGTGGCAAAATACAGCCAACTATCGCTTCACAGTTCAGCTCGGTGAGCTTTAACTTCACTATTCAAGTAGATACTCTTTCGTGTGGAGGACGGATTTTGTGACGTGAGCTTTCATGTAAAGTATTCTCGAATGAATAATAATTTCAATCCAGCTGATAGATGCAAGTTTTTCTGTTCAGGCATCTTCATAAGAATTAAGTTTTTCAATGTTTCGGACCTTACCTTTTATAGCACCCTGAATAGTAACATCGTCAATGTCCAGTCTCTTTTTCACTAAAACATTATCTACTCTCGAGTTCAGTACGGCATCCAGAACTGATATTCCGTCCTTCATGTCCAGACTCTCTTGCCACTGGATGTTGAAGGTCGAGAAACCGGCTTCAGCTCTGGAGAAGCAAATTCCAGCAGCAGAGTTGATGAAATTAATGACTGTTGCTTTTGGAGCCGTCGTTCTCAAAGCGCTGTCGAGATATTGAACTGGCTTGGTGTCGCTGATTCTCGTTCCTGTTGTTTTGTTGGGAAGAGTGAATACCAGATGTAGCGGTCCTATGGAATAAACTTCTGACAAAAGTTCTGCCGCGCCCTCTTTGGTACTTGCTTTGGCGGACGCCGTGATGATGTCTACCCCGAAGTGGGTTTGTAAGAGGGAAAGTCTGCGACTGATGTAGTTTTGGGTTGGTTTTATGTCTGCAGAAACTACTATTCTCTTGGCTCCATGCAGCACCAGCCATTCTATCACATCGGCACAAATTTCCGCTGATCCACCTTGAATAAGAAACGATTAATAACAAGGAAACACAAGTATGTTCTGATATTGAATGGAAAGTTGTACTTTCGTTAACTCACTTTTTGTATCTTGGCTAGTTTCGAAAAATGTATATTGATTCGACTTCATAGGTGTTAGTATTTCGATTTCAGTTCATCTCATTGTGAAAGACTCGGAAACCAATATTGTGCTTTGAGGCGAAGTACATAAAGAATCTAGTGATTTTAAAACAGTCGTTGTGTATTCGTTACTGAATTCACTTGTTTTTTATTTACCTCCATAACTGTTTTGGGCAATCATCTAATGGAAAAAATTACAGTCAACAGAAACTAGCTTCGATATACCCGGGGAAAATGTTTTTGTCGAATGTGTTGCTAATTTCGATTCACGCCTCAGTTCGCAATTTTCAAATTTGACAAAAAAACTTTGAGTTTGTCCTGGTGTCATAATAAAGCAGTAATCGCTATTTGAAACCAAATGTTGAAATATTGGACAATCCTCTGTGCTACGGGTTCATATCTGCTTCTAAATGTCTGCGATCAATAAATATTTATATGATATAATTTGAGACATATAAGAAAACCTCATTTCCATTTCGACCAAAAAATTATGCGATCTGTATGTCATCGTTCTACGTGGTAACAGTGCACGTCCTTTCGTTCAATGCACAAATCTCATACGCTTATCGATTTAATTTCGAAATTATTGAATAACAGTGGTTGTTTTATACGCTAGCATACATTTTCAAAAATAGGTAATCGTATTTTCGGAACAGAAAAAATGTTCTTGTTCATGGAAAAGTGCCCCAAATTATCGCGAATTTACTTCACCTCGTACAAAAAAAGTTATGAGATTTTTGATTCGCGGAAAATCTCCGAGTTAATTCTTAATATTAGGACAAAAACCGTTAATATAATAATCTATAATTAAAATCTCGCGAATGTTGACACAATCACAAAAATCACATGTTTATTATCGGGAGTCAAACAAGTTTCTGGAAGATGAATCACTGGAAAAAATCATAATTTTGAAAAAAAATTGTTCTATCACCATGAATTAGAAAAAAAATGAAAGTCTAGAAATAATATAGGGAAAATTGAACTCTCATTTCATTAGCGGAAAATTAGGGGAAAAAATTGGGTTGAAGGAACGTGAAGCAAAAGCTCTCTGTTCGCCGACATTGTTTCTGAAACCAATCAGTACGATGGAAATTGAGGATATTATTGATAATTTTCATTCAAAAAAGTGGAAGGCTGAGATAAAATCACTGTCAAAATTATAAAGATACTTAAATTTCAGTTAACTCCATTTTGATCATAAAATATTAGTGAAATACAGAACAGTTTGTGAAAATTGTGGGTTGTAAGGATTTTTATTAGGCCCAACACTTTTTTCATTCATTTGAATTCAATATCAAATTTGAAACTGAAGGAACATGATAAACTTCAAAGTGATGATAACGTTATATTTCAGTAAACATATTGATGTCACACATGAAATGTGAATTCTGATAAATCATCTTTATGCATACTCATAAATAATATTACCATGCTATTTTTTTCTAATAACCAAACTATTTCCTATAAATAAGTTACCATATTACCTGGTCTCTATATTACTGACATTTTTGATTAGCTGAGTCCCCATTCGGGGCTCTGCCATCTAAAATATTTAGAATACTTCAAAAAGATTACAAAACGAGATAATGAAATCTATTTATGGATCATCCCATTTGGAACCGACTATAAATTTATATCAACCAAGGTGAAAGTGCATAAAAATACACACTGTTTACTACTTTCCAAAATTCCAACAAAAAAAGTTGAAAAATTGAAGATATCCATATTTATGATGCCAGGCAAATGAACTGTTTTGATATGGATCGATTCAACAAATCACTTTATTATTGATCCAGGGTATCGTTATTTATAGTCGGTTCCTAATAAGATAAAAACTACAACTTTCCTGGAGAAAGATGAAAAAGAATCTCTCATGATTGAAGATGTTCATTATATTGTTCGACTTTTTTGAAATATCTAATATAACAAATTCATTTCTTGTGATAAATAAAGGAGTAGTTACTCAAAATAATGTTTCTTAATCTTCAACAACAGTATGTAGTATTCAATCAGTGTCATACACATTGAATCAAAGATGAATCGCGGAGGTTCATCATTTTCAATTGAATACTTACCATATACTAGATAAGACTGCTTCGCATTGCAAATGAAGGTATTAGGCTTCTTCACGTTGAGTTTATTAACGCTGAAATTGTCACTGATTTTCAACACTATTTTACCAATGTGTCCACTGCTCTTCATTTTACTGTAATGAAACAAATAGTAATAAGTAACCAACCGCTTAGTTCATTGGATTAGGTTGAGACAAAATAAGTAATGACTGGCTACTTGGTCAACAACAACAGCGTAATCATGACGCAGCCACCATATTCACCAGTTTTGCCACCATCGATTTCTTTCTGTTCCAGAGATTGAAGAGACCTATGATTCTTTTCACTTCAGCAATATATATATAAAAAATGATGGAGGTTCCAATAGTAATCTCTGTGAAACCACATGTGTTAAATTCCCACAGTGACTGATATTATGTTTCATGTTCTCGATTTTCAAAATATTACTCACCTCAGCATATTATCTACGTCGTTGCGAGTCATCACCTGTCTCACCAACGGCCGAACTGTGAAGTTTTCAATTCCATTCTCCACAAGCTCTCGGATTTCTTTCTTGACTTCCCTTGGTAGAGAGCAAATATTGTTCAAGTCAACGACGTAAAAGGAGGGGTTTCTAAGGAAACAGTACATTCCAATAGTGTTTCCCTCTTCAGTATCATACTTTCCGTAATGAACGAACCGCCCGAAGTTTGCGATACAGTCTAAAGAACTGCGGAGCAGAGGTCCAGAGACGCAGTTGAGAATCACGTCGGCTCCTTTGCCGCTTGTGACTTCCATCAGTTTCGATTTGAAGGAACAGTCATCAGAGTTGAGGATGTTAGATTCATTAATCTTGAATAAAAAATTGAAATGAGCATGATGTAACGAAGATACAGTTACAGTCTTTAGAAAGAATCAAGTTGTATGGAAAAGATTATGATGCGAATGAATGAATAGAAAAACTTCTTTGGGTGTTTAACAGTAACTGTAAATTCATCGGTTGAACGGTTAACTTCATCAGTTGCTGTTCAGCATCGTCATTTGAAGGCTGCTTCTGGAAAGCTTGGAACACTGTTCCGAACCAGAAAACTGTACAAACTTCAGCAACCTTTGATGCTTCATAAAGCTCAGATCAGACCTTTCTTGAAGTATTGTTCTCATGGATGGAACACCGCCTCTAAGCATAACCTGGAGCTGCAGAAATCCATCCAGAAAAGAGCCATCTGCCTGGCAATCTTAATTGTCTGGAACATCGAAGAAAGGTTGGAGATTTGTTTCTCTTTTATATACACGTGAACAGGAGATGTTCAAGTGACTTGGGAAATTTGATTCCACCAAGAGCGGTACATATCAGAAGTACGCGACGGACTATGGTTGCTCATCGTTTTGGGGCTCAACTCAGTACACCTCGAACTTCACTGTTTGAGAACTAATCCATCTGGAGAACTGTTTTTATGTGGAATTAACTTCCTTAGAACGTTTTTCCAAATGGATTTAATCTTCAGCGATTCAGATCCAATGTGAATCGCTACTTTTGCATTTATCATTGCTGTTCGTTTTTTGAAACTTTTATATTTAGCATAATACGTTTCCCTTCATATGTAGGGGAACAAAAAAGTATATACAGAAAAAATCGACGGGATTGAGGTCCGGTGATCTCGGGGGCCAATGCTCAGTGCCTCCTCTTCCTATCCATCGTTGATTTTGTGCAGGTTTCGTTCCGTCCTATAACCTGACCCACCCTCCCAGCAGCTTTTTGATCGAAAATGTCATTCTGAGGAATTACAGCTGACAAAACAGTGTCGAGTGAGACTCCTCCTAAGAGGGTGGGAGGAACAAAACCTCCAGTCAAACACGGGACGATTAAACCCAGCAAGTCTGAAGCTGCTGAGTGTAATAAGTGGTTGTATTAATGAGACAGTTCAAATTGGCGCATTATTATAAATGGAGATATCTACTGCCAGCGCCAGAATTGACTGGATGCATATGGTTGTGTGGACGCATTTGGTTGTGTTCATTAGAACATCATAACCAAAAAGTGTCTGCGGACCTTCACTATCGATGAAGGATCTATGGACGTCTCAGAAAAGACTAGTTTCAGACCGTACTTTAGTTTTGTGCAGATTGCATTCCCTCCTATAACCTGGCTACCCTTTCAGCAGCTTTTTGCTCGAAAGTGTCATTCTGTGGAATCTGGTAGAGCTGAAAGAACGGTGTCGCTTGAAACTGCTTCTAAGAGAGCGAGAGGAACCGAACCTCCAACCAAACACGGGAAGTTAAGTCCAAAGTGAGTGGGTCTCAAATGAAAAATCAGATCGCTAAATTATTATCATGGCTCTCATGTGTGAAAAAGTCTAGGTGTTCATACACTATTCGAAATATGAATTTGAAATACTCACGAAAAGGAAGTTTTTCTGCAAGTAAGCTCTCTGTGTATCATTGGAGACTGATACGTAAACGTTGCAACCATAGAGAGTTGCTATTGAAGATGCTGCCAGGCCAATTGGTGAGCACCCTGCGTGGATAAAAACGGTATTTCCCGGTTTTAATTTCGCAACGGTCATCAGCATGTAGTAAGCCTGAAATAAATTTGGGATAATTTTAGTCATTTATTCGTATTTTATGTCGATCATATATTATATACTCAATAACAAAAATTGTGACCTATTGAAGTTGACTGTGAATTATTGACAATCCAAGAATGATTGGAAATAACCACAGTTATACTTACGCTGGCAAAAGCATGAGGCACTGTAGCGCCATCCTCTAGAGTCCATTTCTTCGGTATAGGCCACGATAGCACCGGATCCAAAACCAGTTTTGAAGTGTCTTTATCCAGTCTCCCAAGTCCCATAACTCGGTCCCCGTTCTTGGTAATACCAGAATAATCGATGTTACCGACTTCGTTTCTTTTCTGGGTGGCCGGATTCAAAGTATCGTCTTTCAAATTTACGCTCAAATAGTTTATATTCAAATTTTCAATCATACTAGAAATAGACGTATTGTTCAGTTCAATATCGTTTTTATATTGAGTACAGAACGGCAGGTAAGTGTACCACGCTCCAGCTTTCAATATCTTCAGCGTGAGATCTCTTTGCAGAGCAAATTTGATATCGAAGGGTTTTTTGTCCAAGTTGAAGATGACTTGGAGACTTCGCGTATTTGGTAGCGACTTCAGTTCTCTTACGAAATTGTGGAAACCTTCGACGGGCACCAGGGTTGTGATGAGGCACACTTTATTTTGAGTTGGGGCAGCTTCTTCGAGAGCAGCGTGGAGTTCCGATGTCCAGCTAGAAGATGAACGTTTAAGGTCTTTGGCACTTAGAGTGTCCCCTTTGACGTTGACGATACGACTATTTTCTTTGACGATCTGAAATGGTATACATTTGAATGAAAAAGATACAATGATATAATACTCATGATATTCAACTCATTGATGGTAATATGACTCTATAAGTCTTCAGGAAAGAAAAACGTTTTCACTATAGTACCTAGTAAAATGATACCAGAGTATGATTTTATGTAAATATCCTAGGTACGTCCCATTCATAACCCTGGGATACCATCGCTACACTGATTCGAATGTAATGATATTCAACAATGTAACTGAAATTCATTTGGGAATTCATCGTACTAGCAGATAGTTGTTGGTTCACAGATGGATAAAAAACACATTCAGATTCTGGTGCAGGTATTTTCAGTTGCAGACCCAGGACAGAGATGTCAACTTGCCTAGATGTCAACTTGCCTAGTTGACAGAGATGTCAACTTGCCTGGTGCAGGTATTTTCAGTTGCAGACCCAGGACAGAGATGTCAACTTGCCTAGGAACCTATGCGACTGTATTCCAAGCGGAATTTTACGCTATTGAATTGTGTGAGGAGAGATAGGAAGAATCCAACCTCATACAAAAGTCAATAAAAATATTCTCGCACAGTCAAGCGGCGTTGGAAGCTCTTGGATCCTACTGAGCAACGTCTAAATTGGTAGCAATTTGCCAAAACCGACTTTCCTTAATAGGAAGACTTAACAGATTACCTCTTGTCTGGATTCCTGACTATACTGACCTGGAAGGCAATAAGGCTACTGACTCTCTTGCAAAGGAGCAAAGAGCAAGCAGCCCACATGCTTTGTGGCTGCCCCGCTGGGGACATTTCAATTTGAGACTCTTTGATTATTCACAGCTTGGTTAAATTTGTCTGAGTGTTTTCAATCAGGATTCACATAGGTGGCTCACATGACTTAAAATTCTAAAGATAAGTCTATCCATCATCCTAAACTTTTGCATTCTTCTATAGGGATATTTTTTGTTGTCGGAACTGATACTGAGAATCGCACAAAACAGAATCATAGTGAGCTCTTGACCTGAATAACATGAAAATAGACTTGTCCCCAAGTTAAGAGCGAAGGAGATGTCAAAGAGCTATTGAAGACCTTGATTAATAGAGATATTGGTCTAATAATATAACTGCCTGTTGTTCATTCAATGGTGAATTCTACAATCGATAATATATTTGTGGAAATTTTATACTTACATTAAAAGTAAAGAGAGCAGGCCCTAAAATTGATCATTGCAGTACCTAATAGAGGCGACACTCGATCTGATTCTATCTAATTCTTAACTACTAATGAAGGAGAGGTGAAAAAAACCCAATTGAATCGATCATTGTATCATCCACCAAGAGAATCAAAACAGAGGGCCTAAGACTTCTTGAACTTCGAAGTGAAATTATTATAAACTACCAATGAAAACGAGATGAAAATGAATTTAATGAAATCGACCATTGTATAATTCACAATAGGACTAAAATAGTGGGCCTAGGACCCCTAAAACTCTGGTTTGAAGAGATAAATCTATCGGGGAGGTCAAATATCAGTGGTACTTGGAACAACTTGAATGTTGTAATAGAGAACCAACACATATGTTGTAATAGAGGTGGTTGAAAGAAGGTTGTAGGTAGCTGTAGGGGTTTAATCAGATATGATGTTTCGTGTTAGGAATCACACGTTGAAAGGTAACACCTCGTTAGTCCTTAGCTCGCACAAGTTTTTCAACTTCTGAGAGTTGTCGTTCGTATGGGAGCGGCAACTGATTAACGGAAAAACAGATTTTTTAAACAAATTCTGTATCATGGTAGTTAAACCCATGATGAAGAATGCATCTTTGTTCTGGTTGCCAAAGATGAAACAAACGAGCGCTATTAATAAAATAAGCAGGGTACAAAGGCTTTTAAGTTTGGAAATAACGAAAGAGATGGAAACCAATCCTGCAGCTGCATTAGAGGCAGTCTTGAATCTTCTTCCCAGACAGGAAACATCATCAAGTTACAAGAGATTAGACAAAACAGATATTTTGGAATATGTGCAAGAAAGACCATCGAACATATTCTCAGATAAATTGACACCAAAATACATGTTCTACACAAACTTCGCTGCTGAAATCTCAAACCGCGAAGAGTCACACCAAAAACATGCTCGACTGATACAGACGGGTTGAAAACCGAACATGGAACGGAAGCTGGAATTTACTATGCGGGGAGAAATCTTCCTTTTAGTTACTCACTAAATCAGTTCACGTCAGTTTTCCAGGTTGAAGTATATACACCCTTGCAATGCCCGAAAAGAATTTCTTTGAGGCCCCGATGAAATGAGCGTATCGATATTTTCACAGACAGCCAGACTCACTTGAGGCTATGACCAACCCAAAAGTAACGTTGAGACTGGTCTGGAAATGCCGTGGAGAACTGAGGGAGTTGGTGGACAGAATAGATTGACTATATACTGGATGTAAGGACACCCAGCCATCGCAGGCACCGAAAAAGCTGATTGTGCAAGACACGGATCATCAACTTCATATTCAGCTGAAGGGGTAGCAAAGTCTTTGCTGAGGAAACAGATTGGAAAGTGAGTCCATCAGAAACATAGAGATCACTGTAAAAATTCTCGTATATCCGGGAGCACACACGGAAAAACTTTTATAAAGCGACCTTCCGAGAGGGAACTGAAGAATTGCTCCAAACCTTGAAAACGGTTGTACAACGAAGACCTTAGCAGCAAGTAATGCATCAAACAAACAAAGACTGTTTGTCATATTTCATGCGAAGCAAACAATTCATGGAAAACCCAAATACTATCCAAAAGAATATTACATAGTACCTACTCGTACAGCTAAGAACCTGTAGAAATTAGTTCAGGGCACAAGAATGTGGAAATGTTCATCAAGGAAATGAAGGGAATAAAACACAATAAAAGCTACAGTGTTTTTCGGAGACTTGAGAGATATAAACTAGTGTGAAGACAAAGCATCTGAAGTGTTTGCACAGATTTGTATGACCAACTGAATGAAATAATTTTTTTGTAGTATTGGAGTACAAGGCAAGCAATATTTTTTCTTCTATGTAAAAGTCGGTTTTCAATTCATCTGTATGCCAATTTATCAAAGTAATATACCACAATAACTATCTGTAAATTATCTTCACAAATTCTTTAATAATCCAGAATATCTAGGAAAACAGGAATGTGTTTCTGAGAAGTTATGTTGGTGAAATGCTAGCGCTTATAACGGCCTGATCTTTTTTTACTGAAAAATTATTCACTTACCTTTCTGAGAATAACATATTCATAAGGACCCACCCTGAACTGTGCCACTGGAAAGAGGTTAGGGTGGGATAATAAGGATTTCTCAGCTTTTGTGAGAAGGAAAGCTCCCGATGAAATTGTCAACCTTAACATTTCCTCTGAAGCAGGTCCATTGACAGCAAACAGTTGAGGATATGCTGGATGAAGAATAATGCGGCTCACTTCTTCTACTGTTGAGAAATGTACCTGGAATGTTCATGAAATTATTGTATTTTACTGTTGTATCCGAAATTAGTATATGATTATCAACATCTCACTTCAACTGAAAACAAATATGATATAAAATTTTACCATGAACTGAATACCGTCGATACCAAGACAAGAACACTCAGTCATAGATTTACTAGAATACAGACTCTACACTAGTGAATGTGTGATTCTTGTAGGAAAAATGGAAAACTAATGACAAAGCAACATTTTTTTCAGTTGTTGGACGTAGACAGACCAGTCAGTTGAAAAACAGGAGTGCATACATTGTTTGTGCAAATGGACATTTGCAGTATTTAGTAGTGAAAATGAAAAGGTTTTCATGCAATAACGTTTATGATTTGTTCTCGAAATAGATGGATATGAAAGAATGCAAAATTATTTTTCGCTCCACCGTTTTGGCGGGAGATGACCGGTTGGCGGGAGTTGGCAGTTTTCCGCTTGATTATGGGTTTCCATATTTTGCGTATCTGTACGCTAGCTTGGTTGAATTTGTTGTTGGACAACATATATGCGGCTTCTTTGAATCTCACCCTGAACCAGTGTTCCGCCCTCTGGATGATCTCAGCTTGAAACCATTTCATGTTCTGCTCAATATAATTGTTTCTCTCAGCTATTCATTCCAATTTCAATTTCAAATACAAAGAAATACAGGGTGTAACTGAATAAGTGTAAAACATTCAAAGAGGTGATTCCTCATCAAAAACAAGATAGGATCTTTCATATAAAGAAATTCCATTGGAGCATCCCTTGTTAAGATACAGCCCCTTGAAGGGGGTACATAAAATTTGTATAACAATTTTCTTCACAAGCACGAAAGAAGTTACAATATTAAAATTAACCTGACGTTTTGTACTACCAAAAAGACACTTAGCCAGAAATTTATTTGGTTCACCCCATGGTTGTAAGGGGTGGAAAATGCAACCCCAAAAATTTATTTCCAATGAAACTTTTTGTCTTATTATTTGTTTACCATTTAAAAATTTATTTCCGATAGCGTGTTTCATTCTCTTGGGTTTTTTGCCCAAAATGAACCAGTTCGCAGCAAAAAATTATTTTAGGAACAGCTACAGAGATACATCGTCATAAATGCGAAAATACGAAACTAATCTATCTAGTAGGTCGCTATTAGCGATAGTGACAATTAAATTGGTATGACGCTGTCAGTTTGTGAATTTTCGAAATTGAATTGATACTAATTGATACTAATTGTGTATTGTTGTTCTGTTCTTGATTTGTTACTTTAATGATTCACTTGTTATTAAAATGGCATTTACAAATGAGGAAATGGCTGATATGTATTACGTTTACGGTCTGTCCCAGGGGAATGGGTTAGAAGCTTCTAGAAGATTTGCTGAAATGTATCCTCAACGGCAGCATCCTTCACATAGAATATTTGCTCGACTTCATCAACGATTACGAGAATATGGTTCAATCGACAAAAGAACGCAGGATTGTGGTCGCCATCGAGAAGTACGAACACCACAGCTTGAGGAAGCAGTACTTAATTTGATTGAAGAACAACCTACTACTAGTACTAGAAAGATTGCTTTCCAGCTAAATGTTGATCATATGACGGTATTTCGAATTTTAAAGGAACAACTCTTATACCCTTACCATCTGCAACGAGTACAGGCACTGTTACCGCGAGACTTTCCGAACCATCTTAAATTTTGCAATTGGATGCTGGAAATGATTAGAAGAAATTTTGACTTTCTGAAGACGATAGAATTCACAGACGAATGTAGTTTTTCTCGGGACAAAATTATTAATTTTCATAATTACCACATATGAGCTGATAAAAACCCTCACGCTATTGTCGAAACTAACCATCAAGAACAGTTTTCTCTTAACGTGTGGCTCGGAGTTATTGGGGATGATTTAATTGGGCCTCATTTTCTACCTCCACGATCAAATGGTGAGGCATACGTTCAATTTTTAAGAGAAGTGCATCCAGTACTGCTAGAGGAAGTTTCTTTGGGCGTCAGAAGAAATATGTTTTTTATGCACGATGGGGCTCCCGCCCATTTTAGTAAAGTAGCACGTCAGCATTTAACTGAAACATATGCAAATCAGTGGATAGGTCGAGGAGGACCACAGAACTGGCCCACTCGATCCCCGGATCTCAATACTCTCGATTTCTCTATTTGGAGCCATTTACAGCATTTGGTTCATCGTACTCCTGTTCGCGATGTAGAGGACTTGAGAAACTGCATCATCGATGCGTGCAGGGTAATCAAAGAGTCTCCAGGAATATTTGAGCGAATACGTGGCTCAATGCGCCGACATCTAAACGCATGCGTAATGTCTGAAGGTAGACATTGAACATTTACTATGATTTCTACATGTTGTGTGTTTTGTTATTAATAAATTAGTTTTGTTTATTACCTTTCATTCGTTTATTGCAGGTACTAACTACAAAATAACAATAAATCCAGTTAGCATATATGACGATGTATCTCTGTAGTTGTTCGTAAAATAATTTTTTGCTACGAACTGGTTTATTCTGGGCAAAAAACCCAAGAGATATTTTTTGTTTAGATTAAAACAGGCTATCGAAAATAAATTTTTAAATGGTAAACAAATAATAAGACAAAAAGTTACATTGGAAATAAATTTTGGGGGTTGCGTTTTCCACCCCTCACAATCATGGGGTAACCAAATAAATTACTGGCTAAGTGTCTTTTTAGTAGTACAAAACGTCAGGTTAATTTCAATATTGTAACTTTTTTAGTGCTTGTGAAAAAAAATTGTTATACAAATTTTATGTACCCCCTTCAAGGGGCTGTATCTTAACAAAGGATGCTCCAATGGAATTTCTTTATATGAAAGATCCTATCTTTTTTTTTTGATGAGGAATCACCTCTTTGAATGTTTTACACTTATTCAGTTACACCCTGTATAATAAAGAAATGTGTCTCATTTATTCGTTGATCTACGCGGTTGCCAAAAAAATTATGTACGCAACACGTCTTAGAACAGATTTTTCCAGACTTGATACGTAAATTACTATTTATGTTCCTATAGAAGTGTTCTATAATGAAAGTATGGAGCATTAGGAATGTTCACGAGCATATTACACATTTTATAGAAAAATATTTTCAACTTATTCATTCACGAATATTGTCTTTGATATCGTTAAATGTGCATCAATGTTAAAAAAAAATGGTAGAACTGGAATTTCACAACTTTCAACGTAGGAGCCCGATGTTGCCCGGATTTTTTTTATTTTACAGAGCGATTTGTTGGCATTTTTCTTTCGTTGGGGTGCCTTATCATGTCAGTAGTGAGATTTCCATTGAGGAATGGAAACAAAAATGCTCTGTTGATTTTACCAGTATTCTAGTGAGGTTGATTTATTTGATCATCCTTCCGAGTGAACTTCTAGATTATGAGGCATAATGCCAACGAATTATTCTATGAAATACAAAAAATAATGCAATCAGTCTATCATGTTGAACGTTATGAAGTTCTGAGGAAATTTTTAAGAATCTAAACGTAATAACTCACACTTACTTTAATTACTTTCGATGCACTTGAAACATTTTTCATAGCACTAGACAGAGAGTCATCAGTTTCCAACTCAGTTAAGTATAAATTTCTCTCCTCTTGGCCAATCTCATCTGTTCCCGCCAGTTGGATGGCGAAGTCAATGGCTGCTTCAATTTTCTAGGGGAAATATACATAAAATTAGAAGTGATTTCAAAATTATATAGATTTCACTCCTCACCTCGAATGTCCCATTCAAAGGAACACACTCCATTCCATCGAAATATATGCGATCTTCGATGTCAAGAGGAGCAGTGATCATGCCGGTCACCTCTATGCCATCGGTGGATATTATTGAAGTCGCATACTCGAAGGTGATTTCAGTGTCGGTTGTCTGGATTGGCAGGAAAGGGAGAGAAAGGGCGATCTTCCGAATGAACCTAGGTACATGGATCTCCTGGTTCCTTTCACCCGTTAGGAACAGTTGTTGCTGCAGCATGGCTTCTAATAGATACGTCCACTTGTTGTTCCATTCGACGTGGCTTACTGTTCCTGAAAATTATAGTTTTTTTCGAAAATGAACAGCAATATTATTATTGAAAAACGATCGGTTGTGTAACAGGGTCAATTTCTTTAAAAAACAATTGTGTTCTTGCCGACGTTTCGAATTCAATTGAATCCTTCTTCAGGGTTCGAAAAGTAACTTCTTCGTGTTGATAATATTACTACCATTTCAAAAACCATCAGACATATTAGATACATACAAAAAAAAAACATTACAACAACCAAATTTCCGAGACAACACCAACACAAAACGACATGAAACAAACATATGTCATTTTGTGTTGCTGTTGTCTCGAGCCCTGGAAGTGAACAAAATTCGGGCTATTAGGCCTTGATCGAATGGAACTTGAAGTACTAGAGGTTTCGTCTGCCACTGCGACAAACATCATCAGTGACATGTGTGTTTACTGCGAGGACGAAAGTTATGTCTCGAAGTCTCAGTTCATAGTGGAGGTTGGTTTCATCATATATTGATGAAAATTTATCGTGGACAAAACATATACCTATGTATTAAAATTATTCGGAAAAAAGTAGCACCTCTTATTGATATATAATTCTTTTGAATTTAGAAAAAAATTATTTTCAGTCTCTTATAATTAGGAGTGCATTATTTCATTTATTTTTTGGGATCAGCCAATACATCTATAATAAAACCTTTGAAATCTTTACAAAATGAAACTTTCAAATGATAAAGGTATCAATTATCGTAATTCCTTAGATTTGAATACAATATACAAACGAAAAGTGCGAACACCACAGCTTGAGGAAGCAGTACTCAATTTGATTGAAGAACAACCTACTACCAGTACTAGAAAGATTGCTTTCCAGCTAAATGTTAATCATATGACGATATTTCGAATATAGTTTTTCTCGGGTCAAGATTATTAATTTTCATAATCACCACATATGTGCTGATGAAAACCCTCACGCTATTGTCGAAACTAACCATCAAGAACAGTTTTCTCTTAACGTGTGGCTCGGAGTTATTGGGGATGATTCAATTGGGCCTCATCTTCTACCTCCTCGATTAAATGGTGAGGCATACGTTCAATTTTTAAGAGAAGTGCATCCAGTACTGTAGGAGGAAGTTCCTTTGGGCGTCAGAAGGGATATGTTTTTTATGCATGATGGGGTTCCCGCCCATTTTAGTCAAGTAGCACGTCAGCATTTAACTGAAACATATGCAAATCAGTGGATAGGTCGAGGAGGACCACAGAACTGGACCTTTCGATCTCCGGATCTCAATCCTCTCGATTTATCTATTTAGGGCCATTCACAGCATTTGGTTTATTGTACTCCTGTTCGCGATGTAGAGGACTTGAGAAACCGCATCATCGATGCATGCAGGGTAATCAGAGAGACTCCAGGGATATTTGAGCGAATACGTGGCTCAATGCGCCGACATCTAGACGCATGCGTAATATCTGAAGGTAGACATATTGAACAATTACTATGATTTCTACATGGTGTGTGTTTTGTTATTGATAAATTAGTTTTGTTTATCACCCTTCAATAGTTTAATGCAGGTACTAACTACAAAATAACAATAAATCTAGTTCGCATTTATGACGATGTATTTTTGGGAAAAAAACCCAAGATACATTTTTTGTTTGGAATGAAACATGCTATCGGAAATAAATTTTCAAATGGTAAACAAATAATAATACAAAAAGTTACATTGGACTTAAATTTTAGGGGTTGCGTTTTTCACCCCTTACTGGGTGAGTGTCTTTTTGGTAGTACAAAACGTTAGTTTGATTTCAATATTGTAACTTTTTCAGTGCTTGTGAAGAAAATTGTTATAGAAATTTTATGTACCCCCTTTAAGAAGCTGTATCTTAACAAGGGATGCTCCAATGTAGTTTCTTTACATGAAAAATCTTATCTTTTTCTCGACGAGGAATCACCTACTTAAATGGTTTACACTTATTCAGTTACACCCTGTATATGTTTATTAAGTTTAATATTATAAAATGATAAAAAACATTGCAACAACCAAATTTCCGAGACAACACCAACAAAAAACGACATGAAACAAACGAATGTATCACAGATACAGCCATTGGTTTTTTTTTCGTGTCGTTTTGTGTTGGAAATTCGGTTATTGCAATGTTTTTTTTTCAATATGTATCCAATATGTTTGATCGTTTTCAAAATAGTAATATCATCAACACGAAGAAACTACTTTACTACTTTTCGAGTCCTGAGGAAGAGTTCGATCAAATTCGAAACTTCGGCAAGGAAACGATAGTTTTTTTTAAGAAAATTTGATTCTGTTACCTAACCAACCTTTCTTCAAAAAAATTATTGAATCACTAAACTAAACTCAAACAAAACTTCCTGGTGCTTCCTGAGGTCACCTTCGAGAAATCCCACTCTGTTCTGTGAGAGCAGAGCATCGTGAAGAAAGCAGCTATATTTCTGAGAAACTTGAATTCATCAAGGTAAAAAACCTGCTTTATTATATATCGTTTTTGAAGTATAGCGTCTTCCAAAAACGACTTTGACAATTGATAACGGCCATCTTGCTGAAGCTACATCTGTCCAATTAGTTGTCATTCACTCAGTATCTCTTGCCACATCATCGTGGAAGGATGTGGCATTCAACAACACGCGCAAATAATGACATTGTTTCAGCAAAATGGGTGTTCTGTTCCGGCAACGTACCGCGCGCTTCGCCGATTTCACGGTCGCAATAATCGTCCTACTGTAAGGACTATATGCAATGTAGTGGATAAATCTGAGTCCACTGATTCAGTGAACTATCGAACAACACCCGTACGTCAACGAAACGCAAGATCTTACATATGTTCGCTGAGTGGGCTTTGAAGCAGTTGGCAACTGATCCTAATTTTCATCAAAGAATCTTCTTCGGCGATGAGGCCCATTTCTGGATAAATGGGTACGTGAACAAACAAACTTGGCGAATTTGGGACGATACCAATCCACATTGCATCCGGAAAAAGTCACTGTTTGGTGTGGATTTTGGGCTAGCGTCGCCATAAGTCCACATTTCTTTGAGAACGACGTTGGCTAGGACATCACTGTCAACAGCGAGCAGTATAGGTGAATGATCACCAACTTCTTTTGGTCCGAATTGAATGATATGGACAGCAACGAAATGTGGTTTCAGCAGGACGACCCTATATAATAGTGAATTCCAAAATTGCTGTATGCTATATAAAACATTCCGGCTATCACGGCCTTGTTTGAATGGAACTCGAAGTTCCAGAGGTTTCGTCTACGGCAAACATCATCAGTGATATGTGTGTTTACTGCGAGGACGAAAGTTATGTCTCGAAGTGTCAGTTCGTAGTATATAGTATAGTATATAGTTCATAGTATATGAATTTCATTCATTTTTAGGTATCAGCCAATACATTGTCAATAAAACCTTTGAAATCTTCACAAAATGAAACTATTAAATGATATAGGTATTAATTATCGTACTCAGAACCAACAGTGAATTTATATGAACTGAAAAATTCATTCGATTTGAACATTACATACAAACAAAAAATTTGTTGTTTTGTTCACTCAATAACAAATAAATAAAAAATTGCAAACATAAGTCTTATAGAAATTAATAATATTCATTGTCATAACAGTAGACGAACAGAATTATCATCAGTTAGTAATTTCAAATCTAATTTTGAACAGAAGTCAGTTTATCTTGATGGAATTATAATATACAATACAATTCCCGAAGAAATGAAGAAATCTTAAACTGCTGTCAAATTCAAAAATCAATTGAGAAAGTATTTAATGAAATCAATTCAAAAGACATGATTATATAATTTCCATATAGCCAGAATCATCTGAATATTTTATATTGAATCGGGTTTTTATTCGATTATTTATGATTGAAAAAATCTATATTTTAGTTTTCAATACCTATCAACAAACTCAATGTTCACTGCTCATATTATTTACTTGTGTTCTCCTGTTCAATATTTCATTATTTTGTCAAATTCGTATCTTCACCTGGAACTGAAGTATTGATTTGTAAAGAATTTGTCTTCAACAAATAGTTCTCAATTAGTTTCAAAATGAGATATTTTATATGATTTCAAACTTATCTGGCAAGCCATCTAACTATGAATTGTTTGTTTTGCACAAATTATCGCCCATCTTGGAATAACACGGACTTCTCAGTCCGGCCAAACGTCAGGAAGAAATTCCAACAGATAATAATCTAGGAGCCCGAAACAACAGAGTTTTCTACTCACCATCTTCACTCATCGTCAGATTCTTCAGTGTTTTGAACATTCCCGAATACTTGTGTCCCCTATGTTGCATTTCATTGTAGAAATCACTTTTGCTGAGCTGTACAGCATCAGGAATGAGCTCTACTTCCGCTTTATCCAATTCGAATTCTTCTCCGGGAATGGGGAATAACATTTTACCGGTTAGAAGAAGATCTTTGTTGGAATAGACCGTGAATTCTCCACTGCCAGGCTGTACCAGGGCGTTCAGTGGCACGCATCCATTTTTGGGGATAACAAGAGGTTTTCTGAAATGTAAGTTTTCGAAAACCACTTCCGTTCGCCCTCCTGGAACGTTGTCGGTACATTGGAATAATAGTTCCTAAAAAAATGACTTGGGAATATGAAAAATATAAACATTCCAATAGTTATGAGTCTACTTTGAACTATAATATCTCGGTGAATAAATACTCTTTTGATGTAGTAGAAATCATCGCCAATTGAATAATGATAATAATAATAATCTCTGTTATTTACCAAGGTAAAAAAAAGTACATAAAGGAAAATTCAATAGGTTTGGTAAAATCCTGGAGTGGAATTCAGGAGACAAGCGTGTGCAACACGCCGAATCCTGCTCTTCCATTCAACTCCTTTACAATATACAAAACTTAGAAGTATTCATCGAACATATGAAAATTATAGTACAGAAATTATAGTACATATGTACTAAGAGAGAGAGAGAAAAAAAATGAAATGAATAAGAGGTGGGTAATTCATAATGCTTACAGAATGACTTGAATTTTGCATTTTATGCGAGACTTTAGTTGCACGATAGCTGTTTTTCATATAGCCAGTTACGAGCCTGAACCTTGAAAACTGATAGTTTAAATTTTTTTAGATGTGTGGTAAGACTATTGTAATGAGTGTAGATGGAAAAACTGAACGATCTCCTGCTGTGGTGGGGCGCAGTTATTGCATTTTTGTGTCGGATTTCACTTTATGTTCATTTTCACGAAATCGAACTTTATCATAAAGATACTGCGGTGATTTGATGATGATTATATTGTGAAATAAGGTTAGAGATTGCAATAAGAAACGATTCTTCTTTGACAGCCATTGCGACTGAGAAAGCTTATGAGAGATATGCTGGAACTTACGGATGCCATTGATGTAGCGTAAACAGGAATTTTGGACTTTTTGTATCCTGCTAAAGTCTAGACTATCCAAACAGGGATAATATACAGGTGAACAGTAGGTGAACTGTGAAAGGATGAGAGTCTGGCATAAATTGATTTTTGTCTGAGTATTCAGGTACGCTCGGTGAGGGTAAATGAATCTTAAGTTCGCGTAAGCTCTCTGGATATATAATGAAACTTGCTTTTTGAACCTGAACTTATTATCCAATATCAAGCCAAGATTTGTTGCCTCC
Organism: Leptinotarsa decemlineata; assembly: GCF_025532065.1. Taxonomy (NCBI): domain Eukaryota; kingdom Metazoa; phylum Arthropoda; class Insecta; order Coleoptera; family Chrysomelidae; genus Leptinotarsa; species Leptinotarsa decemlineata. The sequence continues at coordinate 5,049,484 of NW_027412704.1, read as the reverse complement.
GGTACTATATTCAAAGTTGTACCATTCAGAGAAATATTTACTTGGGGTGAATACCTTTGGCAAAATAACTGGGGACCAAACATAAGAACCTGCGTTTTATTAGGATTGAGTTGCAGTTCGTGTTTCACAAAAGAATCATAACTATTTTGAAGTTCATTAGTGATGTCAGCAACAGCTTCATTCACCAATTCTGGTTTAAACGATACATAAAGTTGGGTATCATCAGCGTTAGCATGATACTTACAGAGATTGATCTTAGTCAGTATATTTGAGGTATATAAACTAAAAAGCAAGGGCCCAAGTATAGATCCTTGCGGAACACCGCGCATTAATCTCACCGATTCAGATAGTTCGCCTTCGAGTTTCACCATTTGATGTCTATTAGTGAAGTATTCCTGCATAATCTTAACGGCTGTTTTAGAGAAGCCAATGTAATTGAGCATAGATATTTCTGAATTCAATGAGTCAGTGTCCTTTCACCCTTTTACCAACGTAACACAAGTAGATTGATTCCGTGAGCCTGAAAACTGGGTGCTCGGGGTTCGTTGAAGTCGACGAAGGCCTTTTTTCCTGGTTCTGATTGTCGAAGGTTCCGTCGGTGTTATCGTTATATAAGTGCTTGAAGAGATGATAGTCAGTTGGCGAGAGGTCTGGAGAGTATGGTGGATAAGGCAGAACCAACTTTAATTTTCTGACAATGATTTATTCAGCTTCAACCACAGAAGGTTATTAGCTGAATGTGATTTACAAATATGACAGTGACGGTTTTCCGGATTCGCAATTTAGGCTATCGATTGGGCTAATACAGAATGCTCCAAAAGCGATTCATGAAGCTGCGTTGTGGATTATGTCAAGTTGTTACAGTGTTCTCTTCTGAGCTGAATTATATACTGTGCTACCATAGTCCAGTTGGGAACAGAATAATGTTCTGTACATTATCATGAGTGTTGGGAAGTCTACTTCTCATAGTGTGTGAGATACAGATTTCATTAAAGCCTCGGTAGATTATAGCATTTTCCTGAGGTGGATTAAGGGGAACGACAGGAGTGAAGGTATTGGAGTAAAGGCATTGCCGACTCTTTACCCAAGGAAGCGGCTGGTTTGAGAATTTTTGGACCCAGTGGTACCCTGGGAAGCTGGCGATGAACAGGAAAAATCACGCTTAACAGTAGAATTTTTGACTGGCGACTGGAAACACCTCCACAATATGGGGCTAGTAGAGACACATCTATGCAGTTTGTCTGAACAGGAAGATGAAACTGTCAGGCATGTTTCATGCGAATGTCCGAAGTTATCGCCAATAAGAGAGTGTGTGTTCGGCGAGTCTTGGCCTACACCTGCCGATATAAAGGAAGTGTCTTCCAAAAACCTATCCACCATCCTGGAAAGGACAGGATGAACGATGACCTAGGTGGACATGCTCCTTGGGAGCATGTACAATGGATCACATGTGGCCTTTGTGCTGTGGGCCTACTCTCACCCTCCCTATTCTACAGATACAGATTACATTAAGTTGAGTCCTGTTTGACAAGTTAATTGAAGTGACTGAATATGCGGTTTCCATCAAAGTTTATACAATAGGACTCTACTGTGATGGTTTGGCTCGTTTGCAGAAAGTTATAGTGAATTACAGCAGCCAGTGACCACCGTGCAGTAATTATGGTCTTTTTTTAAGGGTTTTTGCCTGTGGGAAAGTCCTGGAAACTGACACCAAGTTCTTCCGGCATCCCACGCATCGATTGTGATGGGTCAGTCTCCACCCGGTCCCTGAGATCCCCGTTCTGGATTTCTGTAGGTGGACCACTTCGGGGCTCATCTTCGCGGCTAAAATCTTCAGAACGAAATTTAGTGAACCAGAGTCGAACAGTGCGTGATTGCCAATGCTGGTTGATTTTTCAGACTGTTTCGTCAGCGCTTTGGACCAATTTGAAACCGTAGACAAAAATTGACAGAAAGATCTAACGAATCACCTTCTGAAGTTCCCCAATATACCATGACACTAGCATAATTTTCGAGGTGTGGAGTTACAAAAACACATGCCATTGAAACGGACAAAACTTTTGAAAAAACCTAATAAATATTGGATACTTACTAGGTAACTGCTGACGGGCAAAATGAATCGTTCATCCAACTGATGCCCAACGCAATCTCTGAATTGTTCACTAGTGAGAGTAATCATGATATTTTGTATTCCGTAACTTGATTGAGAAGTATCTTTTGCTTTTATCCAACGGTCTGCGTGGTCCCAGTGCACTAAGTCGGTAAGAGAACAGGTATTTCTACTCACAGGATATTCTACTTTGGGATATAAGTTTGAGAGATTCATTTCAACTCCAGCAAGATACAATCTGAAATTAAAAAACGTATATGTTTTCATATGAGGAAATAGTTATTGATGAATATAGGAAATGAACTGACATAGATCCAATGTCCAGAAAAAATGGTTTTGGAAAAGGAAAAGGAAAAACATTGTTTGAAGATGGAGGAGTAGAAAACCAAAACCATTTAAACCCAGTTTGATATTAAATGTCCAGCTCATGCTTAGACAAATTCATCGTCACTTACTTTCCCAAATTTTGAAGCAGAAACTCGACACTGCTCTCGGTTTTCCTCTGTGTGAGAGGGATGTTGATTGCAGATTTCATAGATCTTTTGAGAATTGCTTGCAGTAGACCGTGAGGTGCAATTTCAATGAGGACTGCGTCTTCAGGGATGTGCTTGCATCCCTCTTCGAACAGTACGGAACTCAGGAGGTTATTGGTATGGTACTCGGCCGACGAATTTTTTGCTAGATGCGTATTCCAGTTAGTTTCTGGATTTGAAGTACTTATCCATTTGGAGGACCTGAAGAAAAACATCTTTAATGATATAACAGTTTGGGAGACTTTTTTAACTTGCACTCAACAATTGAAAAAGTATGAATGTGGAGATCTTGCGACTTAGATATACCAATTTTATGGATAACAATACTCTGATGATAATTTCAAAACTGAGAAAATCGGCTAAATGGCAATGGAAAGCATGTTCATCAATTGTTATTTGGTGGATAATACTACAATGAAAGGCGAAAGTGAAGAACATTCCACCATCTTCCATATGACTATATAGAGTTTACCAAAAGCACCATCTGATCAATTCATTTTTGTCGAACGAGCAAGTGAAAGTAAAGAGAATCTAATAACTAAGCATTGTTGCTGTTGTCATTCTTTTATCATTCGCTAATATTTGGGATAAAATTGTGGGATCTGGTGACACTATAATTGGTGATTTGAAAGATCTGAAACTGTTGAGAAGACCAGATAGAATAAACAAGTGAAAATCCGTAACAGTAAGAATACATTAAGGTTTGTAGAAAGCCGTCGAAGATGAAGAGAAATGAAAAAATATCTTGAGATACCAAGTAGTAGGGTGAGTGATGTAATTTGTACACCATGATAAGATATTTCACATCAAGATATGAAGAGAAGCTGTAAAAGTCCCCGGGAACATAATCTGAGAGTGAGAGGGAGAGAGAAACAGATCGATAGAGAACAACTCTGCATCGACATTGTGCTGAAATAGAGTGAAAATATGGAAACACTATAAAGAAGAAGCTTGAGAATAGAAAAAGTAGTTTGCATCAATCCCAAAAGAAAAAGACCCCAAAGGAAATTATAAAATTGCCTCATGTTCAGCAGTGGCAGTACTCCTCAAAATTCAAACCGCTTGGTTGACTAAACTTCGGAAAATACTCTAAAATACAGCTGAACTGATTCATTTTCTCATCTGGAATATTTCAGAAATTCTATGAGATAAAAGTATATGGGACCTTGACCTTGAAAGTAGAGTTGCAAACTTTGGTGTGGAATCATTCTATTGAAAGAACTTCTCATTCACTAGAACAATGCATCAGGAGATGACCTCAAGGTCAATCCTTTGGCTATGTACCTATTCAGGTATGAGAAAAGATTTTTTAATGAAATTTCACATTAAACTTGGATTAGAGTCCTAACATAAGTAGAAATCAACAGCCTTCTTCAATATGAAAACTCATATTTCACTACCAAACATCAATATAGGGTGGTATGATTTTGATTTCTACATCATTTCACAATTACCACCAGATTTCTACAACGTTCTCCCGGAACATTATTCACCATTTCAACATTGATTTAAAATATCTTCTATTAAGATCATTTCACTATCAACTATTATTTATCGATGGTAGGATATAATTTTCATTCAATATCTAGAAGTAAACTTGTATGTTTGTTTTATTTGATAACGCAGTTGCTACCGTTCTGAGTTTTGATAACTACAATATTGAAAGAAACAACGTACCTAGCGACTGGTGATGGTAGCACAACTTTAAGATATTTCAGAAGGAGCGGGCCTGCAGGTTTGATATAACGACTGTGGTAAGCAATGTTGGCCACATTCACCAGCCTAGCAAATACCCCCTCATCCTGCAGTTGTTTCACGAACTTTTCCATATCTTCGGTTGGACCCGACAAGGTGCAACTCTGGGAGCTGTTATGGCAAGCCACTTCGATGTTGGGCGGAAGTCTATCTTTGATCTGGTCATATCCAAGACCTGTAACCAAACGAATGATCGCACAGGTGAATTTGTTTCTGATAGTTTTGTCAAGTCGATGTAGAATAGAGTGATTACTGATTGTTCACAAGCAGATCAATAGGAAATGTGAAATTTGCCCTCTCTTCATGAATATCCATTACAACGTATTCGAATGACACTTTTTTGTGAGAACCATGGTTTTCTGAACTGTTGTGTAAAAAGCTCATTACAAAGTGATATTTGAATACACCGAATTGTTTATATTCACAAATGGTGTCAGGTGTGGGGTCAGAATAATGCAGTTCAGAAAAATTCTTCTCCAAAACGCACGAATTGATTACATCTAAGTTATTCATGAATGTTTAAGTAAAACCAAATTCTCACTTGTAAAATTATTGAACATGAATGTACTGTAAATAAAAAAATATCCAGCATTATCCAAACAAACCTGATAAAAACCCAACATTGTAAAGCCTATTCGAAAGTAAGTGTGAATAATGATGTCGAAAATAGTTCAAATTACTGAACTACTTTCTACATCAACTATGGTACTTACAAGGGGGAATTAATCAAGAGAACTATCGTTGATTTGAGAAAGTCATCAAATGAATATGACTGCGAATATTGACACGCGTCTGACAATGAAATTTATTTTCAAAAAATCTCAATGAGAGGGAGAAGTCGACTTCCTTTCATTTGGAAAAAATGCTAGTTTGGTAACGGTCAGTATCATACTATATATGTACTTAGGTGAAAAAACGTAGTTTTTGTCGGTAATAATTATGTTAGATTGATTAAGACTGAAGTAAAATAGAGAAATTACTGGTTATTCTCAATCAAATTATTGATATTCATAAGTGAAGAGGAAGGAGCATTATTAAGGTATCCATCCTAATGTTCTGTTGTATTAAATAATGCGATAATGTAATGAATATGTCACTCATTCGAAATACTCGCAAATCACGAAGAAAAAATGTCAATCTCCAATGCGCCAAATTCACGGAAGAATGAGAGGTGATGTCAAAATTCCAGAAGCATTACCTATTGCGGCCATCATTCCTGTGATAAGAGTAGCTTCTATCGATGCCATTCCTCTGTAGTACGAAGCCAGAATCATTTGCTCTGCAGTCATGCATCCATCAGCATAAGCACATCCCAGCTCTCCAACAGAATGACCAATAATACCATCTGGTACGATTCCAAGGCTTCTCATAACATCAGTCAGAGCAATCTAGAAAAGAAGCTCATGAAATCTTTCTATTTTAGATAGTACTGGCAATATTTTTTACCTGAATAGCGGCAATACCAACAAAACAATGCAAAATGGAATCGAATATGGTCTTATCTGATGTGGTGATTATATTTATCAGATCCAATCCCTTGACAGCTAAAGTATCATGAGATTTCTTTATGGAGTTCGCGAAAACTTCAATTTTCATGAAATCACCCAACATACCGTACCATTGACTTCCCATTCCAGAGTAAACGAACCATATTGGTCTCTTGTTGCCTTGGTAGAACTGAAAAATGATGTTTGATAGTCAGCAATGTAATTCTACTGAAGTATGTAATGAGCGAAAACAAATGTTGCAGAATTCATTCAATCAGATTTCAAGATTCGTTTATTGCCTGTAAAATAATTATGCAAGTTATACAAGCTATGTTGATTTTAGTATTCTCTGTTACTGATATCTTTCATGCTTCTCCTTCCTTGAATCTGTTTTTTTTTTCCAATTTTGATGGAGTTTTGAGCTATTTCGCTTGATATTCAATTGATTAGGTTTACTAATCTATTGGAATCCCATGCAGGAAGAAGGAAAAAATTACTCACAGTTGTTTCCTGCTTAGGCTCTCCTTCTCCACGTAGTAAATAACCTCTTTGAAGATAACCTTGTATCGGTTTAGAAAAAATGTCGTGGATAAGTTTGTAATATTCTGGATCTTCAGGTTTGGTTTTCAACTGGAAAAGAATTATAAATCATAGACATTCAAAAGTGGGAAGTAAAGTATTAGATTAATATTTTCCCTTTGCTTCTCATTAAATGAAAAACACTAATAATTTACTATATTTCCATTTGTCGAATTTCTTCGTCAAAAAAATCTGGTAGTGCTACCTATCCAATTTTACCATTCTTTGACGGATCCAAAGTTAAAAAAGTTAAAAACATCAAACTACTTTCAATTTAAGTAACTTATTGGTTCCAAAGGAATAACAACCTTGCTTGGGGCTATAATCTCACCGTTTCTATTATCTCCTTGATTCCGGTTTCTGTTCGTGTAGAAACAAGAAGTAGCATCGGTAAATCTAATTTCCTGTGAACCTTTTTCTTCGGATTCCTTTTGAAAACAACATGGCCGAAACACGAATCAAGACCAAGCGAGTTGACGGCTACATAATCACTGGACCACTCCGTATTTTTGGTAACAACTTGAAGATTTCCGTTGGTCAAGCCCGGAATATCTGGATTGGGGGTTTCGTATTGGAGAGTGGCTGGGATGACTTCTTCTTCCATCGCTAAGAGTGCTTGGACGATGGAGAACAGGGATGAACTAGCTTCGCTGTGGCCTGTGATGGTTTTCACGGAGGTTAATAGGAGGGGTTTTTTCCGGTTTGAACAGAATACTCGTTCTAAAGAATTCAGTTCTGCCTTATCCATCAACTGCAAAACAAAGATGATTTAAAATAGAAACGATAAAACAGAATGATAGGAAAAAATTGTAGTTTTGTAGGCATATTATTTGCGAAGATCTAGAAATTCTTTTCACGCTTCACCACTGCAAGTCTCATAGAGCTATCAGAACGTAATCAGAGAATGTTTTTGTCATCAGACGTGGGACACTATCAGCTTTAAAATTTTGAATACGGAGCTGTGTTCTTTGTAGCAATGTTCATATGGCACCGTTATGTTGATATCTGTCAATTCATTGATCATCAAATGAGTTATTACATCTTATTACTTCTCTGGTAATCGTTTCGAACAAGCAATTTTCAATGGACTATGGAACTTTTTTATGCAAATATCATGATATACAGTATCAAATGCGTAACAAAAATTTCAAGACAAGAGGCAACATATTTTATCATTGTCAATTTCAGTTTGAACTTCTACAATGACATCAATTGCTGTTGCCTCTGTATCTCTGAACCTACTAAAACCATACTGATAAATATATGAAAGATTATTGTTTTCCAAATAATGGTTCTAAAATCTTGGAGAAACTAATCATACCAAAATTGGGAGGTAGTTGTAAAAATCAACTTTTTGGCCATTCTCATAAATAGCAGTAACTTCAGGAATTTTCATATAGCTAAGTATTATACATTTTCAAAATATTTTGAAGAAATGAAGGATAAAATTTGTGGGAATCCAGTCTTTTTTAATATTTATACTGATATCATCCTATCCAGATGCTTTTCTTGGATTCAAATATTCTATTATTTCTTCACCGGCACCGGCACAGTTTTGGAGTAGTTGCCCTTTATGAATGTTGGTTACTCCAAAGCGGATGAATTGCAAAGCTATTTTGAAGAACCCCGTCTAAAAAAATAATTTCCAGCTATTCATAAGTTTTACCTTTATTGCGCAGCCATGTGTTTCAACGTAGTCTATTTCCTCCGGTTTAACGGAGCAGTTCTGGTAAAATTCCTCCAGAAATTCGGTCATATTCTCTTCTTCGAAATTCATTAAATTTCCTTTGTGATTCCCATCAAATCTAGTAGATATATGCATGATACTTCCATAAATCCTTCTCGCTTCCGAAGATCTCTGAATGAACATGACTACCACACCTTCACTTCTACCATAACCACATGCTGAAAATCGTAAAGACATACAGGGTTTTTTCACACACTGAATATTCTATCAAATGTTGTCGAAGAATCTTTTTGAGGAATATAGTGAATTTATTTTTACAGAGTGAGCTAAATTGGGTACTTCTAAAGGGAAACTCATGTTTTCAAACTCATGGTTGTGTCTGAGGGTCAAATTTTATGACAAATTCAACGATGAAAACAGCATATCGATATGTATATCATCGTTTCTGAGTTACAGCATGTTATTCGAAATTGTGCATTTTCGACAAGTGACTGTAACTTTTTCCTGTCAAAAATTTCTTATTTCTATAGAAGATGGAGAAGAAGTAAGTCAAAAGCCAAATGTTTCCTTAATATTGATTACAAGTGGAAGAAAAAAAATCTTGATTAACGAATCCATTTTTAAGCAATAAAAAGTTATTTTTAGGAAACGATTCTTATCAATCATGATTTGAGCCAGATGTTTTGAAAACCAATTTTGAATTACTTTATGAACAACGTATTTGTTTACAACAATTGTTCAAATAAAGCAGTTATGAATTGAAAAAAATCATATTCATGAAGCTTCTGATTATAAAAATAATGGATCGATAGTCATGATAAAAAGAATATTTATATGCTCAATGATTGATGGGGCTTTTTAATTTTCAGCCCAAATAAATTGTTGATAACAAATTAAAAAATCACATTTTTTTTATTGTTTCAACCGAGGCCTTTCAAAAATGCTCCAGAGAATAATAATAATAACGTCGTCCAATCGCTTTCCGAATCGGAAGGACGAAATCCCGGCCTTGCGGTTCGGAAGATTGAACGGCGTGTACACAAGATGAAGGCTAAGATCACGTCGGCGAGACAACACCCTTCTGGAAGGGTATCTATGAACACCCGTAGCCACTCAACTTACACTCCAGCCCTAGCGCAGTTCGAAGCTTTCAACAGAGAGCTTCGACAGCCTGAGCCCAATGAACTGCGCAACCCGATAACCCCGGATGACGTTCGAAGGGCCCTTGTTGGTTCCAAGAACTTTGCTGATCCAGGCCCAGATGGGCTGAACACTTATTGGTGGAAAATACTACCAAGTACCCACCGCCATCTGGCCAGAGTTTTCAACTCATGGCTGGATGGAGAGCAGCCGATTCCGGATTGGTTTGTCGAGGAGCGGACCGTTCTTATCCCCAAAAGCGGAGATTTGTCGATTCCTAAGAATAACAGACCGATAACATGCTTGAATTCGTGTTATAAGTTGTTTACAAGCATCTTATACACACGAATACTCACCGCAGTTGACCGAGTGTTCGAACGGATATATGAGCAGAGAGGGTCCGAGAGAGGAGTCGCTGGATATAAAGAGAACCTGCTCATCGATAGATGTGTGATGCAGGACTCGATACAATATAAGTGTAACCTCTCTATGGCCTGGATCGATTACCGTAAGGCATTTGATACAATTTCGCATGAGCTCATCTTGCATTTGCTCAGATGCCTTGCGGTACCCGACAACATTGTGAGATGTTGAACAACTGATACCACTTTGGCGAATTCGCTTCACCATAACATCTGGTCAAGCAAGAGTCCAAACAGGGTGGGTCACTTTCAGAAAGGGTGTATTTCAGGGTGATTCCCTTTATTGTGAAAGACGTCAATGGGCACATTACATAATATATTATATATAGCTGTGTATACACAATAAGTAATAAATAAATGATTTATAAACAGACCCACACATTGAAAAAAGAAAAAAACTTTAAGATCTAGTTGAGGAATTCTTCAGAAGTGTAACAATTTTTTGTAATATGAATTGTTCTGTAATTCTTTAAAATATTGAGAAATTTGCATCCATTCAATTCATAACTTTTGTGAAAGAGGGCAGTGCGATGGCGTACTGGTAGTAGCAATTGTTTTCCTCTAGTGTTATAGTTATGTAAACGTTCAGCCATATTGCTAGATCTTTACATGTAATGAATCATTGTTCGTTTATTGTATAAGTTTGAAAATGTCCGTATAGGACGAAACTGCAGCAACGTCAGTTACAAATAAAAGTGGTAAAAAACATAGAAATTTTCATTTCTTGTTTCATGTTAGATCTTTGTTTAAAAACGTGCACACAGGCTTCTAGGATATAGGTTCCTGTCAATGTTAAAATGTTTGATTCCTTAAAAAAATGTCTGCACGAATTTCTAGAGCCTAGTTTTGACAGTATTCGTATGGCATATTTCTGTAAAGTGAACACTCTATTTACAGAGATATTTCCCCAGTTTAAAATGCCATATTTCAGGTGGGAGTGGAAATTAGCATGATACAGGATCAGCAGCATCTCTTCACTACAATGATTTGCCGTAAAACTCAAAGAGTAGCACGAGTTTCTTAGTTTTGTGCGTAGATTGTCAATATGTGTGGTCCAGATTAAGTTTGCGTCAAAAGTTATACCCAGCAGTTCAGATTGTGCCCACGCAGAGTAATTAATATATCATTAGTCTTTGATGTATTCGAATTCAGACTATTGCTTTTCCAGAGTATTGTTCCAGAGTATTTTCGGCTACAATTTCCAATGCATTCATATCGTTCTGGGCTACTAGTACATTAGTATCATCGGCATAACATACCATATGCATATTGAAGTTGTTAGTCATGTTATGAGGTCTTATGAGGTCATTTGCGTAAACTACATAGAGAAATGGTCCCAGGATCGAGCCTTGCGGAACTCTTTGAGGTATGTGTAAGGTATCTGAGTAGGACTGATTGAGTTTCACAACTTGCTTTCGATTGCTTAGAAAATACTTTCCTGATACAATATCTCGATATCTTAGAAATCAGTAGTTTATGATCGACGCAGTCGAAAGCGCGTGAGAAGTCTAGAAATAGGCCCATCACAAATTTGTTGTTGTCCAGATGTTTCATTACATGGCTCTGGAATTCACAGAGAGCAGATTCTGTGCTTTTCTTTTTAATGAAATCATGCTGCGATGACGAAAACAGATTAAATTTGTCGAAGAAAGCACACAGCTGGTTTTTCATATTCAGCTCAAATCGTTTTGAAATACTAGAGATAATGCTTATTAATCTATAGTTATTTAGATCACTCCGGTCTTCTTTTTTGTATATTGGACACACCCTTGCGTATTTTAGTTTTTCTGGAAAAATCACCTTTTGTGGTGATAAGTTAATTAATACTGTTAACGGTTTGCATATACTGGGACCAATTTGTTTCAGAAAATTATCACCGAATACATCCATGTCGAGGGATGTTGAATTTTTCAAGCTGGGAATTAATTCTAAGAGGTAATTTTTTGTTATTGGGGACATATAAAATGTGTTAGGGCACAGAAGTACATTCTTATTTATGAAGTCCATGACAAGAAAACCATATCAGATTTGTTATTTGATAATTATCGCACTTGCAATGTTTCTGTTCAAAATTATTAATCAAATAATGCATGATTAACTGGAAAATCACGATAAAATTTTTTTGAAGTCGGATTATTGTTTATTCGTTTATTCAGTAGGGGCCTGAATTTTTTCAATTTTTTATTTTGTTATCAAATGGGGTGAAACTTTTATTAAAACAACAATAAAAATGAAAACAACAATAAAAATTCATTGGCGCTCCAGGGCGACTTCATTGATTCCAGTGGCGCATTTGCTTTCTCAGCTGCAGAAAAACCCAGAATAACCTTCAGCACCACATCATCTGAAGATCTTGATCTACCAATGTTATCTCTCTTATAAAACAAAATGTAGGGTGTAACCAGAGGCTCCAATAGATAAAATGGATCGCCAGAACACTTCGTGACACGACTATCGTCAAACTTAAACCAGTCCATTTCATCTTTGACCAAGGCGTAATAATGACCAAATTCAACGCCAGAACCACAGTGAACAATGACTGTATGAATATTATAAAAGTGGTCTGCTAGATTGAAATGTTCATCTATTTCGAACCTTCCAAAGACTTTCATGCTTCCGTCAGAGGTTGAGTCTTGTTTGAAGATCATCAGTGTTATTATTAGATTGACTGGTGCCTCAGCTATACTTGTTTTCTTATAACACTCAGTTAGTTTGGCGCATGTTTGGCAATACAGTCGATCATCACCTGTTAAAAATTCCATTTTCAGATGATTTAACAATAAGCTTTGCACGGACTGGTTATTAGTCATATTACGAAAAGCTAGATGGAGTTCCAGAAATTCACATAAGTTTTCGCTACCTCTTGAACATTTACTACAAAGTAAACAAGTGAGGATTTTTCCAGCAAAAGATTTACAAACACAAGACGATATGGACTGTACGGAATCATTCAATCCAGAGGTAAAATATTATTTTTTCAATAAAGGTCCGAAATTGGCATGTCTGGCCAGAGACCTCTGCGAAAATTATAAATACAGTCCTACAGTTCCGTGATGCGGTATTTTTTTTTGGAATTTCTTTCTCTTTCTGAATACATTTTCAAATTTGGAAAATGTACAACAGTTCCTGAGATATCTACAAAAAACCAAACCCATTTTTTTTCAGTTAATTGTTTATAACTTTTGCAATTTTTGCAAGCGGCATTTGAATGACTCCTTGTTCATATTTTTCAGAGGCGGAGAGAAAAGTTTGACCTGAAAAGAACTTGTGAACTATAGATTTTTGATGTGCTTCCAATTCCCCCCAAAAAAAGTTTCGGGATCATTGTCTACTCACCATTAGCATCAAAAGCCTTGATGCTACCGTCTTTTGATAGAAGTCCCATGTCGTCATACAGCCATTGTAGTTCTTCTTGGCAGCACACATTTGTAGTTCCAACTATTACAGAGTCACACTGGCCGGTTTTGATTGCAGCAAATGCCAATCGAAGGATTTCCATCCCATTTATCCAGTTGGTGTCATAGGCTACGCTGGGTCCTTGAATATATCACAGAAAAAAATGTGAACAAAACTTTTTCAATGAAAAACAAAAATACAGCGCTCAATTTAATAATAGCACAGTGATCAAATGGACTTTTTTTTAATAGAGATGACCCAGTTGAGTTTTTCGAAATTATCATTTGTTTTTGACAATGGATTTGATGGGTGATGGGGGTTTTGAAAGATTTCAGTTTAAGAAGGGCAAGAAAAATATTTCAAATAACCATAGCTCCCTTTTATTTCAATCGGTGACAACGAAAGCATTAATAAAGCTGGTAGTCCGCACAATCTTGAATATCTGATACGATCATGTGCGATTATCAGTTCTCCAGGGATCTATATCGTAACCAACCGGTTTCATGTCAGTACTCCCAATTCCATTAGATGCGTTGAATAATTTGTTGAGTGACAAGATGGATACCATTATGTTCTGAAGTACTGTGATATCGAAGTTAGTTTCTCAGAAACTTTGTGCATTTTTTACAAAAACACAGATGATCACACCCCAACAACTTGCAAAGCTTCATGAAGCTCAATTTACTCCTTCCTTGGAATACTTATCAGAATATTACAATGCTTTAAATAGCTCAATTCACTGTCAATTGTAATTCTTCTCAGCAACTTCCAATGTTTCATACACTACATTCTACACCTTCTCTGATATAATACTCAGTAAACCTCAATGCTTATTGAAGCTGAATTAACACCTTCTCTGGAATACTGTTAATACAGTTTCAATGCTTCATGGAGCTCAATTAAATCTTCCTTGAAATACTGCTCAGAAATATTCAATGCTTCATGTATTTGAATTTTCAGGTCCTTTGAAACACTGCTCAGCATTTTAGAATGCTTCATATAGCTTAATTTACACCTTCTTTGGATTACTGCTCAGCAATTCACAATGCTTCATGAATTTCAATCAACACCTCCATCAGAATACTGCTTAGCGACATTCGATGCTTCACATATCTCAATTAACACCTTTTTCACGATACTGCCCAGTAATTTTCAATGTTCTACAGCTCATTTTACACCTTCTTTGGAATACTGCTCAGTAACCTTCAATGCTCTACGAAGCTTAGTTCACAGCTTCTTTGGAATACTGCTTACCATTTTGCAATGCTACATACATCTAATTTCACACATTGAGGATACTGTTCAGTTTGTTTGGTTACTTTCCATGCTTCTTGAAGCTCAATTCACACCTTCTCTGAAATACCACTCATCAACTTTCACTGCTTCGTAAGGCTCAATTTTCGGCTTCTTCGAAATACCCCTCAGCTGATTTCAATGGTTCATAAAGCTCGAATTACAGCTTCTTCAGAATAATCCTCAGCAACTCTTGATATTTGATGAAGCTCAATCCCCACCTTCCTTGGAATACTGCTCAGCAAACTTCAATGCTTTATAAAGGTAGCTCAATTAACACCTCTTTTACGATACTGCTCAGATTACCTCCAATTGATATTTATTGATTGTAAACGAGTATGAACTTTTTGAAATTATCAATTCCAGGGCCTCATAGTCTACTACTGTCATTATTTTTTATTAATTTTTGAGGTTTTGTAACTCAAAAACTATAGGTCGTACATCTTCAGCTCATTGGATTTTTTGTGGCAAATTTAATGCTCTACAACAGCTTTTTATTTACTTTTTCTAAATTATCCACTACCAAATAACAGAAAACTGAATCGAAAAGAAAAAAAATTGAATTTTTGGGTGAGAGAGAAATCTGATCCTATGAGTTGTTTTCCAATAGTGATATTCTTTTGTATCTATATATCTATCAGATTATGATGAATGTAATGTGTCCATGTGAGAATTCATTGAACCTAATGCATAGATAGAAACGATACACGCTTTCCATGAATATACCATTTGAAAATATTATCTTGTACTCACCTTTCAAATTCAACCAATAAGAAATACGATTTGGCAACATAGCTCTTGAATGTCCAGTCACTCCAAACCCACTCACCACCGATTCCATGAATAGGTTGTCATTTTCGCCTATTGTGGAGCCCATGAACACTCCGATCCTTTTTCCTTTTATTTCATGGGGATTGAAACCTGAGAAAACATGGTCATACAATTCTCGAAATGATTAATTTGAAAAACCAGCTGAATACTGATGATTCTGAACGATTATTTTTGCCAAAAAAAAATCTCCGTCAAAAACAAATACTGAGATCTACTCTGTTTCCTAATAGTAATAAGTAATAAATGATCATTATGAATGCGGAACGCTAATAGAATGCTTGAACAAAATTTTGTGATTTCGTTATGATTTGCCACAGCTGGTGACGGCCAGGTCCACTCGATTTTTGTATGGCAAACGGGTCCCAAATAAATGATTATATAAGCTTTCATGTCGTTTTATTACCTGCAGTGGTGCGCCTTTAGATATTTAATTAGAAATACTCCATTCGCACAAAATCATTCGTCTCCTTAGCTAAAATCGCAAAAAAGTGCTTGCTTCACATCACCGATAACCTGTTGTTGAATTATTTCACCACAAATGTCAGCGAAACGTTAGGAAAAATATAGAAAATTCAACACTCACATTATTTCGATCTATGGATAATTTTCAATTTTTCTTCCCTATTGCTTATATTTGTTCAAAGTTATGACGAAAGTCAGTTCCTTACTAGATACTCTCATAAAAGATATTTCCATAAATTCGTTATTTTCACCTACAGCAACCCTTAGATTCAAAAATTATACAACTGTTTTTGCAGAACACCCTGTGTGATGGAGAGTGTTTTCGAAAAACGACCTTCACGTCATTTGACAATAAGTACTTTAGGACACATTGTAAAATTTATGTAAGACTAGTAGATATGGCAACATGTGAAATTAATTTTATAAAGCTTATAATATTTCAATTACTATATTTACTTGACTATTACATAAGGACACGTTGTAAAATTAATTTAAGACAAGTAGATAGGTTAGGTTAGGTTAGGTCTGAAGTAAGGGGGTCTATTCGACCCTACACTACAACCCGCAAGAGTTTATGGTGGCTCACACCTATTCACACTCGGCCAAATAAACCCAGCTTCTTAACGAAAACGATTAGTTTGTATGGGGAGTGGACTTCCAGGTCAGATGGTTAGAGTACGGCTCTGCCGTACCCTCCTCTCCCGGGATCGAGGGATGTGTAGGCTCAGATGATGAGATGAGGACACCTGCTGTCTCTGAGTTGCCTGCTGATTTATTAGATCTCTTTGACGAGACGATTTTCGCCTTGCTTTTAGAGAGCCTTTTTTCCCGGTTTACTCGATGAGACGCTGGCCGTCTTCGTCTCCTGAGAAACACCTGTTTTCCCGGCCTTGGGCTGGGTGTGAGCCGGTGGTTTACCGTTATGGTTGGGTGGAGGTTTGGTTGGACTCCTCCCCAGGAGGTGAATAAACGCATTGGAGTGAGCCAATCCTGGAAAATTCTGCCAGAAGTCCATTAATCTTTTTGCCATCCAGATATTCAATGCTTGCTTGGCAAAGCCTAAAGCGATGCGAATGACAGGTTCTGGTCCGATGAAGCTGCTTGCAGCACCCCCCTTTGCAAGGGAGTCAGCAGCTTCATTGCCTTCCAGGCGAATATAGTCAGGAATCCATACCAGAGACAATCTGTGAAGTCTTCTGATCGAGGAGAGTCGTTTTTGATAATTTCCTACCAATTTAGACAGTTGCTCGGTAGGAGCCAAGAGCAACCAATGCCGCTTGACTCTCCAAGAATATTTTTATTGACTTGTGTGAGAGGTTGGATTTATCCAATCTCTCCACACTGAATTCAATAGCGTAAATTTCCGCTTGGAATACAGTCGCATAAGTTCCTAGGCAGATAGATATACCTGTCCTGGGTCTGCGACTAAAAACACCTGCACCAGAACCGGGAGGTGTTTGTGAACCACAAACTGTGAACCAACAACTATCTGCTCTCAATATTTCCTTCCTTCGGAGGATCCAGTCCTCTCTACTCGGGAATAATACTTTATAAGGCAGTTCGTAGTTGACAAGTAGATAAGGCAAATTGTAAAATTAATTTAAGACACTCAAGACGCAAGTACCTGGAACAAGTATCTGTGATATAAATAGGGATAGCTTTGTAAGTATGACTAGTTTGATCTTCCTCTTGAAGATGATCACTTAGTGATCGAAACACGTATCGAGGTGTTGAAATAACGGTTTGGTGTTGGGAAAAAACAATAGTAGTATTCATTACTACACTGAAGGTTCCAAACAGTGCATCACAAGAAAATAATTGGAGTAAAAAATGTCTCTCGTTCCACGCAACACGTGAGATAATGCCTGAAACGTTGAATGTGGGACACCCAGTATAGGTTCGGTTTTGTTCTAGTATTGAAAATACTGACCTGCATCCATAATAGCTTCGAGAGTTCTTTCCAGAGCAAGACGGTGCATTGGGTCCATGTACGTACATTGGAGCTTGTGGATACCAAAATAAGAATGATCAAAATATTCGGAATCGATATCTCCCAGATACGGAGTCACATTCAAATTACCTGAAAAAATACATTTTCTAAGCAGAATCTCAAGGGTCAAAGATGACTGTATCAAAGCTTTGCTCCGCGTTTGTTGGCGGTCGTCTCATTTTGTGACGTTTCGTTTTCAAGTGAGGTAGATATTGTTACAAGCAATGGGGTAACAGACGCAGAGCTTTGATACAGAATGATTTCCGTTATAAATACTCACTGTCGGAAAACACTGGGGTGAGAAGACTTTTGTTCTCGTACAGGCGTTTTTTGAACTCGACCAAATTTTTTGATTTTGGAAAGTATCCAGCGATTCCGGATATAACGGCATCATCGGGAACGACATTCATGTCTAACGGCGCAAATCTGAAAGGTGTTTGCTTGTGATTATAAAAAGCTTAACAAGGGGAGGTGGTTCTCCTGAATGATAAAATGTGGAGCTGTTTCATTTTTTGTAGTACAATAAAAAATATGTCCAATGTTTAATTTTTACGTTCGATGGAAATTACGAGTACGAATTTTGACTTTACCCCCGAAATTTCGACTTCAATCTCAAAATTTCGGGATTTAAGTCATAATTTTGAGTTCAAAATCATAATTTCGAGCTAAAAATTCATCTTTTTAAATTTCTAAAGTCGAAATTTCAAGTTTATGGGGAAAATTCCGAGATCTAAATGAAATTACTAGAATTACGTCGAAACTTCGAATTCAAAGTCGTAACTACGAGTTAAAGAGTCATAATTTCGAATTGAAAAGTCGTAATTTCGACTTGAAGAGTCGAAATTTTGAGTTTAATGAAAAAGTTTTGGGATTGAAGTGGTAATTTCGAATCTACGAGATTGGAGTCGAAATTTCGAGTTTAAAGTCGTAATATCGAGTTGAAAAGTTGCAATTTGAAGTTGAAAAGCCGTAATTTCGAGTTAAAAATTCGAAATTTCGAGTTAAAAGTCGAAATTCCGGGATTAAAGTCGTAATGTCAAAATAACGAGAAGGAAGTGAAAATTTCTAGTTTGAAGTCGTAAATATGAGTTGAAAAGTCGCAATTTCGAGTTGAAACGTCGAAATAGGAGCCTAAAAATCGAAATTTTGGGTTCAATTTTGAAATTTGGTGATTAAAATCGTAATTTAGAAATGAGTCAAAATTTCGAGTTTATTGTCGAAATTTCGAGATGGAAAGCCATAATCTCGAGTGAAAAAGTCGTTATAACGGGTTGGAGAGTCGTAATTTCGATTTGAAAAGTCGTAATTTCGACTCAAGAAGTCGAAATTTTGAGTTAAAAGTCTTAATTTCGAGTTGGAAAGTTGTTACTTCAGGGTGAATAGTCGTAATTTGGACTTGAAAAGTCGAAATTTTGAGTTCAATGTTGAAATTTTTTAATTGAAATCATTATTTCAAAATTATACGAGATTTTTTGTAAAATTTTGAGTTCAAAGTCATTATTTCCAGTTGAAAAGCCCTAATTTCGATTTGAAAAGTCGTAATTTCGAATTAGAAGTCGAATTTTTGAGTTTGAAGTCAAAATTTGGAGATTAAAGTGAAAATTTTGAAATTACGAGAAAAAAGTCGAAATTTTGACTTTAAAGTCGTAGTGACAAGTTGTTTGTGGTTTGTTTCAGCCTAGTTCGGAAATCATCGACTTTATTTCGACGATAGACACTATCAAACAGCTCGAAACCGGTCTGCAAGTGTGTTCCAATAATTGAAAACCTATTGGGGAAGCTGTATTGCCAACAGCATATGCAGAAATAACACCTTTCAGATATAATCCAACGCCCTTCGTAGTATTAGCCAGGGGAGTAGTTGTTTTCTGATAGGTGTTAGTCCATTAACCTACAGTGTGAGTAATTTGAGACGGACCTGAACGAATTGTTCTTTCAGATAATTAAAAAAAATTGTTTTTTCACATCATCGACTGAAGTAAGTGAAAAAGGAAAATATTAGGATTTGCTACAGGAATGAAACCAATAAAATTTATAGAAGAGGTCGATGATATGTTTCTATTTTAGTTGAAATATGGAATTGGTTGTGAAATGGCATGTGCTTTTGCTGTATATTCTGATTCAATAAAGGAAGCTATGTTGAAAAAAGAAATGCAGCAACATACCACGAAGATATATCAACACGTTCTTCGTGAAGTTTAAATAATTTTATCTATATCAGTTGAAACCAAATAGAATATTTATTTATTCGTATATTTTTCCTTCTACATCTTCATTATCGAAAGAAAATTTGTTGGCCACAATTTCACTAGAACAAAAATTGTGCCAGATATCGATTTTTAACGTAGGAACGCCAAACTTCACAGTTCGCAATGATTGATAGAAAAACAAACAACTTCTACAGTCGTATTACTGTAGTGAAGAATGTTTATTGAAACTAACCATATCTAATGTTCACTCTAGCTCGATAGATACTGAATAATAACAATTATAATAACTTGACTTTCATTGACGATAAATAACATAGTGAATGAATAAATAATAAGACTGATACTGAAGTCTAGTTGAGGCTATTCTACTCAACCAACAGAGGGACTTACGCCTCAAAAGAAATTCATTATAGTGAATCAATTAACTGAATCATGGTTAACTGCTTCATTGTCAGAGCGATTACAAAAATATGAAAGGTTACTCTTGAGAAGAGTTTGAAAAATAAGTGGATTTCATAGAGTGGTTTTAGAGTTCGTACTGTTGCCACTTATAAATAATAAGCATTTTTTATAGAAAATTTGTTAAGAATATACCTGATAGCTCAGTAGAGAAATTTTAATGAAACAAAATCACTAACGACCTACCCTAATCGACGAATAATGAAAAAAAAGCAATATTCCCTACCTTCATCATCAAAATGAAGCAAAAAATGTAAACATTCAAAAAACAGATCTTACATTACTGGTAACTGATGAACATGTTATTTTTCAATGAATTGATGGATGTAGCCGTTACTACGTGGTAGGAAATCATAATGAAGAAAAGAGAATTGAAACTTTTTATGTTTTTTACCACTTTTATTTGTAACTAACGTTACTACAGTTTCATCCTATAAGAAAATTTTCAAACGTATACATTAATGTAAAAACATAGAAAGTTTCAATTCTCTTTTCTTTATTATATTATTTTTCTTTGTCAGCTTGCCGTTCCTATACTTGTATGAAGTTTTTCATTACTTTTTGGCAAGTTATTTAAGATAAACATAACCATCTCGACACTCCGGAGAAAATTCAAAGTTTTTTTGACTGTGTTTGAGAAATCATATTTTTGTACTAAGAGTAAAATTTCCATCGGCTAAGCTATCGTGGTTCATGGAATATTTTCCTAACAACCTTTACATTATCCAATTATTCTCTAGAATATTTGGTACCAGTTCCTACCTAGTCTATTCATTGTTGTTATTTCTTACAACAATTATATTGATAGGTACCACTTTACTTACGTTAATTATATTTCCCAATCAACTCACAACCACGACTGCCTCCTTTAAAAATGTGAAAGCACAGTAAACTAAAAATGAGTAGGAATTCAAATTCGCCTTCACATAAACAAATCAATTAGTCGCAAACGAAAACCGTTGTGGAATGAAACACCTTAAGGTTAAATCATACATTTATTCATTTGTTAGGTTAAAAAAAATAACAATGCTTGGGTTATTGACATCAAGATATATTCGAAGGGTCATTCATGTGTTTAATAGAAATAAAACTGTAAAAAACATGAGCGATAACTCCTTGATTTGAGAATGGCATGTGAAAAATATGTTTTAATGATTTTACAGTACACACAAAATTGCAATTGTTAATAGTGTCAAATATGGAAAATAATCATGAAATAATTCAAATTCATTTAAGTAAATACACGAATTGGAAGATGTTCCAACCTCAACTTCAATATTCTAAAACAAAACCATTCAGTATTCAGAATTCCATCTTTCAATATTCCAAGTTCATAGACATCGAAATTGATCCGATCACAGGATATAGAATATAAAACAATCTCCAAATACGCAAACTTTGCACAGATTACATGCTGAGCATTTTAGCTTAGTACCTACAGTGACCGGATCAAAGTTGCAATGTCAGCCTATAAATCTTCATAAATATTGAGGAAAGTCAAGATCATAAACAGACAGTATTCGGAAATTCATTTGAGTATCTATGATCATCAGCAATGCAGCACATCTCCTTCTCTTCATTCCTGCTGGTTGGCAGTATAATGTAAGTTTTTGGTGTTTTAATGTATTTTTTTTATCAACATTTGAGTTTGGGTTTATTTTTTCCGTTTCTTTACAATAAATATTCAATTAAGTTTTTTAATGAGTTCTTTCATTATTTGGATGATTGAATGAATGGGTGAAACAGTGAATAAAATCCTCTCGTTAATAGCCAAGCGAGTACTGAGTTGCGACAATAGTAAATCAAGATGAGAAAAGAGCATTTGCATTTTTGGTAATAACTCAAAACCAATTGATATTCAAGAAATGAAAATGGTAAGATTCTGAAAAAAAAGACATTCAAACTGAAAAAATTGCAACTCCCAGAACTCCACCTTCATTTCTTCACTCTTCTTTCCAAAACGTCATACAAATGTTAGCTATCAAATTATTTTCCGACCTCCGTTTCTACAAATGGCTTCATTAAAGTTAAAATAATAGAACTGATAAACTGCAGTTTCTTGGAACCCTATTTATTTATGAAAAACTTTTCTTTCTATGATTTTTCAAATTTCAAAATCATTTGAAATGTCTGAAAAATAATGTTGGAAATATTTCTTTCACAAATGTTTCATTTCCCTTTTGGCAAATAACTACTTGCGAATTCACAGTTATACTGTCTCTCTCTCTTTCTGGATTTTCTTGGCCTTCACTCCTCAGTTATACTGAAATTTCAATATTTACAAACTGGCAAATGAATAAACTTTTTTTTTTGGCTTATATGTGATGGATTTGTTCCTCGATGTAGTTTCAGGTATCGGCAACGGTATCTCGTTCCAATACCTGAAACCCCTTATGGGTAACATACGATAGAAGGTCGCCTGTTGATCTTTGTTTTCGAAACCCATATTGATGATCGGTCAAGCCTTCCAAATATTCAAGAATATGGTGGATTACGGCTGATGAAGTTAGTTTATAGCAAAACACGTGTCGCTAGTGAAAATCATACATAAAATTATATCAGTTCCCAATTTACGAACGTAATTGTTTTGGAGTATTTCAACCTATCTGCAGATGTCTCACAAATACCATCTTTACAGAGCAGGGCTTTCGTATAGGCTGCAGAAGCTCATACGCCCTACTTTCTTGGGGGCTTCCGACTTCATCCTAGCGGACCTTCGACTGCAACTTTCACCGGTACGTAGAGACACTCCCAGCTGACGATTCATTCCTAACCGTGGCCTCGGGCACAGTATAGAAGTAAACACCAGTAGTTCACTCACCGCCATATTTGGGTCAAGATTCCCCACCTCGAATTTTATGCGCGGCCGAACTACAGCGCAACCGACTGAATCTGAGGCGTTTACCAAGCGAGCCAAATTGAGGCATGGAATATTATTACAGAGTTAATCGTTGTGAGGGTGGTTTTGTATTTGTGGAAAATTTGTGTCTGGTTTTAAAATGAACAAGTGTCAAGCTGTGGGTTGCTGTAATTTGAAGGGTGATGTCGGCATTCATTTTTTTCGATTTTCAATTGACGAAAGAAGGTATGTTTTTTTATTATTTATTATGTAAGATTGAAGTAATGAACATTTAACGAAAATCATACGATAAATTGTTATAGACCATATATAGTGAAGTCATTAGTATGCAGACTTTTTATTATGAATTTAATTTGATGAAATTGAACTTTATAAATAGTATATGCCTCCAGTTCCACTGTAAATCAACAAAGAAAAATAATTGTTGAACCACATCAAGTTTTGTTTTGTATCTAGGAAAACAAGTACTTCCACTGAAATCTTTGCAAAACCAAAGTATCAAATGTATATTCGAATAACCTTTCTTGGAGCCTACTCTCCATTTATATGTTCCAGATAATTTACTATAAATAGCAAATATGTCTTTTCTTAGATTTTGTCATCAATAACAAAAAACATTAGAATTTCATTCGATAATTAGCAAACTAGGCAATCCAAAACTAAGAAATCTGTATTTTATATTTATGTTTTGATTTACAACAACCAACCCAATAATATAAAAAAAATATTTCAGAAAAACGATTCAAAACACAATGAAATTCTGCAAATGCTTTAGTAGATTGGCAAAAGGCATACATTCGAACTGGAAACAGCCTGTTGCATACTTTTTTACCAATTCATCCACATCAATACTGGATATAAAAAGTATTGTGATTGAAGCTGTTAGGCAATTATCATAAATTGGATTTTGAGTCAGGGGTATCATTTCAGATTTAGGTTATAAATTTTATAAACTTGCCAGAAAAGATCTCGAAGTGACTTTAGAGCAGCCATATTTCGTTGTTGATGAGAAACAAATATTTTACATCTGCTGAAATGTAGCAGAAACCATTTTTTCGATGACTTTTTGAAATTTAATGAATATACAACGAACAAAAGTCATCTTGAACAACTTTACAACTTGGATAAAGAAAAGCAATATAGACTGACACCCAAACTTACTGATCCTCATTTATTTCTAACTAACTTTCAAAGAATGAAGGTTAAATTAGCCAGTCAAAAGTTTTCAGTCGTTCGGTAGCTACAGGGATGAAACCCTATGCCAGATTCAATCAGATATTTCAATCTAGGAGACCACTATTATAATATTCATGCAGTCATTGTTCAGTGTGGTTCTGGCGTTGAATTTGATCATTATTACGCCTTGATCAAAGACGAAACGGACTGATTTAAGTTTGACGATAGTCGTGTCACGAAGTGTTCTGGCGATGTATTGAATCTATTGGAGCCTCTGGAGACACCCTACATTTTGTTCTATGTGAGAGAGGACACTGGCAAATCAAGATCTTCAGATGATGTTGTGCTGCAGGTTTTTCCGGGTTTTCCTGCAGCTGAAAAAGCAAATGCGCCACTGGAATCAATAAAGTCGCCTCGGAGCGCCAATTAATTTTTATTTTTGTTTTTATTTTTATCGTTGTTTTATAATTTTTTAGCAAATTAACTGTAATATCAAAAAAAACAATAGAAATTTGAAAACAAATGTTAAAAAAATCAAAAACTCATCATTCTAAAAAACATTTAAAATATATCAGCATAAGTTTTTGTCCTAAATTATATAATCTTACTATATAAATAAATATACGTTCATTTCACCACGTCGTCTTATTTTTTATCAATTCCTAAACAGTTCACAATCATATGAGACATTTATTGGGAGCTCCTCGTAGCAATGATGAATTCAGATCATGGTCACATATTTTTTGATCGAACCTCGTGCAGAGGTGCACAACAGCTCTTAGCCGACACCCACAAAGTTTGACTATTCGTCAGGAATGATTCGCTCATTAGTTAGCTAGTCCCAGACAATAACACTCTAACTGCAAGGATATTGCAGACTTTCCACTTACGTATTCTTTTTGAATTAATGTTATGACTAAAAATAGACAATGCATATTTTATAATTCCTGACACTCAACATGAGCAATATGCAAATTTCTTTTTGTGGTAGATTTTTTAAGTATTTACCGTAGAGTTAAAGTTCACAAGAATATTTTAAATAATTCCGTTTGCTGTAATCAATATGCAGAATGTGGCGAGTTACAAGGTAGCCTTCTTAACGTTCTCTAGTTGGAGATTTTCCGGAATGAACCGATATTTTTCATGCACAATTCAAGTGAAAATAAAGTTATTACTGAAAGTCATATCTTGGTACCTAATATATGAAAACATGTTAATCTTCTCCAACAACCCTAATTTTCTACTTCTGAAAAGTGTGAAAATTACTTCTTGTTTATTTTCGAAAATTAATGTGAGGCCATCTGATTTTTCTCCAAAAAATTGTATTTTCTCAATCACACTGTTTCTGAGAGAGCAACATATTCTGCTTCAGTGTTACACACTGCTGCTGATAGCAGGGAAGCCCACGATGCAAAATGGGGATTTACTCGAGCGTCATTGAGACATATTAGGTTGCAAAGCTTAGATGATAAGAAGAAAAAAATAGTTTTTTATTGACCTTTTTTGGGTATTTGTTACCTTCCACAATCTTTTACGTTTCGGAGGCCAAAATCTGCCTCCGTCTTCAGAAATGGATGAAAAATTCGAATATATTCGCAGTTATCCTTTTTTTGATAGTTTATTTCTTTACTTCTTCGACAGATGCCAAAGAAGTTTTTAATGACTTTCGTTGAATATTTAAGAAAAAAATGTTATATAATATATACCTTTTCAGCGGTGGGGGAAGCGACTATAGATTTTCAAATATATAAAAAAATACTGTTGCATGGACATACTCGAGCGCGTCAGATATTGATAGCATCAATGTCCTACGTATTTTTAATAATGTTGGTATGTTGATCTGATCGTTTGCATGATGTGGGTGGTTGTACGAAAGGGTTAAAAGTGAAAAGAAAAAAAATTAATCGAGCGCGTCAGATTTTCTAAGGGGGTGTTAAGTGCAACAAAAAAAACCTCTCATTCAATAATCTGACGATTTCGATCTGACGCAAACTCGCGGCCATTATTATAATGTGCAAAAAAAATTCACCATTTTGAAATACTCTGACAAAAACAATATTTTTATTTTTTTTTAATTCATTGGACTTAATTAATTGAAAAGCTCAGGAAATAGCATGCAAATGAATAAGTGTATGTTTTTTAAGTAGAATACTTGTATTTATAAGGAACAAAATTAAAAAAAAAAGCTCAAAA
Organism: Leptinotarsa decemlineata; assembly: GCF_025532065.1. Classification (NCBI taxonomy): domain Eukaryota; kingdom Metazoa; phylum Arthropoda; class Insecta; order Coleoptera; family Chrysomelidae; genus Leptinotarsa; species Leptinotarsa decemlineata. Next base: position 5,022,901 of record NW_027412704.1, on the reverse strand, counting down.
AAATTTAATTTTTTATAATCAATTCATTAATTAATGAAGAAAAGAGAAATGGAACTCTCTATGTTTTTAACCACTTTTATTTATAACTAACGTTACTGCAGTTTCATCCTATAAGGACATTTTCAAACTTATATATTGTATAGGTTTGAAAATGTCCTTATATATTGTATAATTTGTCCTCATAGGACGAACCTGCAGTAACGTTAGTTACAAATAAAAGTGGTAAAAAACAGAAAGTTTAATTTCTCTTTTCTTCATTATGATTTCCTACTACGTAGTAACGGCTATATCCATCAATTATTTAATTAATTATGCATTATCTTCATCACGAACGAGTCTCTGTGATCAGCTATGATGGCTTCATGGCAACACAATTCAGAGAGGGGACGGAGTGAGAGAGTAATAGATAGAGAAAAGGTGAATAGAGAATAGAGGAATAGAAACTCGAAGAGGGAAATATAGATATCACACAGCTGCACGCATTAAACTTTATCGACGAATTTTTGTTATTTCGGCTTGCGGAAATCGTCAGATAATAATAATAATAATAATCGTCTTTATTGTTCAACTTAGTTAGCACAAGTGCTACTGAGTTGTTCTTCCACTATATTATATATTTTTCGTTATCCTTGAATTATTTCTTTCAAAAACAAAAAAAATTACCTACGCTCGAGAATGTCGAAATGACGTAATTTTTTAACAACTTTGCTGCCCTCCCCTTTCTTTACGTCATTCTCAAATTGTCAGATTACTGGAATATACACTTTTTAGTAGGTAATTAACTCACCCTACCTTAATCTGACGCGCTCGAGAATTTCTGATGATAATTTTTTTTTACTAATCTGATCCTTCATCCCTCACAGGCGGCCTTATACAGTGTCACACATAAAGTCCGCATCAAATGGGATTTTTTTTGTTCATCTCTTCAAGCAACTTTCGATATCTCCATTATGTTGTGCTTTAAAAATGTTGCCAAATGACATGCATATGACCGATCAAGTGATTTTTCTTCCCTGTCAACTGTCAAATTTGATATTTCTTCCAAAATATCTTTAGAAAAGCAGTTATTACTCGAAATTTCGAAAATCGGTAAAAAGAAAAGATTGTTTTTTCATTTTTTACCCATATACCAATTTTTAGCTCTCTAGTACAAATTTAGTTTTTTTACAGTTTTTCGAAAATTTGACATTTGCCGATTTCTCAAAACACCAGAAAAAATTATGCCAAAAATGATGCAAAGTTGATACAGTTTTTAAATACAGATGAATATTTCACTTTATTTCTACTTTTTGCGAAATAGCTTGATACATAAGCATAATTAAAAAACAATATCAATGAAAAGTCTACAATGAACTTCGAATAAGAAAACCTTTTATGATTATCTGAAACATATCTACAACAAAAATATATTATATGTGTTTTGATGAGCAGAAAAAAAATGGTAGCAATAATAACATCCGAAACGAACACTATAATTATAATGAAAATTGAAATGAAGTAATTTATATACACAAAAAAATTGATTGTGCAATAAATGTTCTAATTGGAGTCCTTCCATTTCGAGACAAATAATGGGACAATAAGATGGTCTGCAAAATCACCAGATGTTACTGTTTTGAAGTATTTTCTATGGGGGACATTGAAAAATAGGATTTACGCTGGCAGAGAGATAAAAAATGTGGAAGACTCGAGATTGAGGATTTTGAATGGTTTCGCAACAATGCAGAAAATAAGTATATTAAGGCCAATAAATAATATGAAAAACCGAGTTTGAAATGTTTTGAGATGGAAGGACTCCAATTCGAACATTTATTGCGCCAATAATTTTTTTGGGTACCTATATAAATTACTTCATTTCAATTTTCATTACAATTATAGTGTTCGTTTCGGATGTTATTATTGCTGTCATTTCTTTTTCTGCTTATTAAAACACATATACTTAATATATTTCTGAAGTAGATATGTTTCAAATAATCATAAAAGGTTTTCTTATTCGAAGTTCATTGTAGAAAACGCTCAGAGCAATGGAAAAAGAATGAATAGGTACCTACAAAAAAATGAAAAAAAAAACTCTCGAAAAACTCTACGATCCATAGGGAGACGTTAAAGTTGCTACCTATTATGTTTTTATTCAACTTAGTCAACCAATATGTCTGCGAATAAAGTGGATATAGGCAAAAAAATTATTTGGGAAATATATATATATATATATATATATATATATATATATATATATATATATATATATATATATATCCCATATTTTATTACTTGATATTTTTCAATTCCAATCTTTACTTGTGTAAATTGAAGATTTCCATGCTTGTTAAAAAGTCTCAGGAAAAATAAAGTATTGTATTGTATTCTACCACGGTCCTCAAATCCTCATACTCACCTCAATATATTCTGAATATTAGGAATTCCTCTGGGTTATCCTTTCAGAAAACTTATATTTTCTCACATGACAATAAACACTTTTTTCTGATCCTCAAACTCACCTCATATTATGTCTATAAAAATATTTAATAAACTTCCAACATTCATTAAGAAAATTTCAAATTCCATAAATAGCGTTAAAAGTATTCTCTATAAAAAAAAGCCTTTTATTCACTTGTTGAATATTTTTAAATTGATCTGGCTGCTGTTTATACTGTTTTTTTATTGTTTTATATAATTATCTCCTACATCTACTATTGATTGCATTTTTTTCAACTCCAATCATTTCTCAACTCAATATATTCTGAATATTAGGAATTCCTCTGGGTTTTCCTTTCAGAAAATTTATATTTACTCACATGTCAATAAAAACTTTTTTCTGATCCTCAAACTCACTGAGAATTTTCCTCCCTTTTCTTTGGACACAATAAGGAATGAAGTCTGTTGTTGAAATAGGATACAATAAAACATACACACATAAATATTCACACTTTATTAACCAAAAACAAACATAAAACATCTTAATATGAGTAAATATGCTAACATTTTGCATATGGAAAGAACAATAAGATATGTGCATTAACTAGAACTGTCTTTTTTTGCTGATGCTTGCACATTCTTTCTCAATAATTATTGCCTAATTGATATATTTAAAAACTACATGAACATGACTCTCTAACACGGTAAAATTTCTAACTCAAACTGTGTCAATGTCTTAAGCTGTTACTCGTAAAAGATGATATGGTGCGGGAAAAATTGTTGAGCAAGTAACGAAGGATATGTCCAAGGATATGGTGTGTAACTTCTATATTCGAAATTAGATATAGAGTAACAGCGTGCTTCTACACTAAAATACAATTACAGTCGTGTTGTGATCTCGGAAGCGAAAAGCACTAGAAACAGCGTACATATAGATATATAAACCTATTACTTGCATTTCACTATTTTAACATAACCTAATAATACAACTGTTGTTCATTTCATAATTTGACAAATGATTACCTCCGAATAAGTTACTGAATAGTGGTAATGGATTGAAATGAATTATGTCATGAGTTTCTCTTCGAGATTCATGAAAGTAAGAGTATTGTTTGGATGTATAATTAGGATAAGAGTGGTTTCAGGATGAAATCAAAATAGTTCTTGACAAACAATAATTGAAGGGGCGAATCGTAACATGCAGCAAAAATGTTTGGCAATAGCCCAAAAATATTATGGCAACATCGCAAGGTGTTATATAAAAATGGAATCAATTCTTGAATTTTGCGGCACCTTATTACTAAATATATATTCTCACGAAATCAATACTGTTCATAATTTCTTTAGAGTCTGCTCTAGACGAAAATCTCTTTAAGATAACTACTTACAATACAATATCTTAATTGATAAAGACCCTGTATTTAATAAAGGCTATATAACTGATATTTCATGTTTAGCTGATTGTGATTTTTTTACATGGAATTTCAGGGTGCTGAAACAGTTTATAGAATTTCAGCATCAATAGGTGACTTTGCAAAAATATTTAGTTATAAATCAGTCATATATTTCTAAATACAAAAATTTAAAATGTTATATTACATATTTTAATCATTATAAATGTATTTGGTCTATAATTCCATAAATAAATAACGTAATTCACAAGCATTTTGTTATTTTTAAAGCACACAAAGAAACTATCACAACGTCTAATATCACAGAAAAAAAAATTTAACGAATAAAACGATTACGAGGTTAACTATAATGATAAAAAAGCATTTGTGACTTTATAGTAAAAAGGAGAGAAAACAAATCATTGTATAAATTGAAGCCACTTAGAAGAATATCCAAAGTATGCATTTTTTATATCAGATATTTTAATTGAATTATACATTAATGGCATTTTGAGTTACCTACTTGGAGTTTTTTCTGCTGGAATATGAAATTCTGTTCCTTTTGATAAAGCGATACACCAATACTGTTTACATTCCTTCAGCCGAATTTAAATCTAGCTGAAGAAAAATCTATTACTTAAAGCTTACATTATTCAAAAAATCTCCACTCCAAAGTCAACAATTACTGTTTTATCAGCTAAGCAGAAATAACCTACCTAGAGAAATGTTCAACAACACAAAATTGCACCATTCAACTAATAACTTTTCAGCAAAGTTATTGATTTATGGAATTATGCATAAAGACAATTTCTACCACATTTGGCACCTTAAGTACTGAGCATAACGCTACAGATGAAGCTAACCGTTGATTGCCTGGCACAACACGACAACTATGAAATAGCCAAACATTAAGGCCCCCGCTAACAAACTACACTTCTAGAAAATCGAGCGGAGAGAACATACTCGCCTCCCTCGTATTGATTGAGTATCTTAAAACTAGGCTATAGAAGCATCGAACAAAGCAAATTTGCCTTTTTGAACGGCTGGTCCTTGAAAACAAATTTTTTTACGGTTGTAGAGAAAAAAATGACACATTTGAAGAAATATAACCATTAGCGGTCGTACCACATTTTTTCTATACTTTCGTAATGAAAATTCAAGCTGTTGAAGAATACTACGTTTGATCGTTTCCAACAAATAAAAATTAGGTGATTTTTTTATGACTAGATATGATCATCGTTCCCTACTAGTCGTTCGTAGCCAATTCTTGCATACAAACTTGGAAAATGACCCATTCTTCAGGAACTCTTAAAAAACGTAATCTTAAACAACAGCTTTTTAATTTTTTTTGCAGGTTTCACAGGTCCTGTACATATATGTATTTTTACAATTGCATCTACCTTTTAGAGTACTAAGTACTTTTTTTGACTCGAAAATTTGTACAAGAGTCTTTGATCCAATAATTGGCACATTATATTTAACATAATTCTAATATTATGAACAGTCAGTAACACAAAGGGATAACAACAGATTGTCCCCATTATAGTCAAACGTTAAGACTTAATAATAAAAATACATCCATTTGTGATGCAGCCTAGTCAATGGAGTTTATTTCAAAATGTTTATGTTTCGACACTTTTGGTACTGACTTAGGTTAACATTTTGAAAATGATTCCATTTTTGAGCTCATAAAAAGACTAGACTCGTGATAATGATGAAGTATTAGTTAATAGAAGACTAGAATACAATATCACTACCATTAAATAACAAACATTTTTTTGAAGAAAATCAAAGTGACCTTTGAGAGTTTTGAATATTTCAAAGGACTTTGTGAACAACGCAAACTCTTTGTATGGAAATCTTGGAATAGGAAATGAGGCAAAGGTAACACAGTTGAATTTATTATTTATAATACATTCCCCAGCAGTTACCAGGTGAACAACTTTATATTTTCTATCCATCTATATTATTATTGCAAGTTTTAGCTTGTCCAACTAATGCATGCATGAAAATGTTTTCAAAATAAATCTAATTCTTTTTTCAAACTATTTACAGTCCGGTTATATAGGATGGTCGAAAAGCCCACCTCTAAAATACTGGTATAGACCACCTAAGAATTGGATCAGGCACCACTTTTTATGTGTCTACAGCATTTATTGTCATTAGCCTCGTATTTTTGATAGGCTACTTAATAATTCCCCGAGCCACCTATGGAGTCTCTTGTCGATTTGCCGTATCTTCTGACCAGACCCATAGCAGACAAAATTTTCATTAAGGTGAATGAATTCTCTGGCCGAAGGCGGATTTGAACTCACGACCTCATGGTCGAAAGTCAGGACAGCTACCACTGCTGCAATTAACAACCAAAAATTATTTGTAAGGGTGTCTGGCTATTCTTACGTTTTCCTTAGTTATGAAATTATTTCATCCACTTCATAATCTGGGGTGGAATTATGATTTCTTGAGTTGGCTGACTATACTAATTTTTTCAATGAGAAAAGATGTGGCTCTTGAACCGTGGGTTTACATTTTTTCCAATTTCATTGATGAAAGATAATGCTTCTTGTCGATTTGCCGTATCTTCTGACCAGACCCATAGTAGACAAAATTTTCATTAAGGTGAATGAATTCTCTGGCCGAAGGCGGATTTGAACTCACGACCTCATGGTCGAAAGTCAGGACAGCTACCACTGCTGCAATTAACAACCAAAAATTATTTGTAAGGGTGTCTGGCTATTCTTACGTTTTCCTTAGTTATGAAATTATTTCATCCACTTCATAATCTGGGGTGGAATTATGATTTCTTGAGTTGGCTGACTATACTAATTTTTTCAATGAGAAAAGATATGGCTCTTGAACCGTGGGTTTACATTTTTTCCAATTTCATTGATGAAAGATAATGCTTCAGGGGCAAAAACACCAAAAGTTTCTGATATTTTCGTAGTTAGCAACTTTCTCCTAATGAGGCAACGGCACAAGCTTTTGCAGAAGTAGCAGGAAGATGGTAAGTTGCTAATGTACCTACACAAGTCCCAAACAACTGATTTTCTATGAAACAAGTGCCATACCATCCGGCAGTTTTCCTTCGTCTCAACTTGAACCCCTGGGTTCCAAAATCCCAAAATGTTTGCTGAAGTTAATGCACTTTTCATGAGATCATTTATGGCACACAGCTCAACCCATGAGCACAGTGTTGTACAGAGTCAAAATCCAATGGCAAGTCTGAAAGAGTCATTATCCAGTAGAGTCCCAAGTGATGCTACAGGAATATCATTTATCCAAGCAGCAGATTCTTTCACAGTAAGGGGCTTTTCAAGTATTAAGTGAGCATATTTATTACAATTATTTACCCCCCCCATCCCACTTGTCAGCAAAAGTAAGCAAATCTCTTATCCCCCCCACCTTGAATTGTTAGTTCTTGCTTGTAACAACGCCACACTTTGTTAACTAATTTCTGTACATTTTGTACTTTCGTATTTGTATGAAATTTTTTGAAACTTTCGAACAATTTTTGGTATAACTTGGATTTGTCTATTTGAAACGACATCTCAATTGAACAATGCAATTTTGGAGAAAGTGTATCAGCGGTAACATAAACATTAACGTGATTTGCTTTGCTTACAATACGTCAATCGTACCGAAACAATAGATTGACAGAAGAAATTTAGACAAGTGAATAGCGCGCGGTAATTCCCCTCTATTCAGTTCTAAGCGAGTACCTAACCGTCAATATTATTTGTGGGAATCCCAAAAATGAGTTTCGTTTTCAAACATAAACAATGTGTGGGTTGCCATAGGTGTAAAAAAGTAAATAACTACTGCTGACGTAATCACCATCTAGACTCCTCGCCCTCCATGTCATCAAAACAAGCAAAGCAAAGACCCCCGCCCCCTTACGTTATATTTGAACACCCCCTAACTGCGAGAAGACGAGCCTTATTTTTTGAAGTTTCAGAGGCTGTTTTCAGTAGAATACTAGTTGTTCAATCTCGTAATGGTATATCCCATGGCCTCTGGTTTTTCACGGCTTCAATGTTTACTGTTTGGTTAGTTCTGGATTGCCTCGATTGAAAACAATCAGATATTGGCTTTGGGTATTGTAACATGACTTTCATCAGATTTGAAATGCTGCATAATGAGGACATAAATGATGCCAAAGCGAGTGAAGTGACAAAGAATTCCTAATCGTCCCCTAGAAACTGGAAGTGATGACTATAACCAAGTTTTGTCTTCGATACGGTTATTGGTGACCAGTTCTAGTATCTTTTTTAAATCACCATCGATATACTGTAATCCCATCATGTCACGTAGAGTTGTACCTCAAACTATACGATAAATTTGGAATGGCTAATGGATTCAATGAATGCAAAACGAAAAAGAATCTGTCAGGTCTACATTTTCCAAGTGCTCAAGAACCTTGAACCCTCAGCAGTTTCATTTTCAGTATGAATTGAATAAAACCAACAAGTCAACAAAGACCCTCTCTTCATTATCTTCCTATGAAATTCAAATATCAAGTGGAGTGAAAAACTTGATCTCATCAGAATGTCTTGCGAGAAATATTTTTGAAGTGAGTCTTTGACATAATTGTTTTGTGGAGGAGTCATTGCTTCCTACTATTTTTCGATTGCATAACCTTCTACAATCTAAAAAATGAACAAAGTTGAACCAATATAAAATCTGCAAGAGTGTAATAAATACATTTTCGAATACGAGAACTGACTAATCACCCTCAGATACTTCCCTCGAAGATGGAAGCATGCCGTAGTTGTCATGATTCCGAAATAGGGCCAGAACCCGCTGTTTCCCCAGAATCCTCGTCCGATTAGTCTGCTTTGCACAACGGCTAAGTTGGCTGAATGTGTTGTGCTGCAAAGACTAACAGAAGAAGTTGAAGATCGAAATGTTCTGCCTGACGAACAAATCCGCTTCAGGAGGGCACACTCCACCGAGCTACAGGCCCTGAGACTGGCCGTAAATTCCATGTCAGAGCTGAACAACAAGAAGACAGTCCATCTCGTCCTCCTGGATATTTCGAAGGCCTTCGACCAGTCTGGCACAAAGGCCTGCTACACAAAATGCTCGGTTTCGATCTGCCTCGGAGTCTGGTCCGGTAGATTAGGTCCTTTCTGAAAGGCAGAACATTTCAGGTCCGAGTTGATGGAACCCTGTCTACTGTCAGAGAAATCCAAGCTGGAGTGCCTCAGGAAGCTGTACTGTCTCCACTACTGTACAGCCTTTATGTGAGCGACCTTCCGAGGTTCGACCACGTGAAAGTTTCCCTTTACGACGATAACACGGCTCTCTTCGCCTCTTCCATGGTGCGGGCGTTGGTGGTCGTCTACATGCAGCGCGCATTGGAAGACCTCGAACGCTGGTACCTTTACTGGAAGATCCGGGTGAATCCAGAAAAAACTCAGGCGATAGATTTTGGGAGACTTAACGTTTCGCCAGACACAGTCAGGAAGGGAGATCGAATGGCAAACGCGAGTCAAGTACCTAGGTCTTTAGGTAGATCGCCGTCTCACCTGGGCAAATCACATTGATTACATAAAGAGCAAAGTTCAGATGAGGATCGCTAAACTCTATCCTCTGGTCAACATACACTCAAAGCTCAATCTTAAGAATAAGATTTAATTATACAACACGATGTTCAAGCCTGTCATCATGTATGCTTCAGGAGCTTGGGGACAAACCGCCACGTCAAACCTTTCCATTTTTGAAAGGTTACAAAACAAACTTCTCAGGATGCTGGTGAATGCACCATGGTTCGTGCAGAATGAAGACATCCGCAGATATTTGAAACTGTTAACTATACGGCAGTCCATTCAGTCGAGGAATCAGAGAGTTTTCGAGTCAGCGGAAACTCATGATAACCCATTAGTTGGGGAAGCTGTAGATTACACTATAGACGTCCCCACTCGATTAAAAAGGCCCCATCCCTCAGTTGAGTGAAGGCCCCACGACGTCTGCTAAAATGAATAGTTTGTACATCAAATGCCCCAGTCAGGAAGGGGTACACAAGGCCAGAGCGACATAAAGGTAATCGACCTTTATGTCGCCATCCAAACACCGTCAGTTATAAACCATTCGTCCTCCTGCCAAACCTCAGTTGAAAGGGGAAGGGAAAAATTACCAACCTGATGAAAATGACTAATTCAACATTTCAATGGTTTATATTACGCAGTAACCTTTTGGGGTGATCTTTTCATTTTGCCTTTTATTTCACTTCAGCAGATTCTCTACTGATTTAGCTTTGTTCATTTTCCAGATTGTGATTACATACCCCAAAACAAAACAGCCAAAAAATGTTTAAAGGTTGCTCAACGTAAAATTACACAGATTAGTGATAAAACTGATAGATGGACATTCATTCCGAAAACTTGAAACAAAATTGAACTAACATCAATTTGAATGGTAAAATGTCAAAACATTGGCATTCAGAAGTGTTACGATTGCGTCAAATCAAATTCTCTCCATATACAATACAGAAGCAACTATAAGATCAGATGAATACATTGCTATTCTAGATTATTGTTAACATTACGTTGCGACAGTGCAAAGTTTGATGAACGTGATCACAGTTACACTACTGCCATTCAGAAATATATAAATATCATTAACTGCAAAAGTATTGCATTGACTTTTATTAAAATAGACGAGTGAAATGAGCATTTTTGGTATAGGGATGGCCCACTACATAAATCTAATTTTTGGTTGTGTCGATCATTTCGAGTAGAGGTTTCCATCAACACAGATTAATTAATTCACAGTGGAAATAGCATAGAACATTAAACATATCAGTAACGGGATAAAATTGCCGAAAAATTCATGCCATTCACCTTCTCAAAAAATAATTACTCAATGAGCCTTTTTCCTGAGAATAGTACAGCAAACGTGTCACGAGAGGCAGCACTGGTAGTAGGGACAAACATAAACTATTCACATGTAAAACAGTGTTATTTACGTAATATTAATTTATTATTCAAAAATATAAATCTGATATAAAAAATTATTTTGTGCTAGTTTAATGCCAACAAAGCATTGCTGCATTATAAATCCTCATATTAATGAGGTTAGATGTAAGAAATGGATACATGCTTCGAGGAGAGTGGATTTAACAGTGCAAAAAATAAATGAATATTCATATGTATGATCCAAACATGAAATGAATAGTAAATTTTCCATAGTTAATTACCATTGAATAGAATGAGATATAACCTCAATCGTTTATTAAATAATATTCATTTATTATATTTAATTGAATTTATTTCATTACCATCTATATTTGATTCATATTTTACTCGGAAATAAATCTGAAATTCATAATTATTTCAAGTTTCTTTCATTACAGTTTGAATTGACCGCTACTCTTTTACTAGAGTCTGTATACTAACCTGTCTATTAATTCACTGTTTTTCCAGTCAGGTACTTTTAAATTACGACATGCAAGCCAACGTTTTAATGTTACAACATTGTTATCCTTTACAGTTGCAAATTTTAGTTTTGCTCAAGAAAAATCTTCTTCTGTTAAAAACATTCTTTTTTAATTGTACTTTACCATATGTTTATATGAGGATTAGGCAGTATTTGTCTCTACCGAACTACTAGCGCAGTGAGTGATTTTTCCTACTTCAGGAAAAAGGCTAATTGCAATGTGAAGACCGACATACGAAAAAAGTTTATATTTTAGGTTATATATAAACATTGATGTGCAGCCTATGTGATGAGCATTGTTCAATATTGAAGAAAATTTTGGCACAATTGTTGCTTTGGAAGAAAATTTACACTAAATAACGATAATGAATACTTATGTACCACAGCCCAATATAAAAAATGCAAATTTTATGCAAATCTACGATCACAAAGTGCCCATATCACTCCAAAAGTTCACACTAAATACTGTCCGATCAATATGACACCATTGAACAGAACTTATAACAAAATTATTCTCTTTACAACTGTAGTTTTTCGGGGGGTTTTCTTCATCAGTGGATACAAAAATATTTGAACCTAGCATACCCTGTTAGAATAAGCCAGAAAGAGTCAAGTTCCTTTATACTGGGTGGCAAAATTTCAAGTGCACACTATTGCTATCTCGTAAAGGTAGAAGATACGATGTTGGTTAAATCAGAAAAAAATGCACTTTTCAGAATGCAATGGATTCAGAGAAATCCAGAATATCGTGAGCCAATCTTGAAACAATCAAAGAAATTGAAATCGCTGATTTTGATTCTTTGATATCTTCATTATTTAAAATTTAAAGGTATTTGATTAAACTTCATCGAGGCTACAATTTTTTACAATACGAACCTGTATTTTTTTTTTAAACAAGCTACGAAAACTGTAAAATTTGTCTTGAAATATTCAGTTGAAATTTTGAGAGCACCATTTATTCACACTGAATGTTTATTTTTCATTATTGTTATAATTTACACTAATGTAATTTCCATTTAGTACTATTGTTATATTGTTATTGTTTGTTATATTGTTTATTGTTGCTTAATATAATTGTTATTTTCAACTATTCTTTTTAATTATTCTTTTTTACTTGTTTCAGGGATTTCAAATCATTTTATATAATAGACAATGGAAGTCCGAACTAGTGAAATTCACTATTGTTATAGTTATTATGGTATTTTTTGTTTACTCACGAACCACATTACTCTTCCTTTGCCTTTCACTTCACAAATATTGTATCTGAAATTTAATATCTAGGTGAGTACCTAATTTTTTATTAGAAAGTAAAAAACTGAACTAGAAAGCCTGGATTATATATTCAAAAATCAATTATGCTTGAAATAAATTACCTGAAAAATTAAAAAAATATAAAACAGGTCATATATTTTCCGAAAACTGTATATGTATATGGGGGAGATGCGTATCGTGAAGCCAAAGACAAGTTTTCATTGAATTTTGAAGAGCAAAGTATAAGTGAGGTTATTTTGGGCTGGGCAGATTTGATCGAACCGAGGCTGCTGTATTCCCAAATGATTTTTTTTGTTGTTTATTGTGATACCAGCCTCGATAATGAACTGTTGTTTTCTAAAAGCTCGCAAAGAGAATTGTTTAAGCTGTTTTCCGCAGTTATTCAGATCAATTTCAACACAATGTTTTGTAACAGCAAAGAAAATCTCATAAACAAAATTATGGTTTACTTCAATCATGTTGATTCAACATAAAAATCACGAAAGTAAATCAGAACAAAGAATTTTATTTTCATTCCTTAGATAATTCTTTACAAACATTTTCAGGTTTATTTGTTCCAAACTGTTGTCTTGTTTTCCATTTAAACTCTCTGAGGCAAATGGTTTTTTACTGTTGTTTTTCTGTATTTTGCTAAATATTTTACGTTATATATTTTTCTGCTCAAAAAAAAACAAAGAGAACACTTATCAACTTCCCTATACCAGCATAATTTCTGCCTGGAAGTTTTGTATTGAATAAATGAATAAAATTGAAAAGAAATAAGTTAAAAATCAAAATCAAGCATTTCAATTTTTTCATTATTTCAAGATCATGCACGATAGTCCCGATTTCTCAATATAATTCAGTTGCATTCTGAAGAGAACATTTTTTGTTTAATTTATCTAACTTTGTATCTTCTACAGTTTCTTAGATTCCAATTACCAATAGCGATTACAGTCCCATTATGCACCAATACAATATTATGCCTAAGAAGGATAGAAGAACTGTTACAGATCTCATCATGATTTTCAAGTTAATGAAAGGATTAGTCCTCTGCCCAGAGCTTTATTCCAAAATCGAGTTCAATGTTCAGGGTAGAACGTTGAGGCGTACAGAATTCTTCAAGTTAACTTGCACAAGGACAAATGCTGCTCAAAATTCACCACTTTATAGAATGCTTAAAACCTTTAACGAAATTTGCAATGATATTCAATAATTTTGAAATCTCTTAGACTGTTTCAAACGCAGGTGATCATTTCTGTAGTCTCTGTCACTCTTATAAATATTATGTTATTCTTCGATTGTCCAATGTAATTTACAAAAAATTTAAATTTACATTCTTTTTTCTTGAAGCCTACTTGAACTTGAAGTGGGTTCTCTATTGGATTTGTTAATCTGTTTGTAACCCCAATATCGGTAAATAAATAAATAATGATTGTACCTAATAAAAAAAAATAGTGTGCAATTAAATTTTCGACAGCAGATACTGTGAAAGGAAATGCGGAAAAAAAGTTGTAAGCCACTTTGGAAAGGGCAATAAGATCAAAATGTATGAACAACATCCTAGGAAAATTAAGTTATTAAATTATTTCGTGCACTCTTAAATTTTTCAAGAGTACCATGAAGTCATATTCGCGCAATTTCAAGTTGTGACGTAATTCTTTTCGGAGCGCGGTAAATCTTAATAATTAAAAAAAAAAAGTTTTTCATAGTGATCAAGTCGTTCGAAAAATCTTAGAACTGTCAGTTAGCTAGTGAGCCTAATAACATATCCATACAATATTCAGTTGGTATCATTATTCAAACTTATTGTTTGTTGGACATTGATAACATAATAATAATTGAACAGAAACATCAATGTTTCAGTTATGTCTCTTTGATATAACTGAAACATTGGAGGAAACCAGTTTAGACTTGAAAATACGGTTGGTGGCAATGAATGACACATGAACATTACTACACACAGAAGTAGTCAGCAAAAGTCGTGTTAGCCGCCAGCTGATTGGACGGCGAAGAAAGACGTCAACTGAAGCAAATCAGAAACCCAAAATTTGGGTTACTATATCAAACTCTTCGAGAAGTCATTACATTACATTGTGTATTTCTTTGAAAAGCGTTTTCAATTGTGATGACTGTTCTCTCTTCAATAAATCTATCAATCTGACAGAAATTGAGGAATTTCTCGAGTATCAAGCTATTTGAAAAAACCATCAGTAATAAATATATAACGCTATTTGTGCGCTTGAAAAAAAATCGTGAAAATACAACCCCAAATAGGAAGGTATATAGTGTTTTCACACTGAAATTCATTTACCATATTCAGTATAATCCAGATTTGGTCTTTAGTGACTACTATTTATAAGCAAATAGACAATTTTCTTATTAGTCAGTGGGCTATGCTTGAAGACAGGCAGTAAACAAATCTAAAGAAATGCACTTTAAATGTTCAAGCTCGTCTCGGATATACCTACACAGTAGGTTGAATGTCCACTGACTAATAAGAAAGTTTTTCTTCCTTATTCAGAGGAATCGGGCAAATTTCGGATATGCAGTTGGTTACTCTACTTGGTCTACTAGATGGAGTGATATTTTTGATGTTTGCTCCAACTTAAGACAAGGAATAAAATACTCTGAAAGAATTTCGATTTTCAATTATGGAATATCATTAACTTCAGGTCGATGATGGTCACTATCTTGCAATGACGAGTGGCTAAGGAGTCCGAAACCGGTCTGCAAGTGTGCCCATTCCAAAACTGAAGGTCGACTCTTTCAGTTGTATTGCCAATTGCATATGCAGAAAATTTTCTGTGAAGATTCCTGCATTGACGCCTGTCGGATATAATCCAACGCCGTTCATGGTATTAGCCAGTAGAGTAGTTGTTTTCTGATAGGCGTCAGTACATTCTACCTACTGTATAGATATATCCGAGACGGGCTTGAACATTTAGAGTTCATTTCTTTAGATTTATTAGAAAATTGTTGAAGACATAACTGTCTCATTTTAGAATATACACAACTGATATGGATTCATTACGATTTTGCTCCCATTTTTGTTGATATCCAAAAACCTATACTAATTTGTCCTGGCTCTTTGCTAGATATTTTTCATAGTTTCCTCAACCTAGTTTACTTTCTCTACAATAAATTATTTGCCTTTGATCGAATGCCTGTGACTCGCATGCTGAGTATTCTTCGTCTCTTCATTGTCCTGATTGAACAATGGCAGAAATTGTTTCGTATATTTTTTCTATGACTCTTCGAACGACGACCTATCAATTACTAGAAGATTGTTTCATTACTTCTATTCAATTTCGCACCTTGACGGTTTAGAAACAAATGAAAGCCTAAACAATTCAATGTCAATTTCATCAGTTCAACAATAATGGTAATATATTTCTGAATCCACTTGAGAAATTCAACCCCCAATAATAACATGTAATTCATTCACTGCCCAGAAGATAAAAAATTCTTCAGTAGTGGGTGACATGAACTAAACAAATAAAATCAAGTACCCAATTATTTCAACGCTGTGATATTGCTTATAATGTATGAATCCCATTCATAATCAAAAAATATTACTAAGCATGAAAATATAAACTGTTCCATCTTTCGAATAATATATATGTTTTTCTATTGTTTCATTTCAAATAACATGCATTTGAAGATTAATTGAAAATAATTTATGGTATCAGCCTCAAAAAAGACAGTGAACGAATTAAATAGATACAAATTTTAAAAACTTCTAGATATTCAACAACAATCCGATGATTTGTTAAAATATTGAGTCTGATTGCACCTTCGAAATGTATCTATCAAAATTTCCTAGCAAACAAAAATATTCAGGGTGTATCTCAACATTTTATATAAATATAGCATTTTATAAAAATTCAAAATAAAAGTTCTTTGGCTTGATCCCCAGTACCAATCTTGTGTTTTTTTTTCATTAAGCGACATATTGTCAACAGTTAAATTTCACAGATCAGATCTTCCCTAATTTGTTATTACAAATACCGATAAAAGTTGGGGCCCTTCTAAACCAGTCCAGTGATAGGGTGCTCCTCAATGTATCGGGGCTTTGACGATGTGATTCGGAGCTATGTAGTGATATCCAGGTAAAGGTAATCCAGCAGTCTCCATGGATATCCTGATAACACAAAGGAAAATTTAGACAATCTGTTAATCAAACAATTCATTTTTGTTTTGAATTTTTGTTACCACTGAGAATCAAAATATACCTATTTATTTTTGTGTCACTTAGAATATTTTTTTACCGTTCTGAACCTTGCCAGTCAACTTAATTTTGTCGAATAGTCCAAAACTAATCAATAAAGTTTGATAGTGTAATGGTGAATTCATGCATACTAAATTGGCAAGTAGCAAGTAAAAAGTTTCAATCATTCAGTACTTTGTTTTGACGAAATCAATTCAATTCATGATCATAATACATGGCAAATACAAAATATATGTTCACAACCACACAAAAGCAAATTTGGTCAAAAACGTATTTTTTATGATGGATTTAATTTATATGATAAAATACCTAACAATATAAAAAATATAATTCATTCGAAATTCAAGACACAACTAAATCTTGAAACAGATAGACAATTTTTCATTTAACGTGTTTTTATTGTTTTTTTTTAATTATTTTTAGTGTGTTTTTTATTCCAATTTGTATGTTACACTGTCCCTACTATAAACAAGTAATGTTTCTTGGGATTAATTAATTAGCAAGGCACAAGAAACAACAACGATGGCATTTATATATTATCAATCGAAAAGTCACAGTAATGTAGTACGCAAGCGCTTGAGCTTTTAGATTTTATCGAAAAAAAAAAAAACTGACATGCTGACTTAATTAATCGATTTGTGTTACGTTAGCAGTGGCTTGATTCAAATGTCGCTTATTTCGATTACATTGAATGAGTATTGACAAAGATATTACATTGTGAGTAGAATCATAAAAACGGGCAAAACTTTTGAAACAACATAGTATATTTTAACACAGCATCAATTTCCATTTCAGTGATTATAGAAACAAATTAATATGAGAAAGGAAGAAACTAAACAGAACACAGCATACAATGTTTTGAAATTTTAAAATTATTAGGTTTGATTGGGCCAATCAATAATTAGATCCGTAATAGTAAAAAATTTGGTACAATCAAAGTAAAAAAGTTACAACGTTGGCCAACTTGTTCTCGTCACTAACTGTTTAATTGTCTGCATAAAACAGGTTTGTTTTGTTTCTAGGAAATTCAGGTTCTAGGACGTCAGGATCATGCGCACTTTTTATAGAGCGTTCTGGTTTATTGAGGATAAGTTCGGATTGATGAATGCTCTGTTCTGGTTTCGACTGCGAAATTATCCTAAACTGTCTTGAACAGTGGTCTCCTCAAAATGCGTTCTGGTTTAAACAAGTATCCGAGACTATTTCGGATTGTTTGACATTTTTTGCTTGTATGCATCATGTCTTGCACAGTTTCCAAACAGTTTCGGATGTTAGAACCAGAACAAACCTAACGTGTCCATTGGAAAGTGACGAGTTCAACTTGTAATTGACAATTGTCACTCCCTAGTTGTTACTTGCTACTTGCTAATCGAGTGTGCATAAATTCAAAATTAAACAAGTCATCCTAGTTAAATAGTAGCTGTGAATGCTGCCATGGAACAAACTAGTCGCCTAATTTTAGACCCTCAACACTTTATTCAAGAATCATGTTCTTTTTACAAATTCTGGTTTTGTGAATCAGTCAAAATCTTATAGTTCCATTCCAAGTGAACAATTGAAACAGTCAAGATTTTTTGGGACAGTCCAACATTGTGAAATTAGGTACTATCCATGACAATTGAACAATTTTCACAAATATATTTTTTATTCTAGACGTGTTTTGCTAACACCGTAGCTTCAAGCTACGGTGTTAGCGGGACGCGTCTAAAAAAATGAGAAGATTGTTTCATTATCATGAATAATGTTATTAATTTCCATCAAGTAACGAGTCAGTTCATTCATAATTGTAAGACTACCCGACATTGTCGAGCATTTACAAAACACAAGCAAAGGGACTGTATGAATTCAGAATTACATCAAAGTCTGATATGAGAAGGACGAATCATCTTTGAAATAAATCAAGGTGTTGAAAGGATAATATGGATGGTTAAGCTTACCGGGAAATGGTGAAATCTTCTTGCCTGGATTGTTTGGTTGGTTGATAAGGCATCGGTCTGTTAGCTAGGATGGGCACACAATCACTTTACCACCTCTCATTCTCCCTCTATTCTCAAGGTGCTAGAGTTTTTCTTTATCGAAATGTTACTAACCTTACCTTCGTATGAATCTTCTCAATGATAATAATGAATCGTATTCTGACATGAAAGTGAGTAAGTAGTTGGAAAATTTTGGAAAACAAATTATCAGTGTTTTGAGGTTATATATTCGATAGGAGAAATCGAATAATCTGTAGCTCGTATGAATAATGACCCAAATTATTGAAGCGGCAAATGGAGGGATATATGATATTATAGAAGTTGCTTGCAGCATCGAAATTTTATACTGAGAAATTATTTTTGAAATTTAATAGTCGAATAATTCTTCTTGCTTCAGATTTTTCTGTCAATCCAATATTCAGGTAACAGATAAATAGATTTCAAAGACAAAAATGACGAAAGAAAAATCAAGAGAGCATTGATTATTTTTCCTATTCATCAGTCAGAAATCAAATTTCAAACAATCTGGTGAAAAAAAGCATTACCTACATATTTTTTTTCAACTTTCTCAGTCTTAGCTTTACATCAACTAAATACTAATAAAATATTTCAACTGGAACGTCTACATCTTTTTCTTTGACATGCCTAAGTCGGAAAAAATGTTGCGTATGAAATATCAACACATTTTCTTCATTCAAGTATTTATATTATTTCACCTTCGCATGGTTTGAGCAGCATATTTTATGAAAATTATAAACCATACCCAATACATGCATGATCCGCTTATATTTTGTTACAAGTACAACATAAACGAGGGCGGAGATACAAGTATCTCCTTCTATAGATCGACAGAGAACTCACTCCTCGAATATCAAAGAAAACGAGGCTCCCTAAGGCGGTCCACCAAGCTTCGACATCTACCGCCGACGAGATTCGTCCTCTGCCTTTCACTGCAAGGCAACAAGTTGATAATTAGAGCCCAAACACTACACTATTATGATTCATAATCAGACAACGTTGTTTCGACCCGCCATAGGTTTCACCAGGGTGCTAAGCTGACATCTCCCCTTACGCCTCCTCGTTTATCTTCAATATTCGAGAATTGAGTTCGCTGTCGATGCCACAGATGGCGATGTCGATGCCACAGCAAAGGAAGATGTCATCGCACTTACCTATTTGGGCTGTCAAGAACAGTTGAATCCAGCAATGCATTTGTGGTTCTGCCCAAGACCTCTAACGATACTTATGGCGGGTCAGAACAGCGATGTTTGGGGTGAATCATAAATGCGTTGTGTTCGGGCACAAATTTTCAACAAGCATAAGATGATGTTTTCATTATTCATCAACCTATTTCTGCACAATTCGAAAAGTGGGTCATTTTGACTGTTTTGCCTCCTTTTTGGGAAACACTTGATTTTTTCACTAGGAAGTTTGATATTAGAGATGAAACGGATAGCCGGTAACTATCCGGCGACCTAAATACTATCCGGCAGAATACGAGATAACTAGCGCCTATCAGGCCGAATATTGGATTAAAAAAAATATTTTGAGGGAATTGATTGCTTCAATTGGTTAGTATGGTTGTATGAAATACAATCAGTAATCACACAATAATTCTACAACTTAGGAAATGAATTAGTACTCAAACTGCACTACAGGCAAATTATAGCGAATGAATGTTAAGAGGAACCAAGCGGCTTCAATTTTCTTTGTGAATAAGGCCAGCTTCAGAAAAAATATTTTGATGCAATCTGCTGAAAGATAGATTTTGGCAGACTGTCAAATAAGGGCCAAAATTGCGATCAATTGGTACTGACTGAAGATAAAAACAAGCTCACATGCTATTGCGTTTCTTCACGTTGAACCTGGCTAGTATTGTTTTCATTTGCTACCTCATCAAAGCAACCCTATGAGCTTTGCGGTACAGCTTTTCTCATCCAAGCACACCTAAGTGGCTTATTTTGAATCTCGGGTTTATTTTCAATCGAGTAGTTTTCAATTTCATTTGTTTTTTCAGAGATTTCAAATCATATTATCGTTTTAGACAATGGAAGTCCAAAATAATGAAATTCGCCATCAAACATTATCAACCACCTTAAAACAAACACGGAGTTTTCACTTGTGGAGTTGAAGTGCCAGGATAGGAACAAAACGCCCCGTTTAAGAAACTATAGAAAGAGAAACGAAACTTCAAGTTCCTGTCCTGTCGCAGTGCGCATGGACTTAAATTGCTATCCGGTTCATCTCTAATTGAGATGAACCGCCACCAAGGTGGTAAAGACATTGTCTTGGAAGGTCATGAAGAACTTAAGAAAAATAAAGGTAATATTCTTTGCTGAAAGTCTTCGATGTTGCAGGAATTAACTCTATCATTGGCTCTTCCTCATCTGCAACTGTATTCTTTGTTGTTGTTTTGTTACATGATAATTAAAAGCTTCAAAAATGTTATTTCTGTGGTTCCTTATAAACAACCAAAGTTGATTTATATTACCGGATGAAATTACTATCCTTTACTCAAGTAGATCATCATCAATAGACTTAGAAAAAACGACGATATACACAAGTATTTACCTTCTTTTTAAACATTTATTTGGTGATGAAACTAATCCGGAAATCATAAAATAATTCTCATAATATGAAAATGTCCACTTGCCGCTTCAATCAGACTGTTAACTTTGGAAAAACTGACCACTCTCATCATTTGTGAATATCCAACAAATTAGTAATATAACATACCTCTTTTGTTGATTATCATAGTTATGAAAATATTCAAAATTAATTTAAGAATGGGCAAATCCTATGGAAATTTGTAGTAGGTAGTAAATACTCTTGCAGAAACCTCCGTTTCTCATATTGATCTCCAATACGTGAAAAACATGGCAGTATTTAATGATTCAACTTTACAGTCAATCTGGGGTACCGAGAAAGTTGTAGTTAGAGTTAAAGAAAGCTTGGTGGCTACATTTATTATATATATATCGGAAAAGTCTAGGGATATTTTTAAAAATGGCAATAATTTTTTTTTTAGATCACTTTAGGAAAAAAAAAGTTGACGGGTGATTATTAAACAAATGTAACTTACAACAAAATTTATTAAATGGTCAAAAATACTGAGTGCGCATATAAGCAAAACTAAAAAAAATATGGCTCTTCTTTGGCACACCGAAAAAAAATCATAATACAAAAAAAATTGGAATCAGTACAAAGTATGGCCTCCACGCTGGTTTATTACGGCCCTACATCTATCGTGCATCGACAAAATGAGATTGTCAATGTCTTGTTGAGGTACATTTGCCCATTCAGCGAATAAAAGCTCTCTCAATTGAAACGTTGTGTTAATGTTCCCCATATGCGGAGTAATTCTTCGTTGAAGCATGTCCCACACATGCTCGATGGGATTCAGGTCCGGTGATTGTGCTGACCATGGCAATACATCAACTCTTTCGTTGGTGAGCCAGTCAGTCACTAGACGCGCGACATGTGGACGAGCATTATCGTGCATTAGGTGGAAGTTTTCACCAACAGCACCAGCAAACGGACGGACGATAGGTAGAAGAATGGTGTCGAGGTACTGTCGAGCTGTGAGGGAGCGATTTGGAAAAACGAGATCGGTTCTGCCGCCGGTCATGATTCCGCCCCATAGCATTACTGTACCACCTCTGTATGTGTGGACTTCCTGGACGTGTCTCAAACGTTCATTATTTCCAGGTCATCTCCAGTCTTACTCGACGAGAATCTGGATGAAATCCAAATCTGGATTCGTCTGTAAACAAAACTGTGGCCCAATCATTTGCATCCCAGTTTTGATGATCTTGACACCACTCTAATCTTCTACCGCGATTGCCTCTCGACAAAGGTGGACATCTAAGTGGCCTTCTGTTGTGGAGGTCTGCTTCATGCAGTCGATTTCTGACAGTATCACGACCAATGGTTACCTGGTGCGTCTGCTGCAACACGTTAACCAACTCAGGTGCTGTGATTGTCGATTGTCTTCTTGCGGTTAAGACCAAAAATCGGTCTTGAACTGCAGTTGTAGCGCGTCCTTACCCTGGATGTTGTTCGGCTGGACTGCCAGTTTCACGGAAACGCCGCCACAATCGACTGATAACACTTTGGGAGACCCCCAAACGAAGAGCTACATCATTTTGTCGCATGCCACCTTGAAGAAGCCCTGCAGCTCTATTCATCTCAGCCAATGGTAAGTGATGGCGTTCCATGTTAAAGCACAATATTTCCAGTTTAATTGCTGAGCAAGAACTGCATAGAATGTACAAACTCGACACTTTCAGATTATTCATTTTAGCCGAAAACCTACAGTTTGTAAAAAACTTGATGAAAGATAAGTTACCGTTTTTGCAGGCTTTGTTCAACCCATAGAAATCTACAGGGTGGTCGAGTGTACCAATTTATTCGAAATTAAACGACCTCGTGCATTTATTTTTATGATGTTTAGTATGTTATATATAATGAAATATGACGTTTTTGTGCAAAGGAACCTTGACTATAGCATTCACGATTGAGATATTCGCCATGCTATTGTTCTGAGGGTCTCTTCGCTTAAAAGTGACTATTTTAAAAAATCTCCATTGTACAATGCCAGACTGCCACTTTCTATAAAGAAGTCGAATTCTGAAACTATGTTCAGCAAGAAAGTTGAAAACTTATTACTGGACAAATGTTACTATAGCCATGAGGAATATTTAGGATACTTTTGAAGAAGAATAATAACATTTTTAATCACTGTTATGTTTTAATTATTGTTTTTGAGATTCAGTTTCAGTGTTCTGAATGGTGATTTTGTCTTATTTTATATATTGATAAATGACTACAGCAAACAAAATTGTTACATTTTTAATTACTATTATTTTATATTGTATATTTGTCAATTTGCAAACATTTCTTTTTATCTCATCAAGTAATGTACTCTGAAATCTATTTTTTTATTTAATTATTCATTTTCGACCTACCATATAAACGCTATGTATAGCATATGGTGAACAAATATTACTGTCATTATTTAGAACGAATGTGGATTGGGCAAAATGATTTTTTCCACCGCAAACGTATATTAGTGAAACACTAATTTGTTGGATATTTGTCAATTTGACCTACTGTAGATCTGAAATTGAGAGTGTCAGTCTATTTTTGACGAGATTTTTCTTCTTTACACACACAAGAGTTGTTAAAATTAGGCCGATGACAATGTAAATGAAATACTTATTACATATATAAATTGTATTGAGTTATACATTATTTCAAGTAGAACACTAATATAAAAGTCATATCCCACAATACAAAATGTCTCTTGGAGTCAGCAAAGTTGAATATATGAAGAGAAAGGTGAAAACAATGGTTTTTTGCCACGAATTTTAATGATGGGACTCTTAGAAACATTTCGTATATCAACAGGATAAACATGATATATGAATGAATCTTAACACAAGTTAGCTTTCTAGAAAAAAATGAGGTTACGATAGTATCACTGCACATATCAATAGATGGAAGTGGAAGGCTCCAAATTTTGTTGTTTTTTTTTTAATTTAAAACAAAAAAATTTCATATTCGACTGCGAAAAAAATGACAGTGGAGATTACCACCTAGTTTCTACAAAACCAGAACGTAGCTGAATCAATTATAAATTTAGTATGGTTGTTGTTGATTAAAAAAATCATATGAGAACATGAACTTGGATTCAGCTGTCCACCTTGAAGTGGAAAGCTGAATCATTGATGTGTGCAATAAAAATATCGCAAAGCTCAACATTGATGTGTCAACAATAAGCCAACTACTGCTTCTTACCTCAAATCTGATGTAAAAAACTAGCCTAATCATTATTATTGTGTCACCATTATCGATATCTTTTTGATAACACAACAGTAATCATCAAATAATAGGTGTAATGTAATATAAACAAAACTATACTTTTCCTTACATTAAACTGTATAATTGGCTAAATTCAGACACCTCTTTTAAACTGAAGTTATTTTTCTCATCATCACGACTCTCATCATCATTCACGAATAGAAAAAAATCTATTGATAATCAGTATCGTTTTTTTGTAAAAAATTAAATTCATAGATATATTGACGGCCCCCAATGGATGTTCCCAATAAGGGAAAAAAGTAACCCATTATGCAGGAGTTGAATTGAAAAAAATATTCTATATTCAAAAAAGCAATATTTATACCCTGTTTAACCTTATATCTATTTATTCGAAAAACATCTTTCAACAATGTAAAATTTAAAAAAATAATGAGTTTTAGATAAATAAAAGTTTCAACCAACTATACAGAGTATGAAGATTCGAAAATATAAGGATCGCTTTGGCAAAAAATTAAAGAAAAAAAATTCATTGAGCCAGTATGGCAAACAACACAAGAACATCTGATCAATAAACATTTATAAATCAACATTTTCTTCCAACTGTTGGGGATAAAGTATAATCTTGGAATGTCTGCGTGTTTTTATGCATGACGTTTCCTCTATTACTGCGGCAGACATGATCAGATCATGTTTTGACCCCATCAACTACGATGATCGTATTTGACTCTGATTTTATATTCGTGGCTTCGTTTCTTCAAATTGGATTACCTGACCTTGTTTGTGTACCTATAAGTACAGGTAGCCAGATTTTATTGATGTTCATTGCCTCTTCTTGAACCTCTATTGCCTATCTATATACTTTCGGATTATATAGCGTATTATAGTTTATATAGAGAAGCAATAGAAATTCAATAAAACAGGGATAATTTCAATAGAAAACAAGAAGCAATGAACATCAATGAAATCTGGCTACCTGTCCCCTTGATTTTAAACATGCAAGGTCAGGTAGTAGTAGTTAATGCGGTTGGAACGACGGAAACAAAAATTAGGGCACTGCGACCGTTACATCGCCTTTGATATTGTCTACCGTAGTGGTAGACGAAACGTCGGGCATAAAATCCTGCAGACTACAGCCAAAAATAACCAAAGTATAACTTTGTTTTTATTTTACCCTCAAAGTCGATATTTTAGATGAAAATAAACCAATATCTGTATTGAATAACGAGAATCAGTTCATTGGATGTTCATTGATCGAAAGAGTAGATGTGTTTCTATACGAAAATAACATATATTCTAGCACTGCAGCTTCAGTGATAAAAATAAAAAGTGCATGTATATTGTATAAAGATAAAAGAAACATTTATTTCAAAATCGGATTACATAAAAATCATTGACTTCATACATTCTGAATCCTAACCAAAAGTTATATCAATGTTCAATGAAGTTTTCGAGACATCCCTTGATCTATACTGAATTTGAATTCTACGAAACAACAATGGGAGACTTCGATCAGAATATAACACTATCTCCTATTATCAAGCGAGGAAATGTCTCGAGAAATCCTTACGCCTCCCTAACATTTCCTATTTTTGAATACTTACAGCCAAGCAGTCGTTGCCAGTATAAAGTCAATGAATGCGCCCTAACCTAACCTAATTCTATACCTCCAAGTGAACAAACCATCGAGCTACCCCTCGCGCGCCTAGTAGGGGTTGAACTTGTTCCTTTCGCTCTTCGCTTTGGAACCCTCGGAAGTGACCCCGCTGCCCCCGGGCGAGCGGAGGCGGGGTGTGTAACTCTTGTGGGGACGGTGGACTCCGGTGGTCTGGATTGAGGGAGGGCCTTGGCCACCGAGTAGTTCGGTGAGGCCCCCCAGCGCACTGAGGCTGGTCAGAGCGTTGAGGGCGCCTGGCTTTGCCAGTAGTTGGGCAATAGGGATGGCGCTAGCCAAGGGAGAGGCGGCGGCGGTTGAGGTGGTGGTGGAGGACTGGCCCGAGGAGCCGCCAGCATTAGGGGAGTTTTGGGCCTCAAGGTTAGCTTTCTGCAGCTCAACACTGGGAAAATACACAGAAAAAACGGGATTGTAATGATGCGATGTGTCGGATTTCGGGTGGATTCAATTCGGGTGCAAGTAGCTTTCATTAACGACATTAAAAATCTCATTGCGATACATTTCCAGTAATGATTCTATTTCAAATAATGGTTTAAAAAATATTTCAACACTGTTGACAGTTTATAATTTGTTTGGAATATTCCTCATTGGCAATACTTTTCATAGTGAGAATCTTTATCTATTTCTTCCTTTGAATCTTTGAGATACAGTGTAGTTCTACCCTTTATTGAAATTCCCTTGATATGGTATCGTCGTGCCCAAGAACTGAATACCTAAATCAAAAGTGTTAGGAGTCGTTCCTAATTATTTCGCTGACCCACTATATATTTGAAAAAAAAAACTGTTCTCGCAACGGGGAACCAACCTACATCAAGCCGCATGGCTCGAAATCTAGAAGACTGCCACCTCCAACTGGAATCGAATTTAGAAAAAAATCTCACTGCGGTACATTTTCAGCAGTAGAATTGTTCTGGTTCTACGAAATTCAGGTTCTAGGACGTCAGGATCATGCGCAGTTGATATGGAGCGTTCTGGTTTCGACTGCGAAATGATCCTAAACGGTATTGCACCGTCTTGAATCGTTCTTGTTCTCGTGGCCGAACTGTTGGTAACTGTTCTCGTGGCCGAACTGTTGATAACTGTTCTCGTTGCTCATGAGCATTCATGTGGAAAATGGTTTGGGCTATTTTCTAGGATGCTTTTTTATTTATTTGATTTAAATAATTGATGATTGAGGTTAGATAACATTTGAACCGACTACAAGGATACGCTACATAACAAAATGGACATGATCAACAGCATTTTCTCGTCTTCATCATCATCATCCTTATCTTCTGACGATGATGGACCAATTCTTCAAATTCCAAGCGCTGAGGAACTTTTGAGACAGTGCTCATAAAATGAACAATTTAGTGAAACTACAAAGGCCTTGTTTAATGATGACGAATTCAGCATTTTAGGTATTTAATAATATTGTTCAAAAAAATGTTATGCTCATACATTTGTTAAAGTTTGTTTTATTTGTGTGAGTGTGGTTGTTACCTGACAGTTGCAAAAATGATGAAAAAAATACGTTTTAACATACAAGTGAACACCCAAGAAACTTTTTAATGGCCGCCAACCCATATAATCAATTCAATTTCAAAGTTGCTGGCCTACTTGCCAAACTGAAACTCCTCATATATACGACAGGTGGCACAGTGGTCTCCTCAAAATGCGTTCTGTTCTAACCAAGTGTCTCGAGACTATCTCGGACTGTTTGGAACTTTTTGCTTGTACTCATCATATCTTGCGCAGTTTCCAAACAGTTCCGGTTGTTAGAACCAGAACAAACCTAGTATTTCTATTTCATACAATTGCTTTCGGAGAGAAATATTTCAACGCCATTACTGGCAATATATTTTATTATAACAATCTGTATCTATTCCCTACATCCATTGTTTCAGACACAGTGTGTCTGTCCCTTTTATTGTTTAACCAAACAGTAGACAGTGTGTCCTGAATGATCTAGGCGACTGTTCAATGCAATAGAAAACTAGCCGAAATCGAAATGATTTAATTTCTTGTGTAAAGCTGTTTGTGACATTTTCAAATCGATAAAAAAAAAACACCAAACCCATAAACGTGTAAATCAGCAGGGTACTATAGAAGGAAATTGGTTTGGTGCATTGTTGTTGAAAGCCTAAGGTGCATGGACAAAGAGTTTAGCAAAGCATTATTTATTTATTCATTTATTTCATACACTATTCTACAGGATGAACCCAATTACAGAATAGGCAGTAACAGTGGCATTTACAAATATGTACTTACATAATATAATTTGTGAATCTATATAAAAAAAAACAGAACTGTCAGTTAGCTGAGAAATATCTTTTGATTTGTATAATCTGGCAGTTGAATATATCTAGGACATGACTAACAGAATTAGAGGTACTCGGAGTGTTGAGATAAAATGTGACACTATTCCTAGACGACCGTCTAGGAACCCAAAAATTCAACATATGTAACAGTTGAGAGCAGGTGATGATATTGTTTATGACCTTGAATAAAAAAAGAAATGAATAATATTTACGCCTTACATCGAGACTACAAAAATTGTGAGTTACAAGCAATTCATGATACGGTATTCCTACAGTAGGATATGTGCATTCAAGTTTAAAAGACATATTTCAGGAAGCGCCTCTGTAGGGCTTCTAGTTGATTTATATGAACCTGATAGTAGGGACTACACATGACAGATGCATATTCCAGCCTAGATCAAACAGAAGTGAAATAAAGTAATTTCAATGTTGAAGCTTTTTCAAAGTCTTTTGTATTTTTAACTAAGAATCCATAGATGCAATAAGCTGCTGTTAGAGTAGTGTCAATATGTTTATTGAAAGAGAGGGATGAATCAAAAGTAACACCTAGATCGGTGAGTGTGTCAGGACGCTCTAGAACTTGATTGTTTATGAGGTAGTTGTGTAAATTCAAGTTGTTTTCAGTAAGTAAAACATTCCATTACATTTGGATATGTTGAGAGATAGATTATTTTTCCGACACCATGTAGCAACGCGATTTAAATTCAGGGCGAGACTTTCGCAATCATTCGAACATGTTATATTGTGTTAGAGTTTCAAGTCATCTGTGTATAAAAGAACATTGACATCAATCTCAGCTACGATATCATTAATGAACATACTGAACAGTAGGGGTCCTAGATTTGATCCTTGTGGTACACCAGATGTGGTTATATATTCGATAGATTTGAGGCCATTGGCCGTTCTTCCACTCAAGCACGTTTGAAAAAAAGAAACATTACAAAAAATAAATGGCAATTTCAATATTAAAATGAAATACAAATGCTTATGTTTAGATTACTGTTGACTGAGCAATTAAGTTATAAGTTTACTTTTGAATAGCGGTAGAGATGAATTTTTCAAAGGTTCACTGAATGAATTATATATTGTTAGAGCATGATACGTGAAGGATCCTGTATAGATAGTGCTGTTATGATTCAGAGTGTCTAAATTATTATTAAATCTACGGTTTCTTTAATGTAACTGATGTCTGGGAAGGAGTTTCTTTACCAAATAAGTAGGTTGTTGTTTTTTTATCAATTTGTGAATGAAACAGGTGAAATGCAATTCTTTTCTTTTTTGCATTTCAATTTATTGATTGAAGGGGTCACATGATATCTGTAATTCAAGCTGAAGTTATACAATTGATAAAAGATATACAATTATACCAGTATCATTTAACAGTGAAAATACATTTTACATTTTTTTTTCTCAATTTTATTATTGTTAAAATAATAAACCTCAATTTCATTGTGGATATTCAATAGTAATCATCACAAGACACCACCATGAAAGTACAATAGAGTGATTTCATTGATTTTTAATGCGACATATATTTTGTTTACTATGCTTCTTACTTTTTGAAAAACAGTTGTTTGGAATTCTGATCTTATCAACATATTTTTCATTGATATTAACCTAACAAATTAGTCTCAATTCAATTTCAAGAAATGGATACATAAAATGTCTACTCAAATCAAAGTTTCCACGTTTTCTTTCGTAACAAATACAACTTTGAAAAAATACCCTGCCCACTTTTTCGTTGCCAAAACTAGAATCAAGTAGGTATCAAGTATGTAATCAACGTTTCGAGCATAATTTCGAAAAATCTTAAATTTCATATTTTTATTCTTCTCAACACCCTTTACAATCATTTTCTGAAGGGCCTTTGAAAGTATACGACTGAAATGAGATGGTTGATGTGTTGAAATATTTTTTTACCACATCAACTGATCAGTAATGAAAGCTACAAGGATATACTGCTAACTTGAGTAACAGGGCTGCTTCTCTGGAGAGGGGCGCTGTTAGGGAAAAATAATAAAAACAAATCTCGAAAATCTACAAATTCGCACCCACCGTACAAATTTGCACATTTAGAAGAACTGAGACAACAAGGATTGAGTATTCATATACAGGAAAATGGTTCTATTGATGTGTTATTGGGATGCGTTGAGGAACATAGTCGAATCGGTAAAGGATAGACAGTGTAGGTAATAAAATATGTTCTCACTAAATTCCAAGAACACATCAAACGATCCGGTCTCATGCAGGCTAGCTGCTCCTGTCGACTGCTCCAGTAGAATATTCTTCGCCTTTTCCAGACGACCATATAGATATCAACTACATCCGCCTAACTATCTAATTACCAAGTTTATGAAAGACACGTAAGAAGCCAAACCCAGAAGACTAACCGATGGCAATATTTAGATACCGTTTTAATTTGCAAGCTGTTTGTAAACCAGACGAATAAAAAATATTTCCATGATCTACGTCTGAAGCAAGATATTCTATTTTCTACACAGTGAGTTTATCACCTGATTACAACTACGTACTATGAAGTATGCATAATAAAAAAATCTACTAGCGGCTTATACAAATTGTTATAATTCATTAAATTTTTCAATTTAACAAAAAAATTATATAACAATTATAACACAGGCCAACGATGAAAAAAGTTTTTTACTTAAAACACCTTATTATTCTGTTTTTAGGGTGCTAAATCCAACACTTATTAAGCCGTATCACCTACCATTTTTCCACATTTCCACATCGGTATATTAATTTTTTTGATTTATTACAGAATTTAACAGCTGTTATATACTACAAATAAAATTGTAAAATAATTGGTGCTGGATGTAGAAGAGTTGGCAGCACTGCTGAAACACATTTACTGTCCAGAAAAAGAGGAATTATATTGTTCTGTTCACAGCTGATGTTTTGTTTACTGTCAACCTAACCTCACATTCTGGTTTCCAGTACATGTGCTTATTAAAATGTCTAATCGCGGTTGTAAAAACACTGCTGACAGTTTTTGTTATATTTGTGGTGAGTTTGTTATGAAACAACATCAAAGAAACATTACAGACTTTGTGAAAAACTTTATTTCTCATATTTTGGAATTGAACTTGGTGATCAGGATAAGGTATGTTTTCTGATGTACTGTCAGTTATAGATGAGCAAGATGATCAAGAGTTCCAATGTTCTACAGCAAATATAGAGCCTAAACTGTTTACTCAGATTGAGCTTAACGACTTAGTTAGGAATCTTGGGTTAACAAAAGAAAAAGCTGAATTGCTTGGTTCTAGACTAAAAGAAAATCACTTGTTAGCAGTTGGAATTGGCATATATGTGTATAGGAAGAGAGAGGAGCATTTTTTTAAAACATAAGGTGATTTAGTGTACTGCTCAGACATTCCAGGTCTGATCAAAGAGTTTGGTGTTGAATACAAGGCTAGATGCTGTTTATTGATTCTTCCAAAACTAGTTTAAAAGCTGTTTCATTACACAATAGTAACACTTATGCATCTATACCTGTTGGCCATTCTGTACATATGAAAGAGACCTATGAAAACCTAGAAATAGTGTTGAATAAAATTGGCTAGTCGGCTCATGGTTGGATGATATGTGGTGACTTGGTCAGCAAGGCGATTTTACCAAATTTCCATGTTTTTTGTGTGAATGGGACAGTAGAGCAAGGGATCAACATTGGTGCAGAAAGAACTGGCCTGTGAAGAAGTCTTTAAAACCCGGCAAGAAGAATATTCTCCGCAAAAACCTTGAACAACCTAGTAACATTCTCTCTTACCACCTCTACATATAAAGTTAGGCCTCATGAAACAGTTTGTACAGGCATTGCCTAAAGATGGACCTTGTTTCAAGTATCTGTCAGAAATTTTCAAACCTTTCAGAGGCTAAGCTTAAAGAAGGCGTCTTCGTAGGATCCGACATTCAAAAATGATGTTCAATGTAAACTTTGAAACCACAATGACCATACATGAGAAAGAAACATGGGTATCATTCAAGCAAATTGTTACAAAAAATTCTTAGGAAATTCTTGTAGTTAACATGTTAAAGAATTTTAAGAAACTAGGATGTTTGGTTAGCCTGAAAGTCCACTTCTTGAACAGTCATCTTGATTACTTCCCGGAAAATTTGGGAGATGTTAGTGAGGAGCAGGGTGAACATGTTCATCAAGATATTAAATTAATGGAAAAAAGTTACCAGGGCCGCTGGAACTGTTGGTCACTTCACCGTGAAGCTCAACGACTCATCGCAGGTAAAGCTACACAAGAAACTTCAAAGAAAAAAGAGCAAGGAAGTATAAACCAATTCCATCTGACTAGTGAAACCTACATTTCAACACTGTATCATTATTTCAAGTAACCTACTGTAAATAAAAACCATGATAGTGATTTAACATAGTGTTTCAATAATTTTATATACCGGTACCATATACAGTACAGATTTTAAATTATATAAAAAAAGTCAATTTCTAAAAACTATGGGTGATACAAAAAAAAACTTGATACCAGATTTGGATTCAGCACACAAAAATCTATAAAACACCTATTAAAGTGAACAAGGTTTTCAGAAACATTTTTTTGTTGGCCTGTGTAATTGATAATGTCTACTGCAGTAAAGTATTTTTTACTAGTTATTCATTTTGGGTGTTTCAATATTGAAACTAATTCTGTACTATTTATTCAAAGCGTTAGTATATCCAAAATTCTGCTTTTTAATGATTTTTTCAGTTTACCTTTTTGAATAATAAGAGTACACTTCCTCTCGCAACAAATTCAAACACTTTGAAAAAGGAACATTCCATCTGATTTACAAGTCTCACAAATTAAAATAAAATTGAAATATGCCTCACGAAGAAAATAGAGTCTGCGTTTTTTTAATCGAAGGGTTTGATCAAAGATTTGTGGTTTGAATGTTCATCTTACTTTCTCATTTCCTGCTGGTATGTATAAAAAAGTGCATATTCTTCCTCTTTTCTTTCATCCAAACATTCACTCTCAATTCATCAGTAAATGAAGCAGTTTGAAGGAAGGGAGAATTTTTAGGTTGAGATTCCAGAACTATGTGGTATAAGAGATATAAATATATCAAAGCAGTGACTGAAATACTTTTGCTTCAAAATAAAAAAGAGCAAATCATCAAGATGAACAAAAAGTCCGGTACCCCTCCACAAGTATATCGATTATACCATAAAAAAAAAAAACTCACCTCATGTTGATCAGATACTGCGCCAAGGCCACTGCATCTGGATTGCCAGATATGGTGATGGTACGATCAGAGGATCCGCTCTCGCGGTCATCGGTGTTGGATATGCGAATCATCGCTCCAGATATTTGCCGAATTTCAGCGATTTTCGTACCACCTTTACCGATAATACAGCCGATCAACTCATTGGGAACAGTCATTTCGTGAGTCTGTTGGTTGGAGTTTTGCTGGGTTCTCGAATTTGTTGATGTTCTCAGTTGAGAGCCTGCCAATGCAGCTAGTGCTGAAAAAAAAAGAAAATTTTGAATGTGGGGTCATTTTTAAGGCTCGTGCTAGGTTTTGTAAACAATTTTTTGGATCCGAGACCCAGAGACAGCTGTTTGGGTAGGAGCTTTCCTGCACTGACGAGAGGTAATACCTCGAAACCGGACTGTAGGTGATCTACTCGATGCTGGATGAATGAGACACATCTGAGAGACTAACCTCTGTGAAGTATCTGATGTAATTCAATGATCCACATGCGTTTTTGCCAGGGAAGTAGTTGTTTTCCGGCAGGCATTTACCAGAACCTACTCTGTAGGTATTGGAAGTGATGAATGTTTAGAGATTTCATTTGGAACATCTCATTTTCTGAAATTTATTTGGACTTCGTATTTTTGTCTGCTGATCACACGAATCTGAAACTGTCATTCAAGTCTACGGAAATATAAAAGAAATACAAAATTTTGTACTCTGGAAAAATGATGTGGCAGAAGCCAAACGCCACCTTCTTTATTGCACCAAAAAACGACCCGGATATATATGATTTTATTACCATATCACCTTTGCCCGTTGTTCCACCTTGCTTTATATAGGGTCTTTCATTAGGCGTTTCCTATCTTTAAATTTGAATAAAGTAAAGTGTAATATGTAATATAGAGTAGAATAGAATAGAATTTATACATCATTAGAATATCATACACATATAACATATACATTACTGGTACAATATTTATCAGACTAGTCAAACAAACTGAAGAAAAAGCAGCTTATACATTCGAATCTGAAAATTCTTCGACATTTTAAAAGGCATATTCTAGAAGATCTGTTAAAGCTTTTTTGAATGTATTGTAATTTTCAATATTTCCTAGTAACCTAGTTGCTTTGTTATAACATATGACTCCATGATAGCTTGCCGAGTCTTGCCCAAGAGCTAACCGTGAGTAAGGTAGTCTCAGTTCGTTTCCTCAGCGAGTATTGTGATCATGTATCATACTGTTTTTTGTATGGTGTGATTCATTTCTTTTGATGTTCATAGTTATGAGCAAAATAAATAAAGACGGTAGTGTTAAAATAGCTAGATCTTTGAAAACTGTCTTGCATGATTGTCTACAATGTATGCCAGCGATACATCTAATTATTTTTTTTTTGGATAACAAACACTTTTGTTAGGTATGCTGAGTTCCCCCAGAATATTAACCCTTGTGAGATATTAGATTGTACTAATCCAAAATATGCCAATTTGAGTACTTCTAAGAGATACTGTTCCATTTGGTTGTCTTATTATGAAGCAAACTCTACTCAGTTTGGTTATTAGATAATCTGTGTATTTTCTCCAAGTTAACTTCCGATCAATCACTAATCCTAGATACTCATATTGATTCACCTGCTCTATAGATCTGTGATGTATTTTTATTAGTGAACAATGATCATTAGTAAGATTCTTTTTTTGTTGATAATTCATGAAAACAGTTTTATTTTCATTAACAAGTAGACCGTTATTTGTGCACCAGTGTGAAAATTCATCAGCAGTTTTATTTGCAGCTTGAACAGAGAGGAGAAGTTAATTTTCTGCTACTATTTGATAGGTATCATCAGCATATATTATAGTTTTTTGTGGATATACACATGAATTTTCAATATCACTCATAAATATTATAAAGAGAAGCGGAGCCAATGTTGAGCCTTGTGGAACTCCTAATGAGACAGAAGCTGGTTGTGATTTTATTTCATCTATTACCACTATTTGCCACCTTTGACATAAATATTATGCTACCCATTCATTGGCTACTCCTCTTATTCCAATTCTATACAGTTTCTCAAGTAATAAACTGTGGTCAACTGTATCAAATGCCCGGGATAGATCAAAGAATAAACCAATTGGAAATTTCTTATCATTGAGGTTTTCGTAGATGTTGTCACACATTTCGAATATGGCAGATGATGTTGATTTTTGCTGTCTAAAACAATGTTGACATTCTGGTACGAGTTTATAGTGTTCAACAAATATACGAAGTCGCAAATAATAGGCATAGTCGATAACTTCGGCAATTTGCGATTGCAAACAGATATTTCTATAGTTGGTTACGTCTTTTTTGGAGCCCTTGTTTTTATATATGGGTATAGATTTTGATGTTTTCAGTGATTCTGGATATATGCAGATTTATATACAATAAATGATAGAGGTTGACAAATTATGTCATTGACACTTTTAAGAGATTTACCGTGTATATCATCTATTCCTGAGGCTGTAGTTAGGAGATAATTTCGATTCATTTGTATTAGGTTGATTTGTTTTTATGTCAATGAAAAATGTATATTTATTTTATGTCAATTAAAAATGTATATTTATTGATTTCTTTAGGACATCCTAATATACATACATTATTTATAAATAACAAAAATGATTATGATTGAAGAAGAAAAAACGCATTTTTCAATGATTCCAGAATGGTTTCAACATGAGGATATACATAACAAATATATTACAAAACAGAAAAAAAAAAATAAGAAAATCAGGGATGAGATTTTATATAGTCCATGAGTTTTTTTTTTTTTAATTGGAAAACATTAATTGAATCTTTCAACGAAGGTGGGAGTTTGTTATACTCTAACTTTTGTAAAGCCGATACCTTATTTTGGTCAAACGAGTATAAAATACTAGCACAATAATCAAAATGGGGTTGGATTATACACTTATATAATGTGATTTTTGAGTACATCGAAAGCTGAGATGAAATTCTTGAGAAAAAATATATTTTTTTAGTAATTTTTTGTATATATAATCAAAATTAGCATGAAGGGATAAACGATTATCCACCATGAAACCTAAGTATTTGAATTCCCTTACAAACTCTATTACATCAACTGCAATTTGTAATCTTATGTTGTGTTTGTTGATGAGTGATAGCTTATAACCAGTTGGTAAGATCATATATTTTGTTTTGGAGGTATTGAGTTTTAGTTTATTGCGATTCATGTACTTGAAAACATTTCTTTGTTCATTATTCATTTGATCAGCTAGTGTTTCTATATTATCTCCTGAAATTGATAACAAAGTGTCGTCTGCAAAAAGGTTAATGAAATCACAACCATGGATGGTATCTATATCATTCAGGTAGATTTAAAAAGATATAGGTCCCAAAACACTACCCTGACGTACCCCGAACACGACATGATGACACTGAATCCTTTATTTTGGTTACCTGTTTGCGTTGTGATAAATAATCAGTCAGCTATAACAAAACAGTTTCCCTGATACCAATACTTTGCAGTTTATTTAGTAATATGTGGCGATCAATTGTCTCCAAAAGCTCTTTTAAGACCTAAAAATACGGCTATAATATAATGTCCCTTATCTGTTGATTATTTCCATTTTGACTTGTAATGCAGACTCACATGAATGGTGTTTTCTGAAACCTGACTGATATTTTAGTAATATATCATTATTTTCTAGATATTCAATGAGTTCATTATAAACTGAGAGTTCTAATATATTTTCAATACAAGGCAAAGTGTTGATTGGTCTAAATTCCTAGGATTTATTTGTGTTAGGGACTATCTGAATTGGCACAAGGACACTGGTCTTGAGCCCCTTCTCAATAAATAAATCATATGAATAAAATCATATGTATCCCGATTTTTTTGACACCAAAACATTAATCTTATGACAAGTGGTTTTTCGGATTGTATGTGAAACCCTTCTTGTTTACAACCATAGTTCTTTGAACTCACTATGATACATGAATGAAAGAGAGATTTGCGTTTTTAATGATGCTGTGATATGGCAAAATATATGTGAAATGTCCAATAGTGATTTGTTGGTAAGCAGAATTGAACAGAAATTTCGTGAGATTGGATACATTGAGGCCATTTCCAAATTGGGCGAGGCTTAAATAAAAAATATTTCATTCGTCTCTGGTTTGGGCGAATTATCTTTTGAGTTTTCAATGCACCATGCTAGGAATCACACGTTAAAAGGTAAGACCTCGTTAGTCCTTAGCTCGCTCAAGTTTCGACTTCTGAGCGGTTGTAGTTCGTAGGAGTACGACAGCTGGTTAATAGAAAACAGATTCTACTCTTCCATCCACGGGTGACATATCACAAGGCAAGAGCATTCTAACGTCCTCCAACTGAAGTGTGGATCATTGAATATTCTCTGAAGGGATATGTGGATAACAAAAGAATTTAGTTGATGAGAATTTTATCGAGTGGTCTGAAATGAATATTTTCCCAGTCATCGAAAAATAAGAGAAAAAAGGAAAAATAAACTGTGTCACATGAAATTACTGCTACTTACCAGCTGGATTCAACCCACCTGCCCCCGTTGGTGCAAGCCCTCCCAAACCTAAAGCAGCCAGACCAGCGAGAGGATTTTTACCTAAGTTCGCTACCTGGAACAAAAGAAATCAACATGCAAATTCAGTGAAATGAGAAAACTGAACGTCACCTTCGATGTATCTGCTCAATTACTACACTACCTTTCACCTTGTAATCATTATTTGTATGTTTCAGACAGTAAGATATATCAAAGTCGAATGTTCCTGCGTTTCAATTATTTGATACTGAATATTTCATTTATTTTAACTAAGAATGTAATGGATACGATCCTACACCATACATCTTGAGAACTCCTTCCGCGGACTGAAGATTATATTTCAAGCTGTAAAATAATCTGAAGTCGAAAATCTAAAAAGATACACAGATTACTATTGAATTGTTAATCAATTGGTGACCCTCATTTCCATGCACTGTGCAGAATTGTGAAACTACGCAAGATATTCAACATATTCCATACTGTACTTTTACATCGAATGCATAGCCGTTGTTAGCAAAAAGCAGTATAGTTTCATATTACCAAAACAATGAAATGAAAATAAAACTGTGATGAAATAGTCAAATATACTCGAAATTACCAGATCAAGATTTTCATTCATAAGCCACATTAACAAGTAGAAAAAATCGGCCCTGTATATTGATTGTGTAACGTCACGAGCTACAGCCTATTACCAAAAAGAATTGTTCAAATCGTGAAAGTTCAATTATGTTCTAGTTTTGTTTATGATTTTCCCAAATACCTATCATATTTTACTCAACAAATTATTTTCCTGAAAAAACTGTCATTGGCTATGCTTTCCACAAATTTTTTCTCCCTAAAACTTCACGCCACAAAAAAAAAAGAAAATTTCAAACACTGGTCACAATTTCAACATCTTCCAATTATCTTTCAAACAATTACTTGAATAACAAGCAAATTCCCTAAAGCTGTCACTCACTCGTTTAGATAAAATGTATCCCAGAGTTTTAATGTAGGAAAATATGAATTCAATAAAATTATAAGTTTCGCGCAGGCGCAAATTAGAATTAATTCCATGTGGAAGATAGATTGAGTCCATATCTTACAGATTTGGCTGCAGTATGTTTTCTCTCACAGAATTCACTTATATATTTGCTCCATGTGTCCACTACAAATTCATCAGCGAAGATGCCGATCCCGTGGGTATATCTGGATAAAAGATAGCCAATATTACGTCTGGCGTTTATCGATTACGAATAGGGGTAGATAACCACTCGATTTGGACAAACGTAAGGAGTCGACCAAGCATTTATGCCACGCGGGTAAAGATACCATACGCGTAGACTCCCCTCGGAGCCTGCGATGGGGCAGCCTTCGATAGACGCAGCGACAAATTATATTACTGCAAATTTTGTGAGAATCACTAATGTGAAAAGTAAAATACACACCATGTTACTCTCTCGTGATGCAGCATGATATAGATGAAAGGATTTTTCAAATTGCTCAAGTAATTTTTGAGTTTATAATAATAAAAGACTAAAAATGTGTGAATATACACATAAGTTGTCTGTCACAAAGCTTATTGCCTGCAGTCGACATCAACAAGAAATAAATTCACCACTTTGTATAACTTGTATTGCTTTCATTCAAAAATTGTTTCTTTTGTCAACGGAAACACAATTTTGGTACCCGGTACAGGCGCTATAAAAAACAATCACCAGAATGATTTTGATATGTGAACTGGGTACATGTGATCACATAAAGTTCCAATGGATATCGCATTGAGCTGACAACACAATCATGAAAACACAAATAAATCAACATAGGCCGATTTTTCTACCCTTTAAAATACATGCAGAAACATGATTGAAATGGGTTACTGTGAAATGTAGTGTAATATTTAGGCAGTACAGAAAGATTGAAATCACGCACAATAAAACATCCATAATTAAAACATCTACTTATTTCTAAGCAAGACTTCTACAAAATGGCAAGACAGTTCCCATTTATATGTGACTCATGCGAATTCATACTTGGAATATCTGTAGGTAAGAAATGTTATTTATCTGGGAAATGTTATTTATTATACTAAAATTCTATAAGAAAATATAACTTCCTAATTGATGAAACAATAAAATTGTTTTGCTTGTTTTATAATTTTTCTTGTCGTGAAAGTGTGCACCATGTATCTTCTAACAGAAATCTGGCTGCATGTCCTTAATTGTACACAAACATGGTCAGGTAATCTAATTAGGAGAAACCAAGCCCACTTATGATAATATAAAACCAGAGACAAACTCCCTTATATCTAAATAATAAATTGAGAAAAATCTTTCTATTCTTAGTGTTGATACATCTTGATGCCTTTTTTATAACATTAAGAACATTATCATAAATTTATCCAAAGCAATAACATCAAAGAGCCCAAATGAGACAAATACAAAGTTACAATAAGTAAAATTGAAATGAATATTAGCAAAACAAACAACCACTACATGAAACATACAACTAGAAACAGGACAAAGAAGTGGATTACCTAAACAGACTACAAGAAATCTGCAGGGGTGTATCTGGGGCTAAGGCAGGAGCAACAGAGGTAAAAAAAAGTGTTGACAATTGCCCTAGTAAGTCTGCGAAGATGGAAAAAACTTTCAAGTGGAAATTTCATGCTTCAGAACTTTCGTAATTCATAAATAAGAGCCACTTTCCCAAGCTCTGTACTCATAATCCAGCAACAATAACCCCAAAGTCACAAGCGAACTAAACTTCCAATACGACTTTTTTAGGTTATTTCATCATAAGTTCACATCTTCGTCGAATCTTCTTAATAGAATCAAATTTCAAATATTCGATAAAATGAATTACTAAATATATTGCAACCACTATAAAACTACCTTTTGATATGAATTTGTACTAAATTTACTTGGCAGTAAAAGTGTGTTATGTCTTGTGGTTGAAAATTGATTCGTTTTTGAAAACGGAGCAAATCTCCAAATTAAAGTCAAAAATGCCCATTTCCCTGGAATGTTCTTTACATCTATCTTTGCATTTTGAATTTACCAATACAAGTATAGCTCGTTTTTGCCTTAGGAAGCTTGATCCCAGTGTACTATAAAATACCTCAGAAGGATATGAACTGTTCCAATGATTTAATTACATTGCCTCCCAGAAATTTTGAGAACCTATATTGTTCTAGCCAGTTGAGGTTACAATCAATGACTAAGGATATTCAAAGAATTTGTTCTTTCAGAGAGTTTTGACCTACTGAATGAAGTAGCATACAATTTTGTCTATTGCACCCATAAGTGTACAATTGTTGAACGAGAAAAGCATAGTTTTTATGTGTTCATATTAGTTACTTGTTTCAGAATAGAAATCTATGTATACTGAACAACAAACAGAATGGTTTCCACTTACATGATGTACAGTTTTTTCAAAAGTTCCTTACATATAGTATTCATTGAGTATCATTGATACAATCAAAATCAATGTGACAAGAGAAACTGAACACACCAGTAAGAATGATCGCGAGATCTTTCATCTCATTGATTCTTTGTAAATTCGTATGATTAATGAAATAGTCCTTGATAGTAGGTGACTTCTTTCGTGTGAAACTCATTATTTTGCATTTAGCTTCGTTGAGATTCGCTTTCGATTCTTCTAAACAGCTTGAG
Organism: Leptinotarsa decemlineata; assembly: GCF_025532065.1. NCBI lineage: Eukaryota > Metazoa > Arthropoda > Insecta > Coleoptera > Chrysomelidae > Leptinotarsa > Leptinotarsa decemlineata. The sequence continues at coordinate 4,980,971 of NW_027412704.1, read as the reverse complement.
ATCATCGGCATATTAAGAAAACCAAGAGAGACACCAATCAAAGCAATGCTGAAGGAATTGCAATCGATGGTTGTGACAGATCTCGTATATTACTATACAATGATAATGATATATAAAATGAATAATCATCTATCACCGACATACCTGAGTAGGCATATTGAATACAATGAGAATCATCATCACTATAGTACAAGAACGCGTAATAACATATATGTAGGAGTTAAAAATAGAAAGTGTACTGAGAAATCCATTTACCATGCAGGAATGTTAGCTTTTAATAGTTTGAACAAAAATATTAAAGAATGTAGCACTCTTGCATTATTCAAAAGAAAGTTGAAGAGTCATCTATTGGGTGAATGAACAAGCCTTTATTTAATATAAATTTTGACTGTATAAACTTTTTTTTTTGTATTCTATATTTGTATTTTGTTTGTGTTTTATATTGACTAACAACTGTGATATTTCAAGTAGATGTTGTATATTTATTGTAGTACTCATACTTTGAAATTTTATTCCTGAGTTTAGTTGACTAACACATTGTGGTGTCGTATTTGATTATATATGTATTGTATTAGCAGTTTCATTGCTAAATAAAGGATTTATATATTGGAGAAATTGAGAATGCCCGATTTACCGAGAAATGTCATTAACAAATAACACGAGAAGGAGAGGTCCCAAAATCGAGCCCTGCGGAACTCCAGAAGTAGCGGTGAATTTGAAGGAAGATATGTTGCTAAACTGTACGAACTGTATTCTGTTGGATAGGTAGCAGTGAAAGAAATCAAGTGTATTGTTTGTGAAACCGAATGCTTTTAATTTCAGGATCAAAACCTCGTGGTTAACTCTGTCGAATGCCTTGGCCAGGTCAGTGTATATAACGTCTATTTGATAGCCATTTTTTATTCCATCCGTAACGAAGTTACTAAATGCGCACAAATTGGTAATGGTAGATTTATTACGAATAAAGCCATGCTGGTAAGACTGTTATAGGTCTGTAGTTTCTGACATTGTTCTTATTGCCGCTTTTGTGTATGGGGGTAACTCTGCCAATTTTGAGAAAGCTTGGAAAACGATTTTCTTTCAGAGAAATATTGTCTAGGTCATACTCAGGAACTAGTGTGGGGTTTACCGGCACACCGCTGTTCGTGAAAGTTGATTTGAAGAAAGTAGCAAAACCGTCTGCAATATCCTTATCATTGAATAATTTATCATTATAATAAGTGAATCTGTTAGCAACAGCACAATTTTTTCGACGTTCCCTGCCTCTAGGCCCAGAATTTTTTGGGATTGCTTTGTAAGTCTCCCTCTATTTCTTTTATATAGGATTCATAACACAAATTATGCGAACGTTTCACATCCATTCTGAGTTCGTTGTATTTTTCTTTATAATAATAATATTTGTTTGACTTTTTTTTTCATCATTTTGAAAAAGTTTTCTTTTAATTTAATTTTGTGCACGAGTTCTTTTGAGAACCAAGCTGGAAATCAATTCTGGATGAAAGTATTTTTTTTTCCAAGCATTTCTCAAAAACGGCCTTCAGGCAATCATAGAAAATTTGAAAATTTACTGTGAACATTATTTCGAGAGCTAGATGGTAGTTATCCAACCGCACTAAGGGCGTTTCACATTCGCTCACAGTCGCTTCCATGATATTTGTTAATATCAAGTCTAAAGTATTTCGAGCCATTTATGGAATATATATCATACTCAAACATGATGGAATGGATTAACCTCGCTTTTGATGACCCGTTTCTCAAGTTATATTTCAAATTAGTTATTTCAGAGACATTGAAGTCACCCACTAACAACAACTTTTCGGTGGCGTTGAGCTCATTACAATTTTCCAGGGATTCTGAACACTGTTCATATACCGTTGAATTCGCTCCCGATGTTATGTACACACAACAGATCATGACGTCGAGATCTTTTATAGAGATTTTGACAGACAACCACTGAAAATCGGTATTCACAGTCATAGCGATAAGTACTGGTTTGAATTTGGCTTTAATACAGCATAAGACACCTCCACCGCGGTTCACACTGGAGATACTGTAGTTTTTGTAATTTCGAAATACCAGGTAACGTGAATCACTCGGTTCGTTATCAAAAAAACTATCATACAGCCATGTTTCTCGTATACATATCACATCCCAGTTATTAAAAAGTATGCTGTGATATATTTCAATATTTGATTATTTTGTTGAATTTGTATCTTTAGTTAATTCAGTTAATCCCTATTTTCTTGGAATAACAAACCGGCGCCCAACGTGGGGCACCGAAATTGTAAGACATGTGTGTCATCAGCGTATGATATTATTGTACGGCAGTTATTGTTTCTACCAATGGTGGAAAGTAGATCATTGTTGATCCAATGGGGCCCAAAATGGGCCCCTAAGGTAGACCACTAGTGAAGGTAGCCAAGTTTGAAACCTTGTTACCCCATCGGTCTTTTGAAAAGCAACCATATAAATATGAATTCCATTTCTTGATAATTCATGTAGGAGAATTTGATGGTCAACATAGCTAAAAGCCTTACAACATAATCGCAAAGGTGTATTGAAATTTATACCCTTACCTACCCCTGTTACATAATTTTTTCTTTACTTTAAATTGTACGAAGGTATTTTATCTAAAATAAAATATTTCCGACCGACGAGTCTTCTCAACTTTCCTAGACTTACTAGAGCTGCCAACATCTCCGACGTGTACACCTAAAACGACATATCAAGGGGAGACGGGGGGCACCAATACGATCAACTTACATCTGAAGGCAACAGATGCGCGGGCGGTAGGGCGGCCTGCAAGTGTCCGTTCTTGAGTGGCTCGAACGACACGAATTGTGCCGGGGCGGCGGCTGCGGGGGCGGGAGCGGCCATCGCGGCCAACGGGTGATGACCGAGGGACAAGGGGTGGGGGGCAAAAAGGGGGGTCATTACTGAACTACTTACGTCTGAGTGGGCAGGAACGGCGTAGTTGCCTTGGATGGTATAGGCCTGTCCGCCGGCCAGGATCACGGGGCCACCTACTTGGGGTTTGGGGCGGTAGGGGATGGTTGCTCCTTTGGGAGGGGACTGAAAGCCAAACAAATCATATAGTTTCATGGTTAAGCTCTAAAAATAATAATGACTTTATTCTCCTCACTGACCCAATACATGTTAAGAAGTACAGTAAAATTTCGGTTGACCAACATAAAAGGAATTTTTAAGTTAACATTAACTCATTAATGGTGGTTAATGCTGGTTACACTTTGTGTTGGTTTTTTTATTTTAAAACATACAAATGTCTGCTCGTCGCGGTACTAGCCCTGGAAGCAGTTATTTTCCGACAGACATTTGGCAGATTCCACCGTGCGGGATCGTTGGGAGATGGACTGTTTGAAATTTCAATTAGAAATCTGTATTTTCTTAGTAAACTTGTACCTCCCCTCGACACAGTCATCAGACATATTTGATTTCTGTTATAAAAAGCAGTTTTCTCGTTTGTAACCGACATTTTAGAAATCAAATTTGTTTTAAGGTATTGAAACATCCTAATACTTGAAAATATGCCCCTGAAAACTTTGTGCGATATGAAATCAGAATGCTAGAATGACAAAATACTCACTATGAAGTTGATGGCAAATTTTATTCGTTATTGCCAAGTTTACGATTGAATAAAATATTGCCAGATGAAAAAAAAAATCACAAAATGGAGAATGTTCCTCCTGACGAAAATCGAGTAGTTTTCATGAAAGAACTCTAAAACAACGCATTTTAAACTCATAATTTCAACCTTCTTCTTTAAAAAAATATTTAAATACTTAAAGAGGAATGAAATAATGCATTCAACATTTAAAGGGATTCGTTTCTATTTCACTATTTGGCAACATCGGTTATAGCTAATAAAGGACAATGAATCTGTTACCTGTATGAGACAAAGATGACATTTCAGTGGCGTGCTGTTCTGTTTACTTATGTTCCGAGTTCCGAGACATTCTGTGACATGACATTTTGTGCACCTAACCTATCTTCCTCTATATAAATAAATAACAAAACAACTGTTGTTTATGTGGCTTGTGGAGGTGGTATTGAACTATAATTTATATTTTGCCTTAATTGTTGATTTATGAAGATAATTTTCCTTTTGTAAAGTAGAATATCTAGGTACGTATAAATTATTTCAACTTGATATAGGCGCTGTTACCACTATGTGAATTAAAAAAAAAAAACCCTTTAAAAATCAAAACGCAACATTTGAAACATCAATTTGAATACTTTTTGAAGTGAATTTGAAAAACTCATGAATTAAACTCAACTTTATTTTGTTCAAACTTGCATTTGCTGTAATAACCCAAATTGAGGAACATTCCTCATTGCTGTTACTTACAAATGTAAATATTTCCGATACAAATACTGATATAATGAATATACTTATTGAAATATTTGACAAAAAATTCGCCGACTTTCAAGAATCAGTAAGGTAATTCCCTGACTTCTAAAGTTACTTCTTATTTATAAGGAAATAAATATTTCAAAATAAATATCGAAATAATAATCTCTCCCAACTACCTACACATTAAGGTGTGGTAAACGTCTGTCGAAAAACAACTACTTCCCAGGCTAATGCCATGCCGGATATTGAATTATATCCGACAGACATTTATGCAAGATTCCTCACAGAGGCTAGTCTCGCATATGCTTCTCATTCATCCAGCAGCAGGACCATGCTGAAATTATTCAAGTCGATCACCTGCAGACCGCGGTTTCGAGGTATTACCTCTCGTCAGTACAGGAAAGATCCTACCCAGACAGCAAAGTGTCTGGGACTCGACTAATTTCAACACGGCTCCGCTACATATGAGAAACCTTCTTCTGAGAGGAAGATTGTTAACTAGTAACAACTCCATCTCGTGAACAAAGCCCCAAGCGGAGAAGAAACATCCCATATATAAAAATTCTAACAGAAATCAAAGGTGAAAACTGTCGAGGAGAGATACATACGTATAAGGAAATAAATATCGAAATAATAATCTCTCGCAACTACCTACAAAGTAGTGTGTGGTTTACTTTTTATTATCGAAAAAAAAAAAAAAAAAAAAAAACTCACCTCGAGCATAACGTTACATATGTGATAAATACACTGCGTGATCGCCTCCCCGGTACCGCTGATTGTGACAGCCCTCTCCGTCGAATTGGGCAGCATCTCCGAAGCGACCTGTATCGAGGCGCCTGTCACCTCTCTGATCTCCTTGATCTTGGAGCCGCCCTTGCCGATCAGCGAACCACACTGGCTTGCGGGAACCACGAGTCGCAGCGTGATCGGCGGCCGGGGCACGCCGCTGTTGGCGCTGTTTATTTCCTGGAACTGATAGGAACACCACTGATGATCAAATCATAGTGTAGAAATACAGGATTAGGAAGAGAGTATGACAAGTTAAATACATTCATAATGATTGCCAGACCCTTGTTATGAAACTATTGGCCATGATACACTGTGGATTTATTTGAAAAGGAAATATCATTTTTGGAGAGATTGATTTTTCATTAGTAATAAGAATATATTTTGAATCAAAGTAGAATCATCTGTATCTGTAGAGTAGGGAGGGTAGTGTAGGCCCACAGCACTTAGGCCACATGTGACCCATTGTACATCCTCCCGAGGAGTTGTCCTCCTAGGTCATCGTCCATCCTGTCCTTTCCAGGTAGGTGAACAGGTCACTGGGAGACATCTCCTTTATATCGACAGGTGTAGGCCAAGACTCGTTGAACACACACTCTCATATTGACAATAGCTCTGGACAGTCGCACAGGACATGCCTGACAGTTTCATCTTCCTGTTCACACATCCTGCATGGAGATGTGTCCACTAGCCCCATATTATGGAGGTGTTTCCTTAGTTGACAGTGGCCAGTCAGAAATCCTACTGTTAAGCGTAGATTTTTCCTGGTCATCGCCAGATATTTCTTCGATTCTAGCTTCCCAGGGTCGCCCAAGGTAATCCTGGCAAGATTACATCCTTTGATTCCATCCCGTCTCTTCAGGGATTGAGCATGGGTGTGACGTTTGGCTAGTTCCGCAATTGCAATTGTCGAAGTCATCAGGCCGTAGGTGCCACTGGGTCCTAAAACTCTTAGTCCAGCCGCTTCCTTGGCTAAAGAGTCGGCAATGCGATTACCTTTACTCCTGCCGTGTCCTTTAACCCACCTCAGGATAATGTTATTATCTACCGAGGCTTTGGCTAAGTCTTGGTGGCACTCTACTACTATCCCTGAAGTAACAAGTATGTCCAAGGCTAATAGGGCTTGTCTGCTATCAGTGCAGATTGTTATGTTTCCGCCAGAAATTCCTTTCCTAGTTATTTCTTTATTGGCGATTGATATACCAGCCAGTTCTGTTTGAACCACGCTCGTATTTTTTCCTATTCTCCACTTACACACTTAGTGATCTGGAGTACACTCCACATCCTGAGCCTTCTTTGGTTTTTGAGCCGTCTATATATATATATATATATATATATATATATATATATATATATATATATATATATATATATATATATATATATATATATATATATATATATATATATATATATATATATATATATATATATATATATATATATATATATATATATATATATATATATATATATATATATATATATATATATGCATTTGTAGCATCTGACTCTGTGTTGTTTTATTTGTACTTTGTGGGGTTTATTAAACACAAAACCTGGGTTCAATTGCATCACTGGTTGCCTGCAGCAGAGGTTGCGCAGTAAGCGCTTCTGGCCATAGGTTCAGCCTCAATTGACCTATTCCTACTTTGAGGTTTACACCAGCCATGCGCAATCTTAACATGGTCATTAACGCAACCTCCTTAACGTACAGGTCCAGAGATGTCAGACCAGTAATTAATTCCATTGCCGCAGTTGGTGTTGTTCTCATGGCTCCTGTGATGTTTCAACAAGCCAGTCGCTGTATTTGATATAATTTTTGGATGGCCGTTGCTTGTAGAACTTTCGGTCCCCATGCAATGGCTCTGTACGTTAACAAAGGTCTTATTATTGCAGTGTAGATCCAGGCGACCACACGGGGTGAAAGACCCTATGTTAGTCCCATTGTCGTCCGACATTGCTCATAAGTCAGATATGCTCTTTTTGCTTTACAAAGTAGAATCATATTAGACAATGAAAGTCCGAACTAATGAAATTCACAATGAAACATTGTCAAACACCTTCAAACGAAGATTAACTTTTAAAAAACAAAACCGTTCGGCTTTCTACTTTACCATCATTATACAGAAAATGAGGAACTCCCAAAGAAAGGCAGTAAGTAATCAAATACACCAATAAAAATTCTTTACACTTTTTTCATTATATTATTTATATAATGTCTAAAAGCCTAAATGTTCACTTTCATGTGTTGTATAACTAAATGACTAGGAAACCCATGCAAAATCTTGGATTCTTCAATGGGTACCCCTGAATCGTTTGTATACATTTTGTAAAAAGGTTCAATATAGTAGATGTGCTGAAAAGTTCGCAAGTTAACACATAGATGGCGCTACTAGTATAAAAATCATTTGATTCCTGGTTAACCCTAACCTTCAAAATACACGTGTACAAATTTCACAGCTGCCGGACTGTTAGTTTGTGGGATAAGAATTCTAAGTGGAGCAACTTTGCTAGTTTGGAGAAAATGGATTGAAAGAAATTTCGTGTGTGAATAAAGCTTTGCTTTTTGGCAAAACAAAATACTGTGAACATATGTTCGCGACAGGTGTACCAACATAAAAAAATCTCTAAATGAATTTACGTAGCCTGCGAAGCTTGAAAAATCACCTTATTTTGTGAACATTCTTCGTATTCTATATACAGACATTGATCAGTTTCACTTTTAAGTATATCGCAATGTCAAATCAATGAATATATAAATAATTTTTTTTGAGATATATTGTCTTCTCAAGTTTGGTCTATACATTTTTTGACATTATGCTATACTTTGAAAAGGTCTAGAGAACTAAAAGTATGTATATATCTACATCTAACGATATGGTGGAATCAAATTCATTGGCAACAGGATTGAATTGATTTCTGTTTAGTTTCATGATCTTGAAATTAAATGGCTTTTTGTCTTATAGTAGGAAAATGTCTATCATCGAGTACAATTATCGAGTAGATACCATTTCACTGTCACGAACTCAATTAAAGATCTTGGTGTATATTTTGATCAAAATTTGTCTTTTTCCAACCACATTAGATCATAAGTAAGTGAAGCATTGAGGGTTTATGGCTTTATAGTTCACAATTGTAGATTTTTTTCAAAGATATCTGCTTTATTTACTTTATATGTAGCCTACGTAAGGTCAAAATTAGAATATGGCTCTGTTCTATGGTCTTCATTCTACAATTGCTATAATACCTTAATTGAAAAAGTTCTACGTCGTTTCCTAAAGTTTATTTACTTCAAATCTTATGGTATCTATCCTGATAGAGGTATTCCATATGAATCTCTTACCATAACATTCAATATTGAAAGTATTGAATAACGCAGAAAACTTGTGGAATAATGTTTCTGTATAAATTACTGCACAACAATGTGGATGCTATGGAGGTGTTATCTCTTATAAATTTCTGTGTGCCACATTTTAGAACTAGAAGTACAAAAACTTTTTACAGCCGGCTGACCAGAACCAATTTGTATCTCAAGTCACCTTTCTTCTTTAGCATTTGCAATATTTTCAATTCAATTTCAAATTTGTGTGATATCAATTTTAATTCCCTAGAATACATTGTTGACACTGCATCTCAGTATTTCATGGATAATTTTCAATTTTCTGGTATAGTATTTTTCATTTTATTATATTATAATTTTGTTATTCATTTTCTCAAATTGTGGTAGTAGTAGTAGTTTATTTGACCAGATTATGTAGTTTATACATTTATGGCAAGTCACAGCAAATTCACAGTCATATTAGTTAAATTAAAATAAAAATGTGATGACGAATATTTAGTAAGTCAGCTGATCTGGTATTGTGGTTATGGATGTCGGAGTTTTTTAGTAAAGTATCTTTATTGCAATGTATTTCTAGCAGAACAGTATAAATATATAAAGTAGGCAGAGGCATAATACCCAGACGAATAAAAAATTGATGGCAGTGGTCTCTGTATCCCAGGTTAGCCAAGATGCTTATGGCTTTTTTCTGGTATCTGAAAGCAGCAATTGCGTTAGCAGAGTTTCCCCAAAGGAGAATACCGTACGAAAGTACAGAATGAAAAAGGGAAAAATAAGTTCGTTACATGTTTTAACCTTCTCAGAACGAAGAGGGTACAAGATAATTTGCGAACAGCAAGGTCAAGATGATTTCTCCAGCTTAATTTGTCATCAATCGTAATGCCTAGAAACGACACATTTGCCCCCTCGCGATAATTTGAATTTGTGGAGACAATCAAATTTTGGGTTTTTCTTTCATTCAATTTGAGTTTATTCTTCGTGAACCAAAGCTTAGCTGAGTTTTGTACTGTGATGACGGAGTCTTTCAAGTTAGTGCAAGACTTGCTTGAGCAAATAATTGTTGTGTCGTCAGAGAATAGAAAACATTTAGTAGGTGCCATGGCGTGGCATAAGTCATTTATATACACAATAATTAAGAAAGGTCCCAAGATTGAACCTTGAGGGACGCCATGCTCAATTTTTTTGAAATCAGATTTTACACACTGAAATCTGTTTGTAAGATATGAACGAAGGAGTTCCAGAGTAGTGCCCCTTATGCCATAATAACCTAGTTTTTCAATAAGTAGGGAATGTGAAATGCAATTGAAGGCCTTGGTCAGGTCGCATAATGTCAGAGAAGTATGCCTGCCCTGATCAAGGCCTTCCACTATCTCGGCAACAACCTTGAAAGCAGCGTGGGTAGTATTTTTGTTTTTCAGGAAACCAAACTGTGATTCGGTGAAATAAAGTTTGTTTTCAAAAAAAGAGTAAAGCCTATCTTTTAGGATGATTTCAATTATTTTGCCAATTAATGGAATGATACTGATTGGACGATAATTGTCCATTTGGGATTAATCGCCCTTTTTAGAAAGTGGAATCACCTTAGATATTTTCAAAGTATCAGGAAAGATGCCAATGGAAAAAATTATATTAATTAAGTAAGTCAAAGGATTTAAAATAAATTCAGCAGAGGTCTTAAACAACTTGCTATTTAGGTCATGAACGAGCTAGAATGGCTCAGTTTATTTATTGCAGTTAGTGCTTCTTGAGGGCAAACTGGCTCTAAAAAGAAAGAATTTACAGGAGAAGGAAAATTTCTAAAATTATTTTATTAACTTTGTAATTATTAGGATCTATATTACTTTTTTAACATACTTAGATACCCTGTAAATGGTTTGTAACTGTTGGGTAATATTATTATGACATTTTATCAATTCTATTGAATATTCACGAATATAATGGATGCTGATTACAGGAGTTTAGTATATATTTAATGTGATACCTTTCATTATGACAATGTTTGAGACATCTACCCTAAAAATAATCCCAACAACTTACCTCTTCGAATTTTTTACAAATTAACGTGAACGCCTTGAAAATGGAACTCGTTACTCCTATGACTGTGACGATTCTTTCGGGACACGAACCATCGGATATGTTTATTTTGGCACCGCTCTGGAAACATAAGGAAGAAAATTAAATCGGCAAAAAAGAAAATATAAACACCTCATCTCTCAAGGTTTTCGGTGATTCATCTTTTACACACACACACATATTCACGAGCAAAAATAAATCAGTTGACACACAAAATATATTTCGGAGGCTGCCTGAAAGATTTGGCGGTTCGCCAAGGAAAGGTCATGGAGACATTGTGCCTTCCGAAAGAATGTCTCTTCACAACGCTGGCGAAACGATTCGCTGGACGTAATTATCTTTTCAGGAGCACATTCTGTAAAAGAAAAGTTTTGTTGGGCCGGTATGAGATCAGATATACAAGAACAACAAAAATATAACATCAATCCAAAGTGGATTTAGCGATGATTATATAGAGCAGTTAACTAGTTTAGTGTTTCTTTGAATTCGAAACGTCTTGAAGACGTTTTGAAGTTAAATTCTTCAGGGCTCTGTAACAATGAATGGAAGGTATGTTTATGAAAATTCATTGTTACAGAGCCCTGAAGAAGAATGTAATTACATTCGAAACGTCAACAAGAAAACAATTATATAGAGCGATTCTGCAACATGAAAAACATTTTCAACTAGAATACACTGAATACAGTGATGAAGGTTTTGTTCAGGACGCTATCGGATTTTGAAGCAGTTGCGGCAGTTATCCATAATTCTTTGACGTGAGTCATCCAGAGATGTTCATCGAGATTTATAGATTGCCGTCTTTGAATAACCCAAAAAATCTAACGGGTTCAAATCTGGTGACTTTATGGGCCATTCCACTGATAATCTGTCCAATCCACTGAGAATTTTAATTGAGAACTGAATTTGAAAAAAAAAACAATTTAAATAAGCCGTTCAACAAGTATACCCTCACTTGAAAGATAATAGTAACACTTCCTAAACACTGACATATACAGGAAAGGCATCAAAAAAGATAAGTAGACTACTAACTAAACAGAACGTCAACACACGTTGGAATCACGCGTTGAAAGGTAAGACCTCGCTAGTCCTTAGCTCGCACAAGTTTAGACTTCTGAGGGTTGTCGTTCGTAGGGGTGCGACAGCTGGTTAACGGAAAAACACATTTTAAACATATATTCAAACATATAACATACAAGACTAATAAAAACTGAAGTGGACATACAAAAAACAACAAATCCAATATCGACAAAGACAACAAATCGGCTGCCCACAGGCTAAACTGTAGCTCGTGCCCAAAATGTTATATTGGAAAAACATCTAGAAATTCTAAAACCAGAATCTTCGAACATAAATTATCAAACTTTCAAATTACCCCATACAAATGTTAATTCCCTATTTTAAGGGGTTGAGAAGTGCCATAGTGTATGTGCTGAAATACGTATTTTCTATTTGTATGGAATGTTTATTTACCAATTTATATGAACCTAGCTTGAAAACTGACGAATTTTTATTGAGTGTGATAATCCTAGCTTACACAGCAAATTTCAGGTTTTTTTGACTTCTGGAAGTACCTAAACTATATCCATCCAACAAACAAAGATAGATGCATAATCACAGCAAGATCGCCACGCACATTTGCATCTATTGGATAAAATGAACAAGCCTCTTTACGGAATTCGTTGTTACAGTGGCGGAGTGGCCAGTAACGTTTAAACGCATGTGGTATGTACATATATGGTATTTTAAAGTTTAAAATTGTTAAAATGGTGAGTACTGATACGGCTGAAAAACTGCTAATTTGTGTCCCTACTCCTCCCAAAAAAAATTCCAATATCCAGCCGCATATTAAATAAAAAAGAATGAAATTTCGATCGTTCCTTGGCGCGACTCTTTACAAGCAGCCTCGTCTGGGATATCACGTGCTCTATGCATGATAATGTTTTGGAGCACTCTGTTGCTTAGATTGACAGAGTATGAATATTACTATGATCATTAGTGAGTCGGCGACAAAATCTGGGTATTTTTAGATGGTAAAATCTGAATAGCTATACATTCGAAACTTGGCACGTTAATTTAGTTTCATTAGTACTATCCAGACCAAGGATAGGGTGTTTTTAAGACAAAATCTGTTTGGATTAAAATGTCAAAATAGGGGACATTGAACATTTTCTTCCGTAATTTGTTTCAAAGAATGGCTTGTTTCATGATTTTTGGTTTATAGTTCACTTGATTTTAAATTGAAAAACAGTGCACTTTGTTTCATCTCTCCAAGTACCATAGTTTTCCCGTAATTAATTATTAAAAATCGAATGTGGTAGGGTGATGACATCACGCTCCTATTCCCGCTTCTTGTTCGATTGACCAATAGGAACAATAGAAATAATCAACATTGCCAAATCGTAAAATTTACGGAGCCTATAATTATCAATTTATTTATGGAAGTGTATATGAACCCGTTAACGTTTAAATTAATGAAAAATTCTCCACAAGGAATAAAATATACACGAAAAATCATGTTTGCAAATAAGTTCTATATCTAAAATTAGTACACAAAGTTGATAGATCACAAAATATTTACCTAAACTATGATTTTATGCATTATTTAATAATATAGTTATGAAAATCATAAAATATAGCAAACTGGATTAAAGAATCGTTTCAAATATTCAATTTATTCTACAATCCTCAATTTGTACAACTGCAATTTATTATACAAAAAAAAGGTTCCTACATACATACCTCTTTCTAATATAGCTACTAAATTCAAGCGTTATAGGCTGGCTTGGGTAATCTGTTGAATCTTCCAAAATTTGAGAGGAAGGTTGAATGAGGTTAAGTATAGACATAATTGATTGTACTCAAACTGATCCAAGAATAGCTTCTGAGGTAATAACACCATTAATCATATGATAAAATTCAATTAATTTTGTTTCATACTTTCTGAGGAGAATACTTGAAGTTGAAATGAAAAACTCTGTCATCAAATTCAATATTTTCGTTCCCCTTTCATTTATAGCTCCTTTTTAAATGCTTTCCATAAAGTTTTGGAAGAGTAGAAGAATTGTAGTTCTTCCTTTTCTATACTTTCACCCATTTTTTATTCTTATCATTTTATCCTTTGGGAACCTAAACTCATTATTTGAAATAACTCACTTATAAACCAATGCGCTTTCTGTTTTCTTGTGCCTTTCCGCACAATCAAAATCAGCACAAGAATGCACCATATTAATATTCAAATCACTTTCAAAACATACACAAACTAAACTCGATGAAAAAACGAATTGTTCCTATGCGAGCTGTCAGCTAAGAAAAAGTTGAAACTCAATGTTGCAAAAACAAGCAGAATGGATCCGATATGACATACATTTTCAATGCCGAATAAACTAATTAATTGTGATATGGGTACTCCATTTCATTCATTCATGCCACCCACCAAAAAATAAGAAATTCAACGTTACTGGTATATTAACCATATTGTCATCCAGTCAGCTAGCGCCCTCTGTACTGTATGCGACAATGTGCTCTTTCTAATGTCAGTGGTTTCCACAAACTTCGTATTTTCGTTAAAATAATTTCAAAATGAATGTTGAGCCTAGTTTTGTTAAAGCTGACTCCCGACAACTTTCCAAGATTCGATTTTGAAATGATCGATGAATTTCACTTTGCAATACTTTGGTACCGAAATGAAGAATGAAAAATTGAAACAGTAGGTGGTATATTTAGTAGGTCCCTTTTATTTATATGACATTCATTTCAGACTTTGTCTTTTATCGAAGGATGGAAAGTTTTGATTTAATTTTTATTTTATCTCGGCCAAGGAGCAGTATGGTGACTGAAAAGAGAAGCAAAAATATGTACAGTGAAATGTAGAATTACTCCAGAACATATCAATCCAAAAATAACCTGAAAAAATATTTTTCGGAATGTAAACTAATGACACGGAATATGCAGTAAAATAGGTACCCGCCAAGACCTACCTTTTACCAAAAAACGTTATGTAATTACTTAATTGTAACAATTGTATTCACACCGAGTTGACAACAATAACAACAAAAATGGCGTCTGTCAAATTGGATCATCAGATCTGTGATTGGATATTAAAAACCAATACACTTGGCAACTCCGCTCTAGACACGATCAATTTTATTGGCCAACAGACACGCGGCCAATTTAAATTCTTGCTTTTCGAATTATTCTTTTTTCTGCAAATATAAAGAGATTTTGAGACCGATTAGGCTTGAAAAGTATAATATACCCCTAACTCGATCAGTCTATAAGCAAACCAGTATCATTTTCCATAGCATGAAACAAGCCCATCGTTGTCACCATTTTCGAGTACGTCAAATAAAGCAGGATAGCACTCTTAAAATTTTTCTTCGAATTACAGGTCCTCTGAGTGTTATATGCATATTACTATTTCTGGATGATTACACTATAAACAATTCATCTTTACTCACCTCTTCTCTGAACCTCTTCACAATTTCTCCTTTTTTTCCTATTATGCTGCCAACTTCCTGCAACAAAAATAAAACAATATAAATGGTCGTCGAATGATGCGGAACAGAAGACAATCAAACTACTATAACAGTAATCGTCGACGCTTTGATCGATAACCTGGCGAACTTTTTTAATCAAAATACATTAATGTTTGAATGCTCGTTAGACCAGTTCTTCGTTATTTACGAGTGGATTGGAATGCAATCCGACCGAGTAAACTCAAATAAGCAATGAAATGTGTCGAACAAAACAGATTAATTTCAATTCGAATCCCGACCCATTCACAATTTGACAGTTTATCATGGAACATAATTAATATACACTTATCTAATTTGTAATTATTCCCCAATATTTTCACTACTTCAAATGATGCATATTGCATTTTTAGAGACAAATCTATAAAAAAGGTATTCAAATTATTACTTCCCCTTTCCCAAAAAACAACAAAAATTACAATATATTCAATACTTGAGACATCCTAAAATATTCAGTTTCGTGATTTGAATGAATTCTCTTTCGGAAAGTTTTTGGGCTTTGCATGTGTCTTTTTTTCGAAAATTGAGTTACCCAGCTATAAACATATACAGTGTGTCCGCAAATTATGGAATACATTCGATATTTCCAAAACCAACGGTCATTTTACAAAAACTTGAAACACGTCGATTTTTAATTTTTATATTCTACATTTTATATATTATATATTCTAATTTCATTATACAAGGTGTTCCATATTAATGTGATGACGTGATCTGTATGTTTTTAAATGCAACACCCTGTATTTGGTGTCAGTTTTAGAAAATCCGTAACGAGCTGATTCCGAAATGGTATGATACTTGGGGTCTAACGGACATAGTTTGAAAGATGTGACTTCATTTCATATGTTCGAACTGTAGTCCTTGCTGTAGTTAACAGTAACCGTGCTAAAAAGTATTTCTTATTAATTTCAAAAAACTAGGCGGCTAGTTTTTTTGTTATTGTGAAATGTCATTATTTTGATTGACGTTCAGTAACTGTTAAATAGGATAAGAATTAATTCGAATTTTCTGTAGTATTGCTTCGAATTAATTTGAAGTAGTAATGAATTTAAGTGTAGAGCAAAGAATTGAAATACTTATTATGATTGGCTACTGGTACAGTTGAAAATGCACGCAAATCAGGTTGTCCTTCTGTATATGATGATACAAAACTAGATGTTCTACTTTCTTTTGAAGAAGATGTGCACACTTCTGTTCGTAAGGTTAGTCGTGATTTCGATGTCAGGAAAACAACTGTACACAAAGTATTAAAATTGGAAAAATGGCATCTACCGAAATTGAACGAGGATGATCCAGATAGAATATAATTTTGTGAAGCCATGATGGATAACTGTCACTGAGACCGAGACTTTTACATTAAATGGTGGGGTCAACCGTCAGAATTGTAGGTACTGGGCCAAAGAAAACCCCCACTGGATGCGTGAGCATCATACACAATACCCGCAAAATGTAAATGTATGGGCTGGCATTGTAAGAAACAGGATCATCGGACCCTACTTTCTCGACGGTACTTTAGACGGGCCAACATACCTTCATTTTTTAAGGGGATATCTTGTACCTACTTTAGTTAATTTATTTCCCAGTAGAATTAATCCTGGAAGTTTTGTTGGAAGTTTATGGTTTCAACAAGATGGTGCGCCTCCACATTATGCTGCAGGTATCTCAACCAAATGTTTACGAGTCGATGGATTGGTAGACGTGGGCATATTAAATGGCCAGCGAGGTCGCCAGACTTAAATCCGTTGGATTACTTTATGTGGGGCCATCTGAAGAATGTTGTTTATAAAACGAAACCAGCATATATTCAAAAATTAAAAGAGATAATTCGAACAGAAATAAGCAATATTTCAAGAAACCATAAACAAGGTTCAACAATAATTTATTCAACGTTTAGGTTACTGTCAAATACAGCAAGGACTACAATTCGAACATTTAAAACAAATTCATGTATTTATGGCTAGATTACTTTTCCATTGTTGAATTAATCATCAGAAAAACATAAAATGATTAATTAATTTATACTTTCATTAGATATCAATAAAATTAATTTTCTAAGCGAACATTTTTCAAATTCTGTCCATTAGACCCCAAGTATCATACCTTTTCGGAATCAGCTCGTTACGGATTACCTAAAACTGATATCAAATACAGGATGTTTCAATTTTAAAAAATACCGATGACGTCATCACATCAATATGGATCACCCTGTATAATGAAATTTTGTTGTAAAAATCTAGAATATTAAAATTGAAAATCGACGTGTTTCAGGTTTTTGTAAAACGACCTTTGGTTTTGGAAATATCGAATTTATTCCATACTTTGCGGACACACTGTATATACTTTTATTTCAACATCCTGAAAGTTGTCTTAAAACTTCAAAACCTACACAAAAATCGATTTTTTGCAAATTTTTGGCAACTATCTTGTTTCCTATGGGTTTTTTGTTATTTGTATTCATCATCAATATTGTAGTGGATTAAATTCCATACAACTTTTGTTACAAAAGAGCGCGCAGTTGACCTGGTCAAAAAACTTCATATAGAGTTCATTAATTATTGATAAATACATAATTAACAATAATTTTCATTTCTTATCAAGTAGGTATTACATTATATTTATTGTTTCTGTCATTAATTAAATATTTATCAATTCAATAACCGATAACTAAAATTAAAAAATAATCAAGGGACAAACTTTATATACATTTCAATTTTTGAAAGCATTTGAGAGATTGCCGTAATCAGATCAACATACAGATGCAACTTGCATTTGAAGAAGAAAACTGTCCGGTTCAAAGATTTCATTTGCGAATGGAATTGTAATAACTGTCATTGCTGTCATTAACGTAAAAAATTATTTTATTCGTTGAGATCGAGATCGAACACCCGGTTCTTCCGTGACGATATTTTCCCAAATGAAAAAGCGTTCGAACTACTTTATGACTGTCGGACCTTCGAGCTTCGTTGTGATCATGTACAAGTTGGGCTAGACTAAACAAATGTATATATTATATCCTGCCGATGATCATACGCTTGGGAAGGTTAAAAACGCTGAGATGAGGTTGTTGTGGCTAGCGTTGCTGACACGAAGGCTTGGGAGTTTTTGCGAGAGACACAAAAAGTCAGTCACCGGAGCCCGTCGAGACGAGTTCGGGGGTCTCACCCCTCAACCCTTAACCTTCGAGGCTGAGGAAGGTGGCCTAAATAGGAGAGCTGTTTTGTTTCTAAGCGCGTGACCGAAACTTAAAGAAAATCGGTAGTGAAATCGTGAACCGGTAATGGGTAAAGGAAAGTTGAAAGTAAAAGTGTTGGTGTTGAAGACACACCGGGTCAACGGAGCCTATATAGTCAAAATACAAGTTTATACGAGATGACTGGACTATATGTATAGTCTTCGTAGGTATATGACGTCTTTAAAAGTTTAACAACAAAACAAATAGACAACTTTACTCAAAGACTCAAAAAAAAATCAAAACGTCATCTGGACAAAGGCAAACAGCGGTCATTCTTGATTCGCTACGTCTTCTCAGAGCACAAGATTCCCAAACCCAATGATCACTACCTCACCGTTGTAGGAGTGGTCAAAGATGAATGATACTGCGGATACATGGTCTCTACAGCCAGACCAGGTTATAAATCGTTTACTACTCAACTCCACAACGAACATTTTTCCCATATCGACCAGACTACTGGAAAGACACAGTCCTCGTACGCAGCCAGCCGTTTTAATTTCATCGAAACGAATTCCGCGTCGAAGACATTCAATCGTCGAATACCGGTGTCTCGAAACGTCGCGTCGCCCGAGTAATCACCGTAATCCCGTTCGCCTTCGCGTCGCCGATTATATTTCATGCTAATTACCTCGGCAAATTTTCCGTGAGATGAAATTCCGCGTGGAAACAAAATCTATAGCAGAATTTGTGTACTACACGGAATTTTACTACTTCAAGTATCGCTTTTGAATAATTCATGAGGCGAAGAAGCGTAGCCCATTGAGAAATGCGATTCGGTTCTAGAGCTCGTGAGGCATATTGGTAGCAAACAATTCGAATATGTCGAAACGAAACAAGATTTCATCGTTACACCAGCAATATTAGGGCTTTCATCTCGGAATGAAAGATAGTCAGCTATAAACTTGTGTTGTTAACCTTTACTTTGACACACTAAAACTTTCTTATTAGTCAGTGGGCTATCCTTGAAGACAGGCAGTAAATAAATCTAAAGAACTGAACTTTAAATGTTCGGCGTTGGCACTGACGCCTGTCGGATATAATCCAACGCCGTTCGTTGTATTAGCCAGTGGAGTAGTTGTTTTCTGATAGGCGTCAGTCCATTCAGCCTACTGGGTAGGTATATCTGAGACGGGCTTGAACATTTAAAGTTCATTTCTTTAGATTTGTTTACTGCCTGTTTTCAAGCATAACCCACTGACTAATAAGAAAGTTTTTTTTCCCTATTCAGAGGAATCGGGCAAATTACGGATATGCAGTTAATTATTACCTCGTCCACTAGATGGAGTGACATTTTTGATGTTCGCTCCAACTTAAGACGAGGAATGAAATACTCTGAAAGAATTTCAATTTTCAATTATGGAATATCATTGACTTTAGGCTTTAGGCCGATGGTGACTATCTTGCACTGACGAGTGGCTAAGTAGCCTAAACCGGTCTGCAAGTGTACCTGTTCCAAAATTGAAAGTCGACTCTATCAGTTGTATTGCCGATTGCATATGCAGAAAATGTTCTGTGAAGATTCCTGCACTGACGCCTGTCGGATATAATCCAACGACGTTTGTGGTATTAGCCAGTGGAGTAGTTGTTTTCTGATAGGCATCAGTCCATTCAACTTACTGTGTAGGTATATCCGAGACTGGCTTGAACATTGAAAGTTAATTTCATTAGACCCTAAAAGTTGCCTCAAAACCTACCAATCAATCGAAGGGTGTCCGCGACTACATACATTTCAAGGTTAAAGGTCGAAAAACCGATTTTTTTACACATTTACTGAAAATATCTCGTTTTCCATGAGTTCTATGCTATTTGTTCAAATCTGTTTAAAATATGTTTTTTTCGTTAATCATTATAATTATAATAAATATTGTAGAGGATTGAATTATCTTCAACTTTTGTTAAACAGTGTTCAACTAGTTAAAGTATCATTGGAGGCCGTATATAAAGTTTATAAAATATTAATAAATATGTAATTCTAAATAATAACTCTAATAATGATAAATTCAAAACATTGCCAGAATATTTAGAAAAATACCTTAATTGATTTTCAATTTTGATCCTTTTTATATTAACTACTTCCTAAGTGATTAAAAAAAGAGAATTAAATTTTTCGTTGATTTTTTTTATTCAAAAGTACCATTTCATACATTCATGAAAGTTGAAATTTAAAAAACTCAATAATAATAATAAGAACTACAAGTTCTAATTTCAATTTCCTTCTTCTTCTTCTTCTTCTTCGTCTTCCAGTCGCTGTAAAACTTCAATCTCCTCTGTGTTCTCGTCTTCAACAATATTCATCTCCAGTTCTTCCAGCAGTCGCCCATGTTAGGCGACTGCTGATTTTTCTGGTCTTTCAAATTTAAGGTGTGCTAAGTGTTTCTTATATCTATATTTAATTCCAGAATTTTCCGAATTCTCGATTTCGTCCTTTGGATTTCTTAAAAGGCTCTGTAGTGTATGACTTTTGTCAAATACCACCTTCATACCTAGTTCTTTGAAAATCTTTCAAGATTTTTCGAGAAACCGTTACTGACTGCTATTTCCTATATTGTCACTTTTTCTTTTGTGAGAGGAAACGTCGAAAGACGTTACACTAGAAAATTCAACCCAGCACGTTTGTGATGTCCACAGTGATATTTGGTTTGCTATTGGCATAAAAATACAGTTATTATTTATTCAGTTTTGTTAACTTGACGAACTGTATGTTTCTCGAGTGTTTTTACAAAAGATTTTCTTTCTTTTCTAAAGAGTGCAGAAGCCGTTTAACAGCCATTTATTGCATGAAGAAACAATGTGTTTTTCAGATCGAGGATATTTATCAAAACTTTCGAAAAATATATTTCAGTTTTTACATTTTCTTAAACCAATTTTTCAAAGAAAATTTCTTGATGATGAGGTAAGATACGCCCAATTAAAATGACAAATAAATCTATATTTCCTACCATTACAACAGCAGTTTCAATAATAAGAACATCGAACCGTCGTGACGTAACTTGGTTTGGAACCTTTTATTTTTCATTTTTTGTTAATAATATTTCAAATTTTCAGCTTTTATTAAATATTTCTATTTTTTTTTGTTGCTGCTTGTATGTTATTTCTTTGTAATTTCAGTTTTTTGTTTAATAACATTGTTATTTTCGGTTTATCTTTTTAATTTTTTTTCAGGGATTTCAAATCAATTTACATTATATTAGACAATGGAAGTCCGAACTGATGAAATACACTTTGGATTGCATTACGCGGTTTATTCATTAACCATTTCCGTACTTTAGACTTGAATAATAGAGATACTGAATTGAGTATTTTAAATGAGTATGGCAAAATATTATAAATCTTTGATGCAAGATATAAATGACATCTCTGTCCTATTGTTTTCAGCATACTTAGGGAACATTCTTTTTATCTAGTCGGATAACTATGTTCAATGTTTTTGGTGTTATGCATTTCTGTATTAATGCCAGATACAGAACAATTAACTGATGAATATCTAGTACTTCAGAATATCCGTAACCGTTAACTTTCTTATCTGATTTAATTAGCATCATCTCATTTCCATGTTCAAACTCTATTTTCGTGAATGGGGGTAAGTTCGTAGCTTGTGAAGGGCACATGAATGGTTTTTTTTCAAATTTAAGGTAATTAATTTTTTCCTTATGTAATCCACTTCTATAGGAAACGATTTAATAATTTTTTGTTTCGGACTAAACTAGTTACTGTCCTTGAAGAATATAACTGTGTCATCCGCAAATGAACTCATTTTACCATCTACAGGCAAGTTGAAAATATCACTAATATAAATTAAAAAGAAAATCCTAACCTATCCTAACCTAAACTATAACCTAACATAACCTAACCAACAAAGTGGGTAGATTTTGAGATTTTTTTGTACATTTTTCGCGTGAAACCGTAACAAACAAACTTACATTCGCATTTATAATATTAGTTGGGATAGTAGGGAAGTAGGTATAGATAGATTGACATAGTAGTATAGATAGATATATGAAAATAGCACAAAACCCATAGGAAACGAGATATTTCCAATAAATGTGTAAAAAAAGATTTTTTTCACCTATGACCTTGGGATATATTATGTAGTGATGAGTAGATTTCAAGACAAGTTCAAGGGTGCCACAATAAAAGTTTATACAACTTTAAATTTGACTGTCTCACATACCGAGATACTTGCCTTCATTTGACTAACATGCCTGGATTTAACGTGTACTGAGCCGTTCAAATTTGTCCGCATGGTACTAATATCTCAGTTGTATCATGTGTTATCAATGAATCTGACTATATGGTCACCACGAAGAGATCTAGGAAGAAAAAGTATCCCAATAAAAGGAACTCGTTTGAAAAAACTCAATTTTTGAAATCATACGCTCATATAACTCTACTGAAAATGATATTACGGCCATTTCGCATTAAATTACTCACTTCTTTAATTAAAAATAACCCAATTAGCAGCCAGCACATGAAATATGAAAATATTCCATGCAACGAGACAAGCCCTATACGTACTGTAACAAGATTAAATTTTATTCAGAAGCCTCGTATGTACACACTACCAGCAGGCAGTTTCATTGTGCTGCGACGTTATTTTGGAGCCTTTCCCACAAAAGAGAAAATCTATTTAAGTCCATCTTCAGAGTGATAAATAGAATTACCGATTGAACATTCCGGTTCATTTCCCGGTAATGAAAAGTGTGTTATTACGACGAGACGCGTTAGAAAGCTGCTTACGCTTCTAAACTATTCCTGCACCTGTCAGATTATTGAAGACACAACATAGTTGTTTCATCCTTATCCACTATTTCACCCGTCAACATTTACTGTATATTAACGAGATTATTCACGAACAATCACATCGTTATTATTGTTACAAAATAGTGCAAGACCGAGATAAGAGCATTCCTCGCTTATTTTTGAAGAGTACTATAAATTGAGATACGACAAAAATCTATACCAGACTTTCAAACGATTCGCGAGAAACACGAATCAAATGCAAAAGAAAATAACTAACGTAAAAACTTTGCTTGAGAAGCAAGGTAAGGACTGACGAAAACATGAGTGTCAAGCGAGCAAACAAAATAAAACATAAAAATTTTACGACGTTTCGGGATAAGACACTTGAATTCAGAGCTTCACCTTGTAATGGTTTCCAGATTGGTGCTGAAGAGGAAAGTGTCTTATTCCGAAACATCGATGTCCACCATTGAGGACGACAGTGTTCCTTGTAAATGAAATGTCACCTCTTTCAACTACTACAGTGCATTTCTTTAATGTCTCCCCCTTTTTATTTTTTGAACGGCTCAACTAAAAAAATTGAATCTAATCGAATTCAAAGCGTCATGTTATGCATAATGGTAGGCGGTCCTTTAAGGATTTATTATTGAATTTTCACTTGTGATGGTTACAAATTTACAAACGATTATAATTCATGTGATGAAACCAGCAGAGAATCAACAAAGTACTTTCGATTTTCAAGAGAGACTGAATGATCCGGCCTTGGCGAGGTTCAAGATCATTGACATCAAGCAATAATAGTGTTTATAGCGTAATGATAAAGCAGATGGAAGAGTGTTGATTTCGAATCCATTCACAGCAATGGAGTGGTGAATCTATGATAAAGAATAGTACAAGCACATCTCTTCTTTGTAAACTTTAATATTTTAAAAAATTGGTTATTTTTACTGTTATGCTGTCACGTAAACTGGCCCGGAGTGACAGATAAAACGATCTGCTGTTGATGTTTAGTAATTCATGTTGCCAAGCAGCTATAAATCATCCCAACGTTTAAGGATGATCTACCATTTTTCACTCTGTTACAGATAAATCATTAAGCGTGGAAAACCTAAACACCACTTGAAGATAAAATGTAGTTAGATACTCATAAAATAAGTTGTGGCAAATCGTCCATGGCACTTATGTGCAACCGTAAAAATAATCTTCTTTTGTTAAGTGCCAATTAAACATTTAATTATAGATTGATACCGGGCTTGCATTTAAAACAAGAACGCACACAGTCTGGGTCAATCACTACGATCATTGCCAAGTTATTCGTGATCTATCTTGAAATTATGCCGATTTAACTCGACTTTATTAATTACATTCTATAATTACGTGCCAAGCATCATCGACGCACGTGTTTCCGGATATATCACGTATATTGTGATGCCTCTTTCGAAATAAATTCAGTTTGTTTGTTCTAAAAGGGTTTGAAAATTTCATAGACAACTTCTACATGGAATTTCGAGATTTTCAACAACCGATGTTACCAAAATCAACGTTAATGCCAGTGTAAATACCACTGCACTGGAGTTCCGTCCGATACCTGAAAAAAGAACCCCTTTTCAGGTCTATACCTGAAAAAAGACCCTTTATTTCAGGTATAGACCCTAGTTTCGTCAGGGAGTTAATTACGTCCCTCTGATTTCCGCCCGTAGACTTTCCCCAACAGTCAGAATGCCCTCACTGTTCACTATCGTTGTCAGTAGTAATAAGGTAGATAGATTAGAGGAATGGGCCAAGAAGTGAAAGATCAGTATAAACCCTGACAAGAGTGAGGCAATACTGTTCACCCGGAGGATGGTACACCCGGAAGGAAACGTCATCTTCAACGGACAAGAGATTCCGTAGACCAACGAAGTTAGATACTTGGGGGTCAACCTAGACAAAAGATTAACGTTCAGGTCTCACGTATGGCAGAGAATAGGAATAGCGAGATCTGCCCGACAAAACCTATTACCAATAATAGGTTGAAGAAGCAACATGGGACTGAAAGTGAAGCTGCTGATGATCAAGACCGTAATACTACCGATAATCCTGAATACCTGCACTGCCTGGGGCCAGTGCGCAGCGCGTACAGAAGACAGATCCAGTCGTTTATGAACGCGTGTGTAAGGGCCGCCATAAACGTTCCAAGATATGTACCGAATAGGTACATATTCTGGGATCTGAACATACACTACGTATAACGCATACATGAGGAAACACGCAGAGTACACGTTTGACAGAATTCGAGCGCATGATAATCCAGCGCTAAGCGACCTACATAACGCACTACACAGGGATTACCCCAGATTCCGAGAGAGGAACAAACACAGGAGGCCAACTAAGCAGAATCAGAGACCACCCCCGAGAGTCGCTGTCAGGCGTCTCCGGTACGTATAAAAATTTCTAACCAGACCTCAAACTGATCTTATTATCAGATTCACTGAGATCCAAGACTAAAGACACTCCCTCGGTTAGTTTTTGGGGACCCCAAACAATAATTCAGTTAGGAAAGTCATGATGAAACAACATAACAGATTAGAAAGTAAACGCCCATCAGCAAGTTGTGGACCGCTCCGGAGAAGCGGGGGTGGATGGACGCAATGGGGAGGGGGCATGGGGGGCAGTTGTAATAGGGATAATAGGGACTGAACGTTTAGACCTTTACGTCAACTGGTGGCAAGATTCTCAACTTTCTGAGCGTACATATGAAATGAAAAACTAAATTCAAAGAATTTCCGAAGACGAAAATGCTTGATGTCAAAGGATCTAAATACCAAGGCCTAGAATCTTTAGACTGAATGGAAATGAAGTCAAAAGCAAGTGATTTAATGACTTCAGGCGGAGGTAAAAAAGACGATTCAAAGATTTATCGGAAGTAGCAACTGATTTTGGAACTGTAAACGCTGTACTGTACCAGTTTTGTCCTAGATGGAAACGACGGCCAGCAGTTTTTACCGACGGTAATACTATAGGGCCTTCAACAGGGAACTTTCGACAACTGATAAAGGCCATTTTGTTGAAGGTACACCTGTCAAATTAGTTGTCATTTATTCAGTCTGTTTTGCCAAATCACCACGCGGATTTAGCATTCAACAACACGTGTTCGGGCAACGTACCGCGCGCTACGCCCATAATCGCCCTACCAAAAGTACTATTCGCCAACAAAATTGTCGAATTTGGGACGATACCAACCCACATGAGATCCAAGAGCGTTCAATGCATCACTGTTTGATAAGGATTTTGGGCTTGCGGCGTCATCGGTCCATATTTCTTTGAGAACGACGTTGGCCAGACCATCACTGTCAACAGCGAGCACTATAAGTCGAAGATTACCAAGATCTTTTGGCATGAATTGGATGATCTGGCACAACCGTAAAATGTACCATCAACAAATACAGATTAAAAAAAATAAGCGTTATAAAACCAAATTTATTGAGTTGTACAAATACTTACTTCAAGCAGTGTAATAATTTAGCTACATGAAAATGCATGGACATTTCGTGAAAGAACTAAACTACATTCATCCAACAAAGTGACCCAAACAAAGATAGATACATGATCAAAGCATGATCACCACTGACATTTGCATCTATTGGGTAAAATAAACAAGCCTCCTTACGCTGGCCAATCAGATTCAACTGCAATCGGCTGGCGGAACTCATTGTTACAGTGTCGAAGTGGTCAGTTACGTTTTAACTCTTGTGGTGTGTACATATACGGTATTTCAAAGTACTGCTGCGGCTGAAGAAGAAGAAACTGCAAATTTATGTCCCTACAATCCGCCTGAAAAATTTTCCTATACCCAGCCGCATATTTAAAAAAAAATCGGTCGTTCCTTAGTACGACTCTGTACAAGCAGCCTTGTCTGGGAGATCACGTGTTTTGGAGCACACTGTTGCTTAGATGAGAGTATGTAGCCTTGATTAACTCCTGGAAAAGTTGATATTGATAATGATGCAGGTTAATTTAATACCTTTTGCAGTTTTTTTCATTAAAATGTTTCAGGATCTCCAATAAACACTATACCTAGAATATTCAGCAGGTTTTCTTTTTGTATATCGTCTTGCGATTTGATACTATTCAATTTGAAAAAATTATCAGGTCAAAAACGTGTTAGATTGTCCTTTCAAAATGTGGCAATAGCCATCTACAGACATTATTGATTCCAACTGTTTACAAAATTTATATTTCACTGAAGAATTTGTAGGAAAAAAGACAGTGTCACAGAGAAAGATGTAAAAACATTGTAACAAAAATCAACTTGGCGACACTTGCTTTCATCACAAATAACGGCAAACAATAGAATAATTTTGTGAACCACTATAATTATGTCATTTCATATAATCATGCAAATTTCTGTGAGAAATATTTTATCAGACAATGGAGTTCAACGTTCTTAGTGGGTCGATATTGCTGTTAATCTTTTGGATGTCATTATAATATTTTCACATTCTTTACTGCTAGAAATCAGAAAGACACATTTAACAATCATATTTCACAATGATTTATTTCCAATCAATAAATCCAAGCATGTAATTTACTGTATTTTTTGACATTTAACGAGAATTATTGCGAAATTTGTAGATGTCAATGGAAAATCAAAATCCTCCTTGGTCGGTTTTACTAATTTGGTGTTGTGGCCATATGTATTAAACATATGAGCTTCAACTACAAAAAATCAAACCTCAGTGAATGAGCAAATTCAAATTCTATCTGTTTTTATTCCAAAATAATGTTTATTTTCTTCATTCACAAAAACATCCACTGTGTTTATTATTTTTTCTCCATTCATTGAAGTTCCAACAAAATTTATTCAAGCTTGCTTCAAAGCATCTGGTTGTTTCTCAATACATTCCTTAACATAAAGGAATGTTATTTTTTTGTGTTTGATCGTTTGATACAGGATATAATGCCTCTTACAAGAGGAATTTCTCCAGATGATTGAAAGACGTGAAACCATAAATAACGTTTTTCAGCCACATGCTGAATATGATGTAACTCATAAATCACCGAATATACCGAGACTGAAAATATTCGACAAATCAAGTGCAGATATGAAAACTGCTCTCAATGATCATATTTTTAAGAAGAAAAAACTGTTTATACTAGGTTGATTCAAAAGTTTTGTCCGTTCAAATGTCATGTCTTTTTTAGCTCCATGCGATAAAAGTTTATGAAAATTTGTTAATTTGTTAATTATGATTTTTTATAACTATTGCAAAATAAAATATCTAAAAAATGTTGATAAAATTTTGTTTTCAATTTCAATTGATATTTAGCTATGTCCGTTTTCACATTAAACAATAGCAGTTATGAATTTTTTAAGTAATTTGTTTAATAAATTGTTTTAAATAGAGAAATTCAATATTTTTGAATTTTTAATTGTTTAAAATCGATTTTTTATATATCGATTGTTTAAAAAATTAGTTAAGAAATAATTTTGCTTTTAAAAATCATAATTTACACTTCTAAATAGTTTGACAAAAAAATATTTACCATTTAATTGTTTATTAGTTCAACAATTTGTTATAAACAAATATTGACCAACGATTTTTTTTCTGAAGCAGAAAAAAATTTTAGAAACAGCTATATATAAAAAAGTGCCATAACAATTTTTTTTTATTTATTATAATACTTTCTAATATCATACGATACGAAAAAAAAATTTTATGGCACTTTTTTATATATAGCTGTTTTTATAAATTTTTTCTGCTTCAGAAAAAATATAATTGGTCAATATTTGTTTATAACAAATTGTTAAACTAATAAACAATTAAATAATAAATAAAATAATTTTTTTACCAAACTATTTGAAAGTGTAAACTATGATTTTCAAAAGCAAAATTATTCCTTAACTAATTATTTGAACAATCGAAATATAAAAAATTCGATTTCAAATAATCAGAAATTAAAATTACAAATAAAAATTTTTTTAATAATAATTATCTCTAGACAACAAAATAGCAAAAATATTGAATTTCTTTATTTGTTTAAAACAATTTAATAAACAAATTACGTAAAAAATTCATATCCTATGTTAATAACAACAATTTTTAGATATTTCATTTTGCAATAGTTATAAAAAATCATAATTAACAAATTAATAAATTTTTATGAGCTTCTATCGCAGGATCGTATGAAATATATATATATATATATATATATATATATATATATATATATATATTACAATGTAGGTTTTCACGGATGGTAGAATATGATGTGTTGTTTTTCCGGGTGTTCATCCGTTGTGTACTATTCGATAGTCGACGTTTCGCCATCATCTCAGATGGCATTATCAAGACGAGTTACTGCTTCGCTTTCCCTCTCGAAGCGAAGCAGTAACTCGTCTTGATAATGCCATCTGAGATGATGGCGAAACGTCGACTATCGAATAGTACACAACGGATGAACACCCGGAAAAACAACACATCATTCTAATTGCCTTTCTTTGTAACCTGAAAATTCTATGCCTTTCCGCAGCGTGCCCCCATGCAATAATGGCATAAGTTATGAGTGAATGACATAAAACAAAATATGCAGCTCGTAGTGTCACATTAGATACACATATTGATAAGTTTCCAAGTACATATAATTTTTTTTGTAATTTCTTTGCTGTATAGTTGATATGTTCATCCCATTTCAATTTTGGATCCAGATACACATCTAGGAATTTCGCACTTTTCAATGAGTTTTTGTAATCATTAGTGTTTTTTAATGTAAAGATCATATTTTGTGTTTTACTTTTGTTAATAAAAAGTTTATTTGCATGGAACCATTTTTCTGCTTTTGTCTGTGCTTCACTCGATCTATTCACAACATTGGCCATAGTTTTGGATCCTATTGTGTAGGAACATTGGGTAAAGTTATCGTAACCTTCTATAACTGAACTATGCTCCAGGTGAGATCAACTCTAGATCAAAATAAAATGGGTTCAAAATCTTTTTTGTGTGAAATAATGCAGTTTCTACAAAAATTATTTATACCTCTAACAGTTAAATCAGCCAAATAATTCTCGATAATTCTATTAATTCTCTTTTCAATTATTGCATGAACATGCCACAAAAAGAAGCGTACTTACCTTTCCTTGCATTATCAGTCTAATTGTAATTGTGACCTTCGAGTCATCATTTAACATTAGGTTTTGGTCCATTCTGAAAGAAGCCGGGGATCAGGGCGGAGGGGAAGGTTTGGGTTCGAATCTGAAACAAAAAAAGAGAGCGTAAGCATCAAATGAACAATTATCTTAGAAAAACTATGCGCTTGCTGAAAAATATTTTCATTAATAGGTAATAATAGGAAAAAGAACACTACCTGGTTATGCAAATACTATAAATGTAAACACACTAAAGGTATGTCAGTTACATAACATGAATATGGAAATATTTTTCTTTTCCTATCTGGACTTGAATCCATAATTTGTCCTATAAAAGCTGTCAAACAATATATTAGATCAGCAGATAGATAATGAGCTACTTAATGGGCAGTTGTAAATGCTAATATTGTTTGAACACAATCCTATTACAACAAAAGTTACAGCAGATATATAAATATTTACAGGTATCAAGGTGATCCACCAAATTATTCGTCAATATAGTTTAATCAGAGTCAAGTCAATGTATTTTTTGCATTTTCAAGCATACTTAACTGTTTGTTAGTTAAATCTGTAATGTGGTATTTTGTAACTCGAACATTTTACTGCTGATAGTCATAATTCTTTCATATAATTTCACTAGATTTGCCAGTTTCCCCCACATTATGAGGGTAAAACTGGCGAATCACTATTGGAGAAGTTGTTAAGGATGTCGGCATAACTTTAAATACTTTTACTTGTCACTTGGCAGACTATATATCATATACTAAATGAAAGAATGTACAATGTATTTCTAAAGTTCACTTATTTATGAGTTGCCTAAGTTGCATGTTTTACTTCTGATAAAATAATGAAGTTTTACTTCCAATAACTTACTAAAATATAATGCCAGATCCAACTGGGAACCTTTCGAAACTTCTGAAGTGACTTCGATGCACTTCGGGGTGTACCCCGATTCGATTATCAACTCTATATATCTGGAAGGAAACTACTTAGTCACGAAAACCATGAAGATAACTTCTACCACTTCTGTAAATAATACAAGCGACAGTTCTTTATATTGAATGCTTCAGGGAAGCCCGTGTAGACTGAAATTGGCACGTCACTCTCAAGCAACAAGAGTGGATTCATGCAGCAGTCTTGAGTCACATAATTTAGGTTGTAAGAATTCATGTTTTTCATCTGTTGCCACTGAACACATGGTTCCCGCACACATATAATATAATATATTTACCTTTACATATAATATCTTTACCTGGGCATGCCACTGAAAAGCAATAATTCAACTGCTTACAATTGTGTTATGAATCCAACCTAAACGATTCATGTACCCGTCTTGATTTCGTAAGAAGTTTCATTGGAAACATTCATGCATAAGCATAGACATCTCATATACAATAATTCATAATGTCTGAGTGCAGGAGTTGTAGGTTCTTTAGAAGTGACGAATGAAGAACAAAAATGCCTATGATTCAAAACTGGCAACTTACGACTGGTACATAAATTTACCTAGGGTCTATTTGAACTCCCTCCTCCAAGGTAGGTATTTGTAATTTTGTTTAGGTATTTGTAATTTTGTTCAGGTATATCTTTTAACGAATGTATCCTATGTATTGGACTCTATTTCCGAAGTATTTATAATTCCATTGAGAAATTTCTTTCAATGAATTTATCACTTTCAATTTAAGACTTTTGAGGTTATAAAAAGTCAGAGTATATTTAGACACTCTGTATTGTATATATATCACAATGCAAACAAAAGATTAATCAATGAACCATGAGTTACTCGATCAAAAGAAGGAAAGAAAGTATGAAAAAATCATAGATTGTGTAATTCTCTTCTAAAGTGCGATTTTCGATATAGCTAATGAGGGAGACATGTTTGGATATAGATCGTAAACAAAATATTTGTTCCATAATTAGTATAGGTTACAAAGTAGTGCAATTTGCGGGGGATATAAATAGAACTACTGAAGGTGTAAACATACCAAGTATATTGGATTCATGAAAAAATACAAGTATTTTTAACACATTTACATAAAACGGCACATAGCAAATACAACATAACCGCTTCAATAGCGGCACTGTGCGTCCTTACCTTACACAATCAAGTGAATTCATTAACTAAGAAATAAACATTGTCGGGTTATCACATAATCAATATCAGATGTAAATAGTTCTGTGTAAAAAAATTAACTTACATGAACCCAGTGTAAATTATACAAAACTAAATATTTTTATCGAAGCACCACTCTCACGACACTTCTAACATCCACTCCACGTGCACCAAGCTTCAAGCGACACTGCTGCCAAACTCAGAAATCGAAATTATACTACGTTTGCTGTCATACGAAAACCGTCGCGCCGTCGCTGCTGCCAACATTCGCATACACTTCCTGCGGCCTTGAGACTGGAGGTAAATTCGTTATTCAATGGACATCTACCATGGGCGTAGATGTCAAGTATTGTTTGGATAATCGAATGGGAATTTAAAAAATCAAATGATTGAGAGATATTTTTGGCTCTTCACAATGTATTGTAAAGAATGTGGAAGAAGTGTTTTCAACAGATTATATCACTATCCCCACAGCTGAGAACAGAAATAAGGTGAGAAACAATAGGTATGAAAATGAAGGAAATTTGTAGGTACATAATGAAACAAAAATAAACCGACATTCTGAATGCATGGAATGATATCACCAGTCCTCTTCTTTTACATGAACTTTAATGGAGCGGTGATTTTTGGAGCACCGATAACTGAAGCAAAATCATAATAATTATTGCGTAGGTCACGAAGTACCACAGGTATAGCCACATGGATTTCCGGACCTCAATAGTTTGAGTTATTTTCTGACATCACATAATACTCAATGACAATTAGGGAATAATTTCATATTTTCTTGCGAAATGAATCAAGGATTTTCAATATGCGATTCAATTTTTTTCCGTAATGTATCAAAATTATTATTGAAATCAATTCTTTGGAATAAGCGACAGGTTGAAATTACATATAAATTGTTTATTCATGTGATGTCAATCAATAAATTCACCTTTTTATGGAACAACCGTGTTGTTCACAATGTTGACAACCGTTTTTCACACTCCACAGCAAACATGTTCATTGAAGTGTCGAGTTTTTATTTCAAATAAACACAAATAATATTACCGATCCCAATGACCCTGCCGCCCATAATCTCTACCCGCTCCTGGTACATAAGTTATTAAATTACTTCCCTCAGCCGGTGTAAGCGAAACCTATGAAATGACTCTGATTTGCTACTTTTTCTACCTGCCATGAGATGGTGCTATGCACCCAAATCGTTTTTAATTAAATTATTGAACATATTCAAAATACAACTTTTGAATTCATATAGGGATGTAACTTTAATTACGAATGAAGAGGTTTTAAAATCCATTCTGTGTGGATCTCCCCAATAGTCGTCAAAGACTAGATATTTGTTCAACATGCATATTTTATACATTCGGTTAGGAAATTGTGAACTCGTTGAGTGGACTGTAGTTCGAACATCTAATATTTAATGATTTTGCAGTGTGATATTTGAAAAAAAAACAGAATTTTGTTGTTGTTTCGACATACATTTCTATTGTAGTAAAGTAATGAATACACCGATCTAATAATCGCTTCAACTATTCACTTCCTGAAGGTGACGATTTGGGGTTCAAAAACTAGGTGCATGATTAAATTGAAATTAAATTTGAGGTGTCTGACCATTTTCCTGATATAGTTTTGTCATCAATTTTACAGAACTATGTTCACTTTTGAGACGCATTGCATGTATGAGAAATATATAATATTTGGCAAATAAAGAAATCCGAAAAAATTTGTTAACTTCGTAAACAGCATTATGGATTAATCAATGTAGAAGTCTTACCCTAAACTACTTGTATTTATTATTACGAGGCATATTTATTCATTTATTTATGTATTCGGGATACAAACAGAAAAATCCACCACAGTATCCACATAATTGAATTAATATTCATTTCAAAGTAATTCACATGTGCATTATCTAAATTAAAAGATGAATAAGAAATAAATACAAAAACAAAAAAAATACAGTTATTAACTGAATATATGAATGAATTATAACTGATAAAAATAGGTTTTCGAAATTTTTTTGGCCGTAAGTAATGATGTATTGAAAATATCGAAGTATTTTGCAAGAGTATTGCCCAGTTTAACACATCGACATATAGAAGAGAGTTCTGCGAACAATTTGTTCTCTTAAAGGGTAATATGAATAAATCGTGTTCTCTTGTTGTTCTATTCGGAACATTTGAGCAAATCATTGACTATAACGATGGACAATTTATTTTGTTTGCTATTATTTTTGTAAAAATCTGATATGTTTTACGCTTATGTTCCAACTACACAAACTGGAGGCCTCGTCTATTCACAGAATATCATCGTTTTCGGTGATTCGAGTATTCTCCAGCATTTTCCAAAGGGTTGATGCGAACATCAACTCACTCAAAACATATGCATTATAAAGAGATGTTATTGATTTCAATTGATTTCAATTTACATTTTCTCGTGACACATCTTAGAACTCTACTACTCTTATTCATTACATACCTAATCTATATGTTCATCAAAAATAAGTTTTGAGTGAAAAATAACTTCTAAATCTTTAAATGAATTAACCCCTGAAAGCAAGATATTATTTATGTGATATGAAAATATGTGGATGATTTTCCAACTCCAGACATCTTTATTTAATTTTTTTCAAAATAAATTTTATCATGAGTTTTGATACGGATTTCCATCAAATATTGGTCACTTTCAGTTTCAGTTTCAAACAAATGCTCAAGAAGTTTTTTTGAGCTGACATAACTTCATTTTCATTTGTGAACTTATTGAAATAAAAAAATGCTTATTGAAGCTCGCCTCAATGAATTAATGTGAACTGCATTCGAATCGGTTGGGCCGTTTTTGAAATGAGCGAGCACAAACGCACAGACAGATAGACAAAAAGTAACCATAAAAATAATTTGTGTGGTTTGTCGTTAGTAAAAATCCCGCGATAATTTCTCATATATCTTCCATTTTGACACAGCGATCAGTTACACTTTTATTGATGTCCATGGTAACACAAACTGAATGTTAATTCAAACACTTAGTACATTATTGATAACATTTTTCATACGGATAATTTGTTAATAAATATGTACCTGTTATCACAAATCAATATTCATGAATGTATTTTCACAACAATGAAGAAAATTTTCATTCTAAAAACCCAACACTCAAATTATGTGCCATTATGTGAGGTATCCAGTGATTTTTTGCTAAAAAAAGATTTTGTCTTTCTATATCTTCCTATTATACCCAAATATACCTATCAAATATCTTGAAAGTTGATTACGTTGATTCCTGAGATTGCCAATTGAAGACCAATATCACTAATTTTTTATTTTTCAAAAAACTAAATGACACATCATTGTAATCAGATTACCAGGATTTCCACTTTCTACTTCTTCATCCACATTCAGAAAAATTGTGGCGATTGAGATACAAACCGGTTCTGTTTGAACAACGCTGGTATTTTTTCCCATTCCACACTTACTCCTTAGGCTTAGTGATCTGTAGTACACTCCACATCCTGAGCCTTCTTTGGTTCTTGAACTTTTGTTGCTTGTAGAACTTTTGGTCCCCATGCAATGGCCCCGTATGTTAACATAGGTCTTATTATTGCAGTGTAGATCCAGGTGACCACACGGGGTGAAAGACCCCATGCGCGTCCCACTGTCCGACATTGCTCATAAGCCACATATGCTCTTTTTGCTTTACTCTGTAGGAGAGAGTTCCATGTTAGCTTCCCGTCGAGGATAGTACCAAGGTTTTTCACCTCTTCAGAGAGGATCAGTTTGCTTTTGAAGATTTCGGGAGTTAAGCATGATAAACTTCTTTTTCTAGTGAAAAGGACTATCTCAGTCTTCTTGGGATTGATAGACTGTGTGACTGTTCCTCACACTATGTCTCTAATAATTTAAGTCCATCCTGCGCTCTATCGCACAGTGTGTTCACAAATTTGCCGATCTGCAAGATAACTATGTCATCTGCATATGCAATTGTGTAGAATCCATTATTGTTGAGGTGATTAATCGGGGTATCCAGACCTGTGTTCCAAAGAAGGGGTGATAAGACCTCTCCCTGTGGTCATCACCTAATGACCAGTCCTCTCCAGTCCTGTGATGTCTTCTACATTGATACTTATTGCTCTACTAGAGATCATCTTGAGTATCCATTCTCCTACTACCAGAGGTACAATTCTGAAGTGTAGTTGCTGGGTAATCGTTGGAAAGGTTGTTTTATCAAACGCTCCCTCGATATCTATGAACTGAGGGCCTAGGACCATCAACGACCAGAATTTTCCAATTTCAGAAAGTACCTCAATCAAATATCTAGGTTTAATGACCGATCAACACGCGAAATAAGTTGACAGGTAGATTAATTGGAACATCTGTTGTGAACTTGTGATCCATTGTTAGGAACCTTTGGTGTAGTAATGAATTAGTGGAGTCTTCCTCGTGAAGATGATCACTTGAGGATTCAAACACGTGTCGAGGTGTTGAAAATAACGGTTGGGATTGGACTCCAGTACTATTCATCTGTTGTGAAGTTTGTCAAAAGAATTAGTACATCCAAGTGTGGGTTTATACTCCGAATTGTTCTTAATTATACAGGGTGGTGAAAAGTCGAAATGTATTATTTGCTATTTCTCTCGTACACTCGATTCTGATCGATACTCAAGGAGATATATCCTTTGAAAATGTTGTTCTTTTCGAAACACGAAGCTCTCATTAGAATCTGGATCAGACTTTACCCAGAAAACACTGTTCTTTGTCTTTCCTTCTGCCCATCCTTTATTCCGCAACTTGAAATATCACCTGCCCTTTCCATTCCCAGAACGATATTATTCCAGGGCACAGGTATCTCCTCAAACCCACTCTACTTGGGGGATTACAGTTTGGCGGACAAAGAAACTTTATCATAAAAATATCCATGTCAAAGAAAATGTAAAATGGAGACACGCTCCGGGCCCCAAAGTTTGCTTCGGGAGGCAATATTTCTTCATAATATGAAATTAGCATGAGACCTATATTTCTCAACTGTCTGTGAAATGCGAATTGTTTTTTTTTTCTAAACAGCGGGGACAAACATGAGTTCGTCATTTTGCACTACACATAAAGTTACATTACTCCAAGTTTGTGTGAGAGGTGAATAATGTATGCTTTAATATGTATGCGTTATTTGTTTGCTGTCATAGATGCGAGAGACACAATAAAAACTTTTAACGATTGAAGAATTCGAGAGAACATTTCATCTGCGTCTCTGATGTTGTATACAGGGAGTAACATAAGTACGTCGAAATATTCGAGAGACGTAAATAACTTTTGCAAATAATGAATTATTTGCACGAAATTTGGTAATCAGGGTTTTTTGACGAGCAAAATCATAATTCAGTATTGATTCTCATGTAACTCCTAGAGGGTGCTACGTACGCTGTCATTATTTATTTCAAGTTGCCCTAACTTTTTTGACATTGAATTTTTGGTACTTTACATAAAAATCAATACGAAATTATGATTTCCCACGTCAAAAACCCCAGGTACCAAATTTCGTGCAAATAACGGAGCAAGGTCACAATGACATGATAATAGTGATGGATTTCTTTTATATTTGGTAAAACGATGGAACTTTATTACATCCTAGCTATGAATGGCTTAGAGCCTTTCATACCCACTAAATAATATCAAAATTAAAAAAACGCCACATGAAAACGGATTCTAATGAAAGAGATTCGAACTGAATTGGATGAGAAAGAAGAATCAACCGTCAAAAATATATAAAGAAATAAAATGGAGATGACATGGAACAGTGACAAGAGACCTGCAAACACAGAACACAACAGAAGAAAAACCACCACATATATATCAACTCGTGTTCTGAGTAAACGTATTCCATACCATCTATACATGCCAGCTAGTTACAATTATTTTATGAAAGTTGTCCTATGAGTTAAACTGTGAGATTAATCAGGTTGGAAGAACAATTATCCCGATCAGTGCCACCATGTGAGACATCTATTGCCTATACATGGAATGAAGAAAAGGTGTCAAACAACTGGAGCCGACCACAATACAATTATACAACCGTACTTTTAAAATGAATAAAATAAGGTTTTATGGAAGATCAAGGCAGGGGAAATTTAGTTAAAATCAAGGGAATTGAAAACTTTTGGCAATAAAAATGTACTTTTAATGAACATTTATGAATGTTATCTTGATTTTCCAAACCCTTTTCTGGGTTTTCTTTTCGAACTTTTTTGGGCTGTTTATTTTTTTTCTTTCATATTTGTATGCGTAAATATATTTTTTTTTGCTTTTTCTATTAGTTATTTCCCTTTTCCCATTTCATTGATCTACTGGAAAAGTTTATGCGAAGGTTCATATTCAGTATTAGCAGCATGAGGTTTGGTTTACCCCATCTTTGAATTTTAGATTCTGTTTGATCGGAAATCTTATTCTTTCCCTAGTATTCCAATCATTTTCCAGTTGGGTCACTTAATAATTACCAAGCCTAACATTTGAAGACTGATTTATTTATGACTCGCTGTTCTATCCAACAAAACAATTTCACTGTTGAACAGTGATTCGTTATGTCAAATATGCATTAGTTATTCATATCCTCCGATGAAAACGGTTTCGATTAACAGTGCTGGTTTTGTTTACACGCGGTAATTAGTATAATGTTTGGCATGGCGATTTTGTAACACCGACAAAAATGTTGATGGTTTTATGTTACCGTCCTAGAGCAATTACCAGGCATATCATCAAAGGTCTGACAATTGATCAGAGTTTTGAATAACCCAGTATTTTAAAAAAAGATTGTATTATTATTCGATTGAGGGAAAGATACATTTTTTGAAACATCTTCATAACAAAACATAATCTTCACAATAGTTTCCATTGGAAATAGGGACAGTTGAAGAGTTCAACTTTCTGATGTTGTTTTTGGAATAACTTTTAGAGCCTCTGGTATGTATCTATTGAACAACTAGTTACATACTTTAATGGAAATAATTTATTCATCGAAAATCAGTCTGGTTTTCGTAAGAATCACTCATGCGAAACAGCGTTACAACTAATAGTCACAGAGTGGAAAAAAAGTATTGATAAGAAAGAATAAATTGTTGCTATATTTCTAGATTTCAAGCGTGCCTTTGAAACAATTAATAGGAGAACTTTAATCAATAAACTGAAATGGTGTAAATGGAAAAGCTTAAAACTGGTTAGATAGTTATCTTGAGTAAAGAAGTCAAAGGACTAAAATTTGTGATGTAATGTCAGATCAAATTATAAATGACATAGGTGTACCACAAGGCAGTGTTTTGGGACCACTGTTATTCATTATTTATATAAATAATATCAACTATGTACCTGGTTCACACCATATCAATTTGTTTGCTGATGATACCCTTGTATATATTGAGAACTGTGATTCAAAAGAAGCTATACAAAATATCAATATATCTTTAAAGAACATTGAATTATATCTACAAGTGAATAAACTCAAATTGAATATCGATAAATCTAAGGTAATGATTGTTACAACAAATTCTAATCAAAGAAATATTGATACTAACGACGTTAATATCAGCATATTCAATAATCAACACACAATTGTGAATGAAATTAAGTAACTAAGATTCATTATAGACCATCAATTAAATTTGAATAAGCATGCTGAATATACCATTAGAAAGATGTAAGAAAATGTATTTTTACTCTAGAATTTCAAAATCTTTATCAACCTTTGCTAGACTAACATGTTACAACTGCATAATAAGGCCACACTTTGACTACTGTGCCACACTGATGTATCTATTCAACCAAAATCAAATGGGACAGTTGCTGAAACTACAAAATCGAGGTATGAGAATCATTTTGAGATGCAAACAGTATACACCTATTGAATCTAAGTTAAAAACTCTACAGTGGCAGCCGGTACATAAAAGACTGTATTATTTGAGCATGATTTTTATTTTCAAAATTACGAGTGGGATACAACCAGCCTATCTTAGTAGATATTCAGTTCAAAATAGTGACATTCATTCATATAACACAAGAACATGTAGGTAATACATTTTATAGATCCCGAACAAACTAAAAGAGTGGAATGAATTCATTGTTCTTTAAAGGTCTAGATAGTTTCAATAAGTTACCTGATGAAATGAAACATGTACATTCCTTAAAAGTATTCAAAAAATTATTATTAGAATATATCTAATTATAATACATGACATTCTGTAAAATTATATATAAATTTTTCATATATGCTCAACTATATATTGTATATTAGGATTCCTGAAATGAAGTCTACTACTACTACTACTATTTCAGTACATTTCTGGTGGAATCCGAAAATGAAAAGCTATATTTATCTTTATATTTGAAAAAAACTCAACTTAGACACGCCACGCTTCTAATAGTTACCCAGTATATTGAAAAATGATTGAGAAACTTCAGTGCACTCATATTTAAAACTTTCATACGGAAAATTCTTCGATCACTCCACTTCCAATAGGGACTTCCGAACTTTGACAATTGATAACGGCCATCTTGTTGAAGCTACATCTGCCAACTTAGTTGTCATTATTGAGTCTGTTTTGCCGAATCACTATGGACGGATATAGCACTCAACAACACGTGCAAATAATGGAATTGTTTCATGAAAATGGCTGTTCTGTTACAGTCAGCATAATCTTCCTACCGAGAGGGTTATTCACAATGTGCTGGATAAATTTGAGTCAACTAGTTCAGTAAACGATCGACCAATACTCGTACATCGATGAACCGTAAGATTCACCGAAAACATCATCGCTGTCTGTGAAAGTGTGCAAGAAAATCCCTGGTAATCGATTTCGCGTCGCTCGCAAGAATTCGCCTTCCGCAAACCACAACTTGGGCCTACACCCTTCCAAATTCAAGTGACCGAGAAACTGAAGGTAAACGACCATAGAAAACAATGTGTGTACACTGAATGGGTTCTGAAGCAGTTGGCAACTGACCCTAATTGTCATCTGGAAGGAAATATTAAGAGCAGATAGTTGTTGGTTCACAGATGGATCAAAAACACCTTCCGGTTCTGGTGCAGGTGTTTTCAGTCGCAGACCCACGACAGAGTTATTTACCTGCCTAGGGACTTATGCGACTGTATTTCAAGCGAAAATTTACGCTATTGAATTGTGTGCGGAGAGATTGGATAAATCCAACCTCACTCACAATTCAATAAAAATATTCTCGGACAGTCAAGCGGCGTTGAAAGCTCTTGGCTACTACCAAGCAACGTCTCAATTGGTAGCAAACTGCCAAAAAAGACTCTCCTCGATAGGAAGACTAAACAGATTGTCTCTGGTCTGGATTCCTGGCCATACTGGCCTGGAAGGCAACGAAGCTGCTGACTCTCTTGCAAAGGAGGGTGCTGTAAGCGGCTTCATTGGACCAGAACCTGTCATTGGCATCGCTTTGGGCTTTGCCAAACAAACACTTAACACCTGGATGGCAAAAACAGTTATGGACTCCTGGCAGAATCTTCCAGGATTGGCTCACTCCAAGGCGTTTATTCACCCTTCGAAGCTTGATTCCTTACAGTTGTTGGACTACAGTAGGGATGAACTACGATGTCTGACAGGCCTTCTTACAGGTCACTGTCATTTGAATCATCACATGCAGAGCCTTGGACTGTCGAAAGACAGTGTGTGTCGCCTCTGCCTGGAAAATGATGAAACTGCAGAGCGTATACTTTGTGCCTGTCCCGCTGGGGACCGAATCAGTTTCTTTGAGTTCGGCAGATCCGTACTCTCACCATCTGACTTGAAAGATCACTCACCATACAAACTAATCGGCTTCGTTAAGAAGCTGGGTTTATTTGGCCGAGTGTGAATAGGTGTGAGCCACAATAAACCCTTATGGGTTGCGGTGGAGGGTCGAATAGACCCACTCACTTTAGACCTACCTACCTACCTTCCTAATTGTCATCTAAAAATCATCTTCAGCGATGAGGCCTATTTCTGAATGAATAGATAAGTGAACAAACAGAATGGTCTGATTAGGAACGATACCAATCCACACGAGATCCAAGAGAGTCCAATGAATCCCGGAAAAGTCACTGGTTGGTGTGGATTTTAGGCTGGCAGCGTCAACGGTCCATATTTCTTTGAGAACAACGTTGGTCAGGCCTTGCCTGTCAACGGTTAGCACTGTAGGTCGATGATTACCAACTTCCTTTGGCATGAATTGGATTTAGACACCATCGGCGCTACTTGCCACACAGTTCATGCCACATTGGATATTCTGCACAAGCGATTTGAGGGTATGGTCATCTCATGTGATCTAGCCATCGATATCGTGCGATTTGTCCCCGTTAGACTTCTTCTAGTGATGTTTTATCAAGTCGCCCGGAACCGGGCGAAACCTCATTGTAATCAGCTTTCCTCTGGTAATGCGGAGCTCTGCCAGAGGTGACCAACTCTTCCCTTGCTACTCGTGGGAACACACATATATGAAACAAACAAACATATACAACAAAAACCAATCCTGAGGCTGGACAGAAGTGCTCACTACAATCTATGGCGGTGGCTGGGGATGAACAGAAATGTCAACACCAATCTACCGCTCGAAATAAGGCTGGACATAGCAGATCACCTCGTGATATAATACAAAGGCGGCGCATTTGCGGCGCCGAGGCCAAAAGGAGAAAGAGAGCGAAAGAGGTAGGAGTGGCACCAACTATAAGTGCACCCTCCTCCTCCCCCACTCCACCTCCAACAGCAAGGGCACTTCCTACGGCGGGCTCCGCTTTGAATAAAGGCAAGGAACTGGCTGCCTCTGCAGAAATGCGCCCTCACTTGAACACCTCCATCAGGGAAACCCCAGGAAAGTTGAAGAAACCGCGCAACGACAGTAATGTCGTTGCACCTTTCAAAACCTTCGCGGAGGCCGTGAAATACCTCAAGGTTGCCAAAGAGAGTGTGTTTTCGGCGAGTTTTGGCCTGAACCTGCCGATATCCTAGTGACAGATCCTAGTGATTTGTCTACCTTTCTGGAAAGGAAATGATGGACGATGACCTACGAGCACACCTCCTCGGAAAGATGTACAATGGGTCACATGTGGCCGAAGTGCTGTGAGTATACACTCACCCTCCCTACTATATACATACATACAAGCCACAAATCACAGCGGTCCACAAAGCCAACATAACTCATACCATCGTTTAAGTTCAGCCTGATTCATGCGCCAGAGTCATAGAAAATTGGACGTTCGTACGATGTTATATTCTAGACATATTGGCATCAATAGGTCTTCAAGCCATGTTCAGTCATACAATGGCTACTTCAGGCGTGTCTTTATTCCACGACCGAAGAAGGCATTGTAATGCGAAACACGTGTTGCGTGTTTTTAAACTATTCAGTGAAAACCTCACAATGAAGTGTTTTTTGAGTACGTTATGGATGTTTATCAAGAATCGACCAATTCCATTATATACCTATCAATGTGTCTTTCAAACGGATAAAAATTCGCATATCCCACACATATTCTTATGTAGGTACTATATCAGTTATTGGTCATCTTCAAATGTATATTATTGTAATGAGTCTTATTTGTGATTATTTCAGTGTTTTACATAATCCATACACGAGGTATAAACCTTTTATCGGATTAACCAATTTATTCACCATCTCTTCTTCTCTTCTGTAATAGTAATATAACGAGGTTAATGAATTATTATTATTATTCATCCGCCCACAGTATGACATCAAAATCAAAATATTACATTCAAAGTTCACTTAAAATATTGAAATATTCAGAGAATTCAT
This sequence comes from Leptinotarsa decemlineata, assembly GCF_025532065.1. Taxonomy (NCBI): domain Eukaryota; kingdom Metazoa; phylum Arthropoda; class Insecta; order Coleoptera; family Chrysomelidae; genus Leptinotarsa; species Leptinotarsa decemlineata. The sequence goes on along the minus strand of NW_027412704.1, from coordinate 4,936,865 downwards.
AATCGAGCTTGAAAACATACTGAATTTTTCAATAAAGCACTTGGAAGATAAGTGAATTTTTGCTAAAACTTCGCATTTGTCCAAGTTTCGAGTTCCCGGTTTTATTCCTCAACAAGAATCTCAAGAATTCAACGAGCTAGCCTTGCCACCCTATTTATTTTCCGAAGATCCTGCTGGTTTGCCGGATGGATGAGTTGGATTAAATGGGGAGCTGGATATACATACATACAAAAGAGGACAAGTATGTAAGTAGGGGAATTCATAAGGGACTGAAGACACACGGTGTCCTGAGAATGGCCGCTTAGTTATGGTTTCAAAGAAAATGACTGTACACATTTCTCACCAACTCACAGAAAATTGTGAACGTGGAAAATTTTAGTATTATGGATATTTAACATTGAGATTTTTGTTAATGTTGAGTTCCCACTCAATTCCTCCACTTTTTTTATGTCTCCCATCACTGAGAGGGAATTGATACAGTTAATGAATAGAATACAACACAAATGCATGCGAAACAGACCAAATCAAACAGGTTATTAAATGTTGCTTCTCTGAACTATGTTCTGTACTCACCTTTCTAATAGATCTATCAACAGAAAAAGGCATTTTTCCAAATAATCTGAAATTAGCCATTGTGACGCCTATATATAAAAAAGGGGATAAAAATGATTTGAATAACTACAGAGCAATTAGTATTCTTTATAGCATTTCTAAACTATATGAAATGAATCTAAAAGAGCAGTCGAATGGTAATTTTACTGCGATGAAATTATTATCACCATCACAACATGGTTTCACGATTAACAAAAGCACTGATACAGCACTCTGCGACTTTCATAGTCGCATAATAACGGCCTTGGACAAAAAAAATATGTGCTAGGATTGTTCATTGATTTTTAACGTGCGTTTGATTGTGTTAATCACAGCCTCTTGCTGGAAAAACTCTTAAGATGTGGGGTGAGAGGACTGCCACTCAATTTATTGACCTCCCATCTTAAAAATAGGAGACAAATAGTGAAAATTGGGGAGAATATGAGTTGTAAAAAAAAACATTGCTGATGGTGTGCCTCGGGGATCTATTTGGGACCTTTTCTTTATTTAGTATTTGCAAACGATCTATTAGTGTATCTAAATGGAAATTCTCCCACTCACTGTATACGTTACGCTGATGACACGAATATACTGGTTATTGAAGATGACCTAACCACTGTTATATATACAGCTGAAAGCACTTTCAGTAGAGTTATCACTTGGTGTGAAAAAAACAACTTGATAATGAATAAAACAAAAACTAGTATGTTGCAATTCACGGTAGAACGACAACACCATGAGGTGAATCTATTCCAGAATTCCGAATTACAATTGGATTCCACAACAGCAACTAAATTGTTAGGAGTTACCATCGATAACAACTTGCAATGGAAGCCACAAGTAGATAATTTATGTAAAAAGCTCAGAAATTCCTGTTATTCTCTACCAAACAACTTTTGACTATCAGGGGATGCAAACTCTATAACATACTTCCCGACGACATTGAAGTTTCAGGAAATGCACAAAAACTCCAACTGAACTCAGGCTAATTCTCAAATGTCTATCATCTTATTAGCTCACTTCGTAACCCTTTCAACTAGACTCTTCTCATCTGTCATTTGGTAGTGCTTATATATCTGGATGGAAGTCTCAGGAAGCTGATATATTCATTTTCGAAGAGAGGCAACACATAAAGAACGATCGAAAAGCATGAGTAGAGTCAAGCGTGACCTTGGGCAAGTCACTGTCAGTTGGCGAAAACCAGCGGCGGCCAACGTTAAATGTTTGAGGAAAAAATTACAACAATACGTAAAAGAATAATTTTATAACTTTGTGATTCGAATAGTTTCTTTATTGTTTCTTTTATGGTTATTGTAGACTAAGTTTATTCTGATTTCTCAGTTCATTACACTTTGTAATATTTTTCGCCATATTCATTGTTACTGAATCACGCACAAGCATTCAACAAGTAGAAAAATTCAGTGTTCATTTTGCATACGTTTTTTTTTCAAAGTGTTATATCCACATATGTTTTTTGTCGAATATAACCTTATCAATATAACAACGTCGTCAAACTTAAGAAATTCTTTTTTCAGATTATTTCCAACACAAAGTGGAAATGAACAAGGGTGTGTACTTGATTTTCATATATGTTGTTTTCGACGTTGAGAAGAAGATTGCGTTTAAACTCGTTGAAAATGAGCTCTCAAAAATTTTGTAATTATTGCAATAAATCTGCATCAACTTATGTGGGATGTAACTCCTGTGATGTCTATTTTTTTCATGAAAGTTGTGGTAAAAGAATCATAAAAAATGGAGTTCTAAAATGCTCAACTTGTGTCAAAAGTGGGGTTATGGATACCACAAAATCTAAAAATGAAGGAAATCAAAAAGAATTAAACGTGAATCAAATGAGCATTACAGATATTATTAATGCGATAGGAAGACTGGAAAAATCAGTACAATTTTTATCGGACAAGTTTGATGATTTAGTTGTTGAAAACAAAAAGTGCTTCAAGAGGTTAGAGAGCTTCGAAAAGAAAACAGTTATCTGAAACAAATAACAACACAATTGGAGGATAGAGTTAATTATCTGGAGTGTAAGGAATATGCCTGTAACCTGGAAATCTATGGGATACAAGCAGAATCTGATTCTGTGAAAGTAATGAAGGAAATCGCTAATGACTTATTGGAATGTCAACTAAAAAACGAAGATATAACAGGGTGTTACATAAAGAAAACAAGAAAAGAAAACATCCTTCTTGCAGAGTTTTCAAACAGTGAAATAAAACATAAAGTCCTAGCAAATAGAAAGAAACAGCCTTGATTTTGCAATGTTAAAAACGAACAAGAATAATACCGAAGCAAAAACCAAAATATTCATTAATGAACAGTTGACAACTCGCAACAAGAAACTGTTCAATATGGCATACAAGTTTTTATGGACCAAAGATGGAAAAGTTCTCATTAGAAAGGATGGGAATGCAACAGTAATTTGCATAAATAGTGAGGATGATATATCTGAACTAAATTACAATGGCAGAAATACTTAAACCAAGGGCTAGTTTTTATAATAACATCAAGGAATATGTAAACAATGATGGGGACAATAAAAACTTTACTGTTTTGTATCTGAACACACGCTCAATAAAAAATAAAGTGAAAGAGCTAGAAATACTGATCAACAATTCTGTTCATCCTGATGCTGTGATTATAAGTGAATCCTGGTTGAAACCAGCTGATGAAAAATTGTATAGTATACCAGAATATCAAGCTGTATTTGTTAGCAGAGACAAACGGGGAGGAGGAATTGGAATCTTGATTAGGGACAACTATACCTACAGAGAAATAGCTAGACAAGTAGATAATTGCTCAATGTTATTCATTCATACAGAGAAAGTGAACTTGATTCTGTGGGATATACCGACCAACAGATTATAAACTCGAAATGCTGCATAATGGGAGATCTGAGTATTGACTTCTTAACAAATAATGTTCAAAAGGAAAACTTAGATACAATGCTTGAAGCGAATGGTTTGAAGAAATTGAACAGCACAATACCAACAAAAGTGACTCAGCACAGTGAAACTTTGATTGATTACTCATTCACTAATGATGATGCCGATGAATACTCCTTAGCTATAGTTGAAAATGCTATTAGTGACCACAGATTTCAGATATTACAAATAATGACAATGAAACCGTCACAAGTAAACTTCAATGATTATTGTATGATCATAGATTTGAACAAAATGGAATTCAGAAATGAACTGCAAAGAATTGCCAGGCACAACTGGGAAGATCCGGATATTCTGTGTGATGCAGTGATTAGAGCCTACCGAAACAATATTATAATAAGAAAACTGAAGAATAGATTCCGAAAGAACGGCGCCTCTTGGTACAACAGTCACTTAGAGAAGATAGAGACTATCATTATCAAAGACATCGACTGTTCCCTACTAGTGCACACCTGAAAAGTATGTACCAGAATGCACAGAAAATACTGTCTGCAGCAATTAGTTACCGAAAGAGACAAGACAGGCTTGAACAGGTAAAAAGCAATCCAAAAAAAACCTGGGAAGTATTGAACACCATTGTACACAACAAACCACAAAGTGTGAAAACTGTGAAAATACCAAAAATAATCACGAATACTAATACATTAGAAAAACCTCAGGATATTGCCAATGAATTAAACAACTTCTTTACCAACATTGGCCCAACTTTAGCAAGGACAATTCCTGAAACAGATTTTGAGCATCCAAGAATAGCTACGACAGGGGCTTTAGAACCAACAACCCCGGAAGAAATAATACGGATTATTCAAAAAATGAAATCTGGTGAAGCTGTAGGAGTTGACCGTATATCTGTAGAAATACGCAGGGACTTCGCAGATGAAATCACCAATATTGTAAACCTTCTAGTGAATCTTACTTTCACAACTGGCTCTGTACCTCAAGCACTAAAAAGAGCAAGAGTCATCCCTATCTACAAAGGAAATGATCCCTCAGCTAGTAACAACTATAGACCTATATCCCTGTTATCAGTTATTTGAACAATATCAGAAACGTGCATAGACAACAGACTTGTCACCTTCTTTAATCTCACAAATTTCTGGTATCATGGTCAATATGGTTTTAGAAGAAATAGCAGTACCCAAATTGCAACAACTGACTCAATTACAAACATGATAGATAAATTGGACAAAGGTTTAAATTGTGTGTTTCTATCCCTTGACTTGAGGAAGGCATTCGATACAGTGGATCATAGACTTCTGTTGGAAGTACTACAAATAGCCGGTGTGCATGGTATTCCTCTGATATGGTTCAGCGACTATCTGGTGGATGTACTCAAAATGTGGTACTAATTAATGCAGTAATCCAAAAAAACTTATATAACTTGTGGAGTTCCTCAGGGGTCCATTCTGGGGCCATCACTTTTCTTGATTTACATAAACTCACTGTCTTGCCTTGAGCGGCCAACTTCAACTGTATGCAGATGACACCGCAATTGTTTATTCTGGCACAGACAAACTCCAAATAAAACATCAAATAGAGGAAGATCTCTCCCATATCGAAAAATGGTTAATTTATCACAAATCAACTCTTAATGCCAACAAGTCAAACTATATGATTATAACAAGGAGCAATCCATGCGATGATATAACAATTGAAATTGGAACATGTCACCTGACCAGAACAACTTGGTGGTTGATGACAAGCTGAAGTGGGATAAACATATACATCAAATTTGTAAAAAAATAGCCCCTGCTATTGGTGTTTTGGAAAGAATCTCAAAATTCACCTCCATAAGCCAGAGAAAATCAATATATTACCCCCTTGTGCATAGCCATATCACATACCTGACACTCATCTGGAGTTGTGCGAAACAGAATCGAATAGATCAACTGAAAGTATTGCAAAACAAAGCTGTTAAGAGAGTATATAATTTTCCGTACCGATATCCAACAGCACAATTATATCTAACCAGACGAATCATGGATGTACACTCACTGTACATAATTCAAACCTGTACTTACATACATAGCACCCAGCTGCAAAGTATCCATTCAAACATTCATTTCACAACGAATCTACAAGTCCATAACTACAGTACCAGAAATAGGCAACAATTATGAACAACTGCTGTGAAGACTTCCGCTGCTCAGCAGAGTATTACACATCAAATTCTACAACTCAATTCCCGATAATTTAAAGACTTTTAGAGTGTTCTCTTTTGAAATGAAATTGAAGGACTTAATATTTAGTGGTTATTTCCAGACATAGCATTGGTATTAATAGTATTAACGCTCCTATGAGATTGATGGTGTTATATATATATATATATATATATATATATAATATATATATATATATATATATATATATATATATATATATATATATATATATATATATATATATATATATATATATATATATATATATATATATATATATATGAATATATTTTTCTGTTTTCTGTTCTTCAGTAGTATTAATATTACTGTGAGATTGATGCTGTGATAGTTTTCTTTATCTTCCTTTCAAATTTTACTCAAATTTTTTACTCAAATTACTCGAAGTACATATTATGGTTAAGGCTCAAGGCCTTAACCATAATATGTACTTTGTAGAATTTTGTACTCATATTTGTAGTTTACGCAATTTATGGAATAGATAAATGAATAAATAAATAAATATTGCTGGCTCGTAGAATATTGAAATTTCGAAAAGTCCTCCACTCACCTTAACTAGAAATTATAGTCGTTGTATGCTTTTCTATATCGAAACATCAGTTGATTATTCGGATTTAGTACTTGGTTTTTCATAAAATTTGAAAACTTAATATTTTCAGAAGCTTGCAATATTTTTTGAGAACAAACAGTGTGTGAGTTATTTCCCAATTTTGAATAAAACCGCCAACACTGAAATCGTCAATTGCCCTTTTTCACATTTCAACGTGGCGTCGAAAAAGTGAAAAAATTGCCGCATATCCTGAAAGACGTCGTCTAACAGAGTGTGAATATCCGTATCGAAGAGGAGATATATTTTCCGAACGATGAAGCGCTGAATCTGTACCGAAGTCGTGAACGGAATTCCTCCGGGAAAATGATGGGTTATGACTGGATAATCTACGTATTGAGCAGAACGTGCTGCTGCCATGAATATAATATCCTCACTCTTCAGGTTCCGCTCGGGGATTTGGCGGGATTCTTAGCAATTTTCCCAGCTTATGGCTAAGATCAACATTTCACTTTGGTACGTGTTCCGCTGATAGGTATCGGAGTGTAACGATCATTCGGAAATTGTTTGAAGAGGTATTTTTCGTAGAATTCTCTACTGGGTCTGATGGAGAAATGAATTTTACCACAACATAAATTAAAGGGGATCTTCACACGAGAAAAACATAAATCAACTCATTATTTCATCAACTCCTTTAAAATTGCCTTGCGGCGGAGGGTTTGAGAATACTCCTTCTTGAGGTGTGTGTCCTTGCTCAAAGTATGCATAACTTCGACTTGTGGAACCTTCCATGCATCCATGCATCATAAAATGGAATAAGAACCCAACCCTGAGTTTCCGAAGGAAATATACCTCTGCTTAACCACCCTAACTGTTCTCCTTGTAACATCTTCTGAACTTCTCATTTATCCAACTTCTGATTCTGTTAACAAACCTGGAAGGCTAGATAGTGAAGCTGGAAATGCTTCTTCAAGAGAAAGATATCCTCTGAATCTGCCTTGAATCAAATTTTTGAGCAGCAGAAGCAGAATCTTGAATACTGAACATTCAACAACCTCAGTATTGACCAATGAACCGAAATCCTTTCAATATATCAATTACGGTGACGTAGAGGTCATTCCAAAAGATGGGACACAGGTACGATTCAATATGGCTACAAATAACCGAAAATGATCATGAAAAAGCGTCTCTTGACGGGATCGTCACACGAGGAAAACATTTATCAACTCATTATTTTATCGACTTCTTCAAAATTGCCGTGCAGTGGAAGCCACCCCAATTGTTCCTGTAACATCTCTAGAGCTTCTCCATTCTCCAACTTTTGATCCTGTTAACAAACCTAGGAGGCTAGATAGTGAAGCTGGAAATGCTTCTTCAAGAGAAAGATATTTTCTGAATCTGCCGTGAACCACATTTTTGAGCAGCAGAAGCAAAATCTTAAATATCGAACATTCAACAACATTTACAGTGCCGCAAAGGTTATTCAAAAGGATGGGATACAGATACGATTCAATATGGCTACAGATAACCTGAAATAATCACGAAAAAGCATCTCCTGACTGTCCATGACCTTGACAGCCTATCCCCCCCGTCAAGCGTTAAAGAAGACCTACTTCCCAAGCCACACATTTGTGTGGCTACCCGAGGAAGGTATTCGCAGACTGACCGCCGATCAGGTCATTGAAATGCACTTTCGTCTATCAACCTTGAAGTGGATTATTCTTTACAAAAAATCAGAGCACATACTTTGTGTCTACCCGTCATAAACCGAGTCAGGTTTTCAGTGAAAATTTCGACTTTTGTCTGTTGATTTGAAAGATCACATACCAAATGGGGTAATCGGATTCGCTGAAAAGCTCGCGGGTTATAGTGGATCACTTTGAATCTGCCTATCGATTTCAGGTATACAGTCATAATACTTTTCATACTTCAATAATACTCCAGACTAAACTACTACAATTATTTTACTGGTTCGCTTTCATAATCACCTTGAATGACAGCATAGCCAGTCTTGTTTAAATTTTGAATTTGAAACTGCCCGATTGCTTTATCTTTTTTCCAACGTCTGTGATTACAACTGTGAAGTTCGTGTACTTTTGTGTCATGGGTTTGCTGAACATATTTCATTCCGGTCAGACTATAATCCAAAATTCCAATAACGTCAGAAAACGGCTTGGCTCGATTAAGTTTCCAATATGAGGTAGCCCAATAATTTCTTCTGTTATTACAAGACGTAAACGGTGTATATTCAAAAATTTCTGTGATGATGTAATAAATACTTTTGGAATCATCTTTTATTCCTCAGGCAGACCAATGTTAGACTTTGTATGAATAATTTGGAGAGGAGAATTTCAATCTACACTGAAAGAGGTCGAGTAACTACAGAATCAATTTCTCAGGTATCTGCATCTTAAATTAACTTTATCTTGGATATGGAGTTCCCCAAGGCTCTATTTTGAGACCACCCATCTTTTTACCATATATTAATGATGTACAGAATTATATAAGCACAAATTGTATTTTCTTGAATGCGGATATAATTTTATCAAATGATGCTGATAGCCCCGAGGAACTTCAAGAAAAACTTCAAGAATTTACAACCTGGCGCAGAAAAAAATCATCGGTTGTGAATTCAAGCAGAACAGTGGTGGTGATACAATTTCACTTTGGAACGATTAAAAAATCAGACCACTTGTGGGCAGAGTAGGAAAAGAGAATAATGCATCATCAGATAATACCAAATTTCTTGGTACGTGCATAGATAGCAACATGGCATGGGAGTTAATATTACTGTGTGGGGTTGCACTTACAAACTCCATAGAATTTTTGTGTTCCAGAAAAGGGTAATTGAAGTACCAAGAGTCTTGCAACAAACATTTTATTGAAAATGTAATTATTTGTGTACCATGTATATACATTTACATATTTCAAAAAATATTCATACGATCACCACCGAAACTACAAAATTCAATCATACTCTACGAGACATGGTAATTTGCTAAGCCTTCAAAAACACTTTTTTTGAACACAGTTTTTTGAAAACTGTCCATCTTTTGCAGTTACAAAATTTCTCAATATAAGAAATGAACAAAAAAGAAAATATTTTCAAAGTCAAACTGTGAAAGTTTTTGATTAACGGTTGCTTTTACAGTAGGTAATATTGTTAAATAATGAAATGATTGTCAATTCGAATCTATCATTTCTGCTTGAAAAGGGTAGTTTATAGCGAAACACGTGTTTGACTGTTTTATAAACCTTTCATATTGAAAAATCATTAATGATATCAGACTCATTGATTATATTCAATCACAGCTAATACTTTCCACTGAAATTTGGGGCAAAGTTGAAGGAAAAGACACCCAATCACCGACAGAACATAACGACTTATCGCATCGTGTAAACTCCCCTTTAACCTTGTCTATTGCTTTACTATCGATTCAGATTCATGACTGAATGTCTGTATTTGTTCAATATCTATGTTCGAAAAATATTAGCAATTTATTTAATCAACGCTCAACAATAATTTTTCTAAATATGGATATCGATTTTTATTATGCTGAAATGGTTTCAGATCTGATGATTTACATAACCCTAACCTGAGTGCCACTCGGAAGTAGAAACATTTCTCAAAAACATATAATGCTAAGCCCCAATCAGCATTCATCACATGTTTAAAATAGATTTTTTGAACCGGCACCGGAAAATTACAGGAGCCATTTAATCTCAGAGTTGACGGTGCTCCGAACAAAATTAAATTTACTAAGGGGCATTTAGCTTGTCATAATATTTTCATAGCCCTACAGGAACTCTCATATTATAGTTTCCACTGAGGTATTTAAACGGCAAAGCTGTAATTTATACTCCGTAATTGAATCGCGCCCCGTTTATCTTTATATTTTAATAACGGTAACGACATTTTTCATTTTCTACGACAGACCGTGTTAATTTAGTATTTTGCCAGATTTGATAAAGATGGTATTATTACTTCGGAAGTTATTAGACGATTATATTTGCTTTTGAAATCTGCTGAGGGAGTACTAACAAATCTTGATAAGAAAAATCAACACCGTGTTACTGTAGTAACAGAGTATAACTTTGGCAATAGCTTCAACATATCCTTATCCATATCCTCAAATATTTGGAAGGCTCCAACATCTTGAGCGACCACCAATATGGCTTTCGGAAACAAAGATCAACAGTCGACCTTCTCATGGCGCTGTGTAGCCAAGTGCAGAGATGGGCAACACTTGGTTACCAAAAACGTGAAAACGGCACAAACGAACCGAGTCACCAACAGGAGCCTACCGCACATTTGCGATTTCAATTAGGAGACCTAGGATTTCTAGGATTTTCTAACATCACCACGGAGGCAGTTACAGCTATCTGCGTGACTTTCGGGTGCAGGATATGAATATAGAAGAGAAGGTGCTATCGAGTGTCTATGATTTAATTCAAAAAGGAAAAGATTAGTCGGAACAGCACTCAAGAGAAATTATTAGCAAACCGTGAACACGTGTTTCTGGTCCCATCAGCGCGGTGTAGCGAAGTGTAGAGACGGGCAACACTTGGTTGCCGAAATGGGGAAGACAGCACAAAAGAACGAAGTCACCAACAGGAGCCTACTGCACCTAATTAAAATCACAAATCACATAGAAGGAATTGAATAATAAATCAATATTTTTTAAGAAAAAAAAATTTTTGAACAGGCAGCGTACTTACCGAATGTAATAGAATTTTGACGGGTTTAAAGTGCTCAGTTGAGGAAACATTAGAGCTTGAAGTGGAAAGAGCATTTTTATAACATTGCAAAAGTTGCCTTTTCGACAAAATAACTCAAAAATTTCTGATGATACGCAAATTATAGCTATGCTGAGTTTTTATCAATGCTCCAATTAGCAGTTTTGATTGATTTGAAAAAAATGACTTCAAATTGGTATGACATTAAAGTAGAGAAGTCTTAATTATACTGAGATTTTTGGGAAAGAAAGTTTTTGGCTTTCTACTACTCCATCTGATACAAAAAAAAGGATGAGGAAAACTTCCAAAGAAAGGAAGGAAGTAATAAATTTGAAAATAAGTAATTCTATACATGAATGTATAGATCATGCAAAGAAGTAACTTTCAGACACAAACTGAAAGAAAGTCCTCCTGAGACAGCTACTTCCATATAAACATTGAATTACACGAAAAAAAAAATCTTTCGAAACAAATACTTCTATATGAACACTGAATTATACAGAAGATACTTTTCTCTACTCAGTTTGTATTTCAAACATTCGTTGTGGAATGAAAATTAGATATCATTCACATGAGTTTTACTTTGAATGAATGGTAACAAATTGCACTTACATGTAACACTGTCATCCTCACTGGTATACATCGATGTTTCGCCTTAAGACACTTGTCCCAAGGCTCTTCATTACCAAATTGGATAACATTATGGAAAATACAAACCATTCATTCATGAATTACGATTCATGAATGAATAGTGTGTATTTTCCATAATGTTATCCAATTTGGTAATGAAGAGCCTTGGGGCAAGTGTCTTAAGGCGAAACATCGATGTATCGATGTATGAATCGTAATTCATGAATGAATAGTGTGTATTTTCTATAATGTTATCTAATTTGGTAATGAAGAGCCTTGGGGCAAGTGTCTTAAGGCGAAACATCGATGTATACCAGTGAGGATGACAGTGTTCCATTTAAGTGCCATTTGTTACCATTAATTCAAAGTAGAACTCTTGTGAATGATATCTGATTTTTATTCCACAACGAATGTTTGAAATTCAAACTGAGTAGAGAAAAGTATCTTCTGTATAATTCAGTGTTCATATAGAAGTATTTGTTTCGAAAGAATTTTTTTCTTTCGTGTAATTCAATGTTTATATGAAAGTAGCTTTTTCAGGAGGACTTTCTTTCAGTTTATGTCTGAAAGTTACTTCTTTGCATGATCTACACATCCATGTATAGAGTTACTTATTTTCAAATTGATTACTTCCTTCCTTTCTTTGGAAGATTCCCTCATCCTTTTTTTTGTATCAAGATGGAGTAGTAGAAAGCCAAAAACTTCCTTTCCCAAAAAACAATCACTCCTAAGAATATAACCCCTTCAATTCAAATATACTGAGATATTATGAGAATTTATTATTGAGATTAAAAATCATCCTGAATTTTTCAATGAAACACACGAATTTTTTTGTTCATATTCCTCATTCGTCCAAACTCTCTGTTTCATTCCTCAATAAGAATTCCTGTATATTTAACTACGTATTTGAACAACTAATTCATTTGATTACTTTAACAATTGAATTATAGATACTGAACTGAAAACAAATATTCAACTGTAACATCACCAACGCGAAATAACACAACTCCAGGTACTATTCTACCACATTGCCTGTAATTGTTTCACCTGAAAATTGAATCAACAAAGTTTGATATTTCCGCTCCTGATAAAACAATCTGTTAATGGAAAAGCGGAAACTGGCGCATACATTTTCGCATCAATCTTTGTGTCCGACATTTTCTCGTTTATAAAATTAACTATCAACAAACCAATTTTAACGTTGAGTAGTCGAACAAGATGAAGTTTCTGATTCTGAGCCTACTTACTTAGGAAATTTGGAGAGTAACTTTATACGACTGAACAAAATTCAATGAATATACACTGACTTCATTTTTTTTTGTGGAGAAAATCAGAGTTTTTTATCGACCTTTTCCCGTGTTTTTTCATTTTTCACAATCTGAAAACTTCAAATTGCCGATGGTGGAAAAACCCTGAAACAATGTCGATGAAAAACTGAAGTCTTTTAATTGATATTATAAGAGAAGAGTTCTGAAATTTTGAAATACTTGAAATACGGTACTTTCAAATTGAAATGTGGGTCATGACTTCAATGGTAGGTAGCTTTTTTTTTGGCCTGCTGAAGAAGAAAAAACCTTTATATGCATTTATATCTTGTTTTTCAGTTCTGATATCATTATTCAACAATTACGAATGAAGAGAGTTGTACCACGAAGAATAAAATCTGTGTTTCAAAATAAAACTCGAACTATTTCAACAACAAATCTCATTCTATATGATTTTAGGATTGGTGTATTGATAGTTTTACTTTTGGAATCTGAGAAAAGAACAGCAATTTTGATTTCATCAACCGGTAACTTCCAATCGCTGATTAGTGTGTGAAGATTGAGTATATATCGATATCCTTGATTGATATTGTTGTAAATCATGCCCGAAAGAAAATAACGCCGGCCGCCACTGGTAACCAAACGTGACTTAGCTGAGAGCGCGGAAATGCCCAATGTTCCCTGCCGCTCAAGAAGCAGCAAGAACTTCGGCGAAATTTCTACGATGTTCGATTACGACTTCTAAGCGCTGGCGGCAGGCATATCGAGACAGTCAAGTACCCAGTCAAGTGGACGTTGAAGTGCGGTACACGAAGTGATCTACTAAGGCGGTAGACATTCAAATAATAGTTGAAGTTTTAATTGAAGTGTTTGTTGTATTCAAAGTGAAATAACGTTAAGTTTGATTATTCAGTGTAGTCAATTATTGGTCAACCCACGGGGAAAAACGCAGAAGAGAAGAACACAAGATTCGATAAAAAGTCGCTGCCAGTGAGGTTCAAGGAGTTTGATGCAGTGTGGCTCTACCAACCCCAACGTCGGAAAGTTTTGTGTCCCAAGTTGCAGAGACTATGGCAAGGACCTTACTTGGTAACCAAAAAGATAAATGATCTGGTGTACAAAATCCAATTGTCAACCAGAAGTGTCCGCATAAAAAGGCTGAGTCCTTACATGGGTCGCAATGTCCCCTCTTGGAATGTTGTTTGGGGTGAACAACCTCAGGGAAGGGGGTAGTGTTGTAAATCATGCCCGGAAGAAAAAAACGCTGGCCGCCACTGGTAACCATAAACCAAATGTGACGTAGCTTAGAGCGCGAGAATGCCCAATGTTCCCTGCCGCTCGAGAAGCAGCAAGAACTTCGGTGAAATTTCTATGATGTTCGATGACGATATTTAGGCGCTGGCGGCGGGCATATCGAGACAGTCGAGTACACAGTCAAGTGGAAGTTACAGTGCGGTACGCGAAGAGATCTAGTAAGGCGATATACATTCAAATAATAGTTGAAGTGTTTGTTGTATTTAAAGTGAAATAAAGTTAGGTTTCATTGAAAAACCTAACAATATTGTTATCCTCGATTGATGGAAAATACCAAAATTGAAAAGAGTTTTATAAATCTGTTAATTGAATATATAACACTAATTTTGATTTGTGAAAAAATAATGAAGGAAAGCGATGTCAGAGACGTAAATTAAATGTAAGACGGATTTAATATTATTGCACTCAAAATAAAAGAAACAGGATATAAGAGGTTTGTTCAGAAAATAAGGTTTATTTTGATTTTTCACGGTTTTTTTAAATTAATTCATCATACACCCATGATTTGCCATCAGCCATGACCCTTTTGAGCAAATCTGGATCGCCGTTAACTCAAATCAACAATTCTTGAGAGACGGTTTTTTTTGGTCGAAATTCAACAATTTTGGGATGAACTTCGCTGCCATATGCTTGATCCCCAAAATTTCTGAAAAAATTGCATAGCAATAGCAAAAATTGCATTGCATAGCAAACCGCTCTGCCTACATCTTCAGCAACTTTTTTGATCTTCCTCTTTAAAATGATCACTTGGTGATCAAAACACGTGTCGAGGTGATAAAATAACGGTTTGGTCTTGGGAAAAGACTACAGTAATATTCAACTTTTTTGATAGTTATTCTTCATAATGATTTTCCACACTTCCCCAGCAACATTTTCATCGGTTTCTGACTTCTGTGGAAAGCTTGTATCACTTTTGAACATTTTTCTAACTAAGAGTACAATAATCGTATGGCACTGTCAACATTTGCAGTGTTTTTGGGCACTTAATTTATTTTTTTACACAAACTATGAAAAGTATTTCTGTACAGTTCTAATTTCAGATGAACTAATCGAGTAACAAAGTCCAAGAACTATTTCATTAATCACACCAATTTACAGAGAATCAATGAGATGAAAGATTTCGGGATCATATTTATTGGTGTGTTCAGTTTCTCTTGGCACATTGATTACTTAGTATCTGGATGTTATAGAAAAATGAGTTTTGTCATAAGATCTAGCCGTGAATTCAATCACGATACTTGTTTTTTACTCTTCAACTCCATTGTTCGTTCTAAGCTTGAATATGGCTGTGTTATTTGGAATCCAGAGATCTTTTTATATTCTAATACTGTAGAAAAAGTCCAGAAACGATTACTAAGAACACTGTTTCAGAAAACACAATGTCTGGCCTTATTTATATCGTACTAGTATTATGTTGCTGTATCGCTGCTGTTCCAATGTTTCGACAGAATCAGAATCAACGAACTTAGGCGTGCGCAGCGTTATAATAATAATAATTGTTCTGCAGCGTCATCTAGTGGCGAGTTACAGAAAAATTGATAGCCTAAAAACCTTCTCTATGAAAAGTTACTTATACATATCAAGATTCATCACGATCGGTTGAGCGATGTGGAAGTTTATCACTTACCAACCAACCAACCAACCAACAAACATCCATTTTTATATATTACATTCTAGCCAATTACTAGAATTTAATATGCAATCATTGTCCTCGGAAGTGAATTTTGTTTTCAACATTCTTAGAAAACTGAAAGTACCTGAAATTCTCTATACTATTGATTTTATTGTACCTGACGTAAGATTGAGAAAAAGAGACAATCGAATTCGTGTCTTAAACAATTCGTTTCCTCTTCAACAATGTCTCGAAACCGTTGATAACATTCTGAACTATGAACTGGATATATTCAGTATTGCAGAGGGACAACTCCTTCGAATGCCCAAGTGTGTCTGATTTTTTTACGGTTATTTTATTATTCATTGTTTTATATCGTCATATTTTATACCGATTTTAACTGTGGTACTCAATGAATACTGTATGTAGGGATCTTTAAAAAAACTGTGCATCATGTAAGTGGAAACCATTCTGTTTGTTGTTCAGTATAAATGAATTCAACTGAAGAATAATAGAATGAGGTATATTTATGAAATCTTATTATTTCTTCTAATTTGGTTCGAAGGAGGTGGCGAAAGAAATGAGATATTCGTGGAGAAGAACAAACGCGATGTTGTTTTGATAGACTTTTTACAGCTAACTATTAAATTTTTACAATTCTGAAGTTATTCTGAAAGCCTATCGAAAAACCCATGACTATATACAACAACTGGATATCTTTAGAATCCTCCTGGAAATTCTGAAAGGGAAATTAGAGAAATTGTACAATTTGTACAAATTTGAATTAAGTTATCTTTCTACCTCTTTCAATAGTATTATGAGATAGCCTTTATTCATGACGACAAATATTCCCACATTGCCAATCAATAATGAAGTGAAATCCTTCCCAATTGTTCAATGACTTCAATCTCACGATGGAAAAAGCAACCTCTGGCAAGCTATTCATTATGAATGACATAATCCTATTATCAATAAGTATCAAACGTTTAACCATCACATTTTGAAAGTTTCTCGTTTCTTTTATATTTTCCATTAACTTCCATTATTTCTGATAAATTTTTCATTGGGTTTCTTTTTTGCGAAATCCCGAGTCTTTCGTATTTCTGAAAAGCACATTATCGAAAAAACAATCTCTGAAAATGCTGTTTCATTTAGAATGAATGAATTGGAAATCGTGGCGTGAACACGAATGAAAATATAAGGCTGAATGGGTTCATTGAAATAATATAAGTTTCTAGTGATGATGAAGCCTTCATTTCTAATGTCATTGTTCAATATTTCCACAGTTGATCATGCTAATTTAGACTTTATAGACTAATTGACACTTTATAGGCGAGTTATCCTATTCATATAGTTGTTTTTTAGTAAAAGCTGCAGAGATCAACAAAAAGCGACATTCTATTTGGCGAACGATGTCAAAATTTTGCTTTGCAACTTTTCTCTCAACTGAAATGAGCACAATTTTTTTTAACCGGTAAATCCGTAGATTCCATTCTCGTAATGGGAGATGGCTAGGTTTTTTAAACTCAGGCTTATCATTTGAGGAAAGTTGAGTTCAACAATATATTCACACGGTCTAGTAGAGTCTTGATGATTCCTTTCTTAGTCGATTGATGGTGGTTGGATTCCTGGTTCAGATACTGTCCTGTGTGAGTGGGTTTTTGATATACAGACGTTTCCCATTTAGTGTCGATCCTCTTCACCAATACGATTGTATGTAGCAACTTATTAACAATGAAAATAAGTCATAAATATTTGACATCACAAACATTTGAAACAATTATCTTAAATATTCCGTGGTCAGAAAAAATATCTTGACAAAGTTTGATCAACCTACACAAAAAAGAAATAACACTTAAACTATTGTCAAACTCAATATGTTTTGAATATTCATTGACTGAGTAAAAACGGTATCTCAGAAGATAGTTTTCCACCGTTTTTTTAAAATTTAGATTGGTTCAGAAGGGGTAGACGATTTTACAAATTATAGTCCAGGCAATTTTTTTTCAGATTTTGTTTAATGAAATTCTTTTGTTGAAACTGAATTGGTATTCCATGTGATATTTTTATGTACATCAGACTGCCTGATCGAGGAACTCGACTCTTTGTGAATTTCAAGTAAATCTGTAAATATGTGTAATGTCGGTAATGGCATTATCTTAAATTTTGTTAAAAGATATTGGTAATGTTTTTTATAATTAGAGTGACCGATAATTCGTATAGCTCTTTCTGAATCTCAAAAATATTCGCAGCTTCCATATAATTTCTACAAAGAACTACACTATAGCTAATGGAAGAGTAAAAAAGCAAAAAAATTGAAAGATTTTCACATTTTTTGTGTTAACATAGAGAATTAGAAAGCAAAAACCTTTCTTTTCCAGAAATATAGAATATGGGGACTAGTTACATCTCTCAATTGACGTAAACTGAATATTGTTGTTCATAATTCACTTTTCAACTGATTAGTGTGACAGTTCCAAAGTTATTCCTAATAATTTTACCTCTTTCACGTCATCATCTACAGTATGCGCAGGTAAATGCAAGTGTTGGACTTATTTTTATTCAATTTGTGGTAAATGTGGAGTCATGGGCAGAAAAACTGATTTATGAGACTGTATCAAGTTATAAATATCATTTATATATGAAATGAAGAGCAGTGGTCCCAGTACTGGTCCTTGGGGCACCCCATGCTTCACAAGTTCATATTGAGATATTGAATCATTACAGTTTACTGATCGATAACGATTAGATGAATATGACTTTATATTGATGACTAATGTAATGGGGAAAACTGAGAAAAATATTTTGCCAACTTTTCATGCAAAATTGATAAAATGAATCTTTTTATCAATTTCAACATCTCTCTTATACTATTCAAATCAAGATATTCAAATCATGAACTTTCCGGGATGGATTTTTCCAGTTTTTCATATAGAAACTAGCGATTTGCCGTAGCAGAATTTTTGTTGTAGTGAGGGATAAGTGTATGCAATAGATTACTATTATTTTTATCACTTTGAGTATATATTTGGAATGCCTCAACTCATTTGGTGATTATTTATTTCCATAAACACGTTTTCAGTTGGCTCTTTTGGTTCGTCTTTCCAAATATCATCCACGTTCACGTATATATTGCTTCAGAAAATATAATTTCCTTATCGTTTTATTGATGTCATTATACGACACGCTTCGGAATTTCCCTTGATCTCCGATTTTTCATTATAGAAAGTTGAAACCCTCCAATGATACTTCCGGGTTATGAAACTGGAATATTATAAATTATAAGAACTGCTCGAGTCACGCAAATCGGGTATAATCTGCTTCGGATAATATTATGAAAAGTAAGTACGTTGAAGTAGAAATGGCTTAATTCTGCGATTGACTAGATTGTAATCAGTGTTCCAAGTCATACTTTCTTTTCTAAAGTACTTGCTTTGCACAGAATACTGAAATTAATTGCAGGCAGTTTTTTCAGTGGTTCATCTTGTCCGAAAACTCTTCCTGGCAATTTAGGGGGATTTCCAATCCATACTTTCCACTTCATAAATTTATTTTGGAAAGAATTAAAAGCCTTGAAGAAAAACTAATTTCGTTGGTTTTGGTCTATGTATGTCTTCGTTGCCAAATTCTTTGTAGGCATTTAATTCCCGTGATCATTTCATCTACAAAACAACCATAACTACAAAAAAGACCATTGACAAAAAACTTGGTTATTTATTCTCGGATCTTTTGCATTTCTTATTGAAAATTTTTGACTGAATGCGGTTCTGAAGTTGACGAAAAGGGTGTATTCTAAAGAAAGATTTTGATCATTCTCTTGAAGATGATCACTTGGTGATAGAAACACGTATCGAAGTGTTGGTGTTGAGTTTTGAGAAAAAACTCCATTATTTGGAACTAAAGGTTCCAAATAATGCACCACCGTGCCATGATCAATGATGAATACTTGATCGATAATAATTTTTATTTTTCATCAACTATTGAGATATATTCAACAATTATTTCACATAGGTATATATTTTTAATTGACTATAAAAATTTATTTAATAACAAATTGAAGAAGGTAGCGTTAGTTACTACGTGGTACGAGATCGTCATGAAAAATCA
This sequence comes from Leptinotarsa decemlineata, assembly GCF_025532065.1. Taxonomy (NCBI): domain Eukaryota; kingdom Metazoa; phylum Arthropoda; class Insecta; order Coleoptera; family Chrysomelidae; genus Leptinotarsa; species Leptinotarsa decemlineata. Next base: position 4,916,925 of record NW_027412704.1, on the reverse strand, counting down.
GAAATAAAACTTTCTATGTTTTTTTTACCACTTTTATTTGTGAATAATATGTTCCGATATCCATGTATTTCGGGGTAACTTTTCTTCTTCGATACTCTTGGTTGAACCATAAGTTTTGCGATGCTTGATGGTACTTCATTTTAGGTTTCAAGTAGTTTGTGGCTTGACTAACTGTACTTGCTTCTTTCAATGAATTGATGGATGTAGCGGTTACTACTTGGTAGGATGTCATTATGAAAAATCAGAAATTGAACTTTCCATGTTTATTACCACTTTTATTTGTAACTAATGTAAAAAATTACACTCACCTGCCAACTAGTTATAGAATTGTTAAGAAAAATACGTAAATTATATATAATTCCAATGTAATTTACATCAATAACTTTTCAAATGAATAACATTTGAAAAAATTTCAAATATTGTTTTCAATGAAAAATATTCCACACATTTATGAAATCATTATGAATTACATGATTTAAAACTTCAAATTTTGATTATATTCTTCTTCCGATCGCTGTAGTATGTCGGAGTCCTCTTCTTCATCGTCTTCAACGACATTTGTCTCCAGGTCTTCCATGGTTTCGGGGTCAAAGGTTCTGTCTTTATTGACATCGCTCTGATATGGTAAAGCATTGAGGCAAGGTTGTCCATTATACTGGCTATAAGCTAAAAACCACTGTAACTTCGAATTCCTGCATATACAACCACTCTTGCAGTTGCGGACTATTGAGTTGAACAATTCCTCTGGAGCAGGTGCTGAAATTGTCGTGATAGGTTTCAGGAATTCAATACGCATTGTCCAACCCCATTCCTGGTGCTAAAATTGTCGTGATAGGTTTCAGGAATTCAAAACGCATTGTCCAACCCCATTCCTGGTGCTAAAATTGTCGTGATAAGTTTTAGGAATTCAAAACGCATTGTCCAACCCCATTCCTGGTGTTCCAAATCATGCCCTAACCAAGTTTGAACTTGATAATAAACACGATTGAAATGTTGATGAGCTGATGTATTAGTTGGTGGAATATTTGATAACTGCACCGGTTTATTCAGTTTTATATACTTGACGTATTGTCATTAACGAATATGATCGATACTGTACACAAGTTTTGAAGCATTATATACTATCAATTTGAACTCCATTCTCAAATAACCTTTCAACTTGACAGTTTTCTTTTTCAAATGCTGTTGAAAGTTGATCCGAATTCGACAGTTTCTCAAATGCTTTTAAACAAGTTTTTCCCCTTTATCACTTGGAAGGATTAATTGCAGCTTGAGAAATGGTACTGATGCAGATTCTGTGAAACATGTTTTTCCTTACGGATCAGTAGACAGTTGTCCTGAAAATCTTGCGAAGAAAATTGGATTGAATGATTTTAACGATGAACGAGAACGATAATGTTTCCTATTTATTCAACAAACTCAAGCAATTGTTCATGCAGGAGGAGTTTCGTAAGAACGTATCATCTTTCTCACCAACCGATTTCCTGGTGTCTTTGAAGTCCACTAGATACTTGTTAGGACAAGAAGATTGTTTCGAATGCTTGGGGTTCTTGTTGAATACTCTTCGTGAGCAGAAAAATAGAGCAATCAATACTCCTCACTGTTCTGGACTGAATTCCATATAGTCTATCTCGTCTTGTGTTTGTAGATCTTTTGCTGGAAAAATTTTCACTTGTTTAATTTGTAGTAAATGTTTAAGAGGTAGCAAAAACGTATGTGAATTTCTGGAACTTCAACTAGATTTTCCTAATATGATCGATAACCAGTCCGTGCCGCCAAGATTATTGTTGAATCATCTGAAAATGGAACTTTTAACGGGTGATGATCAACTGTATTGTCAAACATGCGCAAAACTAACTGACCATCATAAGGCAACAAGTATAGTCAAGTATAGTATATACAAGTACAGTCAATCTAATGATAATACCGATGACTCGTTCGATTGATGACTTATTTATTTTGTGAAAATTCATGTTGAATTTCTACAAAATAAGCTTATAAGGCCATTTTCAAGAGTTACTTGAAACCGGACGTAACGAATAAATAAACACAGTAAAAACTAGACAAAAGTATTTTCTTTATTCTATATAATACAAATGATCTTCAAACATAAGAACCCGTGACGGAAGTACCAAACTCTTACGAAAATTCTAAATAGATGAATACTTATATCTAGCAGACCACTATTATGATCTTCATGCAGTCATTGCATTTTATTCCATGAAAAAAAGGACATTGACAGGAGATCTGCAGTTGAGGTGTTGCTGCTGCTTTTTCGGAGTTTTCCTGCAGCTCTAAAAGTAAATGCTCCACTGGAATCAATGAAGTTGCCGCGGAGCGCCAATTAATTTTTGTTGTTGTTTCATAATTCGATAATTTGTATTACTTTCTTCTTCATTATTTATGTTAATCTATTATGCATTGTTATTCAATAGATAGATATTCAGTAATTGAGAAAAATATTAAATATAATGTAATAGTTGATGAAGAAATGAAATTATCAATAATTATGTATTTATCACTAAATGATAAACTTTATATGGGAATATCGGGACTACCGGTTGACCTTGAATGATGCTCTAACTGACTATGAAAATGTCTGACATCAAAGTTGTACGGAATTCAATCCTCTGTAATATTCAAATAGATGCAAATAACAAAAATCCCATAGAAAACGAAATGTTTGTAAAAAATGTGCAACAATTTGATTTTTGTGACCTTTAACCTAAGATTTTAACAGTCACGTACAGTCTATCATATGTATATTTCCAGACAAATTTAGGGATGTCACAATATAAGTTTATACGACTTTATAGCCAGTTATCACGAATTCCTAGATACTTACCGAATTTTGACTAAGATGACTGGACCATACGTATCTAATGACAAACACTGTAGATCAAGACCACCTGAAAAGACCTCATGATGAAAAGACCAAATCGATTTCGAAGTCAGACGGGCTATCTCATGCCTTCGTGAGTTTCCTTACCGGGAAATTCCCAACCAACCTCCTCTATTCATTGAAAGTTTTCTCCATTGTTTTCCACTCGAGGTTCTCGTGAAAAGTCTGCTCGTTCAGCACATCGTGTTTTCACTTAGTTGGCGTTTTCTCGGTATTCGCTTGTTTCTTTCCAATTACGAGTAGTAGGGGAGTCGGAGTGGAGGCCATCTGGATTTTTTGCATGGTTAACGCGCTAATTATAATTTCAATGCACTTCAGGATATTTTGACAAAAGTCGGAAATTTCAATGGGATCCTTTGGAAAGGTGGAATTATTAGGTTTGAACAAAAATTGTACCTTCCGGTGGAAGAGGGATGACGTTGTAAATATTTCTTTGAGATTTTTTGTGAAAAGGGATGCTCCCATTGAATATCTATGTATAGGGTCTTTCATTAGTGCTTCTTATCTTTGAATTTCAAGAAAATTCGTTTGAGAGACCTATTGATGCCATTATGTGTGGAATATCGTTCGAATGTCCGCCAAGGCTTCTCTAGGCGAATCGCATCCGAAACATCAAATTTTTTATGACTCTAACGCATAAATCAGGCTGAATTACACCGATGGCGTGGGTTATGTGGACTTTGAGGACCATTGTGGTTTGTGACTTATTCGCATACCCTTGGGACTTGATAAAACACCACAAGAAAAAATCTAACGGGATCAAATCGCAAGATCTCGGTGGCCACTTCACATCACATCCATGCGAGATGAGTATTTCTCGATCTTGCAAAGACTTTCGACACTGTGGACCATACTTAGCTGTTGGAGGCCTTGCAAGATGTGTACTTTTGTGGACTATTTGAATCATACTTGAAAGACCGCCGACAATGCGTAAAAATAGATCGTTATGTGAGCAAGAAAAGGGTAGTACAGTGGGGAGTTCCACAAGTAACGGTTTTGGGGCCGATACCATTTATTATTTACATCGATAACTCACCAATTTCACAAACCTTCGGCAGAAAAGTAAGTTTTGCTGACGATACTGTCATTTTTCATCCCGGTGAAACATGGGATGACCTAAAACTTGGAATTGAACAAGATCTAAATACCGTCATCGACTGCTTCAACTAAAAATTGTTAACCACCAATTTTGATGAAACTATGTTTCTGCCTATCACAAGTTATATAAACGTTTTTCCCAACTACAGGTGAGTTGGCTGTTCTTGTTCACCTTTTACTGCCTGAACCACTGTGCATGCTGTTTTTGGAGAGTGCATTGGCTTGGTATGTGGGGGTTAGGCAAACCGACCATCGGATGCCTGCTTCTATGTAGCCCCGCTGGATGACAGAATCACTTGTGGTTCTGTTATTCCCTAACTGAATGGCATCCCAATGATGCCTTAATCCTAAGGTGTGTGTATCCGTGCCGAGAGAATGAATGAAACTGAGCCTATCAGCTGTCTCTACGGAACTTTCGAGATACCGGGCGCTCTCTCGTCGTAGCATCGCCTTGTCACGGTAATGTGGGGCTCTGCCGTGACTGACCTTTTTTTCCCTAGCTACTCGTGGGACTTTTATGGACAGAGTAAACTCAAAAATTTTTCCTGACGCTGACTCTATAGAGGAGATGAATATCGAGCTCACGACTCCAACTGACCTCCCTGTAAATTTACTTCAGGAGCAAGTCTACAGAGGAAATGGATGTCGAGTTTACGACTACAACTGACCTCCCTGTGAATTTAGTTCAGGAGCGAGAGCTTCTCAACTCCCCACCTCCTGATCCAATAACTGAACTTAAGAAAAGGTTTGGTGTTGCAGCCAGGAAACAACTGAGTCGTCTACTCAAGCGCGGGATACTTTATTAAACTGCCTTGCACCAAATTCTTGAGTAGCTTACGCAGAATCTGTCTTAGGGTGCTTACAGACTGGAGCTGCGATAAGAGCGAAGAAGGAGAGCAAAGAAAACAAACGTGTGTAGGTAGAGGAAGGCGTTCATAGTGGGGCAGCGCTTCAAGGTCAAGCAAAGATGAGAGCTGCGCTAAGAGCGGAGCTCTTCTACTTTTCGCCCCTCACGTAAGAACCACAATCTCAATGACGAGTTTTCCGCAAACGTATGCGCTGAAGTGATGATTAACCAAAACCTAAGGCAAAAAAGCCCTGCACTGTTGGATCTTAGGCATCGTCAGGTGTAGCTGACGCGCAAAAAGAATGTCGCGGGTATCAGGGTGAGAATCTTGCACCTTGACTATCCGACTACCTCATTAACGATGAAACAGCAGAGCATATACTTTGTGCCTGCCCCGCACCGAATCAGGTTTTTAGAGTTTGGCAGAGCCCTACTCTTGCTATCCGACCTGAAAGACGACTCTCTATACAAACTAATCGGCTTCGTTAAGAAGTTATGGTTATTTGGTCGAGTGTGAATAGGTGTAAGCCACACTAAACCCTTGCGGGTTGCGGTGGAGGGTCGAATAGACCTACTCACTTTGGACCTAACCTAACCTACCCAACTACAAATGTCTAGCAATGAAGTGAGAGTTAACTCAACTGAAGATGTTGAATATTCAGGGATAAAGATATAGATGATATGTCACTAGGAAGATTCCGATATATGAGCGAAATTTCGACCCTGTCCCTTCCAAAAATACTTTATTTTGCGTTAATTGAATCTCTATTATCGTACAGGATTTTGGGTAGGGAAGCTGCATCATATACACATGTTTGAAAATTACAAGTTCTCTTTGAAAAAATTAAAATGCTTGAATTGAGACAATTATATTTTTTCAAGTCAGTCATCTATTTGTTCGAACTCAAAAAAACTAAAAGAGCTTGCTTATATATCGCATAGATATCTCACGAGAGGAAAGGACTTCAACAAACCCAAAATTCCAATTGCTAGAAAAACGATAGGTCGAAAATGCCAAGTATTTTAGCACCACGCTCCAAGAGAAATTGTTGAATCATACTCTCTTCTTCAATTTGGACAGAAAAGTAGGGCATTTCATTCTTTTCATAGAAACAGTTAATTATTGTATTATTATAAATTATTGTTTTTGTTTTTCTGTATGCAGGTAAATACTTGTATCTGTGTGCATATGAATGTGTGTAGTTATCACTCGAAAATGATTGTGGATACTAACAATCGAAACGTCGTGACATAACTTGGTTTGGAATCTTTCGATTTTTATTTTTTTTTCATTTTTTGTTGATAATAATTTTTAATTTTCAGCTTTTATTAATATTTCAAGTTTCATTATTTTGGTTGTTGTTTGGTTTTATGTTATTTCCTTGTATTTTCAGTTTTTTTGTTCAAATAAAACTGTTATTTTCGGTTAATCTTTTTTAATATTTTTCAGGAATTTCAAATCAATTTATATTATATTAGACCAGGGGTCTCCAAACTTTGAGGCCTTCGGGCCATAATGACTTTTTCAATTTGTTCCAAGGGCCAATTTCTGCCCTTAACTATATTTCTAGACTAGGATAGTCGCAAAGTGTGTGACCTAAGCAAACTTACGCTTTTTTTGCATTTCAATTATTATTGTGTATTGTGACACTTAACCAGATCTAGTGGCGAGTAGTGGTACTATGTACTATCTTTTTCGGCCACCCGCTAGGTGGCATTGGGCGTAATTAAATATTTGGAATTACCGCGTTGGTGTTACACCGAGTAACCAGTTTTACAACATTTTGTTCACCTCTTAAAATAATGTTGAAATATTATAAATACTTTCTACACGCCATCTTGATACAAAAAAGAAGGATGAGGGAGTCTTCCAAAGAAAGGAAGGAAATAACTCTATACATCCATGTATAGAGTTACTTCCTTCCTTTCTTTGGAAGACTCCCTCATCCTTCCTTTTTTGGATCAAGATGGAGTAGTAGAAAGCCAAAAACTTCCGTTTCCAAAAATTAATCACTCCCAAAAAATATAACCCCTTCAATTCAAATTATAAATACATAAATTCAATACCACAGACAGCCTCGGCTTTGTGGAATTATTGTTTAATGTAGTTTCAAGAAACCGCTTTGTCTTATTTGTGCATTGTTTATGCTACCAAGAGACTGCTAATAAACTCATCATTATAACAGCATCAAATTTCAACCATATTATCAATCGTATTCAGACAAACACTACCGATTCATACGTCAAACTATAGACGTACAAACTGGAATTGGTCCTTGTTTGCAAACTTCCATCGATTGTGTTTCGTGCTAGACAATTCGCGGAAGGTATGTTATATCCCCCGAGAAATACCGACACAATGTACCTGCTAACATGTCAATGCATTACCTCAGCTAATTCCCTTAATTGATATGGGAATGTAACTCACTGAGATGAAACGGCTGCCTCGGGCTAAACACTAGTTATTTTCATCGTGTCGAGCTTCCAGTAAAACATTTGTGTATGAAAAAAAGAGGAATACAAACCGGTATTTCCTTCTTCCATACACAAGATCTATGACATACTTTTGTGTTCATGTATCAGCAACCAAGTCGGTGTTAACAGGACATTATATTAATCAACTCCTTGAAACTGACTTTTCTTATTGATATCCAATGAAGCAAATCCCCACTTTTACATGAATAATGGACTGTTTATATGCCATCCATACGCTCATATGGTTTGAATCTTACCTTTCAGGAAGGAATCAAATGATAAGAAGAAATTTTTTGTAGTGTTTCACAAGGATCAGTTTTAGGACCCATCTCATTCTTATTATATGTCAGTGACATTGCAAATTTGAGCATTTCTGAAAATTTCACTCTTTTCCCTAATGACACGGCGATATTGTGGAACAACAAAAACCCAAATGATTTACACAACGCAATATCTACTGATATGAAAAAAATCAATCAAGTAGGGGTGTGATGCTAATTTGCTATCCTTCAATATCAGTAAAACAAACATTTCATCATTCGAATGTGCTCTTGATGACCTGTCATTTGGTGATAACTTAGTGATCAAGAACGAGAATCAATCTAAGTTTCTAGGTATTCACAATGAAAATAAGCTCAAATTTATTGAACATATCAAATAACTTAAAAGTTAAATTTGTTCTGTATGTTATGCAGTGATAGTGACTTCAATAAATTTGGAATCAAAACTGCCAGAACGGTGTATTACGGTGGGAGACCACCTAATTGGACCTCTGTTTATTCCTGGTAATTCAACTGGCGAACGTTATCTCGAAATGCTGGAAAATGCAATTGATCCGTTAATAACTGAACAATTAGAAAACGATCCTCTACTACTTGAACAACAATTGCATTTCCAACAAGACGGAGCTCCTCCGCACTACGCCGCACCAGTTGGTCAATTCCTCAGTTTGTAATACCCCGGTCGTTAGAAGAAGAGGTCCAATAGAGTGGCCTGCCCGATCTCCTGGACTAAACGCTCTGGACTTCTTCTTGTGGGGACAGTCAAGATTGTATTATTGTATGGAAGTCAATGGAGGACAATTTGAACATTTGATTTGAACAAGCAGATTTGATTTTTTTGATTATAAGCATGATGATAAAACAATTCAATTGTTTCAAGAATGTGATTTTTTGAAGATTGTTTAAGTTCATAAAAAGGGCTTAATAAAAACGGGCTTGTACAGGTAAAAATAACAAAATTATTCAAGGTGGCTCATTCGAGCGTCGTCTGAGATGGAACACCCTGTATGTGTCAGTGAAATGAATAAAACATAATGAGCAACCAACAATTAATAATCCATCCAACTGGAATCGAAATTACACGACGACACTTTATATCTATATTAAATTTTCAATTAGAATTACGCCAGCTTTAAGGGAATTAATTTGCCGCAAAATGAGAAATATACTTCTGCTGATGAGATTAAAAAGGATGACAGCAATTATCGTTAATAGCACTTTTATTCGACTCTTTTTGTCTCCTATTTTGCGGTAGCCGTACACTCAGTTGCCGATTGCGTGATAATGGATTAGAATTACTGGAGAAAAGCTCAAATATCTAGTCATTTTCTACATCTATTTTCTTCAGGTTATTCAATTATATTGGAGTTGAACTAATGAACCGGGTGAGTTGAAATATTGGTGACTATAGCATTGATGGTGTTACCAACGGCTAGTGGATCAACGGAATGCTTCCTCCTATCCAATTCTGGGAAAGCACAATCCTTTGACAAATGATCTTAAAAAATAGTAACGTTCGCCGAACGAAAATATCGATAAACGAGTATGTGAATTTCACTAGTTCGGACTTCCATTGTCTATTAAGTATATAAAATGATTTGAAATCCTTGAAACAAATAAAAAAGAAGAATTGAAAATGAATAGCTGAAAATAACAATTATATTAACCAAAATAAACCTGAAATGAAATAATAGTGAAATAAAATACAAGTAAAAATAGAACAATTGAATAAGTTGAAATAAAGAAATGAAAAAAGAAAATAAAAATAAAAAGTGGAACGATTCCAAGTCACATTAGGTCACGACGTTTCGATTGTTAGTATCTACAATCGTCTTCGGGTGATGACTGGACTGATTCCTCCGAGAGATGACTATTTATAGGTCGTTCGAGTACTTTCACTTATCCCCGCTTTCCATTTTTCGCTTCACTGGTTCCGTGGGAGATGACCGTTTTGGCGGAAGTTGGCCATTTTTCGCTTGATGATGGGTTTCCATATGTTGCGTATTTCTACGCTGGCTTGGCTGAATACGTTGTTGGACAACATGTATGCGGCTTCCTTGAATTTTCTCCTAAACCAATGTTCCTCTCTGTGCAAGATCTCAGCTTGGGACCACTCGATGTTGTGTTGATGGGTCCAAACATGGTCTGCTATTCCTGATTTGCTGGTTTCCCCTCGCTGTGTGTGTTTCTTGTGCTCGGCAATGCGAACATTCAATGGCCTCTTAGTTTCACCAATATAGGATTCTCCACACTCACAGGGTATCCGGTAAATGCAATTCTTGGAATCGCAGTCCGCGTTTGGTGGCCTGGTTTTCATGAGGCTGCTACGGATAGTGTTACCGGATCTGAAGCAGGTTCTGATGTTGTACTTGGAACCAATTCTTCTTATCCTCTGCGATAATCCTCTGATGTAGGGAAGTGCAAGCACTGGTTGAGACGGCTTCTCTTCCTTGCGAGGCTCCTGCTGTCTTCCAGCCAAAGTCTTTTCTACCATCGCTTTGGAGTAGCCATTCCGTTGAAGATCATTTTTGATGATGTCTAGTTCCTTCTCGAGACCTTCCTTCGTATTACAGAGCCCAAAAGCACGGTCTAATAGAGTCACTAACGTGACTTGGAATCGCTCCACTTTTTATTTTATTTTTTCATTTCTTTATTTTAATTTATTCAATTGTTCTATTTTTACTTGTATTTCATTTCACTATTATTTAATTTCAGGTTTATTTTGGTTAATATAATTGTTATTTTCAGATATTCATTTTTAAATCTTCTTTTTTATTTGTTTCAGGGATTTCAAATCATTTTATATAATAGACAATGGAAGTCCGAACTAGTGAAATTCATCATGAAACATTGTCAATCACCTTCAAACAAACGAGTATGTGTTCGCACTGGAGCCGAGGATTAGCCATCGAGGCGAGAAGGAAGTATTCAACGAATATTCGCGAACCCCATATTGTTGTATATATTCGGATAAGTTGAAAGTTCCGGAGGTTCAGTTCCTCGAATAGAATTATTTGCTTTTCTAACACTACAATTGATGGTAATTCTGAATTTTCTGTACTTTGACAAAATGGTTGAGGCTTTCGGGGCCAAGGTTTTCAGTGTCACTTTTTTCGGGTTAGAAGGGTTGATGTTCATACATTCTGGATTACTATCCGATGACAAAAAATTACGTGTTCGTAACGCGTATTTATACCGTGTCAGGTAGTTTGGAGTACTAACTAATACCTGTACGTTACTGGAGTTTTTTCCCAACACCAAATCGTTATTTTTAACACCTCGACACGTGTTTCGATCACCAAGTGATCATCTTCAAGAAGAAGATTGAACTAGAAACTATCGCGAAGCTTTCGCTATTTATGCTATATAGATATACCCTACAGGTGAACCCTACAGGCTATGGAATATACGAGTCATACGGTTCAAATCGGGGTGAACGATCAGATGGTTGCACGCGTATCTACCGTCTGTCTACAGACAGAATTGGAAAACTATTGGGCAAACATGACATTGAAACAGGTTGGCAAAAGACGAAAGAGACCCACTATCCGCAGCAGGGGTCTATCGCATACCCACCGTGCACTTGTGGAAGGTATATATTGGAACCACCAAAAGATCCATAGGAACAAGGTTGAAGAAGTATGAAAGAAACTGCAGGCTGAATCAAAGGGACAAGTCAGCTGTGAAGGAAACCACAAGATTCTGTTTTAAAACACAAAAGTCATTGCCCCCAACCATGGATACCATAGCTAACTGGTACGAGGGGCAATAGAGATCCAAAACACACTGTTAATTACAACAGAAAAGAAAAAGCGGTGAATCTCAATCGAATATAGAACCCCATTCTGAGAAGTTTGAGGATAACAAATAGCATGACAGCAGGTAGAAGAAAGTCAATGAATGTTAACGACAAATTATCCGATCGAGGTACAGGTATTACTTATGATGCACTGTTTGGGACCTTTGGTGTAGTAATGAATATTACTGGAGTTTTTTCCCAACACCAAATCGCTATTTTTAACACCTTGACACGTGATTCGATCACCAAGTGATCATCTTCAAGAGGAAGATTGAACTAGAAACTATCGCGAAGCTTACGCTATTTATGCTATATAGGTATACCCTACAGGTAAAACCTACAGGTGTACCACCCATACATGAATACCACACTAAATTATTTTACAATTTTGCCTTATCTATTATTTTAAAATATATGTTTGAATGTTATAGCTGAATATAAAACAATTTTCAGCTATATAAAAATTAATTTCACAATATTGCCTATCTAAATTTATTTTTGCAATATGTCCTTATGTAGTAATCAGTGAACCCTAGAATATTATTTTAACAAGCTATATATTTGGTATAGGTCCGTCATCGTTATTCATAATATTATTGTGTTTACTTATTTCCACACTCTCATAGGCATCTAGTTGCCTGTTGTTGTTAACTTGTCTAACTAATCTTAGTGAACTGAAGTCTATGGAATGGTTTTGTTGCAAAATATGATGGGCGACTGCTGATTTTTCAGGTCTTCCATATTTTAAGTGTGCTATGTGTTCCTTATATCTTACTTTAATTGATTTTTTTTGTCTGTCCACTGCGATGCAAAATATTATGAAGCCAGACTATCCGTATAGACATGTCGAAGGATTTGTGGTGAAACTTGGGGTTAGGGTCCCAAACAAATCGATTGGATCAATGTGATGATTGTCAGACCAATTATCACTTAGTTGCCTGGTGGCCGAAGGTTCTACAGAAAACGGCCCAGGTGAATCTCGCTGGCTTACAGAGACAGGTTTGTCTGATCATCAGTAGTGTCATCAGTACCACACCTCATACACAAGTCTATTAAAATATTCTCGGACAGTCAAGTGGCGTTGGAAGCTCTTGGCTCCTACACAGCAACATCTCAATTGGTGGCAAATTGCAAGCGATTCTCCTCAATAGGAAGACTTAACCGATTGTCTCTGATCTGGATTCCTCGCCATACTGGCCTGGTAGGCAATGAGATTGTTGACTCCCTTGCAAAGGAGGGTGCTGCAAGATGGCAAACACCTGGATGACAAGAAGACTTATGGACTTCTGATAGAATCTTCCAGAATTGGCTCACTCCAAGGCGTTTATTCACACTTCGCAGCTTGATACCAAACAGTTGTTGGACTACAGTAGGAATGAACTACTACAGATGTCCTCAGACTGTCGGAAGATAGTGTGTGTACCCCCTGTTTGGAAAATGATGAAACAGCAGAGCACATACTTTGTGCCTGCCCCGCTGGGGACCGAATCAGAGTTCGGTAGAGCCGTAATCTCACCATCTGATTTGAAAGACCACTCACCATACAAAATAATCGGCTCCGTTAAGAAGCTGGTTTTATTTGATCGAGTGTGAATAAGTGTGGGTCACAATAAACCCTTGCGGGTTGCGGTGAAGGGGTCAAACAGACTCACTCACTTCAGACCTAACCTAACCTTACCTAACCTATATTTTTTGTTTACTAATTATTGAATTCCAAAAATAGATGAGTCCGTTACGGTCTTGAAAAATATACCCCCTACTTGAATTGAATAAAAAATTGGATTGCTGAAAAATATACGACTTTCTCCCAGAAATCTCTCGTGACTTTACCGCCGTTTCATGAACGCTGTGTCCCATCCATTGCAAGTCATCTTCATTCGGGGTCCTGAAACTGTTTCCATAATCGAGCCATTTTATATTCATAAAGGAGATATAAGTTCAGCCTAGGGAAGAAAAAAAAACACTTAATTCAGAAAAATTTATTGAGCGTTTCTTTATCTTACTGTCATCGGGAAATGAAGTCTTTGATAAATGGCATGGAATATAAGATGCAAGAAAGACCTTATTCAAGGGATAATCATGGACTTAGGCTCATTAAATCATAATGAGAATAATAAAAGTGAATGTTAGGTAATGAAATAAAATTGAAACTTATTTTTATGTGAATAATGGAGTTGGGGAAAATTCATTTGGGTCATGGAGTGTTCTGAGAAATAAATCGCTGAATTTATTTGTATGAGATACGCTGTTATTGTACATCATTCATCTTTTTAGTGATACAAAAAATAGAAGTAAGGAACTGCTACACGAATATTTCCCATCTACATTTCTGATTTTATTATTGTATTATATTTTATTGTCTTCACATTATTGCTGTAATACCAATCTGTATTTTCATGAATATTATATCCCATTTATCCTATCTATAATGTAACCATATAACTTTGCTTACATGTTTGCAATCCACGCTCTGGCTATGCCTTAGTGGATTCGTTGTTTGTTCTCGTAACTATGTATGTTGATTCATTTTGGTCAGTACTCATCAAACATTACTGTGTTTGTTATATAAATAATTTGAAAATGTATACACGTCTGATATGTGTGATGAATAAACATGAATAAACATTATAATTAGGGCAGCTGCCCGAGCAGCTGATGAACTCGGTATAGTTTTCGACACTGAACGAGGTGACCACAACTCTGTCATCGAGTTGGAACCCGTTCAGTAAAAAGCTCATATAAAAGCCGCAGAGATAACCTCACATCTGCGGATAACCTCACTTCTGCGGTGACCTTGGCTTACCAAAGCACCCGACTTTTGCTTTCCTCAGGTCGAGTGGGCTGAAGTCGGAAACTGAGGGGTTCATCATGGCCTGCCAGGATGGTGTCTTCAACACCTTAGTCTACCGCAGTCGCATGATGGGTATAGAGGTTCCTGACACAAGGTGCAGGGCCTGCCGCAAGGCACCCGAGACATGCTATCAGCATGTCCAGCATACGTATGTATCCATCAACATAACGTGGCCCTTAGAGTACTGTAATACCATCTACGGCACTCTTACGGTATTGACGAAACACCGGTGTTGCCCTACGCACCGGGAGATATTGAATCCCCCGTGGGGAATGAAAAGTGCCGAATTTATAGTCTAATCAACAAGTTCAAAAACATGAAAAAAAGAGATAAAGGTCCTGAAAATATGAGCGATAGCTCATTCGATTCGAAATCACCTTTAAAAAATGTTTTTAAAAATTTTTGGTGCAGGTAAAAAATTGCAATTGTTATTAACAAAATAAGATTTTAATAACTCAAAAAATATTATTATTTAAGCAATTTTGAAAAAGCTTGTTGAAGAGAAGGAAATTTCCGATAGAAAAGTCTCGACTCCCGAAACTCCATCTCCATTATTTATAATTTGAATTTGACTTTGAAAATAGGGTTCCGCGCGGCTGTTACGGCATGCGTGCGCTGCCGCTGAAGAGACTTTTTCAAAAGAAACAATTTTTTTATAACATAAAATGTCATTTTAAAAATTTGAAAAAATTCTAGTATCTTCTTAACACTTGAATGAATCGAGTCTCGTAGAAAAAAAAGTTTTATCACCATTTTTTAAAAAGTTATTCAATTGTTAACTAACAAATTTTTTCCCAATCTCCGTTAGCATAAATAATGAGATAAAAGGTATAAATAATTGGCCTATAAATTTCAAACTTCTCGTGGAGCCATTTTGATATACATACTTCATACGATCCTGCGATAAAAGTTCATAAAAATTAATTAATTTGTTAATTATGATTTTTTATAACTATTGCAAAATGAAATATCTGAAAATTGTCGATGAAATTTTTTTCAATTGATATTCAGCTATGTCTGTTTTCACATTGAACATGGCAGTTATTAACATAGGATATGATTTTTTTACGTAATTTGTTTATTAAATTGTTTCGAACAAATAGAGAAATTGAATATTTTATTTTTAATATTTTGTTGTCTAGAGATAATTATAATAAAAAAATTTTTTTTCTCAATTTAAATTTCCAATTGTTTAAAATTGATTTTTTTATATTTCAATCCTTTAAATAATCAGTTAAGAAATAATTTTCCTTTCAAAAATCATAAATTTACATAATTTACACTTTTAAATAGTTTGGGCAAAAATTTTTTCTCATTTATTATTCCATTGTTTATTAGTTTAACAATTTGTTATGAACAAATATTGACCAACGTTATATTATTTTTCTGAAGCAGAAAAAAATTATAAAAACAGCTATATATAAAAAAGTGCCAATGAAAAAAAGTATTATAATAAATAAAAATTAAAAATTTATGGCACTTTTTTATATATCTGTTTTTATATTTTTTTCTGCTTCAGAAAAAATATATACCGTTGGTCAATATTTGTTCATAACAAATTGTTGAACTAATAAACAATTAAATAATAAATGGAAATTGTTTTTTCCACAAACTATTTAGAAGTGTAAATTGTGCTTTTTGAAGGCAAAATTATTCCTTAACTAATTATTTAAACGATCGAAATATAAAAAAATCGATTTTAAACAATTAAAAATTGAAATTGAGAAAAATTAAAGAAAAAATCATAATTATCTCTAGACAACAAAATAGCAAAATGAAATTCTTCAAAAATATTGAATTTCTCTATTTGTTTGAGACAATTTAATAAAAAAATTACGTAAAAAATTCATATCCTATGGTAATAACTGCCATTGTTCAATGTGAAAACAGACATAGCTGAATATCAATTGAAAAAAAAATTTATCAACAATTTTTAGATATTTCATTTTGCAATAGTTAAAAAAAATCATAATCAACAAATTAATAAATTTTTATGAACTCTTATCGCAGGATCGTATGAAGTATATACATGAAAAGGGCTCTACGAAGTTTAAAATTTATAGGCCAATTATTTATACCTTTTATCCCATTATTTATGCCAACGGAGATTGGGAAAAAATGTGTTAGTTAACAATTGAATAACTTTTTGAAAAATGGTGATGAAACTTTTTTTTACGGGACTCGATTCATTCAAGTATTAAGAAAATACTAGTATATTTCAAATTTTTAAAATGACATTTTATGTTATAAAAAAATTATTTCTTTTGATGAACTCTCTTTAGCGGCAGCGCGCGCATGCCGTAACAGCCGCGCGGAACCCTATTTTCAAAGTCAAATCAAAATTATAAATGATGAAGATAGAGTTTCGGGAGTCGGGACTTTTTTATCGGAAACTTTCTCCTCTTTGACGAGTTCTTTTCAAAATTGCTCAGGTACATATTAATATTTTTTGAGTTATAAACGAAAAACTAAATACCAATCTAAACTAAAACTAAATCTTATTTTGTTTATAACAATTGCAATTTTTTACCTGTACCAAAATCCTTCAAAAACATTTTTCTAGAAGTGATTCCGAATCGAATGAGCTATAGCTCATATCTTTAGGACCTTCATCTCTATTTTTCATGTTTTTGAACTTGTTGATTAGACTATTATTGGAACTATTCGTTCCCCACCCTCAGGCTCATACAAGCTAATAAGCCTGATGTAGTCCTTCTCGACCACCAGACAAGACGATATTTGTCGTAGAGTTCTCAGTTCCTGGCGAGACGAATATCGTCCGAGAAGAGGAGGGAAAACGGATGAAGTATCAAGGTTTTTTCTTCGAACTCCGCAGACTCTATCCAGACCTCGCTATCAAAATGGTTGTTCTGGCTGTCATTCTTGGCTCACTGTGCTTGCTCAAGGCACATGATTCTTGGATCCAATGATCACTTTCCCCACGGTGTGGGGAATGGTCATTGGTTGATAATGCTGGCGTGCCCTCCCGAATGTATCGGGGCTTCGGCTCAAACAATTGCATTTTTGAGCACCCAAAACATCGATTTGATGAGTCATCCGCCGTATAGTCCTGACGTGGCACCGCATGACAATCTGAGAGGTCAACGTTGTTCCACACCTGAAGGAGCGGTTGCAGAATGCATGTTTTGGAGATACCTCAATCAGATACTTCATGGTCACGGACCATGCAGAGAAGGGGCTCCGAACTCCTGACGACTTCACAGGCTATATCCAGTACCATTCTGTCATATTATTATTATTATTATGTGTTCAACTTCCATTGTGGTTTTACCTTTACTCCTAGCTTGTTCAACTTCCATTGTGGTTTTACCTTTGCTCCTAGCTTGCTCAATTTAATCTTCATAGGAATCACGTTCTGCGACTATCCTCATAGAGTTACCAGCGATCCGTTATAGTGTCCTGCGAATATTGAAACTAATAATTCTGTAATGACGGTCAAGACAAAGCTCGTTGAGCCCTACTAACCTGCCAGCCGCGTTGCCTTGTCGGCTTTAATCAAATTGACTTTCGATAAGTGATGTTTCGTTAACAACACCTTGCGGGTTGGACATGGGCTAGCAGCATAATTAGTCATGCCGAGCAAAACCCTTTAGCAGCATTACCAGTCAGAAAGTGGAAAGAGGGTTTGAAAGGGCCCATCAGAAAGTAGACAAAGTTGGATGATGCTTTTACAGCCGTGAATATAATTTCGTAATAACTTCGAAGATGGAGAATGTGTCAAGAGAGTGGAAAGGGAACTAACGTAGGGGTCTTTTAGTATGTCATAAATAGCAAGGAGCATGGAGAAGATCCTGATCGTCTTTTTAATTCATGTTATGTTATTCGTACATATTTTTTTACCTAGAATAATGAACCATAATTTCAATAAGATCATTGTGGATATTGAACGAAAGTACTTTTTTGTGGGGGGGATATGTTTTTATCGACCTTCTTTGAGTATTTTTATCTTTCACAATCTGAAAAAATTGAAAATTGTGAAGGAGAACCTCACACACTCCTTTGACATCTGTCGAAGAAGTTGAGAAATAGAAAAAATCAGTGTGAACAAAAATGTGCATTTGGTTGCACCAAATGCACATGCACACAACCAGGGTGTTCATTGAATATGCGAAAAAAATTAAGAAACTATTCCTTGGACTATAGGTAATGTTCCTCCTGACGAAAATCAAGTAGTTTTCATAAAAGAGCTCTAAAACAATACATTTTAAACTTATCATTTCAACATTTTTCTTTAAAAAATTATTTAAATACTTAAAAAAGAGGAATGAAATAATGCATTCAACATTTAAAGGGATTCGTTTCTATTTCACCATTTGGGCAACATCGGTTATAGCTAATAAAAAAAATCTGTTTTTCCGTTAATCAGCTGAGGCCCCCATACGAACGACAACTCTCAGAAGTTGAGAAACTCGTGCGAGCTAAGGACTAACGAGGTCTTACCTTTCAACGTGTGATTCCTAACACGGTTGCAGGATCATCCCAATAAAGGACAATGAATCTGTTACCTGTATGAGACAAGCAAAGACGACATATTTCAGAGGCGTGCTGTTCTGTTCCATTCCTTCCATTCGGCTTTATGTAGTAACTACTCGTAGATATAATGTAACTGTATTCACGTATAAATATTATATTTATGATTTAGACTGTATTGACATTTTCATAAGAATAATTATTTTCATGTATGAGGTTTTTACCTTTTTGAAAATAAATAAATAAATGAATAAATAAATTAAATTGATGCTGCAACCAGAACAGTCCGCAAAGTACCAACTCCTCGGCAACTTACATGTTCATGAGTGAAATTTCTGGTAAGTGTTTCTGAATGAATGATAAATTGTTCAGTTCCAAGTGTTTTACACGATTAGAGGGCCTCGCGAAATGTACCTTGTCCACATTGAATTTAGGTCTTGCGCCGTCACTGATTGTACTGTGTCGTGATAAATACTTATCGATAAAGAACATTACACTATTGATATTTCTGAGGCCTTTGACCGTATGTGACATGAGGGTTTGCTGGCCAAACTTCGATGCTATGGGTGATTGGGTTAGGTCTCAAAACCAATTCTTCCACATGAACTTCAACAAAAATAAATAAACATTCTAGCTTTAGCTGCACCAGGATATAAGTAGAACTCAAGTACATCTAAGGATATTTCCAACGTTATGCACATCTATCCTATATATAACTTTCCTGTATAAATATTCGGTATTTTTGAATTTCAGTATTATATAGTAGAAAGTGAGAGCATGTAATTTACGCCTGTTATACAAACTCAACCATCCCGCGTCCTTTATATCATGTGAAATTGTCTCTCTCCTCCTACTGGGATATATCATTCGAAGACAATGATTTTCGACTTTTTAGATTCGACGTATATCACTACATTCTATACATGAAACATACACAATGTCACAGTGATTGAAATGGGACAATATCAAAGTATCGCTTAACAATTTCTTCACTTCCAAACTAAAATACATTCTCTTCTGATATACCAACTTCAACGACGCGTAGGCTTTTCGAAGTTTTTCAGTAACACGAGCTACAGAACGTAATTTAGAATATTTGAGTAGACCTAAATTTTTGCAGCTGTCAGTGGAAGTCAGTATATCAGCCCCTGAGATTATCTTTATTTCACTTGAAGCTTCATGTTTCTGAGTATCGTTACCAAATAATACAGGAGAAGATTCATTATAATTCATAGATTGAATATGTTCATCAGAAAGATCAAGGAGAATTTACAAATCACGATTGATTTTTATATTAGCTTTTCTCATATTTTTAAAGTTAAATGCTTAATAAATTTGCGTGTCATCATCAAACATGTGGTAATTGCAATATGTCAAATGAATATGAAAATTGGAGGTATACAATGTATATAAAAGTGGTCCTGATACACAACCTTGTGGAACCCCTTGGTAAACCACTGTGCTATTTGATATTTCATTTTCTATTTTAACACACTTAGTTCGGTTTGATGAATATTATTTTAAAAAAGAATAGGCAGAAGTACTTACACTAATGAAATGTTATATTGCAGTTAATATTTGATGCCCTCATCTTCATCCAAGGCAAGCAAAATACCATCTACTATTGTTGGAAAAGCTGTAGAATAGCTCCAATATTGAAACATAGATCTTACAAAAACACATGACATTGAAACGGACATAACATTTAAAACAACCTACTACAATCCCCCAGCCACAATAACAATCTAGCATAATCCAACGTTTTCAATATTCTCTTCGATACAGCCGAAAGTGGACCACAAAAGCCCTCATATTTTGGAAAATAATTCCGCCCTATGGCATAAAAACTATCATCGTGTACACAATACTCGTATACAACGAAAAATGTTTTCTTTTTTCTCGTTTAATTAAATTCACCATAACCGAGAGCTGCTTTTTTTCCTTTGAACGTGGAAATCCCTGTGGATTTTTAATGCTGAAATTAATTTGCTTCTACAGATTTAATATTCAAATAACACCAACAATCTGGGGATTATGCATATTTAGAAGCGGCAATCGAAGCTTAAGCGAAAAATAATTATCGCTGCTACTACACATGGCAGGATCGATTTTGTTCTGCGGATACTGAGTAGAGGTATAGTATGGTTGTGAATAGGATGGTTTTGTTGAACTTTTGCCAACATCTGCAAAAATCATCCCTCCACCTAAATCTCCGTTCAATTAGTGCTCACATTTTGTTTGAAAATAATTGAGTATATGGAATGAAAGTAATTTTTTGTGGAGGAAAAATCAGTTTCTATCGACATTCTTCGGGTATTTTGATCTTCCTCAATCTGAAAAACATAAAAATTATAACGGATAACTTCATGCACGTGTAGAAAAGCCAAACTTTTCAGTTATTCAGTATTGAGGATTTTTTCAAGGCGTGTATAGATGCAAAAGTTTCATTTGAATCAATTTATTTTTCATTCAAAATATTCAGTCAGAATGTGATGTATCTGAAAAAGTGTGCTGTATTTTAATTTTTTCAGCATCTACTTCTATACAGGGTGTCCCATATAAAACTCCGAGGGCAAATATCTGAAAAATGAGAGAGGCAGATGATTTTGATATCAAAGGGTCCTCTTATTTGCGAAGAGATCCAGCATAGGCGTTATCCATTGGGGCGTCGCGACACCGCCGCCAATTTTTTCAAACGGTAACCTAGATTTTCCGATTCATTTTTGGATTCTGCATTAAATTCTGAATTCAGCCATATAGCACACTCGACTAACATGATGATAACGAATCAATAACAAGAATCATTTCAGTAAGTGTTCGAACTGCCTCCCTTCACGTAGAATACATATATTGCATTTTTTTATTAATTCCCGATTCGTGACATCTAAAAGTTTCTCTCGCGTTATGGAAGCACAAACATTTGTGATACTATTTTTCAAATCCTCTATATTTTGTGGATGTCGCATATAAACTGAGTCTGATATATTCCCACAAAAAGAAATCTAGTGGAGTAATATCTGGACTTCGAGCTGGCCATGGTTTTGGACCCTTATATCCAATCCAATTCTCATTAAAAGTATCATCCAAATATTGGGTAACTATTCTATTATTATGTGGAGGTGTCCCATCTTGTTGAAACCACATATTCAGTCGAGTTTGTATTGGTAAATTCTCCAAGAGATTTGGCAACACATATTGTAGAAAAACCTAGGACCTCTCCCAATTGAGAATTCCTTCGAGTTATAGTATATACTAAATCTTACCAATACCATTCATTAAGTAACTGTATAGTGTCTTATTCAGTTTTCGGGTACAAGACAGGACAGAACATTTGGATATATTGAACGAAAGATCATTTTTCACACTCCATCGATAAACACTATTGTAGTGTCCTCTTGTAGTTTGACACAATCTTGTGAGTTTTCGATCTGTCTATAAAATTTAAGGTCATCTGCGAATGAGAGTACTTTATATTTTGAGTAAGATCATTAATGAATATAAGAAAAATTAATGGACCCAAGTTTGATACTTGAGGAACTCCAGAGTTTGCGCGAAATTTCCCTGTACAATTACCTTCATATTTGACTCTGAAGTGTCACTCTGAAGTATTCAAATACTATTCGAATGCTATTGTACATACTCTTAAAAATATCGAATTTTTATTTCGATTAGTCAAGTGTATGTATTGTTAACCATATTAAACGCATGATTGCTATTCATAATTTTGGAGACGAGCTGATAACTTTCAAATCGAATCTCATGAATCGATTCTCATGAAACATATCCAAGAACCATCCCTACAAAATTAGCTATCAAATAAAATACCGCATCAAAATCGGTCTACTAGTCTAGGAGCTACAGTGTCACAAAAAGACACACTAGTCAAACTCATGAATCCCTTTTTTGTGTCGGGAGTTAAAAATGAAAAAAAATATATATGAATAAATTGAAAAAATCGTCTACTTTTGGTTCTACTGAACTCACTAATTATTGGTTCGTAATTTCAGCCAAAGCTGAAAGTCTTTCAGTTTGGAATCTCCATGTAATTCAGAATCAGCTGATTTTGGTGGAGTTGTTGTAGTTCGAGTACTATTCATCTTTCACGTGTGCTCCTGCAAATTATATTCATTCTGAAATGGTATCCATTTATGATTTCATCAATCAGTTTTCAGGAAGAATTATTGACGCAATTTGAGAACAATATATAAGAGGAGCTGTATTGTTTACAATGCATCATCATCCTGTATTTCGCAGAGCGGCCTTCTACAATTTTAATATCGGAAAAGCTCGCTATCTTACCCATTATCTATATGCCTCTTTTCGCTCTTCTACTCCTAATTTAGCAGAAATATCAGTCTTCTTCCTGTAAGAAAGCATACAACGAGCTTTTAGCCCAAAGCTTCTAATTTCGGTACGTTGTCAGACATATTTCACGAGTAATATCAACTTTCATACAAACTCTGTGGGGCATGTTGAATTAAATCTAGTCGTACGATTATTCTCCTGCTTTTTGTTGCACCTTAATGAATTTCTTGTAAATCGCACTGGCAGTTCATTAAATTCACCGAGGTATATTATATTAGATCGACGGGATACGCTGCTTAATTGAATGAAGCAGCATGTAGAGCATGCATTAATTAAAAATCTTGTTCCTTTTAACTAGAATATTCGTTTACTGTTCTGGATCACGTCAGGAAAATAGGCTGTAGGGCTAGAAGGAGAATGATATCAGTAGTAATTGTTGCAGGTTACGTTATAACAACATTAGCGATAATCCACAACACGCTATCGAAACTATCCTCGTAGTGTTTTGCATAAGTCCAACGGAAAGCTTTTACTGTGAAGCAGGCGAACTATCATTAGCCAACAGAAGGAAGCTTATGACCCCCACTAACGCAGCATACATCGTTTCCAGTCCAGAAAACCAGAAAACCAGAAAACCATTACAATGTAATAGCATAGGGTTTCAACACCACATCAGCAAGAAAGTAGTAGAAAGAGCAGACCCTCCTTTTAACTAGAAATTCAACCGGTATCTTTCGAATCTTCTCCTCCAACAACCAAGTATTTTCACAATTTCCAATACAACCAGTTTTCCCCCACAAGCCCACATTGTATACGGACTGCTGCAATTTGATAACGATGATACAAATTCCAGTATGATATATGCAAGATTTTACCAACTTCTGCAGCAATACAAAAACTCATTTCCATTATACACCAAATGCTTTTGAAACAGAAGAGGGAGTAGGGTCGGTTTTCACCAGCTCTGACTTCAGTTGTTTATTTAAATTACCAAAAGAAGACGCAATATTCACAGAGGAATTATAAGCTATTTGGGAAGCATTGAAGTACATGGGGAGAACGGATAGTCCAAAATGACACAACTGTATACCAAACATCCCATCTTGTTTCTCATAAAACAGTATTTCCACATACCACATAAAAACATATTTTCGTCCAGTTTATGTGGATCACATTGGCATGGTTGGAAATGAAAGAGCTGACCAATTAGCGAAAGAAGCTATTACTAACCCGCTGATAGATACAGTGTCACTTGTCGTTCAAACGGTTAGCAATAGTTGGAAATCCCAATGGAATGATTCATCATCAAAGCTTCCCACACAATCCTATTTTCATTATGAAAAACACGTTTTTTCTTGTTATTTGTGCTTTTTTCAATGAAAATTGCTATTGTTTGCTATTGAAAACAACTCGAAACGCATTTTTTGCACTTTCTGTACAAGGAAGTATTTTGTTTTATTGATAATCGCATTTTTAATTACTAACCCACATATTTCTGCCAATAACGACATTTTTTTTTCTTAAATTCAACCTAACCTCCAAATCCAAACCAAATCGTCTAACCCAAGTCACTAACCTAACCTCGTTCAACCTAACCTCTTCCACCATTAATGGCATAACGCAAGTCACTAACCCAACCTCCAAGTCCACCTCAACCACAACCACCCCAAAATGTGCCAACCCAAGTCAACCCAACGTCGTCCACCCAAATTTACTCAACCCAGGCCACCCCACCTTCGTGTACTCCAAAACTCACCCCACTCAACTGAGGACTAACAAATTTTGGAATCCGGAAAATCCGAAAAAACACATTTTCCGACTAATTTGACCCTTAGGAATTGTTTGAAATACGATTCGGATCTCAAATCGCAAAATTCGACATTCACCAAGAGTGTATTTTGAGAACGAAGAACTTGCCCGAAAAACGGCTATCGCTATCATATTGTACGCCTCTTGATTAGCCTGATGCAACTCTCAAATTGAAATGGACGGGTGCTATCAACCTAACCTAACCAAACCTAACCTAACCCAACCTAACCTAACCTAACCTAACCTAACCTAACCTAACCTTACCCAACCTAACCTAACCTAACCTAACCTATTCGGATTCTTACCGACTATAACCTCCCCCCTTTTGCCCTTTGAGCCATCCGGAACCGTCCTCTGCGGACATATCTTCGGAGTAGCTCGGCAAGTATCTATTCATTCATTTCCCGTTCATCCCTTTCCTTCCGCGACATGATGTCTCTAATGAAACCATGGATGCCGTCCCATTTAGCGCGGTCCTCGCACATTTCTCCCGTTATATTTCGGGACGTTAGCCTCACTCCCAGGTGGGATTCTATTGTCTGCCTCTCTCGGGTCCATCTATAGCACTCCAGGACCGTGTGCTCCGGAGTATCACGGGCCCCGCAGTACACGCAGTTGTTATTTGCGGTTTTTCCTATGCGAAATGTGTATGTTTTAAAGGACCCGTGACCTGTTAGGAACTGCGTTAGGAAGTAATCCAGTCTCCTGAACCTACAAGATACCCAGGGTTCGATACGCGGGATGAGGTGCTTAGTCCATTGTGCCGTTTCTATATGTTGCTCCCATCTGGCCTGCCACCTCGCGATCGTAGCTCGCCTCTCTTCGGTCTTATCTCTTTCATTTGGGTTATTATAAGTTGCAGCTCTTTCCTCTATCAGTAGATCCAGCGGGATGACCCCGGTGATCACGTATAACCCCTCCGTGGCTGCTGTTCGGTAAGCACTAGCTATACGCAAGAGCATCTTTCTCTGAAGCCTAGTCACCATCTCCCGGTATAGATTAATACGCATTGCGCCATGCCAGATAGGAGCTCCATACGTGATTATGGACTGAACTACCCCATTTAAAATCATTCTGCGTTGGCTGCCCATTCCTCCCATATTTGGCATCAACTTCATTAGAGCTGTTGATAACATTTCGGCTTTCCGAACCGCTTCTCTAACGTGTGGTCCAAAATAGCACTTGTCGTCGAACCATATTCCCAGGTATTTTAATTTCCTTGCCGGTGTTATAATCCTTCCGATGATTTCGAAGGAGATGCCTTCGCGATTCCTGGGACCCTTCTCAGGGGCCAATTCTAGGTGCCTTTGGGTTATCCATTTAACCATCTTCCTTGCCGCTTCGTTTGCATTATTCATGAGCACTTGGGGGATTGGGCCTTCACGACTAACACCAGATCGTCCGCGTAAGCGGCGGTGTAACACCCTGCAGGCAATTGTAAATGAAGCACCCCATCATACAGGACATTCCACAAGCACGGTCCAAGGACCGACCCCTGGGGGACTCCCTGCGTCATATTCAACTATTTCTTTCCTATGAAGACTTTCCTGTCTGTGAAGTAGCTTTCAACGACTTTCACCAAGTACCCACTGATGCCGATTTTCCTGATGCACTTCAGGATAGTACTCCAGCCTGCGAACCTAACCTAACCTAACAAAACCTAACCTAACCTAACCTAACCTAACCTAACCTAACCTAACCTAACCTAATCTAACCTTACCTAACCTAACCTAACCTAGCCTACCTCCAACGCAACCTAACCTAACCTAACCTAACCTAACCTACCTCCAATGCAACCTAACCTAACCTAAGCACCCAGGCACTTCGATGAGGCAAAAACCCACCAAGAAAAACATGGTTACTCTATGGTAGTCAGCGGCTGGCATGCTTCACTATAACTGTCTGCAACCGGGACAAACCATCATAGCAGAGTCCTACCATACTCGCCAGATCTCTCGCTAATCGACTATTATCGTTTCGAACACTTGAAACTCGATAACTTTCTCACCGGTAGAACTTTCGCCAATCGGGACCTGGCAAAAACGGCCTTCGTCCACTCCAGCGAATCCTGAGCACATAATTATTTTGCTAACGGAATTAATCGACTTTTGTTACGATGGCAACAGTACACTGATTCAAATTGCACTCATTTCGATTATATCGAATAATTATTCACTCAGAAATCACAGTTTGAAGAACCTAATATCATTACATCTTGTAACATCAAAACGACAAAAGTTATTGGGATGTACGTTATGGAAAAAATCATTGTTACAGAGCCCCGAAGTCGAATAACTGATCCTTTTACTCAATCAACAGTTTTGGAAATGAACCATACCTATATACAGGATTTCTCATTTTGAAGAAATACATTTTTGAAATGAATCGAAAAGTCTATGTTCAATTGGTTTTCTGTTAGTACCACGTTAATCACCGAAAAAGAAACTACTTCGAACTCGTATCTCCAATAATGAAGAAGTTAGAAATAGTGCCGACTTGAGTTTGGTAACACTGTATACATTATTTATTTCATATCCCTCTGACACTACCTTTTTGAAAGTGCATAAATTGCATTCATGTTATTTGCTGAGTATATTTCATCCAACTCTTAGTTGGGAAATAATCTAACTTCTCCTCGAGATTTCTTTAATAACCTGTCATCCTCATTTTGGAGTTTGAAAATAATAAAAAAAGAACAATACAGGTTTCAACGTTCATCATTCTTCCTCAGTATACCTGAGAGAATAATGAAGTATCCATCACACCCTCATCATGTAAGCTAATCCTCAGTTTAGGTTTATTAAACGTATCTCAAAACACACGAGGGATTATCCAGTCTTGTTCGGATGTAGGAGATACGGAACCGACGTTTTTCATTTCCGATAGTGCCATTTCACGTTTAATGGTGGATATGTTGGATTCCGCTTAAACATGTCTATCCCTTAGATAAACAAACCACATTTTCGTAAAGAGAAACATCATCAGATACTAGGAACATCTACTGAAAGAATGAAAATTTGTGAACTTTCCATTTCATTTCCTTTAGCAGCGGAATGATGAATTAATTTTAAATGGCTGTTCCATTGACGTACATAATTGAATCTTTTGGAAACTAGTAGTGGTAGAAGTATTTACTCTGAACATTAAATTGTGTTGTATGATTCCCAAATCCCAAATGACTTTTGGGATGTGTTACATACAACGTTCAGTTGTATGTATACTACATGGATCAATAAGTCCCGAGACTAACCCAGAGATGGCGCTCTTAGTAAACCAGTAACCACGTCTTTCTAGAGTACTAACCTTTGCTTGAAACGTGTCGAAATTTTAAGTCGATCGGACCAGAAACAGCTGAGTTATCGAGGTTAGAGTAAAGTCGTTTTGTAGTTTGTTTAAAAAATGGAAAAAACCGAGTTTCGTGTTCTGATAAAACATTGTTTTTTAATGGGTAAAAACACCGTGCAAGCGAAAGAATGGATTGAAAAATGTTACCCGGACTCTTGTCCATCAAAAGCAACGATTTGTCGGTGGTTTGCCGAGTTTAAACGTGGTCGTACCGACACAAATGACGCAGAACGCTCGGGTAGACCTGTGGAAGCTGTTACACCGGAAAATGTGAGTGAAGTGACAAAAATTGTAATGAAAGATCGTAAAGTGAAGCTCCGTGAGATTGCTGAGATGACACAGATATTATATGGAAGTGTATTTACTATCCTTCATGAAAAATTGAGCATGAAAAAGGTTTTTTCTAAGTGGGTGCCGCGATTGCTTTCGATGGAACAAAAACAGCAACGAGTCGATGATTCAGAAAGCTGTTTATCGCTATTTACTCGCAACAAAAAAGATTTCTTGCGTCGTTACGTGACGTGACCATGGACGAAACATGGATACATCACTACACTCCAGAGTCAAAGCGGCAGTCATCTGAGTGGCGCACAGCTGGCGAAAGCCGTCCGAAACGTCCGAAAACGCAGCAGTCAGCTGGCAAAGTTATGGCGTCAGTTTTTTGGGATGCGCATGGCGTGATTTTCATTGACTACCTCGAAAAAGGTAAATCGATCAACAGTGATTATTATATTGACTTACTGGTACGTTTGAAGGAGGAAATCGCAAAAAACGACCGCACATGCAGAGAAAAAAAAACTTTTTTCACCAAGACAATGCACCTTGCCACAGGTCGATGAAAACAATGGCAAAATTAAACGAATTGGGCTTTGATCTGCTTCCCCACCCCCTATACTCACCAGATTTAGCCCCCAGTGACTACTGGCTCTTTGCTGATCTTAAAAAAATGCTCCAGGGAAAAAGATTTGGCTCAAATGAGGAGGTCATCGCTGAAACTGAAACTTATTTTGAAGCGAAAGATACATTTTTTTATAAACATGGTATTGAAAAATTGGAAAAGCGTTGGAACCATTGTATCACCCTAAAAGGAGATTATGTTGATGAATAAAAAAAAAATTTGTAAAAAAAATGTTGTTTTCATTGTTAGTCTCGGGACTTATTGATCCATGTGTTACAATTATGTATATAAGTATCTTATTGAGATGAAGTGGAAAATCTGCCCTTTTCATACCTGTATAAAATTCTCCATAACAATTTTAATTTTATTGTTTCAGATCGCAGAAGGTCAGAATCTCCAGAAAATTTGATACACATTTCTTATCTTAAAGAAACCATTCATTTTCTATAAGAATGTGAATGAAGCACAACTGGACATATAATATAACGGGTTTCACTATTTATTTAGCTACGTCGATCAATCTATTGGATGTGGAATTGGATTGCTGGAGCATCATGTGGAATTGGATTGCTGGAGCATCAGAAAGTTTCTCAAACTTGGAAAGCTATTATGAACTGGGACATTCTTACTTCAGTCATTTTTAGTTTCTGGCAAATTTCGACTTGACCATTAAAACATTACTCACATAACAATTGGTGTGGACATTTCGTAGGCTAACACTAAAAAAAATCATAAAATTAGATTTCATTATTCAAGATAATCCGTTTCATAGAATGACTAGTTGCTGCCCGGGGCTTCGCCCAGGTTGAATTTGATTTTTCACATTAGGTTTCGTGACACACCATTTTGAACATATAGTTAAAATATTTTTTCATCAACCCAAAACTTTAGGTTTCTAAGTGAGTTCTGGTTTATTTCATCAGTTCGGACTTCCATTGTCTAATATAACATAATGAGATACGTAGACGACACTTTCATAATATGGAACCATGAGAATGCAGAACTAGACACTTTCCTGAAGCACATCAACAACGTGAGTCACTTTCACAATAGAAAAGGAAGACCACAACGACAACGAATTGTCTTTCTTAGACGTATTGGTGGAGAGGACCGACACTGAATGGGAAACATCTGTATATCGAAAACCCACTCACACAGGACAGTAGGACAGTATCTGAACCAGAAATCCAACCACCATCAATCGAAAAAACGACCAACTCCCGCCAAACGGTCATCTCCCGCTAAAGACCAATGAAGCGGAGAGAGAGAAGAGGGGATAGATAAAAGCACTGGCCTATAAATAGTCGGATCTCGGAGGAATAAGTCCACCGAGTCCACCGAAGACGATTGTGGATACTGACAATCGAAACGTCGTGACATAATTCGGTTTGAAATATTTTAATTTTCAATTCTCATTTTTTGTTAATAATAATTTTTGATTTTCAGTTTTCATTGATATTTCAATTTTTTTTGTTGTTGTTTGGTTTTATGTTATTTCTTTATAATTTCAGGTTTTTGTTCAAATAAAATTGTTATTTTCGGTTGATCTTTTTAATATTTTCAGGAACTTCAAATCAATTTATATTATAGTAGACATTGTCAACCACCTTCAAACAAATGAGTTCAGGTTTCCAACTTCAAAACTGACAAAATTCAATACTATCTTTGAACCTTAATTTTTCCCCTTTAGGAAAGGGAATTCCTAATTCCCTTTCTTGATGCTTAGTTACGCTATACAAAGAACCTACCTGCATATTTCAAGTAGCTTCGACTTTACGTTAATATAAGAACGGACAGCAGTTAGTAATTTATATTTTTACTTTAAAAATATATTCAGTAAAAAAATACGCCAACTGCACTAAGTATTGAGTAGCTTTGGGCATTGAATTATGTTACCTATGAAGAAACTCGCAAAACTAAGACAACTATCAGCGACGTCTGCCATCACACGTCTGTTCGCGTACGTGTCACGTTCTCGGCAATGGACTTCCATTGCTTAGACCGCCTCTCCACCCCCGCGCATCGTCTCCTGTCGTCTTATAGTAAACGCGACGATATAGATAGATCGTTTTGATTCTGGTGTGAGATGAAGATTAATGTTGATCGCTACTTTCTGCACAGAACACCTGCTGAAAAGTATAAATGATTCATCTACTGTATTTGCAAATATTCATTAAGAATCTACAAAGCTCTAAAACACCTTTATCACCAATTTGAAAAAAAAATCTTCTGCTTAGCTTCGAAATAATGCAGTTGAAACATTTCTTTCATTGATTTCTTCAGGTAATGCTTTCAGTTCGTGTATGTCTCATTTCAATGGAATTCAAGTTGAATAATCCCAAACGACTCACCCGGTCGTCATTCAAATCATTTCCGGTGATGCATTGTCATTAAAGTCCTCTTTTACTAGAAAATAACTCCAGCCACCCTATTCATTCCAGCGCTATCGCTTCTTGGGTGGAGCATTTCCCTAGTTATTTCCATGTCTGTCACATTCATTAATCTCATTAACACTCTCCGCAGTTCCTCAAGGCGCCGGATACCTGAAATATCCTGAAATATCTCGTCGGAGACGCTTTCAGCCGATTCGGTCGTTTCAGGTGTTGAAGCTTTCTCGCCGTTAAATTTACTACCAAAATTTCATGAGTCGCAGTCGTAAAAATAAGGAATTAGATGAGTTTAATTGTCGTCGTGAATGAGTTTTTATAGAGCTAGTTGAGTTGATGGGTCCGAGTCATTTCGCTAATAACGAATTTTAATGTTTATTGCAGTTTCTAGAAGTGGAGTTTTAGTAGCGGATATAGTGTAGGGTTATATTTCGAGCGCATTTAGTCCAATTCGGATAATCCCCTCAGGCTCCAGATCGACTGCACTAGAGACAAATTTTGTAGTCAAAAACCTGCCTAGTACTCGGCATGTAAAGGAAGATCTCTCACTCAACTATCATTACGTGAGTAATTGAGTAAATCTTGTAATGTAAATGTAATGTAAATGTATGGAGATACTATTCAACCAACTGGATCCGATCGAAATCATCCATTGCTGAATTCAGAATCAAAACCTCGAGAACTATGATAGTTTTGGTTCGCAATTCACAGTTAGCCAGTGTATTTCAGTTTTCTCAACCATGTGGGGTTGATATAATTATTCTATATACACTTAAGGTCCATTTTGGCAAACTTGACCCATCAAAAAACTTCAACGGAACGAGAACACCTTTCATTTTGAACAACATGACATTGAAGATGTTACCACCTACAACTTCATCTTGCAAATTTCCTTTTGTTCAGTGGAAATAGCAGCTCTGTCCTCCTAAGCCAAAAATACGTATCTCATATTTCACTGAATTTATTATTCCTTTGTATAAAAACACTTTGAGTTGTATTCAATCCATTTCCTTACCTAAGATGTATCTCCTCCGTATTGTGCAGCTGAAGTGCTAGAAATATAAGACGTATCCCAAAAATGAAACAAAAACCTAAGCAGTTTGGACGTAACTCATAT
The DNA here is from genome assembly GCF_025532065.1 of Leptinotarsa decemlineata. Taxonomy (NCBI): domain Eukaryota; kingdom Metazoa; phylum Arthropoda; class Insecta; order Coleoptera; family Chrysomelidae; genus Leptinotarsa; species Leptinotarsa decemlineata. Next base: position 4,884,320 of record NW_027412704.1, on the reverse strand, counting down.
TTCTAAGCCAAACGGCCGGTTCTCAAAGATGCGTCGACTTCGCCTAGGATTTTTACAAGTAGTAACTTCCCTGATTGATACCTCAATTTGCTCAACACTCTTAAATGAAGTTTGAAAATCAATTTTTATAGTAGTAAGATCGAAAAAAAAGTGAAGAGAAAAAATGTTCATGTTTTTATATTGCCAGTAATATATTATGAGTTGAGTAAATAGAAAATTCACCAGCGAGAAAAATAAAATTAAAAATCTTATGTTGATACAGAGCAAAGAAGATGCCGCAAGAGACGAAGAAGTAGGAGGAATAATATATTGCGCAGATTTAGAAAAAGTTATAATGTTACCACGGCTTGACATGTTCAAAAGTTTGATTTTAACAAATCGTTTCACAGTGTACAACGAAAGTTCTGTCCCAATTGGAAATGAAAGAAACAGCAAGCCATTTGCAGCTCTCTGGCATAAAGCTTTGTTCAAACGAAACAAAGAAGAGTTGATCAGTACATTTCAGTCTAGTTCACATGTACTTTTTTTTGTAACATTTTTCAGCCCTGTCCAAAAATTACGACCAAGGTGTCATTCGGTTCGTATTTTTGCCTAGAAAGTTTAAGGAAAGGTCCGAAAACGCGCCGATGAAAATTACAAAAGTTATAAACAATTAAGTGAAAAAAAATGGGGCTTTAGTTTTTTCTTAATATCTCGGAAAATTTTGAAAATTTTGAAAATTTGAAAAAAGATTTGAAAAGATCAATGAATATGTGTAAAAAAGTCCCGAAACTGTATCTCGATTATTTATAATTATTACAGAGCCCTGAAAATAGAGCCAAAAGCGGGTAGTCTGGCTTCCGCGCGCCTTTCTTCACTCTGACATAAAAACAAAAATAATTATTTAAACATATCAAATGTGAATATTAAGAAATGAAATAATTCATGTAATGTTGGGATATATCAATAAACAATAATCCACAGTCAAAAAATGTTTATCCCAATTTTAACGTAAATTATAAATTTGTTAATTAATAAATTTTTCTGAATTGAAAATTAATATATAAATTCCTATAATTATTAAACCAAAACCCTGGCATTTTTTTCCTTTGCTAAAGTTATCCTTAATAGGCAAAAAAATAGATTACCGTTGCCAAAATAAAATAATTGTTATTTTCTATTTTTTTAATGACAATTGAAAATTATAATTTTATAACAAATGCATTACAGAATTTTTTTTGTTTCAATGTCTCATGGCTAAAAACTAATTAATAATTTTTTTTTATTATAACAAATACATTGTTTATAAGCAATACGAAACTTTTTTTGCATTATGTTAATTGAAAAAAATCATGGTTTTTAGAAAAAAATTGTTTCTTAAAAAATTTTTTTTGTTGCTAAAAAATGCGTTTGTTAATTAACAATCGTTTTTTGCAACTAAATATTATAATTATTAATATTATAATTCTATTGTTCTTTATGGTTTTGAAAAAACTTTTTTTTATTCTTTTTTTAATTGTTTATTTAAAAAAAATTGTTATGAACATTTTTTTTATTTTATTTTTCAATACTTTGTTCTATTATAAAAGTAACTATGTGTTCTTTTCAATTTATTCTATTTTTTATAAAACTTTTGATATTGTGATACCTTGATACTTGTCTTTTTCATTCGCTCCTTCGCTTTTATAATTATAATAACTTTCAAACTATTACAGTTATGATAAATATGCTTCAAGTCTTTTTGTTCATTATGAATTTATTAACAATTTAAGCCTTTTACTAAAGTTGTAGTCCTATTATTCATTTAATTATTGATGGTTATTTATTATCCCTCTATATATTAATCTGCCACGCTTTAGTAAATCCCGAAATCCCTGCTTGTGCTTTCCTATTAGGACGATACCAATCCACATGAGATCCAAGAGCGTCCAATGCATCTCTAGAAAGTAACTGTTTGGTGTGAAATTTGGACTGTCGACGTTATGGGTTCATATTTCTTTGAAAACGAGGTTGACCAGGCCATCACTGTCAATGGCGAGCACTATAGGTCGATAATTTCTAATTCATTCCATCTTGAATTGGATCAGGTTATCAATTGGCATTTTTTTTCCAGGAAAACAATTCAAAATGACTTTTGAAAACAAAAACAGTATCACTTTCCATTCACTGGTCTCATCAAATATATATCCAAAGTATCTGGAAGATGAAGGTCGTAGTTTGTCACTGATAATGTATAGTCAATCTCAGTTTCAGTTCGAAACCAATTTCAAAAATACCACACCACTACACCAAACTTGTTGCATCTTCCCTTGATTGTGATTGTGATTGTTTTCAGTGAAATGAATATCTTCACAAGGACGAAATATCCCTTCACTAATTTTTCATTCTCGAGTTCAATGGTTGACGTTCAGAATAGAATTTTTTTTGAAAAAGACAATCAAAATTCGTGCAAATCCATCCTTGACGAATGATATTGTTTGAATAACTCTCATTCAAGTTTCACGCATTTCCACAGCCAGTTCGACTCTGGATACACAATATTTCATATTGTGTAGACATAACTCATACATATGGGAATAACACCCTCTCGTTGGTCGTTAAATGACACCCTGGTGCAGTTCACAACATTCCGAATGATGTTATCAGTCATCGGGTTTGTAGTATTACATTGTTGTTTGCTACATTCGAGTATGGTGTGAGGACTACGGACATTTTTATGACTGTTTCGCGACATTTCTCTCTCTATCCTCAGTTTTCTTCTTTACTTATTGTAACTTGATTATTTTTCCTATTATCCCTTCATGGACTTGATAGCGTGTAATTAGTGCTTCTGTGAAAATATACTGAATCGTCACCTTAAGTTATTTCTTGAGCATTTACATTTTTGGAATGCGAACAGAAATTAGTTCAAAACTACTTCTCACTACCAATATCCCAGTTCTACAATTTTGCAACGTATCTTTACTTGTTCAAAACCCAGTACACTGAGCATACTAACTGAATATGAAAGGTTTCTTTCTGAAGAGAACTGCATAGTCAGCCCTTCTTTAGGGTATCGACCTCATCAACATTAAAATCAAATCTTATGTCAACACCGTGGAATTGTTCTGTTACCAGTTTAAGTTTGGAAGGATTGACTTTCTACTTCTTCATATTCATATGAAAGATATGTCACACATACAAACTGGAAGAGAAACCCCATTCGAAATAATCACTTCCACATGAACATTGAATTAGAAGACAGAAGAAGTCTTTTAGGCACAACTTCTTTCGTATGAACACTTCTTTTCATCCAGTCTATTTTCCAAACATTATTAATGGAATCGAAACAGATATCGTCTATAGTGAAACTACAAAACGTGGTAAATGAAAGGATTCTTGATATAAAATTTCATTTTCATGGAAATCTAGCATCTTCAAAGTGCACTTTTTGAAGTTTGGAATTGAAAAACTAATTTCTTCGAATACATTTCCCCTTTTAATTCAACTAGTTTGAGGTTATTTTGACACTTTATATTTTAGTTGATCATAAAAGGAATAATTTGCACTGACTTCCTCCACCACAGACGGGTTGGCTGTATTTGTTCATCTTTCACTGCCTGAACAACTGTTGTCATATATTGGTTTGCTCATTTATCTTTACATATAAAAACAGTATCCTTTTTTGTACCTTTTCGGTCGACCTGCGATAAGCAGGACACATGGGCAGTTGACAATTGGAGTGCGACATTAAACAGTTTAAATAACGTTGCGGTGTTATAATTTCCACACCTTGGTCTGATCCTGAAAACTTTCAGGATACAAGTGGCGACGAGGATATTTCTTCAAAACCTACGAGCCGTGTGGTTCAAATTTTTTTTTTTCGATCAAGTTATCGAAATAAGTGACTGTATTTCCAATGAAATGGCATCCAGTTCTGGATTGCTGGGAACATTAAACACCTTCGATCCAAAATCATCGGATTTCTCAGTGTTCAGTGAAAGGTTGGCACAGTTTTTCATAGCAAATGCAGTAGACGATGAAGGACGTAAAAAAGCTATTCTTCTCAATACTTTATCAGAATCGTGTTACATTTTATTGAGAAATTTGTGTGTTTCTGACTTGCCGGAAAAAAAAAGGGTAAATTTTCGTTATGTGGACACCCGGCGATTTTGAAAAAATTTTTGACTGTACTTATGTATTTTGATGCGTAGATTACGAATCCAAAAGAAAAAAGCGGCGCTCTCCCTTATTTAAAAAGTTACGGCCCTTCAAAGTTCAGAAAAGGGCAACTTTTCAGCTTTCTTTTTCACTAAATAAACTATTTAAAAACACAAGCATTTATTCACTAGGTCACCTTTACACCTTATTTCTCCTTCTTTAACACTTTTCATTTCAATAATCAACATTTTTCTTATAAAAATGTTAAAAAATGTACGGAGCTGCTTTTTGGTTACATATCTCTGTATTTTACGTTTTTAAGGTTATGATATGGTTGGTACGACTGATGCAGTCCATATTCCTGAAGTAATTCAAATATTTTTTACCTTCATTCTTTAGATCGTAAATTGGTTTTTGGTGGTGTATTACGAATTTGAAATAGTAGGCGACGGCAAATACCAACCGCTTTTTTGTGAAATGTCACTAGTAAGTAACCTGAAAATAGAATAATGTCACCAGGAGAAGCATTCGTTTTTAAATTAAGTTTTTTATAAGAAAAATGTTGATTATTGAAGTGAAAAGTGTTAAAGAAGGAGGAATAAGGTGTAAAAGTGACCTAGTGAATAAATGCTTGTGTTTTTAAATAGTTTATTTAGTGAAAAAGAAGGCTGAAGAGTTGCCCTTTTCTGAACTTTGAAGGGCACTAACTTTTTAAATAAGGGAGAGCGCCGCTTTTTTCTTTCGGATTCGTAATCTACGCATCAAAATACGTAAGTACAGTCAAACATTTTTTCAAAATCGCCGGGTGTCCACATAACAAAAATTTACCAAAAAAAGTTATAGTGAGCTACGTAGATTGCTCAAAAATCATTTTTCCACGGTCAAGTCCTATTTTGCAGAACGTCTAAAATTTTATTCAGCGCAGCGGAATTTGAACGAAAGTGTTTCCGAATGGGAAGCTAGAGTAAAAAACTTGGCTTCAACTTGTGGTTTTGGTTCCGAATTAAAAGTAGTTATGCGTGACGTGTTTGTGGTTGGCATCAACAACGAAAAAATTATGGAAAGATTATTTGAAGAAGATGCGTCGTTAACAACAGTTACATTACAATCTGTGGTAACAATGGGATTATCCAAAGAGTCCGCGCTGAAAGAAAGAGCAGCTCGGGAAAGTTTTGGTGTAAAATCGGAGGTGATGAAAGTGAAAGAAGAATCAGAAGTAAATTTCGGTCATTATAGTTATCATTCCCAAAAACCGGTGAGTGCAAAGTCTCCATCACAACTTAGGGGGCAAGAAAATTCCATTGGCGGAGCGTCCGCAGGTCCATCCAGGGAGTACAGAAACAATCGACAGGGGGTAAGCCACAAAACGAAAACAAGTAAGTGCACAGTTTGTGGCAGGTTAAATCACTCTGCTGAAGTGTGTTCATACAAAGATTGCATATGTCACAGATGTGGGATAAAAGGTCATTTGGCACCACAGTTTCGACGATTTGAGCATAATTTTTTAGTAGATGATTGTATTTCTGATGAACTCAAAAATGACTCTATGTTTTGTTTACGGGAAAAACAAGAGTATTCAGTTGATGAAAATACTGAGGATAATGATGACTTTTTAAATTTCAAATTTGATCATAATGATACTCTGGGAAATGTCAAGCCTGCTTTCGTAAAATTATTGGTGGAAGATATTCCATTAATTTTGAAATAGATTCAGGTTTGCTTGGAATGTGGGTGTTGAGTAAACTGGCCATCGGATGCCTGTTTCCACGTAGCCCCGCTGGATACGGAAATGACAGAGTCACCTGTGGTTCTGTTATTCCCTAACTGAATGGCATCCCAACGATGGCTTAACCCTAATCTGTCTCAGGTGAAGGTACAAACCTCACATGAGCAGGTAAGGAAACTTTTGCGTTCAAGTGTTGATTCACCAAAACTAGCTGCTTTGAAGCCCTGCACTGTTTAATCTAAGGCATCGTCAGATGTAGCTGACGTGCAAAAACCCTCATATGGAAAGATTGTCGCGGGTATCAAGGTGGGAATCTTGCACCTTGACTATCCGACTACCTCATTAACGATGAAACAGCAGACCATATACTGTGTGCCTGCCCCGCTGAGGATCGAATCAAGTTTTTGGAGTTCGGCAGAACCATCTCTCCTGAAAGACTACTCACCATACAAACTAATCGGCTTCGTTAAGAAGCTAGCTTTATTTGGTCGAGTGTGAATAGGTTTGAGCCACAATAAACTCCTGCGGGTTACGGTGGAGGGTCGAATAGACCCACTCACGTTGGACCTAACCTAAACTAACCCTCTACCACAAGAACATCTACTTGTCAACCACATGGAGAGTATTTATTTCCTTTCGTCGCTTTCAGTCAAGTTTGTGTGTTGTTCCAGATGATCTGAATTCTTGAAGAGGATATTTCAGTAGTGTCAGTGCAGCAGGTTGTTCAATAAGATTTGTCTACTGAGTTATGGGTATTTCTACTTGGAAGATGACATGATGGTCTTGTCACTTCCACTACAATCTCGCCATCAATCTTGGATCCGCCTTAAACCAGCTTAAAAGAAATTATGGAATTGAGGTATTTGTCCGTGAGTTTGGACATAAGTTATCCAGTACACAAAAAGGATAGAAACATTTGCTGGAATATTCGCCGTACTGAACCGTGAACCATCAAGGAAATGAATGACTTCACTAATCACCTATGGACTGCTTACTGGCAAAGGCTCTGCCACATTTCTTTCAGTGCATTGGAACCGATATCAATCATTTCATAGGGTGAGCCTATGTATCGATATATACATCGATTATATCTCTACCAGTGATTTCCAGTGGTGAAAAGTGGTGACAGGCAGACGTGAAGTGGAAATCTGGTAGAGGCTTTAGCTATGTTGCAAGATATTTCAATCTGTGTGACAAGAAGGATTTCTCTTTTTCGTAGCTGGTGACTGACAAAATGTCTGGTAATTCAAAAAATATCAGGTTTGGATAACACAAGGTTCATCAGTGCACCAATCCTGTTTCAGCTTGGAATGAAGAATGTGCAAACTACCTTGCATCCAAATTTCTAGCACCGATCATTATTTAGGAGACATAATGAAGCAGTTGAAATGAAGCTGTCATTGAGAAAGTGAACAATATGGTGTTCCATCAATCATATATAGAGTTACATTACAATGAAAGTATTTCATTTATCCTCTAAAGCATTGAGTGTAAATATGCAACTAGATGATTGGTCGTATGAGCTCAGATATTTCAGCGATTCAGTAAACATAATTGGAGCTGGTTTCCAAAGAGATTTATCATGTGAAGAAGTTAATCTACGCTAGAGGCTCAACTTCACGAGGACAATATTTCCGCAATCACCTCCATTTTCCTCTAGCGATAATTTAACGTGGGGGGAAATATTGAAATCAATTGTGTAGTAGTAATTTTCATTATGTGTTAACCCAGTTGAACCTGTTGATGGCATATCAGAAATTGTTCAGTTCATAACCTAACTTCGAATGGGGTAACTTTGTAAGTGTTGATGACGTCAAACGTTCACCAGTAGTTTGGAGAGTAATAACTATACAAAATTAGCAATAAAGCTTGATAGCTCCATTTGGAGGTGAAAACAGTTTCATTTAGTTTTGGTTGTTTGTCTGTTTGGAACTGGAGAACGTTTCGATGCAAAAAATATTTAGTCCAATATACCTACGTCTCAGAAAGTAGCCCCATTTTCAAAAAAAATTATTGAGGCAGAGTACGAGGTTTCAATTACTCAGCTAATCGACAATTACTCCCATGGAATAACATGATTTCAGGAAAGAAATGCTTTAGCTTTCTACCTTTTCATCTTCATGGAAAAGAGCAGGAATTTTTCAGAGAAAACACTATCACTTGAGTATGTTCGGCCTTTGTGAAGTATTATTTTTAAAAGCCGCTTTTGATATGTATCAAGATTCACCAAATAATAATCTTTAACTTCTCCCCATCCAATTATCCCGTACGACAATTGAGACTGAATATAGGGTGCAGAACATAGGGTTTTCAAGTGTTTCATGTCTAGGAAGTTTCTGAGATATTGGAATTTAGAAAGTGTAACTCTCATCTTTCTTACTGTTTCGTTTATGGGTAAGTCCAACGAAGGTGTCTATCAATTGTTACCCATAGATATCTAATTGAGTCACTTTCAGTTATATAGTAATTACTGTTGATATTGGGTTGTCCAATATCAGGCAATCTATTGGAGTATGACGTGAATGGTGAGTAATTCGTTTTATAGAAGTTAATTTTGAGTTTGTTCTGTCGAAACCAACTTTCGATTGCTAGAAAATCTTCTTCTGCACATAACTTGAGTTGTTCCCGCGTAGATCCTGTGTATAGGATGGCAGTTTCGCCCGCAAAGCCTGATTGCGAAGTAGGATTTGGAGAGTTTTTTAGATAAACTTTCAATATGCTCAGACCATGAGAGTGATTTATCAATCATTACCTACACCCAGAAACTTAGTGGAGTTATGTGTCTGAAGGACTTCACTATCGATCAAATTGTTCTTATTGAAAAATATAATATCATTATTAAATTTAATAAAATCATTAAAAAACAGAATCATCAAAATTACCCATCCCGATTTACGAAACCAAATTTTGTTTAATTTCAGTAAAATTCTGATCCAAAATTTTTATCCTAAATCTTTAGTAGACAGAATTTAATTTTGTGAAAGAACAAACTTTCAAAATAATAATGAAGAAGTTGAACATAACAACGTTATACCTTCATTCATATATAAATCACTCCCATATATTCAAGAATTGACACCAAAATTAATTAATGTATTCCGAAATAATAACCTCAAAATAACTAAAACAAATGTCACTTCTATATCTAAATTATACAGTAAAGTAAAAGTTCCAATTTCAAATAAACAAAAATCCAATTTAGTATACAAAATTTCTTGTATGGATTGTTCTAAAACATATATAGGACAAACATCTAGACCTCTAAGTAGTCGCATCACTTCACATAAGAGCGACTGTAGCCGAAATGTTAATTCTTGTGCATTAACAGAACATGTTAATTCGGAGGATCATAAAATGAATTTTGAAAATCCAAATATTTTAGATAGAGAAACCAATACAACTAAAAGAATATTTTTGGAAATGATACATATTAATAACGAAGAACATTCAATGAATAAACGAACTGATATTGATAGTCTTAGCAAAATTTACACGTACCTACTGAAATATGATAAAGAAAATAAAAGATCTAGTAATTCGAGTATCATTCAGAATTTTCCCACTTGACATTGTCAGCCAAAATGTTTATCAACTGTCATTTATTAATGTTTTTCTATCTGTTTTTGAACAATTTTATATTTTATTCTCACGTTAGTAAGTTCTCCATATTTATATATTTTTTACAAGATATATAATCTTATTATTGTAGTTGTCCTGACGAAGGTGTGAAATATACCGAAAGCTTGACATATAACAAAGAATTTTCTTTGTAATAGCCCAGCTATTGACTGCAACCTCACGAATTAAATCGATTTATAGTTAATCCAGTCACTAATTATTCTATTATATATATATATATATATATATATATATATATATATATATATATATATATATATATATATATATATATATATATATTGTTTATATTGCATTTATATTGTATAAAATCCAATGTTTTTCAGAAAATGCGACTTTTAAAATTGTTATTTCTATATTTATGGTAGGACTCTAGATATTTTTATCAATCTACTAGCTTATATTCTGATTTCATGCACTTGACTATGTTATTTCTTTCTCAAAATGTTCACCAAAGCTTTGTCGATTAGAACTTTTCTTTGGACAATAAAGCATATTTATTATTATTATTATTATAACCCTTGGAGAGGGTAGACTCGACACGCCAATAGGTTACTGACATATTTTTCATACAGTTTCTCACAAAAAAACATCCAAATTTGTTAAGATTAACGTCATTTCATTCAATAGTGGCATCGAAGATGTAAGTACGAACCTGACTCATAGCTGTTCAACTCATTCTAATGAAACGAAATAAACCTACCTTTATTGCGATAGAATTGCTACGTCAAACCATATTCTTTGGATTCGCGAACTGGAAAAATATTTTTATGATACTCAAGAGTAGGTAGACGAGAATTGCAGAGATTTTCATGTCGTTATGATTTGATCATTATGTCGTTCCGCTCATGTGAATTTCCAGAATTATGATGCCGTATAGGTACAGGTTTATGTTGCCTCTTTACGAAGTAACATTGAAACGAAAATATGAATACATTTACAACCGTGAAACATAATACATAGGATTTTACTTACATAACTCCGAAATACCCTCAGGCGATAATCCATAATGAGACTGTGTGACTCGCTTTCCATTTTTTCAAAATTTATGCATCAAAATTCACTGAATTCAAAAAACATATAACCGATATAGATTATAAAAAAATGTCAGATGAAATCAAATTGATATCTGTGATGAAAAATTGAAAAAGACATAATAAACTCATTGTAATTATTTAGGAATGATGAAAAAATTCAAAAATTATTGTTGTGAACCATTTCCTTAGAAAAGGACATCAAGTGATGCTTTTGAAAAATATTTATATTCAGACATAAGTGAGGTTAATTATTTTTGTACAAAATTGTTAAATGAAAATGTATCTAAATTCAAGAACCAATGTGAAAATCGTAGAATAGACAATTTTTCTGATATTGAAGTTGAAAATTTGTAGATATGAAAATTGAGAGGTGGTAACTACGGGAAGTAAGAGATTTTCAACTTTTTTGTCAACAAAAAGGATTTTTCTCAAGGCGACGGAGGTGAACGCCACACGAATTTTTTCTCTCCAGAAATTTGTAAAATATTGTAAGAGAACAGTTAAGAATTGAACATAATTGTATTGTATACTGTGAATTAAAAGTGAATTCAGTGTTTACCTGCCTGTCAAGGCCAATTACAGTGAAATTTCCACAAGTCAGCTCCGAAGTTTAGAAAAATCACAACACACCAACATTGAAGGAAAACAAGGTATTTACCGATTCAATTTGACCTTGAATAATAAACTTGTGACCTTGAATAATAAACTGACATTTTATAGTGTTCGGATATTCACACTAAAATAGTTCGGTGTAGGTTTAGGACATTTTTAGAATTGAGTAATTTTCTCTTTTGGCAACTGATATATTTTTGGATCTAACATATTTTTACATTTATTATTAAAATTGTTCATTTGTGTCCTTTTCAAATTTCTTCACAGGAACATCTCCAAGTAAGATCAATTTGGGTAAGTGGGTAGGTAGGTCTAAAGTGAGTGGGTCTATTCGACCCTCCGCAACCCATGAGGGTTTATTGTGGCTCACACCTATTCACACTCGACCAAATAAACCCAGCTTCTTAACGAAGCCGATTAGTTTGTATAGTGAGTGGTCTTTCAGGTCAGATGGTGAGAGTACGGATCTGCCGAACTCAAAGAACCTAATTCGGTCCCCAGCGGGGCAGGCACAAAGTATATGCTCTGCAGTTTCATCATTTTCCAGACAGAGGCGACACACACTGTCTTCCGACAGTCCAAGTCTCTGCATGTGATTATTCAAATGACAGTGACCTGTAAGAAGGCCTGTTAGACATCGTAGTTCATCCTTACTGTAGTCCAACAACTGTTTGGAATCAAGCTTCGATGGGTGAATAAACGCCTTGAAGTGAGCCAATCCTGGGAGATTCTGCCGAAGTCCATAACTCTTCTTGCCATCCAGGTGTTAAGTGTTTGTTTGGCAAAGCCCAAAGCTTTTGGGTAAATTTGGTTGTGTTTGTGTCTGAATCCACCTGAGGTGGATTCTCTTTAACATTTCAACATCATACATACCATCAAGTTTTTTTTAGAATCAGGAAGAGTACCAAAAAACGAAGCCACATTTCCTCTTTGAATGGCTATAATAACTTTTTGAATGAGGATGTGGATCTTGATTCATGGGTTCCATTGGTTATTTTCCTCCAATTTCATCGATGAAAGGTGATGCTTCACAGCCAAAAACACCAAAAGTTTCAACAGCTATCGGGCGAAAGATATAATCATTTCCTAATTGAATATAAATAGTCGTTGAGAGAATTGTGACATTGGGGCTTGAAAAATGTGAGAATAATCAATATAGGGAAATTGAGAAAAACTTGTATTGGAATAAAAAATGAAATTGATGTATTTGCTCGAAAGACTGACAATAATTAATATTGGAGTCGTCCATGATATAATACAAAGAGAAACTTCGATCAAAAATATTCATTTAGTGAATACATACATTTGTCTAACGTCTAACGGAAACAGATGAAATGCACAGGAAACTTATACAGACATACAGGTACCTCAACAATGAATCTCTAAGGAAGTCAAACACCTATTGAAAGCCTTTAAAGGGAATGGGAACAGCGAAGGATGATTAAAGTAAGCCATAAGACCTAGGAGGGTGAACGCCAAAGTAACCCCGGCTAGGTTAGTCATGGAAAAAGCTTTCCTGCCCTATGGTAAAAATGTAATAGACCAAATTGGAAGAATCTTAGAGAAACACGACGTGAAACCAATATTGAGGCAAAAATCCGTCAGTCTGAGGTCAGCTAAGGACACCAGAGAACCATCAGCAACCTTCAATTCGAATGGCATAGAAACTGAATAGTTACCGAACGTCGGCAGTTTTTTCATATGGCACTGACGGCGTGGTATGATTTTTTTAATCTAATCATTATTTCCATTTGGAAAGTTTTATATGGTTTTAACTAGTGAATTTATCAGAACCGGTACATTACTCTTTTTTTCAGCTGTTCGGATTGAGAGCTGCGGGTCAGTTTTCCGGCTACACTACAATGTAGATGAGTTTTGAGATATGCATATGTCGAGATTTCCTTCCGAAATCATTATTTTTTTATAATTTTTAGATGGAGAAAACCTCTGCAAGTTGAAAAAATCCATGATGATCATTGATAAGTATATTGACCTCTGATATTGAGGATTTCAGTTCCTTTCTATAGGTTGAATGTTGAAGAGAGCTGGTATTTTCTCAACATGATTTTTATAAATGTGTCCTTCAATATCGTAAAATGGATTCCACTAAAGAATTGTATAAAATGAGTATACTTTGAAAAACTAAGAAACACCCTTTTAGAGAACATCGAACTGAAAAGTTGAAAATATTTTTTTTTAATAAACTTAAAACAATAACGAATGAAAAATACTAATATTATTGTGATAAAAGGAACGGGCGCTTGATATATGAATAAAATGGCACAAAGCACCCACGCTTTTTTCACAATAATACTTGTATTTTTTGTTCGTTATTGTTTTGAGCTTATATGATTTTTTTTTTTTACTTTTTAGTTCGATGTTCTTTAAAAGCGTGCTTTTTAGTATTTTAAACTATATTTATCTTCCATTTTTTAGTTTCATCTGCTATAAAAGCGTGATTTTCAGTCTTTTTAAACTATATAATAATAATAATAATAATTGATTTTATTGATAGGAACAAATTACAAAGAAGCGAATAGATCAAGCAATGATGTCGATATATCAAGAAGTTTACGTACAGCGCCATCTGCCCGCGAATATATCAAGCAATAATGTCAATAATTCAGTCAAAACAAGCAAACAAACAAACATACATATATACAGGTGATGAAGCGTGTAAAAAAAAATAATAAGAACATATTTTCTCCAAGAAAATATGTCTTTTAGCGAGTTGCACTTGAGAACTTTTGATACTTGCTGAAAATATTACAATCTCAACACTACACACGTGAAAGATACTTTGCAGATGAATACTAGCGACTCCCTCTACGTCAAAAACTACTTTTAGCTTTGATATCAAATTCAATAAAGCGTCCTATTACCGCTAAGCTCATCACAAAATCGTATGCCATATTTTCAAAAGTTCGCGAATGCAGGAGAGAGCAGATAGCAGGAAACTCCGAATAATTCGACGAAAAATAAAAATGAATACACGCTGAATACGGTGGACCTTTTAATGGAAAACATTCAGAACGCAAGCTCTTTAAGTGATTATATCGGAGGGTTATTCGGAGTTCCAGTGAAAAGCTATTTTTTGACGTGAAAGCCTCATGTCCAGGAGCATCAGTTCAGAGTTTCGACAGCGGAAAATCCCATTCAGTCGGTTTGTTGTGGATGAAATGGAATGGAAGACGATTTTTTCTTCGAACAATGATTGTTTGCGAAACTGGATAGCGTCTACAAAATATTTTGTTGAAGAAGGAATGGACAAATAATATGAGGAACTGGCAATATGGCAATTGAAATTTTATATTTGAAATCCAAACAGGGATTTCTGTTGGGTTTAAAAAACCGTAAAATATAAAATGTTGAAGGTGAAGGTGTTGAAGTGATAAGTTTTTACATAAACAAGTCGTTGGAATGAAAACATTTTTTTAAGCTATTCGAGAATGTAAAAATAATACTCAACGCATTGATGGACTAACCAGTTACTTGATTGAAATTATTAACACTATTCATGATAATGATTGAGCAATTTTCACGAAATGAGTCTGTGGTCCCTGGCCAAGAAAAGGTTGGGAATCTCTTCTTTTATTTTCGGCGAGTCCCGTTTCAAAATTTCTTGCTATATAAACTTTTGAACATGATCCATATGTCAGTTTGTAGACCTTCGATCTGTTATCTCTGTGGTATGGGTAATCTTAGGCCATTAGCTTGACGTAGGGCATAATTATTTTATTGGAGCAGCCGCTAAATATTATTTTATCTCTAGTTGAATAGAACTGGCCGATACTTGATAAAAATCCATATTAAAAAACTAATCAATACAGTTAATTATATGATTTTCACTATAAGGGTTTTACAAAAACCGCGACACGTGTTTCGCTATACAATAGCTTCTTCAAGCATAACTGAGAGTTACTTAAATTACACCATTTATAATATAACCTAGTCTCATTGTGTACCTAAATAATGAATCCACCTGAAAAAATTTACCTAAAAAGTCAGGTATCAATACATTTTTCGAAAGTCTCCCTGTAAATATACCTAACTATTTTTACCAGGGAATGAACAGATTCAATAATGGCGAATTATTCGATTCAGTTTGATCGTTCATAAGATGTTTATTGAATAATTATAATAATTATGAGATAGAATCTCAGACATGACATGAGTTCAACCATGAATACAAACCCCTCCATTTCCAGAAGAAAGGTTTGAACCTTAACCTGTTGGAGAGTATGGAAATAAACAAATTCAAAAACTCTCAACATCTCATGAATGATCAAACTGAAGACGCTATTGTATAGCAAAACACGTGTCACGGTTTTTGTAAAACCCTTTTAGTAAAAATCATACAATAAACTGTGTTGTTCAGTTTTTTAAACTGTTTTTCACATAAAAATACCAAAGGCTGTCAAAATTGTATTCAATTCAAACAAGGGTACAAGTCTCGACTTCTGGCATTTCAAATGAGTCGTATAGCTCTTCTCTGTATGATGAAAATAGTCTGCAGTTAAGTTTCGCAACATATTCCGCAGAGTGAAACTCCAAATCTCAAATTAAAAGCAGTGAGTGAGAAGAAAGTCGATTCCACAATTTCCCAAATGTCTTCAGTTTACTAAAATTCATAGTTACGCAGATGACACTCAAATCTATTGTCTGATATGATATAAATTGATTTGAAATCCTTGAAAGAATCTGTAGAAAATTAAAAAGGTTAGTTGAAAAACAATTATATCGAGCAAAAAAACTGAAATTACTATGAAACAAAATACAAGCAACACCAAAAAATAAAAAAAATAACTTTTGACACGAGATGAAAATTAAAGAATCATTAACAAGAAATGAAAATTGAAAGATTCCAAACCAAGTTACTTCACGACGTTTCGATTGTTAGTATCCACAACCGTCCTCGATACTTCCGAAATCTGACTATTCGTAGGTTACTCAAGTGCTTTCATCTATCTCCTCTCCTCTCCTCTCTCTCCGCTTCATCGGTTTTAGCGGGGGCGGACCGTTTGGCGGAAGTTGGTCGTGTTCCGCCTGATTAGAGGTTTCTATATGTTGCGTATCTCTACGCTAGCTTGGCTAAATGCGTTGCTGTATTCCTCCTTGTGGATGATTTCAGCTTGAGCCCACTTAATGTTATGTTGATGAGTCCAAACATGCTCCGCTATTTCTGATTTGCTGGTTTCTCCTCGCTGTGTGTATTTCTTGTGCTCGACAATGCGAACTTTCACCGATGTATGATTCTCCGCATTCGGAGGGTATCCGGTGAATGCAATTCTTGGAATCGCAGTCCGCGTTTGGTGGCCTGGTTTTCGTGAGGCTGCTACGGATAGTGTTCCCAGATCTGAAGCAGCTTCTAATGTTATACTTAGATCCAATCTTTCTCATCCTTTCCGACAATCTTCTGATGTAGAGAAGTAAAAGTACTGGCCGTGGCGACTTCTCTTCCTTGTGGAGCTTTTGCTGTCTTCAAGCTAAAGCCTGTTCCACTATTACTTTGGAGTAGCTATTCCGTTGAAAGTCATGTTTGATGATGCCTAATTCCTTTTCGAGATCTTCCTTTGTATTACAGAGCCCAAAAGCACTGTCTAATAGTAAAGAGTCTTGATGATTCCTTTCTTAGTTGATTGATGGTGGTTGGATTCCTAGTTCAGATACTGTCCTGTGTGAGTGGGTTTTCGATATACAGATGTTTCCCATTTAGTGTCGGTCCTCTTCACCAATACGTCTTGAAATGGCAATTCGTTGTGGACTTCCTTCGTCATTGTGAAAGTGATGCAAGGTTTCATGATGTTAATGTGCTTCAAGAAGGTGTCTGGTTCTGCATTCCCATAGTTCCATATTATGAAAGTGTCGCTCACGTATCTCAACCAGACTCGGAGCTTCTTGTGAGCTTTTTTAATGGCCAGAGTTTCAAACCACTCCATATATATGTTGGCTATAACCGATGAAACTGGCGAACCATTGGTAGTCCCTCATTTTGCGTGAAGAATTTGTCCTTCAGTTGGAAGTAGCAGTTTCGTACACAGCATCCTAGTAGGTTTATGATTACTTGTATCGGAAAGTTTGTTCTGTTTCAAGTACCCATCTTCGGATAGCTTTTCCTGTATGATTCAAAGGTCTTTTTCGACACCACGAACCATTGTAAACCACCTTCAAATAAACCCAAAATTTTTATGCAATTTTCTGAAAGTTCACTGGCAATAGCATGCTAACGAATCAACCAATTCCTGAAATCGTTATTAATCACCCCCAAAAAATACTATATAACAACCAATCCTTCTGAAACTGTTGCATTGCTATTTGGTAGGACAGAAATGAGAAAAAAATGTCGAAATAAAATTTCGATTCATCTCAATAATGTTAATCCCAGTCTGCCTGAGCGCCCTAAAAACTTGGGGTCACAATTCCACTAATTCCAAAGGGGGGATATTGCAACTTGAAAAAGATATATTCGAATAGGGAAATCCTCAATAAAAAATCTCACGCAGACTACTGGGATATTGTGTATCACCCACTCGCGCTTTCGATAGCAAACTGTGTTATCATCTTCATGGCTATACTAAAACTGAACGTTTTATCTTCGTGTGTGTTCTTTGATAGGGTTAGATCGCCTCAGTGAAGAACTAAGTATACTAAGTTTATCGATATTTTTCTTTTTTATATCATTGTAAATTTTATTGTATTTGACAGCTTGTCTCTTTTCAAATTCTAGCCAAAAAGGACTTGATTTTTGTCACAAATTTTGTTTGTTTATCCGAAAGTTTCTCTAAATTTTTCAAATCATCATGTGTGACTTTAATTTCATAATTTTTTCTTCAAGTTGTCATTGAAATTATGAATGTCATAAGAATTTTTACCATTAGTAGAATTGAAAAGGATATTTACATTTCTCGTATTATTTTCTATATGTGAAGGTACCACATTGTTTTTTCTACATTGAAGGAGGAAACTTCTCCTGTTGCGATACGATGCCAGTTTCTTGTTTGTATTACTCCATTCCTTCATTGCTCTGCTGATATGGAAACCGTAGTTGAGTTTGATCTCTTCGAATAACTCCATTGTTATTTGAAGTTAAGAATCTCAGCGACTGGAGAAATGTACAGTAAAGTGGATTAACGGGGTCTCTCAGTCAAAAAATCAAAACTCTGCTCTACTTTTTCAAAGTAGAGCAGAGTTTTAAATTTTTGACTGAGAGAACTGTTTGCATTATTCATACCTACTGATTTTTTTTATGAGATCAATTATTATTATTGTCATTCTCCAGTAGCAAACAGTTTCTTATGAGTTATTCTCACTGCAAAATACCCTGATTGGCGAATTCAATATGATTGTCGATTATTAACCAAAAAAATTTAGAACTAGATCTGTTTTCAATAATTTGTCTGCGTTTATGTATATCAAGAAATGTATCGCTCCCAGTATTGAACCTTGTGGTACGTCGCATATCGAAACACGTATCTAGGTTTTATGAAATGTCAAGTGTCACATAAAAGTGATTTTTAAATAAGTTATTACGGATTTTCATCGAATATTGGTCAGTTTTATCATATTTTTCAACAAATAAGTTGTTGCAATAAATAAAATTGACATCACTTACACCTCTCTGGCATAAATGAAATTTACGTTACTATCACTATTCCACTGCACTCATCTCCAACTTTGGAAACATCACTGGAACAATTAATTTCCACTTTCCCGAATTCACCATTGAATGACATGGACTCGGCAGCCAACCCAAACTAAATTATAAAGTTGAGTCGGGAACGACGTTGCAACTGAAAAGCATAAATATTTCAGGTAATGGAAAAAGGTTTCTCCACATAAGGGGATTCGAAAAGCTGACTTGATGTCTGAATGCATGTCACAGCTGCCAGCGAGGAAACCGAACGGTAAAAACTTAATGCAGGGACGTATCCTGAAAGGAGATTCTCGAACGTGAAGATAGCGATAATACACAGAACTATTCGAAAATTTGGGGTGATAATGAATCAATTGAAATAAGTCTTCAGTTCTGCAGTACTGGGGCTTCTACCGATTTAATCCATTCAGATCTCAAAGAATAGGTACTTTTACGAGCTCAAAATGATCCAAAGATATTTGCGAAGCACAAAATTACTTGGGATGCTACCAAATCGAACAGAAAACACAACAATCCAACGGAATCTAACACTCAAAAATTGCACAAGAGCATTCTGAAGTTTTCGATTATTTTCTGAAAGAAATGATCATATCTTACCTATCTTATCATGCTCTGAGAATATTCATCAGTCAAAAAATAATAATTAGATTGATATTTGGACCCGGTTTCATGTAATTTTTTTTCTGATAACCATTAGGTACATTACTAAGTATATATGAGTGTTTTCAGAAGTTTTATTAGTTTTATAACAGTAGGAATCACATGTTAAAAGGTAAGACCTCGTTAATCTTCAGCTCGCACAAGTTTCAACTTCTGAGGGTTGTCGTTTGTAGGAGTGCGGCAGCTGGTTAACGGAAAAACAGATTTTTCAATATTAATAATATCGTTTATTATGCATAAAAATACATTGATACATGAAAGGGAAACGGTTAGTCAAAGGCTATCTTCCACTTCTTCCAAAAATTATACAGTGAGTGTAAGAAAATAATTATAAAAATACTTATTTACTATCATAACAATGATAGAGAAAAGAAAAAAATAATACATCATACAGTTGCTAATGACTCTTAATATTCTAAACATTATTTTGGTCAATTCAACAATTTCATTGCGCTACCATACATTGAATTTTAAAGTATATATGAGTGTTTTCAGAAGTTTTATTAGTTTTATAACAGTAGGAATCACATGTCTATTTATTTGAAATGAACGCCATTTGAATTAGTGCACTTTCGTCAACGTAACATAAGTAAGTACATTGATTTCACCAGCATAGAACTTGGGTGCTCGTAATTTGATGAAGTCGACGATGGCCGCTTTGGCGAAGGGGCTATAGGTGGGAAAGTTATCGAAGTGCTTGAGAAGATGGTAGTCGGTTGACAAGAGGTTGACCCGGTTGTAGAAAGTTATAATGAATCACACCATACAGTAATCATGGTCTTTTTTGGTGGGCAAACGCCTCTTATTATCGTAGATTGAAAATGTGAGTGTGAATAATTTGAATCAACCAGTCTACTTCAGCCTTCTTGCTCTTTTTTTTTGGGTTAATCACATTCTTTTATCTGAAAAATAAACGAGGATGAATCAATAGAAAATCTGCCGGAGTACAACAAACTTCAAGTTCACCAAAAACAGTTACTGCGTATTATATACCCTGGAGAGTCCAATTACTCAGTTATAAATAAAAAGTAACAGAAAGAAATATGCATCTTCTACACAAAATATCTTTCAATGAATATCTACAGCTTCCAGGCCAGCGAATATTTCAATTATTGACAGATACTTTCAGTTATCGGCAGAAAGGTGAAGTATACAAAATATATCTACGTGTCGCAGGGGACCATGAGCTTGTTCATGCAGAAGAGCACTTTCTGGCAGACAACCCCCAAGAAATCAACCCTTACTTTTGTTTGTCAAATTGCACCCCTATGTTTTTTGTGGTTCAACATTCCTCATTCTAGCAACCATATTACATGGTAGCAGATTGCATGCAGAATTATCGCAAATAAAACTACAAATGGAGTATTGATTGATGAGCTCATCTGTAGTTGAAATACGATATTATACTAAAGGCATAATTGAAAATGTCGGCCAGTACTTGCCACACATGCTTCAAGTCGCCGAACCAGCTCGCGAATATAGGAAGTTCAAATTATTTCCAGATGAACGATACTACAAATCTCTGGAATTTTCTGGGTTGAATCTTCAAAATTCATTGGTCAAGTTTCGAAAACAAATCCTTCCAGTGGCGTGAGATCTG
Organism: Leptinotarsa decemlineata; assembly: GCF_025532065.1. NCBI lineage: Eukaryota > Metazoa > Arthropoda > Insecta > Coleoptera > Chrysomelidae > Leptinotarsa > Leptinotarsa decemlineata. The sequence continues at coordinate 4,863,273 of NW_027412704.1, read as the reverse complement.
AAGAAAGTGCTGGCCATCAAACAGGCCCACCATTTTCAGTCCAACGGTCTTGAAAGATATCATTGAGGTTATGTATACTATGGGTTTGTACAGGAACACCAAAAAATATTGTAACAACAATTGGAATATCTCCTAGTAATGCAGGAATACAATTCTGCAAGAAATTTTGGTATTGGTGAACCGTAAAAGTGTCGTGGCAGTAATTAATGATGACGGATACGTCCATTATGTGAACCACACCACATATTCACAGCCCAAATTGTTTGAAAATTCGTTTTTTGTAACCAGTAAAGGTTATCCTTTCACCAATACTGCATGTTGTGTCGGTTAACAGTGCCATTATTATGCCAGCGAAATTTTCCACTCCACAATATTTGATCGAGG